>NC_140297.1:500522-1164602 GCF_964211825.1 Aythya ferina
CCCCGAGGCACAGGCGTGATCCCTGCTCTCCCACGCTGGCAGCAAACTGGGAGGCTCCCGGGGAGCCCGGCACACAGCCACCGCCGTGCAGGACCAGGCAGAGCTGTCCCATCCACCCTCCTCCCCAGCACCCTGCTCTGGCTCACGCACGCTTTCTTTGGTCTCCTCTCCAAGCCACCTAGCCCAGAACATCTCACTGGGGACTGCTGCATGAGCTCAGCATTTCTGGCTGAGGTGGAGCATCTGCACTGCTTCTGCCTGCGAGATCAGGCAGCCTTTTGCTGTCAGCCTCCATGTAGCTGCTCACAGTGACCTCAGCAATCTGCTGATTTTTCCCTGCACTTCAACTGCTAATTTGGGAGCAGGTTCTCCAGTGTCCAGCTGATTGGCATCCTTTTACACCACCCAGCTCCAATAAGGTGCCAAGGAATAGGCTCACGTGCTCTGGTGCCCATGTGAAGTGTGTACATAAGCCTGTGCACCAGCATTGCACGTACCACGTTTCCAGGCATGCATTTTCCCTCTGAGTTGACTGGGTTTGGAGTAAGTCCCTGCAAACCTCTGCAAATCAACAGCTCAGGGCTGCAGCTGTGCTGGGACCAGCCTCTCATGATGATTGACGTTGTCTCTATATTTTTCTTGTGCTACCATCTGTCCTTCCCCACTAAAAAATACTTTTTCATCTAGTCTAAACAAGAGCTGCCTTCATTCTTCAAGCCAGAAACATGTAGTGAGTAAGATACAGACAGGGTAAAAATGCAGAAAGGGTGAGCTTGCTGAACTGCAGAGAAGATTCATCTGGGGATCCCTGGGGAATAGTGGGAGAAGCAACGTTCCCCTGTGAAGAGGAACAGGAGTTTAAATCCTTGGAGCATAGCCAGCACTACTTCACCCGACCGAGGGTGTACAGTACCGAGCAGTAATTGCCAAGAACCCTTTCTCAACTTTCTCCAAAGACCAGCACCCACAGGTGCCTTTTCTTTGAGACTTCGGGAGTCTCCGCAGTTCTCACCACTTGGGAAGAACTTCTACGAGCAGTTCAAAGAAAGTCTTTTTAGGACACATCCGACCCAGAAACCCAGACGCTGGGATGTTCTGACTAACCTAGGTGCTTCTGGTGGTCTCATTTCTATTTGTAGAAAATGAGATAAGTAGGTGGATTCTTCAAAGTCTCTGTGAGGCTTTGACACGAACAGGATAAATATATGTGCCTTTTTTCATGCAGCTTGGTTTGCAGCATGAGCAGGACGACTGCTGCCACTGCTTCTCCTGGCACCCAGTGCTGTAGCACCAGGTGTGGGGAACGAGAGCACCTCAATGCCTCTTTGGTGCTCGGGGTGCCCATCGCCAGCTGCCAAACAGCACTGGGAAAGAGGTAAAACGAGCAGGAGATGGAGTCACCAGGAAGAGAGGGAGAGGCAGGAAGGAATGGCTGGGAGCTGGAAAAGCTCACAGAGGAGGACAGCACAGGCAGAAGAGGGGTCAGGAAAAAAGGAGCAGCATCCACTGGCTTTGTAACAGATGCCTCGTTCCTACATCCCATGCCCTACCTGTTCAGGACACAGCCGAGCATCTGGCTGGCAAACACTGACACCCACCTTCTGCCAGGGTCACAGCACTCAGCTGACCCAGACCCACGCTGGATCAAGTGGCATCAATCCACTGCTGAGGCATGTTAAGCCCACAAAATCTGTTTTTCAGAAAAAAAAAAAAAAATGGAAAAAAAAACAAAGAGAGAAAGAAAATATCTTGAAAAGATCTTTTAATATGAAGTTCAGACACGGAAAGCTGGACAATGTAGAGGAGGAGTTTTGGCATGGGCCACGCGATGCACATTGCCATGCACTTAAGGACGTGCCTTGTTCCACAGGACCTGTTCCTGCCCCATGATGAGCAGAGCCAGCACGGCAAAGCAGCGCCTGCTCCCGCGTCCCCTCCCCGGAGCAGCCTGCCTGCTGGGCAGGGGGACAGCAGGGGGGCAGCAGCTCCCCCCCAGCTGGGCTGGGGCTGTGCAGGATCAGCTCAGCCCATGGCACGGACACAGAGCAGGGGCAGAGGCAGAGCTGCACAGAGCAGCGTGGATGGGGCCATGGCAAGGCTCGTGCTGAACCCCATCGGCATCTGACAGCACGGGCAGCCTCCTGCTTCAGCTGTATTTGGAAGGGTGCCGAGTGGTGCCTGCCAGAGGGACGCCAGCACCGGCCACCTTCACACAGACCCTCAGGCCTCACCAGGAGCCAGCCGGGCTCTCCTCCCGTCTCACACCCGCAGGTCTCCCCCCGGTGCCAGTGCTCCCCGCTCCGTTTTGACTCGCCACCTCCAGACGTGCAACACGCTGTTTTCCAACCCAGATCATCTTGCCCTAGCAATAAGGAATGCTTAACTGTAAAGTGAGAGGATTCACTAATACTGAAACATCTGACTTTTCACTCCAAGTCCAGAAAGAAATTGCCACAAAGGGTAAAAGCAGTAACGCAGTCGGCATCACCCAGCAAGATCGCTTTGTGCCTGAGCCCCTGTCCAGCTCCACACAACCCCTCCCTGCACCAGGCAGCTAACTGATCCGGATCCTGTCGCCAACACAGAAGCTGACAACAGCCTCATCTCCCCTCTGGTGTGCTTCTCCACGTAACCTTAGGCTGTCCATGGTGTCACTCTCCTTCTAGCAGGGTCTGACTACGCTCCCGTTTTGTGCCTGTGCAACCCTAATGGCGCACTGAGGAGCTGGTCCCTTTGCTACTCCAAGCGCTTACTGGACTGTTTTTGTATTAAGAGTAACATTTTACAAATCACAAGAAACATTTACTCTCTCTATCTGCTTATCACTGATACCGTTAGCATATTCTTAGCCTTCATGCACATCAGCCACAATATATTCTCATCTCGGTGACGAGATGTTTGGCTCAGAGACATGCATGAAGGGAAGCTCTCCCCCTCTTCCTCCCTCCCTCCCACTCTCTCTCTCCCTCTCCCCGTGCACTTGCAGCTTTTGAGGAACCCAGTGCCATGTGCCCCTTCTTCCCCACGTGTCTCCTAGGATAAGGCCACTGGGCTTCCTGGAGGAGGGAGGATGGTGCAGGACACTTAATCAGGTGAGCCTTGTGATGGTGACTACTGGAAGGTGGAGCATGTACATCCAGCACCCTCCCATCCCGAGCACAGGAGGGGTGGCTCTAAGGCACAAATGATTTTGTCCCTGTCCCCAGCACATCTGTGCCACTGAAGGGATTCCTTCACAGTGGGACTCGGGAGCCACTGGGGCCTTTGTTTCCAATCCTGCACCAGCCTGGGTGCACAGCAGTGCGCACAGGTTGGTCGCTCCTCCTTGCCCAGCACAGAGCCTGCCTGTGCCAGCCCTCCCCAGGGCACAGCCCCACCATGGCAAGCCCCAGACAGGTCCCTGGGGACACGCACACCACCAGGCACCAAATGCTGGTCCTGAGGCCCAGTGGCACGACGAAGCTGTTGCCCACACGTCGGCTCTCCCTCCCCAGGGCTGTGCCAAGCTGCACGCTGGAAGGTCCCGACCTGCGCTGCACTCCGGGTGCTCTCCAGGAGGCTCCTTGCCACAGCCAGAACCACGCCAGGGGCACCCAACAGCTCGGCAGCTGGCTTGGGTGAACCCTGATTTCAAAGGATCAGGCAGGTTGGTGTGGTCTGCAACAAGGCTCCAAAGAAAACCGACAGGACAGGAAGGTGGCAGAAAGGTGTCGCTGAAACAACTGGACGTAGGGGAGAGGCTTCGGGGAGGCAGATCCAAAATGTTCTTGGCATCTGGGCGCTGGGCTTCCCCTCTTTGGCCCAGGCGCTTGTTAGACTCATGCCACTCGCTGTGCTGCCTGCACTGCCTGCATCAGGCACAGAGAGCAACCCGCAGGGGTCCCACGGCAGCCATCCACACTGCAGGACTGCCTGACGTGGAGGGGCTCGCCTGCTCAACCTTACATGTTGTACCACTGCTGGTTACCTGCTCATAGCTAGCTTGGAACCTATTAACAGGTCCTATGCTGGATCTCAGCTACTCTCCTGCCTCTCGTTTGTCTCTTTACCAATAAAATTTCACACAGGAATTAAGGTTAAGAGGACATCCTAGTTGGAAATTGAAGGGGAAAAAAGCACAGAAAAGCAGAGGCCGTTCTGCCAGGACAGCCCAGGAGTCCTCAGAGTTCTCAGTAACCAACTTCCAAAACTTTGATCAAATCCACCAATATTCCAGGCACTGGTGGAAAACTGGAAATTTTGAGATGCTCCAGCTGACCAAAACATGTATTAGAAGAGAAATGTTCAGCAGACCCCAGTAACAGTCTCGCTCCTGGTCCCACAGGCAGCAAAGGGGCACAGTCCCTGCCAGTTTGAGGCAGGGCAGGTTCTTTACTGATCCCAAATCCAGCACCCTGCATCACACAAGGATATGAGCAAGTCACCTCAAAGATTTCTATCATGTCAGAGCACTTACCATGGTGACTGAACTGTGAGCTGCAGTAAGTCTTGGAGGCATGAGGCACGAGAGCAAGTTGAAAAATATTCTCAGAAAACATCTTACCATTTGCGTACCAGGAGAAAAAAAAACAACACAAAAACCTTTCTGACCACTGCAGACAACCACCCAAAGCCAAGGCACAAAAAGCCTGATTAAGTTTCTGTCTTAATGCTGGGTCCGTGCTGACACATGTGTTCTGGGTGGCACGGTAGTGATGCTCTGCTCAGGGGCCCAGGGAAAAGGCGGTGACCAGGGCATCTCAAATTCATGGCTTTTACGTGAGGGAAGATCACAGGGAAGACCATTGTACCTATCCAGTGTGATCCCTTGCATGCATGCATGCAGCTACACATGCGAGTTGGATTAAAGCATAACTTGTAGAAAGATAACTAATCTCATTTTAGAGGCTTCAAGCAGTGCTAAGTCCACCAGCTCCCCAGATAAACCACTCCCATGTTTAATTACCCTCCCTGTAAGGGAACTACATCTCCACTCAAGTTTAAATTGCTCTAAGGTCAGCCTCCAGACACTGCATCTCCTCAAGCTTTGTCAACTGGGCCAAAAGGGCCCGCACAGAGCTTTCTTCTAGGCATTGGTTTTCCAAGCAGCAGGATCAGTAATCAAGTCACATCTCGATCTGCTCTTGTGAGCCCAACAGGGCTGAGATGACTGCTGAAAGCGGGACACAGGGTGACACGGACATTGGGTTTGACATCACCAGAAGCTTCTCTGTGTTCTGTCTTTGATTCTTGCTGCAGTTCTGATAACCTTCTGTAAGTACGAGCATCAGACAAAGCACCCTAGGAATGTGTCTGAGAAGTGCTACGTGCAATTGTTACTGAACTCATGCATGCTGAGGGTGTACGGAGGTGGTGGTGAAGAAATGACAGTGAACAGTGGAGAGCAGTGGCAGAAAACAGGCAGAATTTTCAGCTGCATGTCCTTGGTCAAAAAATAGAGTAATTGCAGTCATTCACTGGCAGTTCATCTGATCTGCAGACCAAGCCCGGCTCTACAGAACCAGCAGTATGGGTTCAGAGGGGTTTACTGCTTCACAGCTGGCACCACGTGAAGGCAGCGACACCAGCACGTGCCTCTGCCTGTGCTGAGCGTGATGCTGCGGACCCCAGCCAGCTCCTGGTGCTCCCTGAAGCTGCATCCGAGTCCACAAGGCCCAGCCCTGGAGCTGGGAGCACCACGTCCACCAGGCCCCAGGGCTGGGAGCACCGTGCCAAGGCCCAGCCGCAGGACACAACCAGGGTGCAGAGCATTGAGCAGAAACCAGGATGGGGTGACCCAACTCCCCTCTCCGTGGCACAGTGCACAGCACCAGATTATCACGGATTTCCATTATCAGCAGCGTTATCAGCACCTCCCCGTTACTCTGCAGAGTGGAGAGATCCTCATGTTCTGCCCTATTAGACCACTGCCAGCAGTGCTCTGGGAAGAAGAATGCATGAGGAAACCATCTGTCCTGGGCCAGGGTACCCCAAGGACAAAGCAGAGACTTGTCGATGCCCTGGAAGTTCAGGAAGGACATCTCTAAGTTTGATACCTCCCTGGGGCAGGGTGTGATACCTCCTGGGGCAGGAGGGGCAGAGGCAGCATGGCACAAGCTCCAGGAGAAAGACGGAGCCCCTGGCCTGCCCCTTTCCTCTCCCCACGCTTGGAGGCAGCTGTGCCTCTTAAGTGTGCATGGAAAAACAGAACTCACAAACTTTCCTTTTTTCTGTCTTTCCACTTCACATGGAAAGACAGAACTCACAAAACACCCCCCTCACATCACTACGTCCCCAGGGAAAAGCGAGAAGGAAAAGGGGACCACAAGAGGAAGAGAGCAGAACTTTGCAGGGATCAGGAGACATCCCTGGCAGGGGTTTCCCTGGTTTTAGGGAACACCAGCTCCCTCCACGCGCAGCAGCTCATGAGACTGGCTGCCTCCTCTCAGGGAGCTCGTGCAGGCAGTTAGAGTCCTGTTACTCCCTCCTGTCCCGTACACTTCCCAGCGCAGCCCCAGCAGGCAGCCTACCTGAGCTCTGCACAGCAACGCCAACACCCCTCCAAGGCACTCAGAGAGCGGTGACAGCAAGAATCTCCACAACTGCTTTTGCTGCTGGCTCAGCCCAGCCAGGCGCTGCCAGTGGCGCGGGCTGGCCCCAGCTCTGCACCCGCACCAGCTCTTACCTGTGCCTCCCGTGAGCTGCGTGCTGCTCCGCTCCTTTGCCAGCCCGTTGGCCTTGGGGCTCGCGCTGGGCGCTGCCGCCGTCGTTGCCCTGGGCAGCCGCTTGCCCGGTACCTTCACGGTGGTTCTCAGCAGATCGATTTCCTTCCCATGGACGTTCTGCATGTAGTCCTGCAGCAGAGAGGCGGAAAGATTCGAGATCAGCCCTGCCCTGGCCAGTTGCTCTCAGCTCCCCTCTCACTCACTCAATCAAAGCCAAAACCCGGCTCCAACTATCGACGTGGCTCCTGGTTAACAGCCAGCAACCTGGAGGTGCTGGGAGCTCAGCACGTGCTGCTTTCCTTGCACTGCACTGAAGCACCAAGCCAGGTGGGGCAGAAGCAGCAGACCCTGTGACTCTGCCAGCGTCCGCAGCGAGACGTCTTCTGACAAAACGGAGGCAAAGCCTGGGCACTGATCTGCCTCCTTCCCATGATGAGCTGGGACTGGCCCCAGGGAAGCACCAGCCATCGCCTCCAGCACCCAGACCCCGTCAGCTCTCACCGAACGAGGCTGGGACGTTGCCAGGGGCACTCAGAGGCCATGACAGGGGCATTTGTGAAAACCTGGCCGGGGATCAGACTAGATGGTGCAGAAGAGCACATCGGTGGCAGGCAGTTCTTCCTTCCTGTCATTCGCTGTCTTTTTAATCACAACACTCAGACGTAGCTGCTAACAATGTACCACACCAGTGCAGGTAATGCAATAACCAGAAATTCCCTCTCAGGTCCCAGCTACTGAAATTCAAGCCCAGAAAAAACAGCTCAGCACAACTCTCTCATCCATTCACCTACATGGCTCTAAGCTACCCCAGACTTGGTGCTTTCACCTTTTCCTTCTGGAAGGCTACTGCAGAGCCAAGAACTCCATGTGCAGACTGTGAATGTTGTTCTGCCTCCTAGAAGTACCTCACCTTTTAATCAAAACCAGCCTGCAGACCTGTGGCCAGTCCTGAGTGCCGTGTCCTGTCCCATTTCTTCCACCCCTTCCCCTGCCCCGCAGCATGCTGCAGCCCTCCCCTAGCACCCCCCATGCTCCTGGATGGGAAAGACCAGGGCACTGTGACCTCTGCAGAGCCCCGAGGCCCTGCCTGGCTCTCTGGGAGCGGCAGCCCAGCCCCATGGGCTCTGCAGGGAGCTCCCTGGGCTCACCCCAGCGTGGGGTCCGGGTGCCCTGGCTCCCTGCTCCAGGGGCTCGCACTGCGATGGGGAGATGAGAGGCAGCAACCGTGTGGGGTGAGGCCGCAGCTGCCGCAGAGAGCATTGGGCTTGCTCCAGTTCACAAGGAGGTCACCAAGAGGATTAAATTGGAGCTGGTGCCTGTGTAAATTGTCTGCTTCCAAACTGGAGATAAAGGCATGAAGAAGATCGGTTAAGTGCAGCCGTTCCCCCAGTCCTGGACTCCAAGAAGCGGGTAAAGAGGGCTGTGCAGGCAATGCTGCTGTTCAGGTGGCTGTCTGCATGGGTTACCACTGCTCAGCAGCACCTCAGGGTCTTGTTCTGAGCTCTTCTCTTTCTGCTGACCCCTGTAAAGGCACCCAGCTCTCAGTGCATGTCCAAGAGACGTGGCAGCTCTGCAGCACACCCTTCTGTGCTTCCCACTGCTGGGTGACTTGACCTTAAAAGACAGTCAAGACACACACGTGCCCTTTGGTGCCCCGGGCAGTTCCTAGAAAACCATCCCAGGCAAACGCTTCTCCAAGCTGCTCCTGGCTGGGTGGGAGCCCGGTGTCACCCCTGGGCAGGGAATCTCGGAGGGGCTGGAGGATTTTCCCTAACTCAGCACAATTGCTGCGCTAGCCGGCTGCCTGCCGGAGAGAGCGGTCACCAGCGCACTGCTTTTATTACATGCTATAAAACAGCAATTTCTTCCCAAGCCTCCTCGCTAATTACCCAGCCAGTTCTCTCATTTCATTTTATTACTGGAATTAACAACGAGTTCAAAGCGTGGAAAGCTATTAAGATGTGTGATTAAGCCACATTCAATTAGTTTCTACAAACAATTTAATTGATGTTGCAGATAGAATTAACAGAAGGTGATTGTGTGAATGGCTCCACTGGCTGCAAAATGGGAGATGCTTTCTCTCCAGCTCTGTGCAGCACAGCACAGCCTGGCCAGTGAAGCTGGGCTGAACCACATACGCCTTCCTCACGAGCAGAAGCACTTACTCTCCAAGGCTTTGGGGAAGTGATACGAAACTGCACCAGTCTTCTCATAAAACTTGTTCTTTCCCTGTCGCTTAACACACGCGCGGAAAGGTAAGAGAAATAGAGATGCAATGAGGAAATCTGTGCTGAATCCAGCCAACGGGCCCCCAGCCACTTCTACTTTCAGGCAGAGCTGCTGCCCACAGCTCCAGCTGCAGACGTCCTGCTTGCAAAGTCTGTAAAGCTGCCGCCTGCTCCAGAAAGGAGGCAGCACCAGGGAGCGGGGACGCACAGCTCCCGAGGACCCGAGCACAGGTCTGAGCCTCCAGCCGAGGCTGACACGCTCCCATTATTTGCCAAGTCGCAGAGCACTTGGTCAGGGCTGGACACAGCTCCCTAAGCACTCCCCATCGACCCGTCCCTGCACACCCACGGCCTCAGCCTGAGTCCCAGTCAGCACATGTCAAAGTGGGACGGGAGGTGCTGAGATACAGATCTTGAAGCAAGTACAGTGATAAACACTCAAAAGCAGATGAATAGCCCTGTCAGGAAGCTTTTGGGTGGTGAAATTAGAAGTATGACCCAGCCAGAGCTGCAATTTTCACCCAGTGGGGCACAGACACATGTGGAGCAGACATCCCCACTGAAATAAAAAATAAAAGGTTGCTAACCCCTGTGGTACTTCCTCCCATCCCACGTGGGGCAGGGACAGGACAGAAACAAGACGGAAGAGGAGAGATGCCTAGGCAGGGATTGCCCTGAATGCTGCCAAGGAAAAGCCACTGGGAACACAAATGCAGCACAGAAATGCTCTGGGGCTTGAACATCCTGAGAGGGGCTGGGAAAGACCCTCTTCCGACCCTCTTCCCCTTGTGCTCAGCCATCCCCTCACGGACCCCTCTGCTGCCCCCTGAATTCTGCCACCTCCAGGCACGTGGCAGTACATGCTGACTCTGAGCAAGGACAGGAAAAGGGACACGACAGGGCTCAGGGCCCTTCAGGACGCCGTGTGCCTCCTCCACTGAGGATCCCATATACCTGTTCTTGCCTTAGCAGCCGCCTGCTGGACCAACAGCTGCTGCCACAAGTGGGAGTGCCAAAGCAGCACACGCCCTTCCTTGGGAGCAGAGGTTTTGCTACTGCCCCAGGCTGTTCAACCTTAACGTGCTCTGCTTGTGACATCTTGTGAAAGGGCATGGAAACCTGCTTCATGCCACTGGAGACAGAAAAGCACCGCAGCATCTCTTAACTCACACTAGAAAATGGGACATCTTCGGAAGCACCTCTTCCTCCAGGCTGCCTTCCTGCATCTGAGCCCTCCAAGCCGGTCGTACACTGGACACCCAGAGGGAAAGCGAGGCAAGGCAGGGCAAGGCAGGGCAGCCTGTGCTCAGCAGAGCCCCACGCTGCTCACCAAAGCTTGAGCTTGTCCACATCCCACAAAAAACACAACACAGCTGTGGGTGCCATCCATCTTCTCCCCTGTTCTCAGGGAGGCAATGCCAAGGAGGGAGCACACAGATCTCCTGTCCTCGCAGGAGTCAGAGCTGGGCAGCAAGCAGCTCTGCTTTCTGTGGCCCACAAGTAACTTGTCCCTGATACAGGGAAACATACAGGGCGTTACTTACTTTGGTGCAAGGTGCAGAGTTTTTGGTGAAATCGAGGGGAGGAGAGGCCCATCTTGTACCTTTCTTAGCAATGGGTTGTGGATCACCAGTTGCACCAGGGAGAAGTAAAACAGATTTTTGCTTGGGGCAACACCGTAATGAAATGAAACACTGAAGAAGCAAACTAAGGAAAGCAAGTGACATCAAACCAGATCACCCTCTGGGGAACAAACGGTGTAAAGAGCAGACAAACCTAGTGTGCAGCGGCATCAGCTGAGCGCAGTTAAACAACATCCCAGAAATCACTCTGCCTCCACAGATGATTTAAACCATTGCCCTATGATGTCAGAAACCTGATAAACCATACCCGTGTGTGAGCACGCACAGAGAGCAGACAGCAGCAGTCATTCCCTCCCAGTTTGGGTCTATAAAGACCAAAAAATGGGGTTGCAAAGTTAGGGAACTGCAGAACCACACCATATGGTAAAAGGAACAAAGACTAAAAGGAAACAAGCAAACAAACAAAACCCAAACAACTGTTTTTACAGCTTTCCTGAATTAAGGAAAGGACATGCAATGACTGCTTTTTCCAGCATGAGGCTATTAGGGTCGGAAGGCTCCGTGTCACAAGCCCACGAACCAGAGACACAGGAGGAAGCCTGTGAGGCTAAGGGCACCCAAACACGTACGTGTCTGAGGAGATTGGGGACACACAAGGAGCCCGGGGCTCTGAACAGCACAGGAGCTGCAGCTCCCAGCTCTCTGCCCCACTCAGCCACCTGGGGAGCGAGCCCTGCCCCGTGCCCCCCGTGCCCCCCGGCCGCCCCGCTGCAGCGCGTCCTCTGCAGAGGGTGCTGTGGTCTCGGTGTCACAGGTGTGTCTGTCCGCGGCTCACTGTCTCAGCAGCAAACTGTGCTCAAGAGGGAATGGGGAAGAAGTCATTAGCCCCACAGTGGGGAGGCGACAGAGATAGATGGGGAGGCAGCTGTGTGCCTGAGCCAAGCAGTGAAGAGGATCAGAGATGCATCGAGTGACAGCTCAGCTCGGCAGGCTCTGCACAGGCACCTCATCTCCATTACCCAATACCTAGCAGCCAGGAAAATTATTCCACACCCAAATGGCACCATCAGATGTGGCTGCAAGGAGTTGTCTGCCTGTTCCTCACCCGGGATGCAGGGAGGCAGCAGCCTCTGCTTTAATGGACTGAGCAGGGGAAACACAGAAAAGCAAGATGCATTCACTGAGCATAATTCTGTGCAGAGCATGTTCCTATCAGCTTTTCCCACCCAGCCTGGCACAGCAGAGACAGCCTTCATGAAAGGGAAGGGTTTTTTCTCCAGACTGATAAAAAACAACTCTGCTGTATAAGCCTGCCCTATTGAGGGCTCGTGTTGAACCTCCTGCTCAGGGTCAGCAGCTTTCATCGGCTGCCAAACCCTTTCCAAGCAACTCTGCAACTGTGGCATCTGCAAGAGGACCTGCAGCAGCAGCCACAGCACGAAGGAGATCCTGCTCTGTCTCACCCTGCTTCTCAAGCAACTCCCGTGCTGTACTTACGTGCAGGCTGGGGTGGTAGGTGAGGACTCCGTTGTCACACAATGTCACATACTTCTTCTTCCACTCCTTGTTGAGTGACTTGCCACTGCGTTTCAGGAGAATGCCCTAAAAGAGAAGCAGCAAGAGTCTTAGACCTTGTTTCATCTGGGTATTTCCCACTCAGCTTCAGAGTCACCCCTTGTAGGAGACTGATCTTTGAAAAGACACAAAGATCGAGACTCAAGAAACATCTAGGTTGGTCTCCCAACAGCATTTTCCCTGGGACTCATAGGAAAAGGGCTACAGCCGTCCCCTCACCAACCCCAGCATGTATCCCCTGACAGCCCTGCCGTTCTGAGATGAGGGTCTCCACGTGCCAGTCCTGAATCCCAGGTCCTCAGAGGGATCTATCACACACCCTCGTGTCCCAAACCACTCTCTCTGGGCACCTCTTCTGATGCTGAAGAGCAGTGACAAAACAAGGCAGGAGCTAACCTCACCACCAGCTGATAATCCTTGATCTGTTACCACAGTGCTCCCAGGCCACCTCCCGTCATAAAAAGCACAGACTGATGGATGGACAATGAAAGAATAATTTAGGACAGGCAAGGGAACAACACTCCAATACGTGGGTCTCACAAGGGATAAATATTCCCTTGCCTGCTTGGGTTGCTCTTCCTTAGAGGTGTCAAACAAATGGAGCTAGGGGCACACTTCAGAGGCAGAGCAGGTCCTGGGCAGCTGAGGTGTCTGTTCACCCCACTTCCCCGTCAGGAGGTTACACGAGACCAATCCTGAGGTCTCATGTATGACAAAAGCTCCCTCTTCCTACCAGCCCAACCCAGAATGAATACCCGTGGATCTGAACCATCACTCAAAGTTGCAACCTCTTAACCTTTCCCCAGGGAAGTGGTCATGGCACCGAGCCTGCCAGAGTTCAAGAAGCATTTGGACAATGTTCTCAGATATGATCCACTTTTTTATTTTTATTTTTTTATTTTTTTTAGGGTGGTCCTTTGGGGACCCAGGAGTTGGACTCAATGACCCTTGTGGGTCCCTTCCAACTCGGATATTCTCTGATTCCATGATTCTGTAACCTCCTCCCCATCGCAGTTCTGCCTCCCCAGGACATCTGCCTCCAGCAGGACCTGACATTGTACCAGGTAAGACTGGAGGTGGGGAGGGAGACCGAAGACAGAGCAACAAGCCAGGCACAAGGGTGCTGGAGCATGGATCGAGGGGAAAACATCAAGTATTCTGCTGGCAGGGAGGAAAGGACAGCAAGGGGACAAAAGTATGGATGAATAACAAGAGTCTGGGAAAAAAACTGCATCTACCGACTGCCGGGCCTGGGCTCTCCGAAAGCACTGTCTGAGCAGACGTCAAGACTGGCTGTTCCTAACGTGGCAAAAATCTGGGCCCCAGGCCAGCACCTCCTCAAAAACCTGGACAGACTGTCTCTGTCCTGCCAGCCTCGGCATATTTGGGGGCCTCATCCCACTGCCTAGAGACTGAGGCCGCTGCGCCTGCCCAATGGAAAAACACAACAAAAACAATGTAGGGTTTGGCACATGCTGGGGTAACAATGCTGCACAGACATGACCATGAAATCGGCGATAAATGATGCAGAAAAGGCAGAAGTGCTCCATGACCACTTATGCTCAGTGCTTGGGAAGCAAACAGTGTGAAAAGGAAAAGCCTCCTACTCGTACAAGGGGAAGCTGAAGCAAGAGTGGTGGGAGCTGAACTGTTTTGGTGGCAGGATCTGATCCCTTGCCTTCAAGAGCTCCGAGAATTAGCTGAAGAGCTTGCTCAGCAGTGTTTAAAAGGTGCTGATTTTAACATGCCTTAAAACGTAGGAGCAGTCCAAAAGCTCGTGCCTTGCCAAGATCTGCAAGGGGAAAAGCAATGACCCTTATAATTGTGGCCAGCCAGCCAGACGCTTACACTGGGCAAAACGGTCAAAAAGCCACCACAAGAAGTGATCAGCAAAGAATGAGGGGACAGCAGTGTAACTAATGCTGATCAGCGTGGAAATAGGTCATCAGAGAAGTGTGGCTCTGCTTTCGGTAAGATCACAATACCTGATGGCAATGATGGCTGTGTTGACACAGCATTGTTTAGGATGTTAACTGAGCAGCACATACATTAAAATCCAACTGTACAAAATCCATACGGCCATTAATGCATGGAGTAAAAACATTTTGGTCAAATGAAAGGTCTCCAAATATAACCAGAAATGAGAAGACAAATAATCAGAAATGGCAAATCCATGTCCAGCATAAGTATTTGTATATAGGTCCAACCAATCTGTGTTTGATTCATGTTATTTAGTCAACATCTTCCCTAAATGAGCCCAAGGAAAGCACAAAAACAGAAAACTTAAAGGCAACATAGAAACTGCACAGAGTAAATCGCTGGAGGTGACCGGTCATTAACACAAATTGTTTTGTATCACTTGGCAAACTGGGCTCCTGAGAAGAGCGTGGATTCTAGCAGGACTCATGCCAGGTCCTGCACCTAGGAGCAGGCTGCCAGACCCCTCGCCAGGACTCGGCCGCTCTGCCCAGGTTCTGGCCTACCACGGACACAAAGCATCGTCCCCAGCACCACTGCTGGGCTGTGCGTCTCCCACAGGGGTGCCTGAATGTTTATTCCTCTCACTTGTAAAGTCTCACGAATAAAGACAGTTCAATATTACTTATTACACCATTTAATCTAGATAAAGGGTAGGTTCTCTGTATCTAAGAACATTTGTTTGGTATCTTTCAAACAAATCTGCTCTAGACCAGACTGAAGGCACAAATTTGGCTCAAAGTCACTGGGGGCAGCTCCCTGGCTCATGGGCACAACGATCCCTTCTGGCTTTAAAATTGCTTCAGTTCTAGAGTCTGACCTGCCAACACGTCCTGCAAACCAAGAACTCCAGCTGCCTCTCCTCTCCTTCAGGTGTCTTCAGCTCAATACACCTTGGTGCCACAGAACTACCTACTTGAACGTTTTCGGGCTGCTGCAATCGCTATCAAGCCCCCAAAATGTGTTGTCTGCAGAGAAGAGCTCAGCGGCAGTTAGTTCAGCTACAAACCTGGAACTTCACAAATTGAACACACAAGCAAAACCAGGCCTGGAAACAGAGAGTCAAGCACTGGCAGCCCATTTTTTTTCAAGCCAGAAGGCACAAGAATCCAAAATTGGGAGCAACTACACAGTCTAAGTAAACATCTAATAAAATGGGGGGAGGGAAAGGGGCCCTTAAGGCCAAACACTTGCAAGAAACAGCTGAATCAAGGGATAGAGCCGTTAGACTTGTTCTCTGCTGCTGTAGTAGAGATTAAGGCAGGGGACAGCAGCCGGGAGGATTCCAGTTGTTAATGGTGTTGCTGTGCTGGCTGCATCAGGGTCACCCACTCCGCCACCCATCTTCTCAAGTCCAAATGCTTCTTAAGAACTGTGCACTCAGTCACACGGTCTAAAATTTTGGGTAGACCTGTGTGGTGCCAGGAGTTGGACTCGATGATCCTTATGGGTCTCTTCCAACTCGGGATGTTCTACAATTCTCTTTTCTGATGGCAGAAAGTGGAGGTTTGGCCTGCAGCACCTGCAGAACTGTTTCTTCGTGGAGGAAAACCCCCACGACAGCTCGAAGAGAAGCAAGAAGTGGCGAGGAGGACAAAGCCTGGTGAAACACAGGAGGATGTGCTGCGGGCAGGCACAACCCTGCGGCACACCTCGTCCCCTCCACGCAGGTGCCCCGTGTGCCCTGGTGCAGCTCCTGGCCACGTCTGCAGGCAGCCGGGACCCCCGCAGGGCCCCCTCACCGTGGCCACGTGCAGATGGCACAGGCTGCTGCTCCGCAAGCTCCCCCTGCTTCTCACAGGGCGCTGCAAGAGATGTGACCCCTCCACAGGTTTCCTCCCAGGCGTGGAAGTCTTATGGGAAGGGAAGAAGCTGCCGGAGACGAAAAGTGAGAGCCCACCTCTCTCCCTCTCCTCACTTTTCCTTCCTCTCCCTGCATTTTGTCGGCCAGCACGACCGTCTCTGTTGTGTTTGGATTGTGGTGGAGCACAGTAAAAGCAGCAGCAGCAATATGCAGCGTAATGAAGCAGGGAGCAGCGATGGCCCCCAAAGGACTCGTTTACTCCACAAATCTCCCTTCCACTCACTTTTTGCTAAGAATTTTAACACCAAACTTAATTGTAAAGTCGCGTATTGATTGGAAAATGCAAATGGCAATTTAAATGTAATCTAAGCTCCCAGCATGATCCCAGCTCCCAAGGAGGAGGAGCCACCCGCCTTGGGCCCTGCTGGAGTGTGTGGCCCAAACTGAGCCGGGCCAGGGACCTGGGGCCCCCCGGGCTGCCTGTGCACTCAGTACAGCATTCCCAGAAAGAATCTGGTGCATGTGCAATTAGGAGCTCATTCCTAGTAACAAACAGCTGGGGAAGCTTAGTCTCCCGGCCTAATTAACCCAATTCTCAAAGACAAGCGTCCAGCTACAGAAAAGCTCTTCCAATCCTGCAAGACCTCCTGAACATATAACCAAAAGGACATCGCCAGCCAAGGGGTCCTGAGCACGGTGCAGAGCTGCACACCAGCAAAGGCACGGGCTGACTGCCACCTCAGGGGAAGGAGGTGCCGTCCTAGGTGTAGAGGGGCCTCAACACAACGTGCCTCACCCGTCCCATCGCACATCTCCACCTTCCCTAGATGTGAGTGGGGGGTAAGTGAGACAGAGCAGGCCACCCAGAGGGGAGCTGTTCTCAGCTGTGCTGAAGGAGGTGGAGACAAGGGACAGCCAGCCACCACGCATCCATGGCAGCATACGTCCTCCTAGAGCCCTTCCTCAGTCGAGCAAAGTCTCCGTTCTGCAACACCTAGCTTGGCCTCTCGCTTTGTGGTCAGCCTTCCCAGCCATCAGCCTGGGCGCTGGGCAGAAACCCCAAGCTCTGAGCACCAAACACGGTTGCTCGCAGTCCCTCGCATGCAGCCCTCTTCCCGCAGAGCTCAGGAAGAGATCACTGGTCTTAGTGACACGGCCTCAGGAAAGCCACAGGGCACCTACCCCTTCTACTGCTCCACATCATCCATCAACTTCAGCTTTCAGTAATTTGAGCATGCACCAGGCTTCTTCTTCCAAGCAGAGGAATTAAATCACTCCCTAGGTTATCTACTGGTGGCTGCAGCACCCCAAGCACAGCATTTGTTGCCTTTAGCCATGCAATGCACACAGAACCATAGAATGGGTTAGGCTGGAAGGAACCTTAGAGCTCACCTAATTCCAGCCCCCTGCCATGGGCAGGGACACCCCCCACTGGATCAGGCTGCTCAAAGCCTCATCCAGCCTGGCCTTCAGCACTTCCAGGAATGGGGCATCCACAACTTCTCTGGGCAACCTCTTCTAGTGCCTCACATCCACAGAGTAAAGAATTTCTTCCTTATATCTATTCTAAATCTCCCCTCTTTTAGTTTAAAGCCATTACTCATTGTCCTATCCCTACATCCCCTCCCCAGCTTTCCTGCAGCCCCCTGTAGGCACTGGAAGGCCGCTACAAGATCTCCCCGGAGCCTTCTCTTCTCCAGGCTGAACAACCCCAACTCTCAGCCTGTCTGTAGGAGAGGTGCTCCAGCCCCTTCATCATCTCTGTGGCCCTCCACTGGACTCATTCTAATATCTCCCTGTCCTTCTGGTGCTGGGAGCCCCAGAGCTGAATGCAGGGATGCAGATGGGGTCTGATGAGAGCAGAGCAGAGGGGGACAATCCCCTTCCCGGCCCTGCTGGCCGCGCTGCTTTTGATGCAGCCCAGAATACTGTTGGCTTTCTAGGCTGCAAGCACACATTGCTGGTGGTACACTCAGTTTCACTGTCCATGTCACTGAGGAAGATGTTGAACAGTGCCGGTCCCACCATTTAACATGTGTCAGTGACATGGAGAGTGGCACTGGGTGCACCCACATGCTGAGCAATGTGACAGTCTGAGAGTGGCCAGAGGCAGAGGATTCTGCATGTCTGTCACTGCAGCGTAACTGGCTCTCTGCTCTTGTATGGCATGCAGGACTGCCACAACATGTGAACCTTACCACAGTCCCTGATCTTTCTCTGCCCTTCAAAGAGATGGCAAGCAATGAGACCTCCACAAGCTTCCAAAAGGGCAGCTCCACATCGGGGCAGAGTAATCGTCACCCGCCCTGAATCTCTGCTCCTGTTCACACTGATGAACCTAAGTCACCTCCCTCTCTTGGGGTGTTACTGGGAGGGGGCTGATGGCACAGCAGGGATGGTGACGCCCTGCAGCACTCTGACATTGCTCTGTATCCACTGCGCTTTGTGTCCACACCAACCTCATCGCCCCACAGCCTGCGTAAGGATATCGGCCTGTCTTCTCCTTCAGGAACAAAGTTCTGTACCCTTCTGAGATACTGCAGAACAACCATTTAATTCAAGCAGTGGGAGGCAGCAGCTTCCGAGTGCCAAGGTATCTCTAGAGACAGGTCACAGCCGTGCTCCGGGGCCTCAGCACTGCCCCAACAACTCCAGCATGGTGCAACACAATCCGCCAGAGCCCTGGGAGGGAGAACCATTAACATAAACCAGAGCCCACCGTTCTGACAGCCAAAACACTGCTTCCCCCAGCATCACTGAAGGCTCCTGTAATAATATTGCCAGGATCTCCTCTGCAAACCAGCTCCCACAGCTCTGGCTACCTGAGGAACCGCTCCTGAACCTGGGCAGGGACCAAGCTCTGACGAGGCAGCACTTTGCTCCGGGCTCTGCCGGCGAGGTGCTGCTGTACAGACCGGCCACTTCACACGGGTCCTGGACCAGATGGGCTGTTTGGCACCTACTTCTTGCGAGGCACAGGAGTGAAGCACATGCTTGTTTTTGCAGACCTAGGCTTTTGCCTGTCTCCACTTGTTCAATGCGGTAATACCACTGCTCTGCCTACAGCATGGAACGACTCCACAGTGCCTCAGAAACACTGAAAACTCCAGCAGAACAGACAAGGCCAGGCCCAGTCAGCAACACACAGAGACACAGGAGCAGGAAAAGAAAGCATCTTGCCCTGCTGATTGAAAGGAAACCCTGGAAAAGGCAACCCAAAGGCCCAGAGACCAAAGGACATGGAAATGCTTCCAGGATCAGACCGGACCTCCTGCAGTCATCCAATTTTCCAGTCAGCAGTGTGGTTTGGGGGAGCCAAGTCAGGTCTCACTCAAGGCTTCAGCTGCTGTACTCAGCCTCCCCGTCCCTGCTGCACAACTTCTGCCACTGCTTCCCCCACTGGCTGACTCAAAATCAGAGCACAGAGGTGCTGCCACCACGAACCAGCTTGCACCGCACTGACATGCAGCCAGCAGGCGTAACACCCAGCACGGAGACAGGGCTCGGACCGTGCTCCTCGTAACCCACCAGCTCGGTGCTAGGTGCTGTACAGGCACACTCATCACCTCCAGCCCACAGCCCCTCCTGCAGGGTGAGCAGGGGCAGCCAGCCCTGCTGGGAGTGGAGGGGAGCAGCGTGGCCAGAGGGGCAAGCTGCCTGCCCATGGGAGCAGTGGAAGGAACAGGTAAGGGAACTGTGATCCCTGCTCCAGCCAGATTAGAAAAAGGACCCACACCCCGGAGAGAGGAGGGGCATGACCTGGCACACACCAATATGCCCATGCTCAGGCTGTGTGTGCCGCTGGCTCACTGGAAGCAGAGCCTCCCATGTGAGACCCCGCAGCCCCTGCCCAGAGCCCGGCACTGCTTGAGCTGCCCCTGCTCCCCTCCTGCCACTCCAACACAGCTCCCTTCCAGTGCTGCTGCCCTGTCCTGAGCGCTGTCCCAGTGGCTCTGACCCAATCCTGCCTTGCACTAACTATCACTGCGTGGCAACGCTTTGCTGGACTGGAAAAAGGCAGCAGGATGGAGGAGCTCCAGTGGTGGCAAAGTGCCCCTTCTGTGTACCCACCGCCCCGTTCCTCAGTCACCCTGACCTTGCCGGGTCACACAATCATGGAAGTTTGGGTGGGAAGGGGCCCAAAAGCCCCCCCTAGCTCCACCCCCTGCCATGCCCAGGGCCCCCTGCCCCCAGCCCAGGCTGCCCCCAGCCCCATCCAGCCTGGCCTTGGGCACTGCCAGGGATGGGGCACCCCCAGCTCCTGGGGGCAGCCTGCGCCAGGCCTCATCGCCCGCAGAGCGAAGGATTTCTTTGCAATTTCTAATCTAAACCTAGCCCTTTAGTTTAAAACCATTACCCTTTGTCCTGCCTTGGTGCTTCCCTAGGTCTCTTTCCCCAGGGAACATTCAGCACAAGGTGGAACCCACTCAGGACGTGGAATCTGCATCCTCCCACCCCACTGTTCCTGCGACACGGAGCTGGGACCAGCCCCGCGCGCACAGCAGCTCAGCTCGTGGGCAGGCAGGGCAGAGAGAGGCCAGCTGGGGCCAGGGGAAGAAAAATGGAACCGCAGCAGCAGGCACAGAGTGCATGGCACTGAGTGCATGGCACAGAGTGCATGGCACAGGCTCGGCCAGGTGCTGCATGGCGGTGTGCGGCTCGGCCTTGCCAGCAGCGCAATGAAAGCCTGGTGGAAACACCACGCAGCCCCCCCGCCCCGCCTGGCTCCCTCGCTCGCCCAGGTATTACCGATTGCTGCTTTCTGGCTGCCAGACAGGGGCAGGCAATGCTCTGGGGCGCTTCCAGGTGGCTTGAGCTTTCCCAGCAGCCAGGAGCCCAACGGGGACGAGCAGCTGCCTCCCCCTGACACAGACGGGCTCATGGGCACCGTGCTCACTGCGTTTTGCCGTTGCCCACCAGGAGGAGAGCCCCCTGCCTCCGGCCACAGGGCACCCGGGCAGAGCGGAGCAGGAGCAGAGCACCGAGGCTGCGGGGGCTGCGCGGGGGCCGGGGAGCGGGCGCGGGGCACGGATGCCCTCTGCTGGAGCCGCTCTGCAGGCCGTGCAGCCCCCTCCCCGCACCCAGTGCCCGCACCCCGGCACGGGTGCTCTCGGGTCGAGGCAGGCGTGCAGTCCCCGGGCACCCACTCGGGTTGCTCCAGGCACCCCCGTGTCCTGTGCCGAGCGAAGGCACCCCTGGCCTTGCGGCCCCGACCCAGGGAGCCTGCCCTGACTGGGGATGTGGGGAGGGATCGAACCTGCTTCATGGGAATGGCCCTCCCGCTGCCGATACTGTCCGCTTTACACTCCGGCACCTTCTTCTCCCGCTCTGGGTCCGCGCCCTTTCGAGACTGGAAGAGAAGAGACACAGGTCCATTAGAGATGGGAGACGGGAGGGACGCGCACGGCCCCGCCGTCCCCGTGGGCTGCCAGCGCAGACCCGAGCAACCTCTCTCCCCCAGGCCGGGGCTCCCCGCACACGGAGCAGCCAGCGTCCTGCCCGTCCCCTCGGGGGACTCTCCAGCCCCGGCCTCCCCGCAGCCTGGCCTGTCCCCCCACAACTGCAGGCAGAGCTGTCCTAGCAGAACCGGGCTACCTGACCCCCCTCCCGCGGGGCACACAGGACATGGCGACAGACAGAGATGGCATGGGATGCAGGTGGAGCATGGATGGAAGCAGGAGAGGCTAAGGCAGTGAAAGGAAGTCACACCTCTACTAATCCAACAGATTTATTCTGGTAACACACTTGCACCATACAAAGTAGCACAGGTCACCGGGCAGAGATACCAGCCCCTTACAAAAGAGCATGGACAATAAATATCTATCACACGGCTAGAGAGTTGAGAGCAAAACCCGCCAGCCCCCGAAGGCGGCTGCGGTGAGAGCAAACTCCAATAAATACAATATGAAATATACAGTCTGTTGAGCAGAACTCATTCAAAGTGCTTAAGACAGAGGAAAATATCAAGTCATACACGGCATGGAGCACAATCAATACATTCAGAATCACAACAATGGCAGAAGGGCAGCGGCAGCGTCTCTCTGGAGCGTCCTACACACCCCCTCAGTCCGGGAGCGCCCCATGTGCTTTGGATCAGAAAGGGACACGAGCCCCACGCGCCTGGGACACCAATTCACTGGCTTTTGGGCCCAGAACAAAACAAAGAGATTGAAAGAGAAGAAAACTAAAGAGACATAGATGGCTGCTCTGCTGCGAGGAGGAAGAGGAGGAGGAGCAGGAGTCCATGCAGGCTGCAGGAGGTGCAGTAGGGAGGAAGGAGCTGAGTGCTAGCGCAGGCGCTAACAGCAGCTCCCGCAGGCAGCAGCAAAGCGTCTTTTGGCCCATCCAGCTCCACTCGCTGCTGTCGCCCGGTCCCGGCGGGTCTGCAGGTCTTCCCATCCCATGAGGGTCGTCCGCCTGGCATCCCCGAGCATGGAAAGTGCCTAGACAGCATCCAGCAGGCCCAGAAATGTCCCAGCTTAAAGTGCAGGCGCAGGCCGTCTCAGCGCTTCCTAGACTTTACATTGGGGGGATTTAAAAGGCTCCTGCGTGTCTCCGAGGGGGGGACCCATGCTGGCTGGAGGGCGGGCGAGCCTCTAATCTTAGATCAATCCCAGTGCCCATCCCTTATCCGGCCCTGGAGAGGCAATGAAAAGTGAGAGAATTTGTACAGAGGTGCCGTGTGTAACCACCTGGATCTTCTAATTTGGAAGGAGTTGGAAAGGCCTTTTTGTTGATGAAAAGTTGGAAACAGTGGCACATATCTGCAAATATCGAAAGAATAAAGAGTTTGGCAAGTTATACTCAGAACACGGACACGAGTCTGTCAGAGATGGGGCGCCAGCGGACAGGCAGACAGACAGGCCACGGAGCAGGAGCCGGCGGCAGCAGCAGTCGGGGCGGGGGCTCGGGCGGGCGGCTGTCTCCACCTGGTGGTCCCGGCACGCAGACCCCCGTGCCGGGAGCAGGGGCGCGGAGAGCGGGAGAGGAGAGGAGAGGAGAGGAGGAGGAGAAGGACAGGAGGAGGAGGAGGAGGAGGGCTGGAGAGGAAGGAGACGGGCACAGCTCGGGGCTGGGAGCGCGGCCGTGGGGGCTGCGGCTGCCCCCGGAGCGGAGCGCGGCCCTGCCCCATGCTGAGCCCCCACGGGGCAGCCCCCGGGAGCACAGGGACGGGGGCTGCAGGCTGCACCTATGCTGCCCGCCTGGGTAAAGCTAGTGGCAGAAAAAGCCTTCCCTTCCCTTCTTCCCTGCTCTTCCTGGCCCTGTCCCACTGCGGGAGGAGGTGTCAGGAGCTGCTGCTGCTGCCACAACCAAATGGGGTGAAGACTTCAATGTGAGCCATGTGTGTGCACCAGCACAAGAGCAAGCGAGTGAGCGTGAGCCCCAGCACCACGGCAAGTGAGCACGAGCCCGGGATGAGCACAGGTGAGCCCCACAGCGAGAGTGAGCAAGCTTGAGCCCAGAATGAGTGAGCAAGTGAGAGCCCTAGACGGATGGTGACGTCCACAGCAAATAAGCATAAGCCCCGCAGCAAGCCCTCCTCCCCCCATGAGCGTGTGCCCACACCAGTGAGCTGAGCATGGCACTGACAGGCTCCAGGAGGAGCAAGAGAGCGTGAACATGAGCTGACGGCGAGTCCAGAACCCGTCGGCGCGCAGGCGAGCAGGATGGGTGGCAGCAGTGCATGAGCGCCCGTGCGCACTGGTGCACAGCAGCAAGCATGAGCGAGAGAAACGGCGGGGAGGGAGGAGCAGCATCCATCAGCGCTCGAGTGCAACAGAAAGCGTGACCACCGACAGCAGGAGACCGGCAGGGCACTGCCAGGGCGTGAGCACACGGAGGGGAGGAGCAGTGAGGGAATAACCATGCGTGCAGAGCCACGGGGCCGCTGCAAAGGGCGGCGTGAGCTGCGGGGAGGAGGCTGGGGGCAGCCCCCCGCCAGGCAGCGCAGGGACCTGGGCAGGCACGTGCGGTGGGGGAGCTGGGAGCACGTGCACACAGAAGGGGGTGGGGGGGAGAGGCGAATGGGGAGCGCATGGAGCATTCAGGACATCGGAGCAGAAGCTTCCAGGATGTCAGAAGCTGGGGCAGATGGATGCACTCCCAGCACAAGGAGCCGGGAGAATTTGGGATGCCAATAGTGCAGGGAGAGGGATGGGGCGCGTGAATTAGGGTGATCTGGGAGTGGAGCAACGGCAGCTGTTCACACGGGGCAGCGTGGTGCAACACGAACAATGACTTTCTGGTGGCCAGTTCCACAGACAGCAGACACGGGTGTACTGAGCAATGGTGGCTGGAAAGCACACTGAGATGGGGCGGAGAGAGGGCCTCAGCCCGGCACATTTAGGTGGGTACCAGGGGGAGAGGAGCACGTTTATGTGGGGGGCAGGGGACAGCTAACCTAGATACGGGGCTGAGAGTACGTGTGTGCTAACAGCAAGGGGAAGCTCACGGGCTGTGCTGACAGCAAGGGTAAGTCTGTGGGCAGGACTCCGTGCACAGGTGTGTGCACGGTGTGAGAGCATGCCAAGAGGCAGGCTGCGGTTCAGCCAGCAGGTAACAGCTGCAAACATCCCTGCACCCTGGGGCGCCACGGCCTCGCTGCCTCCCTAACGCCTCCGCTCCCCGCTGCCCTCCCTGCCTGCCCCCTGGCAGTTCCCAGGCGCTCTGCTCAAGTCACAGGGCGTGGGGCTCGGGTACCAGAGCGAGGGGCCCGGTGCCACGTGCCGGGCTCTGCACAGCGCCGTCTGGCACAGCCCAGCAGCGGGGGCTTCACGCCACGCTCTGGGGACGCCGTCCCAAGGAGAGGAAGAGCAGAGGTCGCTGGTGCTGTGCACACGCAGGGTGCAGCTCTGCCCAGCGACGATCAGAGCTCTGCTCACGCGCACGCTGCACACACACCAGCGTGCCCCGTGCGCACCCCTCGCTCTCAGGCGCTCACCCACGCACGCATGCACACCCCAGGAACGGTGCTCGCTATCGCGGTCCTACACATGCAGAAGGCTCCTTCCCTCCTGCACCCCCTGCGCCTCTGGCCCTCCCTGGCCAGCAGAGAGAGGTTCACCTACAGCCTAGCGCACCAAAGCCTGCAGGGCGAGACTGCTGTGGACCTGCTCCCTTCCCCTCTCCCGGCCTCCGAAGCCGCACCCCAGCGCTCCGCAGCCCCGCGTGGCTTACCGTGAAAATGTTGGAGCGCCGCTTGGACTGCTTGCGGATGGGGGTGGGCGTGTTGGAGGCAGCAATGGTCTCAATCCGCAGCTCTCGCTGGCTGATGCTAGGGGTGGAGGGCACAGAGGAGGAGTAGTCACTGAAGGCTCCTCCGCCGTTGGTGGCCTAGGGCGAAATGAGACGGGGACACTCAGCGAGAGGCAGGGCCGCTGGGGGCATGGCTGCAGGGACATCTTCTGCCTGCACAGCCCCGTGCACCGGGGCAAGGAGCTGCGGCACAGGACTGGGACGTGGGAGACACCCTGCTCCGTGCCTGGCTCCTACCCTGTGGGGGACCCTGGGAGAGCTGCTTCCCTTCTCTCTGCTCCAGTTTTTCCACTGGTAGAACAATAAAATCCTGGAACTGACAGGGAAAAGCAGCCAACAGTCCCAGGGACGCTGGCTGCGGTGCAACATGCCAGGGACGCCTGTCCTGACGGAGCCTGGTGTGAGGGCACGGAGGCAGCAGGAACCACGCGGCCCCTCACAGCCTGGCTGCCTCTGTTCTCAGAGCAGCACAGGCCCAGCACAGCCCAAGCCTCGTGCTGCCTGCTGGAGAGAACCCGCCTCTAAACACAAAGCTGCGAGGAAGCCTGGAGCCGCCTGGCTCCCTGGCCCTGTTGGTCCCCCTCCAGTCTCAGCTACGATCCCAAGGGGGACGTGCAACCCTGAGTCAGGCCCTGGCCCCTGCAACACCCTGTGTGCTCACACTCAATGTGAAACCGCTGGGTTTGGGGTTTATCCGAGGAGACCTCAAGGGTGGCACAGGCCTCTCGTGCCTGTGGGCCTCTGTGGCCTCGGCTGCAGTGGCCGTGTCTGGGAGCACATGGGGCAACACGCTGCATCTTCTCTAAGTAGCTTAACTACTGGGAGAGGGGCAGGCCCAGCCGCACGGCTCGCCTGAGATGGGTTCCTGGCATCCCGGGCTCTTTTTGGCTGTTCTGATCCTCGAACTGTATTTTAAAAGTATGTTGAAGAAACTGCCCCTGCGGCCTAGGAGAGCTCTGGAGCCCTCTGGGGAGCTGCCAGCCCTCAGCTCACTTGCTGCAGTCAGCGGTGGCCGGGGCCTCTCCTGTGTGCAGAGCAGAAAGCAGGAGCACAGCACGCGTGGAACATGGATCCACCGAGGATGCTCAGTGAGAAAACACTGCCTGCACACTGTGCCTGGTGGGATCTGAGCCCTGCTCCATGACAAGCAATTAAGAAACATTAGAAATGTGAAAGAGTCTGTACAGGCACAGCAGGCACTGCAAGCCACAGCCTAGTCTCCTAAAAAAAAAAAATGCAGCTTTCACTCAGGCTATGTAACCCATAACTCATGCTATGGCCTGTCTCATCTCTTATGAATAGGAGAGGAGAAGGCACGCAAAAGAGAACTTAAGAGAGGAAAGTGCCACCCAGGAACCAGCCAAGCAGGGACCACTGCTGCTAGTGGCAGTGAGGTGTGCTGCAGGGAAGTCCAGTGTAGAGGGGGCCTGAAATGGACGTCCTTCACGGCCACACATAGCTCCCTGCATGGGTTACGGTGTCTGTCCCATTGCCAGGACCACCGGGCGCTGGAGCAGCCCCAGGCTGGGCCCACAGCAAGGAGGTAAAGCCCGCGGGGAGCCATGCAGTGACGGCCACCACCTGCAGCTGGGGCTGAGGGCCCTAACTCCGTGCTGCAGGCAGGGCAGCAGAAGCAAAAGGTGCTCTGCAGCCTGCCCAGCGGGGAAGGGAGCCTCACGCCACGGGGACTTGGGCTGAGCTGCTCCCTGCACCATCCTGCCAGCACACGCAGCTCAAAAAGGAGCAGGCAGCCAGGCAGCTGCTCTGTGGCTTCCAAGAAAGCCCTGCTGCAAGGCGGTGTCCCTGCAGGTGTGGGGCTTGGGGTGTCTCAGGTCTATGCAGAGACAGGAACACTTCTGGTGCACTGGTACCGACAGGGGACCTGGTCTGCTTGCACTTCTCTGGGCAGAGAAGAGGCCAGGCACTCTGTGCGGAGTGCACATCACCAAGAAGGTTCTCTGGAGGCCATCCAGCCGACAAAGCCTGTGCTGAACATGGGATTTCTGCTGGCAGGTCCCACAGGAGCCGGGACCACGAGGGACACGCAGAAGCAAAGCAACACGCCGTCCTGCCAGCGACTCCTGAAGACAGCCCCTGCACTCCACAGGTTCTGCAAACGTGGCAATGACTGAAAAGGTGCAGAAAGCGAGGGCCAGAGAGTGGAAGAGAATCTGCTGACACAGCCATGCTTTATGATCAGGCGTAACACCACCTGCACAATCAGTATTTAATTGATGCATAACGTGCAAACTATGTCAAAAATAAAATTGAAGATGTATGAGGGAAGAGATGGTCGATGCTGCAACACAGAGAATGGGCTACCCAAGAAGGGGGGCAGGCTAGGCTGCCAGTAGCCCAGTGACAGCTCCGAGGTGCTCTCCTGGCTGGCTCAGAGAGCTTCAGCTGCCTTGTCAGCACATTTATGAAGGCTGAGGTTCCTCTTCAGTTCAGAAGAGGCTGTAGAGTTTGAGCTCCTGCCACAGCAGCTGGGACAAATACTGTTTATGTTAGGTGACAGACATTAAAGCTCCTGACAAGAAACTTTGCTAAATTGCGTTTTATATTTTACATACTCCCTGTAACACTGTTTTATTTTTCTGCCGAGCCAGAAAAGCTTTCTTTACCCTGTAAATTTGTCTACTGCTGGGGACAAGTAAAGGACATTGCCTTTCCTGAGCCTGCTGGTGTCCCACGGACACCCAAACCTCAGGAAAGGCACAAGGGCTGGAGGGTGCTGCACACAAGCTACAGAGGCTGATGTGTGGGCTGGCACCACCCCATGAGCGCTGTGCAGAGGAGAAATCCCCCAGCAGTGCAGCCGCTGGTTACACAGGCAATCCTGAGCCACTTGACTGCTCAGCTGCAGCAGCCTGCCCAAAGGCGTCAGCAGAGATCCAGGGACCCGAAACAAATCCCGAGCATGTGGGAGAACCCTGACAAGATGACAGGTCTGGGCAGACGCCTCATTTTTGCTCCTGGCAGTTGTTTTGCTTGATCTACCTAAACAACCACCTGTGGTCGCTATTGCAACCTAAAACACGGTGGAAGCTGACGGCTTAGTAAAACACACGTAGGAGATCCTTCCTACCAGTGTGTAATGGGTGCACGCTGTGAACTTCAAAGAACACCGACAGTGCTATAGGGTGCTGCAGCAGGGAAGAACTCAGCCAAAGTGAAAACGTAGTAACCCTTGGTGTGCAAAGACAAAGGTGGAACAGGGAGTGAAATCTGGGAAGGGCTGTGAGAGGAAGAGTGCAAACAAGCAGCAGCCACCGACTCAGCACCTGCACAGGGACAGGGAAGGAGCCAGAAGCGTACAGACCACGAAACCACAGCGGAGGGCATCAGGAGCTGAGCAGGCTGCTGGACGCAGGCTCCCACGAGGAAGTGCAGATGCCTGCTGCTCGAGCTGCTGCAACACACACACCAACTGCTGAACATGCTGCAACAGGCAGGGAGGTTCCTGGTACCGAGCACAGGTGAATTGCAGTTCGTGTTTCATTTCACTTGCAAACTTTAGGTTTCCAGTCCTTTTGTCTGCCCTCCTTAACTACAGTCTCAATAAACACTTTCTTTTTTCGGTCTAGAGGCTGTGCAGGACTGCAGACCAAGGCTGGTCTGTGAAAGTGGGGTGCACTGACCCGGGAAGGCAGATCAGTGGGGCCGGGCACGCAGTGCAGAGGGACACGAACCCCAGGGGACTGAGCAGCCTGCAAGGTTCCGTGTGGGGTGCCTGTTACCTCCTGCCAGCTTCTGGGAACGAGTTCCCTGGCAGAAAGACAAACTTCCATCCCACAGCAAACAGGCAGCGATGACTCATCCCACAGCCTGGGGTACTCCTAAGGGCATCTCAGACCCTGAAGAAAGACGGAGAAAGGGGTAGGAACAGTAAGGAAATCAGGTGGAGGAACTCCCAGCGAGCACCTCAAGCCTCTGCTGGCCCACGGAGCCCCCACCCGCGCCCTGCAGGCAGGGGACAGGCAGCTGCCAGAGGGAGCGGGTGGCAGGGGCCGAGCGGAGGAACTGGAGCAGAGGAACTGGGCTCCCAGCCCATCCAACCTGCTGGCCCAGCCACAGCCAGGCAGGACACCCGAGAGGAGAGCCCGAGCCAGCAGGTAGACGAGAGCTTTCCCTGGGGACTGCTGGGCCTGGGGGATCCGAAGGTGTCTGAACGGGTGCCAGAAGCAGACCCGCTGCCCTTGAGCCAGGTGCTGGCCCTGGCCCCTGCCCTGCGGGGTGATGCTGGGCACAGCGGTCAGGGTCAC
Source organism: Aythya ferina (assembly GCF_964211825.1). Lineage (NCBI taxonomy): Eukaryota > Metazoa > Chordata > Aves > Anseriformes > Anatidae > Aythya > Aythya ferina. The sequence goes on from NC_140297.1 coordinate 529,914, forward strand.
AGTGCTGGTGAACCAGCTGGGCCCTCGTAGGAAAACCTTGTCACAGCTGGCCCGCTGCTGCAGCTGGCATCTCTGCCTGGATGGGAGCACTGCCCTCTGTGGCACCACGCGCTGCTGCGGAATAAAAACAAAATAACCCACGGCTCCCAAAGACAGAAAGGGAACCAGGGCAACTGGCTAGTTCAAGAGCTGCTTCGTAAATAGGATCACCCATCCTGCAAGGACACCACCACACTCCCTGCAGCACCGCTGCCACGGAGCCCTGCCCATTCGGGCAGCTGGCACGGCCACGAGGGTGTGGAAACCATCCATCACCTCTCAGCAGGTGGAGAAAGCTCTCCCACAGCTGGGTGACGAAACTCCAGGGTCTGCTGGGGCCTCTCTGCTCCCAGTAACTGCAAGGGACTGGCCAGACTGCCAGGACACCAGCAGTGTCCACTTCCTAAAAAAATAGTTTGGCCTGGAATATTAAACTACTTCCAGAAGAGATGTCCCTAGGACTAGGAAAAGAAGCAAGGCCGTGTCCCAGCCCCTGCCTGCCTGTAAGCAACCCTCTGCAGGGACCACTTGTCCCCAGTTCCAGAAGACCAGAGCCACCAGCAGCTCCAGAAGGCAGAGCTGCCTCGTGGCACCAGGCACTGAGCAGAACGCCCCTCTCCTCCTGGGGCACCACCATCCCCGGGCACACAGCTACAAAGGGAAACGCGCCCTGGCCGTAGCTGCTGCAGAAGGGAAGAGCGACAGTCCAGGGGAAAGGGCAGGCAACACCCAGCTGCACTACAAGACAAAACAAAGCTCCTAATTTGTATTCTTTGTCTGGCTTCTTTCCATCTCATCTCTATGCTAAATCCTGAGCTCCCAAATCCTTCCTTGAGGTCCTCGTCCCTGCCTCGGCACCTGCTAGCAGGGGCAAGTAAGAAACCCCAGAGAGATCCCCGTGCCCTTAAATAGCAAAAGGCAGAACAGCCCTGCTCTGCAAACACCCTGTCACTGATTCCTCCCTGCTGGTGGCACAGTGCCTGCCCGTCTCCTCCCAGAGCTCCTCCTCTAGTTAGGGACCGCTGCTCTGGCTCCTGCTGGAGCCCCTGCCCTCCGCCTGCCACCACCACCGCAGCGCGCCCCTGAGCAGCGATTCCAGGCTCTTTTGCACCCTGGCTGCAGTAACTGCTGTGGCTTTGGCAGCTGTCTGTTTGCTGTGCTCAGTGCTGGCTGCGTTTCCTGCACGGGCAGCATGACACACACCCGAGTACGTGGGCTGCTCGGCCCGGGCACGTGACAAGCGTCAGGAACCAGCGCACTCGTGTTCCTCAAAGGCAGTTGGATTTTCTCTGGGGACACTGGGAAGCACTTCCAGAATCTGACTGCTGAGCCCAAGTGAGAATGCAGAAACGCTTCACAGTATTTCACCATCACTCACCAGTTCCACTACTTCACACTCTATTTTTAGGAGAAGTACTTCTATAATGGAACAGAAATGTGTAAACACCAAGGCAGAGATTACTGCAGCGGGTCACTGGGAACCAAAAGGGTTTGTGGTGAAGCCACAGAACACCCGAGGAACCAAAATTGACTTTGATCCTCACTGTGGCATCCAGGTTTGCCGAGCAAAGGGACGGGCAAAGCTTTAGACGGATGCAGAGCATGAATGGGGAAGGGAAGACAGAGACAGCAGAAGCTCCTAAGGACATGGCCTGTCATTACTGCTGACACTGCTGCCATCCCCGCAATCAATAACTACTTCTTGTTTAGAAAGGCCTCACAATTAGCTGCAATTTCCTTGTAGCTGCATGCTGCATTACTTCCCTTTAATGGCTCTGGTTCACCAGAACTACCTCGGTCCCTGCAGCAAAGCCACAGGAGCACAGCAGGGTACTGAGAGGAAAGGCCCTGCCTCAGAGCCCAGGAGCCAGCATTCACCTCTACACAGAAGTCGTCTGCAAACCGGGCTGAAAGGGATGCTGCAGGAAGGAAAGTGGGGATGTTTCTGAGCAAAAATCTCTAACAAAGCTCCTGCCACACTGTTTGAAACCTCTTCTGATGCCCAAACCCTGCTTCCCCACGGCCGCCCTTAAATCCACCCCTTTTGTACTAGCACCATATTTTCTTAAAATGTTATTTTCTTTCACAGCTGTGTATTTCTGAGGTTGGGTTTGGTCCCTTTTCAGCCTTTGCTTTTCTAAACTAAACAAGCCAAGTGCTTGACATCCTCTTGTATTAGGGTCTCCTCCCTCCCACGAGCCTTTTTCTGTTCCTATGCCAGCTTTAATACATACTTACATGAGTGACTGGCATCAGACTGAGTCCGGCATCACGACACCCCATACACGGGGAACACATTTTTGTCCTCACTACAAACATGTGGCTAGGCATAGCGAGTGCCATTAGCACACATTTATCAGGACTCTTTTCATACTTTCGACATAGAAGAAAATATTAAACAAGTATTCAGCTGCTCCCTGAAGAACTCTGCCCGTGGCCATCCTCCACCCTGCTCCGATTCCCAAACAGACTGCCCCTCATTCCCAAAAGTATTTGACTGTTTACAATTTGTCTGCTAAGAAAATCCTCTAAGTACTATACACACTTAAACCTACATTTTCTGGACTTTGCTCTTCACCTTGGATGCTTCCTGTTAAGATTCTCAAGAAGCCCCCACAACTGGGCATACTGCAGGGCACGGCACTGCTGCGTGTGTTTAGAAGGCAGCTGTGCTCTCTCTGCTTCCATCCTGAGCCCACTGGACACGAGCAAGCCCTGATCACAACGCCAGGCGGTTCTGGCTGCCAGTCAGGGCGCAGCGTATTCACTTACACAGAGACTTCATCTGAGCTGGCCCGTGCCCAGGTGCCCTGGGGCACCAGAAGCTGGCACAAGTCTGCAAAAATCTGTACAGATCTACTCACAGTCCAGCACTAGAAACCTATACAGGCAGGCACAAGCTTTACGTGGGTATGTCAAAAATGTTTATGTAAGGGTCAGAACAGTGGCTGCAGACATTACTCAGGCTTGTGTAAGAACAACCTCCCCGTGGTGGTACCAGAAGCTGTTCTGGGGCTTCACAGGTTTATACAACCTTGGGGTCAAAGCCAATCCCCTCATGAAGAAGCGTCAATCTAGCAGTTTGTTTTCCTAAACTGGCTTTGCTTTTTTTTTTTTTTTTTTTCAGTTTTACATGCTCCTCTGAGTCCTTAGCTACTCTCTTCCTCAGAAGTCATTTCATCTGTTGCTCATTGACGAGGTGTCCAGGGGCTCACGGCTTTTCTTGCTACATCGCCTGGTGTCTTTAAAAAACCCAACTGCTGTATTTGCTGCTCCCCAGTCTGACAGCACGGGGCCAAACAGACAGATTTGGTGAAGTCCTTGCTACAGATCCTGTGACTTCAACACGACAGTTGCTTTGGAGATTTAATCTACCGGCTTGACTGCCCAAGAAGCAGTGGAGCTCAGTTTCTCACCTCTTTCACCAGAGAGCCAGCTCGGCATGTATGCACACGCAGGGAATTGCAGCAGAGCCCTAATGAAACAAGGGTCTCCTTCAGCAGCCACTCGCTATGCCAGCCTGGCTCTGACTTGCCTCTTTTGCCGCAGTTCTGCTTCCCCAGGGTCACAGAACAAACACCTCCAGCTCCCTCCTCTGTGCTTCCCTCTGAATTCACCGCTGACCACCCCCTGCACAGACACATCCCCAAGAAGCCCCCTGGCTGTGTATGTATACAAGACCACCAGGCTTCTGGCTCCAAGGGGAGCAGGACCACGAGCCCACTGGGCTTGCCTTCACTGCCGAGACAGCCCAAGGCCTGGCTCACAGACCCCCTGCTCGGCCCAGGAGCTTCCCTGTAGGTGCTCACAGCTCTGCGGAGCTGCTCCAGGAGCACTCCACAATCATTGGAGACCGTGAGCTAGATCCCGGGGTTTGTACAGGAAGCCTGACCACAGGGTAAGCAGCGAGCTGCTGGGCTGTGCAGAGGAGCCCCAGGTGAGTGCTCTGCTCTTCCAGAAGTTACTCCATGGCTGTAGTGTGAGTCTAAAGCTAGGCTAACAGGCCGTGTACTGAGTGCCCTCAGGGGTGGGAAGCACGGGGACACCGTGGCTTCTCCTGTTCCCATTTCCCACCTGATTGATGTGAACAGAAGGAATGGAGGCCGCAGAGACAGACGAATGGCTGGGTGAGTTGGGCAGGGACTTGCAGGGACCGATGGAAAGCTGCTGCTTCTTCCGTAGAGCCACCACCTTCTGAGCCACTGGAAGAAAGAAAGGGACAGGGTCAGAGTCCAGAATACAACTTCCCCACCCGCCCCCAAATTTCTGGACTGCTTCCCTGAGACCCAAACCCTTCCTCTGACCAACGCCAACACCTGGGCCTCGGGTTGTGCTGCCCTGTATTAGCAAGAAGGATTTCTGCAGGATCCTGCTCCTGCTGCTGCCACTGCCACAGCACACAGCTGCAGGTGACGGTGTGCCAGCAGCTCTTCCAGCAGGGCAGGCCTCCCACGCTGAGTCCCCAAAGGCCACCCTGCTCTATTTGGGTGCCACACAGAGCAGTGGCTTCATGTGGACACCAAGGAGCCACCCAGAGCCCCGGGCTGCTGCCGGAGCATCCCCAGGCAGTCACTTCCCAGTCACCCCCTCACAGTGCCTACAGGAACCAGTTACAGACCGAGTACTTTGGGCAACGCCACCCCTGGGCTTGTGTGACACTTGTGGTCTCCAGATGGTCTAAAAACTGGCTTCAGAAACAACTCTCCCAGGTCCTTCAAGCTCACTGTCTGATGTCAAAAGCCCCAAATTCCACTTCAACCTTCCCAGTCTCCTACCATGTCAGGAAACACACAGCTTGACCAAAGAGGGTGGCAGCCAACTAGCTAGGCTGTGGGGAATCAGGAGGCACGCTGCATTTCCATGCCGTATGTTCCTGTTCCATGCTGGCTGCATACCCCCATAAGCACAAGGAAGAACACGACTCAGGGTGCTGGGATCACCACAGGCACTGACCAGCACCACAGCTCCAACCCAACGTGCCTCCTGTCGGGCACCCTGGCAGCAGAGGAGCTGTCAAGTTTCCCTTCCAGAAGAATGGAAGATGCTGCACCGTACACATGGCGGGACTAAACCCATCTGGAAAAGTCAGATGCTGATAACAAATGCAAAGTCCTGTTGGGCCACTGCTGCTACCTGCCCATCTGATAAAGCTGGAATCCTGTCCGGACTCCCAGGCTAAGCATCAGTCCCATAAATGGCAGGAACCCCTCCTACACCCACCAAGCATACCCTGTTCATCTGCTGTTTCCTTCCTACTCTCCTCCCCTCTGCCCTCTCCTCTTGCCAGCCTCATCCACCGTTTGCAGTGTACGCATTTTCTAACTCGGACCAGGCACACCATGCAGAGCCCACCGCTGCCATCACGCCCCTGGGCTCTCTGAGGGCTGCCTGGGACAGGCAGGATGCAGGACTGGCAATGCCACGGGGATGAGACACCCCCAGCTAAGACAACGTGGCCCTCAGAGCTGGAACTTCATGGCCACAGCCCATAGCTTTGAAGCCGTCTAAGAGGAGCTGATCTCCGGGGTGCAGCAGCAGACCTGGGGCAACGGATACCAAGCTCGAGAATACCTCTGCTTGCCTCCCTGAAACTGAAAGGAGAACAGCTGAGGCTGCTGATTTAGCGGTGAATTTCTACCTGCTGCAAGTAAACCAAGGCTTTCGATGCAGAGCAGAGTGAGGTCTGCAGGACGCAGACCCCAATCGCAGGCAGAGATGCAGTCTGGCCAGCAGGTTCAGTGGGGACAGCAGCACTGCCCCGCACAGGCTGCCTCAGAAGAGTCCTGCTCCTGTTCAGCCTGGTGACAGGGAAGGAGGGCAGCTCACTGAGCTGCCACTGGCAGCTGCTGCTTTTTTCAAGGAGAGACTTTTTTCAGTCTCTCCTTGCTCTGCATGGAGTCTACGCGTGTCTTCGCTACCACTTATTGGCTTGATGACCTGACGTTATGTGCTTGGTGAAGAACTTCGTGGACCAGAGAAGGGGGGAGCACTGATGGAGCAGCAGCAGTGGAGCAGGGAAACCCATCAGGACTGGCTGTGGCTGGTGGAGGCCACAAGGAGTGCATGTTAGTGGGAGTTTTCTTGTCTTATTGACACCAAAGGGCAGAGTGCTGAGCAAAGACTTTTTTCAGCCATACATTACCATTGAATGTGCATAAATTCATTTAACAGTTGTAGGATCAAACGTTCCCAGCAGAATGCCCACGGCAGGACAAACTGTAGCTAGGAAGACCTCAGGAATGCCATGGCAGCCAGAAACCCCCATCACAGTAAGAGGACGTCTGAGGACCCACAGCAGAAGTCAAAAACCGTTCCAGACATCTCAAGCAGAGCAGAGTCCAAACTAGATGGGGCATGACATGAGAAGATAAGGTCCTGCATGGCCTGCAGGGGAAACCTTTTTGCCTTGCAGGACAGGGGACTTTATGCAATTCAGGACAGCTTCCCAGAGTTTCATGGAAAAGGAACATTCAGGTCAGGAACTTTCCCAGTACCTAGGATACAGCAGGTCCTATTGCAGACGAAAAGGCAAGGTGAGAGGGGTGTCCTGGAACGGGCAGACTGAGAACATCACCAGTGGGAGAAAGCCAGGGATGGAGGAAGGATTCAGAACCACTCACCAGCAGTTGCTGCCTCAGGCCAGCAGCCTGGCACCGGCTCTGCCTTGCCGCTAGCCCTGGACCGTGAGTGGTAACAGTGGGACTCCTGAGGAGGCCAGCAAACCACACAGCTGTGTTAGAACCTCACCGACCTTATCTGGGGCATCTTGAGGGTGGCTTTCAAGTTTCTGTTCGGTGGGCAGAGGTTCCTCCAGTTCTTGAACATCATCAGGACTTTTTCAAGGATAAGTTCTGTCGTCCCATAAGACTCTGTCTGGGATCATTTGCTCGTGAAGATTTCTTTGCTCGCCATGCACAGCTCTTCGCTGTACAACCACTGAGCCCTGTCCCTCAGACTGAGCCTCTGTCCGGATTCTTTGACTGACATTTGTTTGCCAAATGTCACGTACGATGCTGCTGTATGTATTAGCACTTGAGCATCACAAGTGGCATTTTAAAGCGTATCATTTGCACTCTGCCCTTGACATTCTGGAGCAATCTCCCTACAGATGCCAGCAGGAGCGGTCAGTGTGGGGAGGATATGGGGATGCAGAGGCAGCGCATGTGAAGGTCTGTGGTGACCCACCCAGGACCCTGCAGAGAAATCCTCGGCGGTGTGACAGCACCTTCTGAAATCACAGGGCCTTGCACAACCCCTGTACAAAACCTCTTGGCCTCTCTATGAAGTGCTCCTGCCGAACAGCCCCCGAGAAGAGCCACACGCTGCCCTGCAAGAGGCGCGATGCTGCCCATCGCTGCGGTCCTGGAGCAGCCAGTTCACAGCCCCACAGAAGGAGTGACACCCCGTCACGGTGCCCACTCAGGACACAGAAACCCACACAGCCCCACGGAGGGAGCCAGGACCACCCTGGGGCTTTCAAGCTGAAGTCCCAATCTGCACCTTGCTGCTGGGAGGGGAGACAAACGGCAGCAACACTGCCAGTACCTCAGCAGCAGGGGCCCGGCAGGCAGTGAGGAAGGCCACCAAGCTCTGCTGTGCTCTGCCAGCTCTGCTCTCCTCTCTGGTGCTCGGAGCCCTGCGAGGAGAGGACTTCACAGGACTTCTGTCCCTGGGCTTGCTGCTGAGGTGAAGCTCGGGAGCCAGCCCCAGCAGTGGCAGCACAGCTGCTGCCCTCCCGTGCATGTCCAGCACTGAGCCTGGGTCGTTTTCCCAAAACACCACCAAAATAATCACTGACAAAGGGCTCTTGATGGTTAGCTCTCTAACCTCTGCTTGATACAGGAATTTTCTTAAGATGAAGCCTGAGAGCTGAGGCACTCTCACACCGATGGCTCCTTGCTATTGTCCTGGCATCCTCCAAACTTGAGGAGATTTCTGCATACAGCAGTCTGTGAAGGCAAGCTCGACAACAAAACTCTTTAACCCTACAACTCCAAAGCCAAGAAATCAGAAGAAAAGTTTCTCCCACCTCACTGTGAGCTCTGGTATCTGTGAGAGGACAACATTAACCTACCCCTTAGAGCAAACTCACACCCTGGTGAAGTTCTGAAGCTAAAGGTACTGCCCACAGGGCAGTGGGCACTACAGGACAGCCCAACCCTTATCCCTCCTCCTGCTGGGGCCAGGATCACCCACAAGCTGTATGTGCAGACACAGGCAGACCGCCCCACCTTGTCACAGCAGCAGTAACTGGGACAGCATCTGATGCTGGAAGCAACGTGCAAAGAACGAGAAGAGCACTTCCCATAGCAAATACCAAACAGCGTTTCCAGGGGGGCTCGTGCCAGGCTGCACAAGAGAAATCATCCTTGGAAGCAGAAAAGGGGTAACTTCCACGTCATGCACCCTTTTTTAGAGTGACTCTCAGCAGCCTGACTGCTCACAGAAAGCCCCTGTCACTCCGGAAGATACAACAGGATTACAGTGACGTGCACTAACAAGCACAGTCCTGATCCCTGCACAGCACAGGGCTTAGCCTGAGAACAAATGGCCAGAAACTGCTCTAGGTGCAGAGGAGCAGTCTCTGCTGCACCTGAGCAGAACCGAGGGCAGCACAGTAGCTGCTGTCAGCCAGTTCTTGGTGAATCTCTGACCAGTGAACATGGAGATCTGGAGTTCCCCTCAGTGCTCCCCACGCTGAGCAGCACCGTCTGCAGACTGGGGGCACCTTGTGAAGGAAGAGTGCTACCCTCAGCCTCCCACCAAATACCAACAGCTGTCATGCCAGACCACCAGACATTAACTTGCTGTCCAAAAAGGTCAGTGATTGCTTCTTGTTAGATGAGAAAGTGGCACGGAGGTGTTCAAGACCAGGTCAGAGGAGGCAGCAACCTGATCTGGTGCGTGGCGTCCTTGCCTACGGCAGGGGGTTGGAACGGGATGATCTTTAAGGTCCTTTCCAACTGACCCACTCTACGACCCTATGAGCTGGCCACCCAGCTCTGCACAGACCCTTCCCAACAAGATTTCTTACTCACGGCACTGAGCACAGCTTCCCAGCTGCACTCCAGAAGACAACACAGAGAAAGGGAACAGAAGAATACGCAGTCCCGTTACAGGTCAGGGTCTAGGTTTATTTGAGCAGATTGCAAAATCCTAGGACGTGGTATAGGATTCCTGTTCCGCCTACAACATCCCTGTCACGCAGACCCAAGTCTCAGCAGAAATGCCTTTCCAAGCACTGTTCCCACAAGTTGCTCTGTCTGGATGCTCTTTGCTGCTCCCCTACCCGCAGCACTCAGGGGTCCCGCTGCACCTCCCCCTCTCCTCCACAAAATGCCACCAACCCCCTTTCTGCAGCCACACGAGTCCCCTGGCTCGTACAGCCTGCTGGGCGCCACAGCCCACCTCGGGGATGCAGCATCCCCTGCAGCTCTGCTCATGCAAGAAGCAGGTCCCTGGGGGACAGCCCCTGCAAGAAAGGGAGGAGAAAGGGGCCACTGGCCCTGCTATATGGTCCCTTGTGCCACACACACAGGAGTCCTACACACACGCTGCAAGCTGCACTCCTAGGACCTGTCTGTGCGAGTAAAGCAACTGCACCACAAGTGAGCGTGTGCCTGACTTGTTCTGCCTCGCTGCCACACTCCTTCCTAACTGGGAGCTGGGTACGGACCCTGTGCGCCTACGTGCTGGGCAGCACTGCTGCCCGCCTGGCCCAGACACCCTCCGCCCGCTGCAGTTACCATCCTGGAAGACTCTCTCCACGTTCAGTCCGTAGGTGGCACAGGTCTCGTAGTACGTGCAGCGCTTCAAATCGTTGGAAAGCTTCCGTGCCCGAGAGTCATCGATGACCCGGGGATTTGTGGCGCTGATGGCATCTGGAAACCAAGGGCAGAGGGGGTTAGAAGCAAACACCTGCGACCCACCGACCCGAGTCCCAGGGCACCCCCAGCCTCCCCCCACTCCTCACAATGACACCCACCTCCAAAGCACACCCCACACCATATAAATGCTTAAGACAACAAAGTCCCACATTTGTAGAAATATGACTGGTTAATGTTTTTTGTTTTGTTTTGTTTTAATGAACCTCATCCAACTCTAACCATCCAGTCACTGCTGCTTTTGAAGACCATGCCAGAAACAAGCAGGAGATGTGGCTGGCCAGACCAGGCAGCCTGGATGTGGGGAACTGGACACACCACCAAGAACTCACACCATGTAAGCAGCGTGGCTGATGAAGACAACTGAAGGACACCCAGAGACACCAGACAAAGAGCTTGGGGCAAAGATGTAGGCAGTGAGACCTTAGGGCCTCGTCTGCACAAGGCTGCACGGCGCTGACGTGCCTCAGCAGTGACTAACGCTGCGTCTGTCAGCGTGCCCCGGGTCAAGGCAGCTCTAACTACCAAGTGTGCTCATCTGCAAGTCTGCTGCATTTGCAGAGTGAAATGGTTCTGTCAGTCTTGATCAGTTTAGCTCGTACGGCCAACTCTACAGATTGAAGAACCAAAAGGGAGAAATCATCTTCAGTTAATTGGGAAAGATGGCTCTGCTAGGATGCACTCGCAGGTAGGGTCTTCGTGGACAACACTAACAAATAAGCTTAATTTGTGTCCCAGGTAGCTACTCACTGCTCACGCAGCTTGGAAAACCTACCTTCCCAGGAGGAATCCAATTTGAATTCCTCGGAGTCATGCCAAGGACAAGCCAGAGCTGTCGATGAACCCTCAAGAGGAGCTGAGGGAATCCTGGGACTGGCATTACACAGAAGTCCTCTCGGAGCTGCCTGGCGGGCTGCTTTGTGCGACTGCACCAAGGCTGTGAACTCAGGCCGGCTCTGAACCTGGGACAACCTCCAGCACAGCCCCCCCGCCTTCTCTCTTTCTCACTCCTGAGCCTCCCCTCCCAGCACGTGCCTGCACCAGTCCCGAAACAGGATCCCTTGGTCCTAAACTAATTGCACAGTCTTTGAATACCTGAAGTTTAACAAGTTTTCCTACACTTAGTTTGGGGTTCAGAGTAGGCTCCCTGAGACTCCTTTCCTTCACTGCCTGCTGCCAACCTACGAGGTTCTTTGTGCGAACTGGCTGCATTGCTCAGGATCTGGGTCCTGCCAAGACTTTTTTCCTGTGTCCTCCGTCCCCTGCTCCCTCTCTCTCTGTTGTCACCATTGCATCCAGAGAACTTGGTCAGGCTCCCTCCCGCCTGTGCTTTGTATCTACAGACAAGAAAGACGCTCAGTTTGGAGGCATGGAGCTCCGAGGCCGGCAGCGATGCCCCCATCCACGCCTCTGGGCACTGCAGTTTGGCTCTCAGAGGCCGGGCTGCCCCACCACGCTGCGGGATGCAGGGATCCAGCTCAAGGGCTGCTTCTGGCCCAGCAGCTCCCCTGCCCAGGAGCCTGCTGCGTGCCGGGGGCTGCAGGCGCCTGCGCCCTCCCCACACCCTCGCTGCTGCCCAAAAGCTCCCGCGCTGCCTGACCCCAGCCCAGCGCAGGGGAGGAGGAGGAGGAAGGCAGCTCTGGGCTGCTGCTGCTCTCCACATCCACACACGGGCTGGCAGCACCCCAGGGGAGATGGTGCTCAACTGCTCAGGCCTCCCTTTGGGAGCTGGAAGCAAGCCGCCGTCCCTCAACCCCTTCCTGCTGCAGCTCACCCAGAGGGATGAGGAGCAATGCGTCAGTGTGAAATCCTTCAACAGGCCCCCACTCCTGCCTTGGAGACAGGAGCAGACACTGCAGACAGGAGCCACGGGAGGCAGGCAGAGAAATTCAAGTATTTCTGAGAGGAAAGGGCTCAGTGGCGCAGTGAAGCAGCTCCCTGCAGGAAGGCTGGGATGTTCTGAGAAGGCACGATCCAGCTCCCCCAGGGCCCTGAGAAGCAGGGGCCTCTGAGTGACCCTGTCCCGACGCAGCTCATCAGCACCACGCAGGGAGACCGGGACTCCCAGCCCCTCGCAAGGCCCACGCCCGGGCTCCTTTGGACATTTACTGACCACGGGGCAGGGGCTGTGGGGAGGACGCCCAGCCGTCCCGCGCTCACCCTGCGTGCCCACCAGCACCATCGGCACCTCCGCTGTGTTCCGGTAGCTGCACAGCCGCAGGTAGTAGTTGTACACCGTCTGGAAGCTGATCTCGTCCTCCAGGCTGAAGACAAACACCACGGCATCGACCCAGGCAGCAAACTGGGGGCAGGAGACAGCGTCTGTTAGCACCCGGCCCCGCGCCCCGTGCTCAGGGCCGGCAGCGCCCAGCAGGGACTGATGCTGAGCCTGGGCTCGGACACACACAGCCCAGGCCCCACGCTCCTCCCCGGCGCCGTGGGGAGGCCTGGGGCCAGCAGTCACCATACAGGCAGCCTCCACTCGGGCCTCGCAGTCCGTACGTTCTCCCAGGAATGGGCTCCCCGGGGTGGCAGCCAGGCCGGGTCTTCCCCAGGGGCCTGCTAATCCTTCTAGCGTGCCGGAGTGGGAAAGGACAGAGGGGGGCACAGATCTCCTACCTGCAGCTCGGGGGGGCCCCCTTCATCTCGAATCAGCAGCAAGTAACTCTGACCATCCACTACGATCTCCTTCTTAAATCGGCCACCTTGGGAAGAGAGCAAAGTGGCAGCTCGAGTGAGAGGGGGAGCGCACGCAGCGGGACCCGCGCTGGGAGCCGGGGAGGCCGCAGAGCCCAGCGGCGGGGGCAGAAGAAGTGCAGGACGGGGGTCGCTGCTGAAGCCAGGAGGGGACCAAGGACCCCAGCCACCCGCCCCCGAAACCAGACCTTACCCTCTGGAGACTCCTCCTGCACGTAGGTGCCGGTCAGGTAGCGGTGCACGAGGGCAGACTTGCCGCTGGACAGGTTCCCCACGATGCCCTGGAAGAAAGGCACGTGTGACACCACCACTCACCTCCCGCTCACGGGGCAGCCCGGCCATTCCCCGTGGGGTGACAGCATCAGGGACACCCCCGCTGTCACTGACCGAGGGTGGCAGGGCCGCCGGTCCCACCTGGGGCAGGCACAGCCCTGCCAGAGCAGCCCCCCGCTCCTGGCCCCGAATGGCAGCTGGCTCACAAGGAGCAGAGCTCTTCCCCCAGCCCACGCGCCCCACGCTCGCTTGTGGCTCTTGTCAAGGCCTGGCACAGGGCGTGGGGAGCTCCTGGCACAGCCGCTGCCCCCACACCAGCAGCAAGGCACGGCGCTGCCTCCTCGCTGAGGCTCTGAGGCTGCTGCAGCGTTTCCCAGCAGAGCTGGCCGTGCTGCCGACGGAGACAGACACCCAGCACTCATTGTCATTGAGCTGGAAAATAAAGATACCTGGCACCAACTCTTCACTGGGTTCAGACACAGCAGGCTAAGGGGCTAAGTCTGGATCGCCCCAACCAGATTTGCTTCAGAAGGAACGCAGCTGTGCCAGGACGGGCCAGCCAGACCCAGTTTTCTTCCTAACATCAGCGTTTTCCCGGTGGTTTGAAAAACTTCCAGTGCTTCAGGGCTTGCAAGTGGACTTGCCTGCTGATGGGGACAGCAGTCATGGGGAAGGAGGCGTCTGCTGCCACCCCTGCAAGCAACGCAGCTCAGTGTACATCCCAGAGCACAATGCACACCAGGGCACAGTGCAGCTTGTGCAGTGGCTCCTGCACCCCACGGAGCATCCCACCTGCACCCCTCTCGCCTCAGCGGCAGAGCCACACGTAGCACGCTGCTCTCTGCCTGTGCCAGCGCCCCAGGCCCGCGGAGAGGCTCTTGGCCAGGCGCTGGACGAGCTGCTCCTAGCTCGCTCCTCACGTGGGGCTGTGCACCAAAAGCCTTGCAGGTGAGGGAGGCAGGCAGGCACCTGCAAAACGCTTACTGTGCAGCCGGCCTGGAAGCCAGGGCCACGGCTCACCCCACCGGGGCAAAGGAGGCTCCTGCTCCTCCTCCACGCAGCGCCCCAAAGCACCCACCTCACCTTTGGCTTTGGCAGCCTGACTTCACCATGGGGCTGCTCACAAACAGCCCCTGCTGCAGGCACTGCGCTCCCTGTGCCCAAGCCACACTCCCACAAAGAGCTCCCTGGGGTGCGTGTCCAGAACTCCAACTCTGCCATCTGAGCACGTCTGCATGTACCAGACAGAACCACCACAGACGTCCCCATGAAGATGCCCCAACAGGGATGCTGTGCTTCCAGAAAACCTAACAGCCCTACACACCCAGAGCTGCTTCACAGCAAACATAGGGTGACACTAAAGCAACTGGGATGCTGCCCCCCAGGCCTATGAAGTGCACAACTGACCTTTCGCCCTCCTTACACCTGCAATCGGGCCAGACCATGAGATTCCCTGAGCACACGGAAGGCATCGATATTTGCTGGAAATAAAAGGGTCTCTGCAGGGGCACAGGAAGGCCCAGGTGGACATACAGAGCCTTTATGATGAATACATTCTTTACTGTGAGGGTGCTGAGGCACTGGAACAGCTTGCACAGAGAAGCTGTGGGTGCCCCATTGCTGGAAGTGCTGAAGGCCAGGCTGGATGGGGCTTTGAGCAGCCTGATCCAGTGGGAGGTGTCCCTGCCCGTGGCAGGGGGCTGGAAATAGGTGAGCTCTAAGGTCCCTTCCAGCCAAACCCATCCCATGATTCTATGAATATTTCAAGCAGGTACACAGCACTGAAAAGCTAACAGTCTGCCGGAAAGCAGCAAGCACCCATATGCACGAGACACAAAATTAAAATCCTAAATCCTGTCCCTTGGCTGCAGGTCATGCCTGGGTATCGAAAACGGGCAGGAGGCACGGCAGTGCCAAAACTCTCCCTGAGCCTCCCCAAAGAGCCCTGATGGCTGCAGGGCGGCCGCCTGCCCTGGGGAGCAGCCCGGTGGCTCCTGGAGCAGGACGTACCCAGCCACAGGCCCCGTGCTGTCAGCACACAGCGCTCTGACAGCCCAGGACACCCAAATTTCCCCGGAAACCTCACGGCAGCCCGAGGCCGTGCCCAGCGCCGAGCACCAAACGTAGCTGCCTCCAGAAGCGGGAGGGCGAGGAGAGAGGAGGGGCTGGGAACACGAAAGCTGCCTTGCCACCCTGAGAGGTGTACGGCGTGCCTTTTGCAGGCGAGCAGACGAGCTGGAGGCGTGAGTCACCGCCAGGCAGGTTTCCCAGCTTTGCAGCAGGCAGCCCAGCAGGCGGGAGCTGCCCGTCGCACCGCGGCTCCTGCGGGGACGGCCGGGCCCAGTGGGGCTCCCAGCACAGGGGGTGCTCAGGGGCAGCCCCCGCCCGGCCACGCAGACACACAGCCCGATGGCCACACGGGGCCAGCAGGCAGAGGAATGGTCCCAGAGGTGTGCCTGGGCCAACCACGGTGCTGCCGGTGTTGTCACCCGCAAGAGGAGCTGAAGATCACACAGACAGAGCGGGTGTGTATGGAACTAACCGCAGGTAACGTGCCTCTGGAGCCAACGACCCCTGGAAGCGGGCAGGTTTCATGAATGCTGCTGTGGACAGAGGCCGTGGCCCTCTGCCTGCAGACCCCTGCCCACCCGCGAGCCCTTCGGTGGCAGCAGGAGCCACCGGGGCAGGAGGCACAGACAGGAGGACAGCGCGGCTCGGGGGGCTCAGCACGGCCCAGGCCGGCTGCTGCTTCAGCCTGGGGGCAACCCTTGGGAAACAGAGGGACCCCCAAGGCTCCCTGACTGCCAGGTGCCACACACCACCAGAAATTGGACACCTGAGCAGTATTTAGTTTTCCAGAACTTGTACGGAGGCTGGTTGTAAGCCAACACAGTGCAATGCGAAATCCTGACCTGTCCTGCTGAAACGAACTTCTGCTTTGCCTCATCCTCAGGCTCAGCTGGTGTTACAGGTGAGAACAACCCGTCAGAGGCAGCAAGACAAAGTAAAATGTGATGTTCAGGAACCATGGAAACCTCTTTATCAAGGCATGCCGGAGGAATCAGGCACACACCCGGCCTGCACAGCCAGCGAACGGCCGGCGCCGCGCAGCAGCCCTGCCAGCAGCACTCTGTGCCCTGCCTGCACCGTGCCATGGGCCGAGGGGGCTGCAGGTAGAACTGCGGGGCCAGCTCAAGTACAGCAAGCTCCTGAAAACCTCTGGATAAAGTACAGTGACCACCTGTGGTGCAAACGCGAACAGGACCAAGGACGTCGATGGCAAGACAACTCCTGCGGGTTTGTGCCCGTGGTGGAGAGGGACGCAGGCTGCAGCAGAAGCATCGTGTGCTGTAAAAGGGAAGCCCCTGGCGAGACTGGGATCTTCCACTGACAGAACTGTGACCCCTGGCTCACAGGCCCAGGTCTCTGTTGCAGATAAGGACTGGAAGGTCAGAGACAGCACGGGTGCTTTGTGCAAGCTTCTCCCAGCACCTGCGCTGTGCTCTGCTGCTCACCAGAAGCGTACAGTGGGGCTGAGAGGAGGGAGAGCTGCTGGGGAACCATGAGGCAGCAAAGCCAGGGAAAGTTTCTTGCCAAGTTTTGGATGGTTAGCGATGCCTGTATGGACTGCAGGATGGCAACGTGTGGAGCACGGTCATGCAAGTTTGTGACAGCTCAGGGCGCTCACTCCAAGACCCGTCTGCCTGCAGAGACCTGGAGAGAAGAGCTGGACCTGAGGCCGATGAGGACAGCCACACTGCTGGGGTGGATGAGACAGAAGCAAAAGCCCAGAGAGCTGGGGCAGAGAGGCACAGCAGGGCTGACGTACCACGGAGCAGCTTGGCGCTGAGCTTGTCCCTTTGGCACCCACCCAGGAGCTCTGGACCTTGTCGAGCCTTCCCTGTCCCCGTGTGCTGCCCAAGGACGCCCCACACCGACTGCCCAGACGGCAGCAGGAGCAGCTCTGGTTAGAAGGCTTCCTGCCCTCAGGCAGAGCCAGAAATCCTAGAGACCCCCGGCAGTCAGCTGCTGCAGCAGAGCCCCGGGGACACAGCAGGAAGGGCACAGCCCCGCACCTCATGGACCAGCCCTCTGAGAGGCTTCAGGTCTTAGAACTGCATCAGCCAGGTCAGACTCCAGAGGAGCGGAGACTCCCAGAGGACATGGAAAACACGGGAAAAGGTTTCTGTAGATTCAGGACGAGCTGAAGGCTGTGGGTTTGTTTAGCTTGCAGCCCTGCTTTGCAGCCTGCACACTGTCACCGTGTCAGAAAGCAATGCAAGGAATAGCTGCGAGAATAGTTCTGAACAGACGCTCACTTCACAGCCAAACTAACAAGTGAATATTCAAAGTTCGTTTCAATTTATACTTAACTGCAGGTAAGAACAACCGTGGCAGCACGCTGCTTCTATGTTTTGCAAAAACGCTTCTTGTTTTTCAGATTAAGATTGAAAAAATTAATCTTGAAAGGGCTCAAGGGAGACATGCCCAACAAGTTCAAAAGGAGGTAAAGGCTGCTGCAGGGAGCGCAAGAAGAGAGCGCTGGAGCAGGCTGCCGAGGTGCCTAAGAAGGGCCAGGCACACGAGAAATGCTTGGGGCTCTGCCCACCCACCCCCTGCCCACCCATCCCCTGGGCCCACTCCTTGGCAGGGCGCTGCTCACCCGTCTGAAGCTCAGTGCCACCAGAAGGGAGGTCCTGCTTCCTCCCTTGGCCCCAGGCACGGCTTCTGGCTCTTGTGCCAGCCAGCTCAGCTTGAGCAGACACCACCTGCATCCCCCACCACCCACATCCTCCACCCCCCACCACCCACCCCCCACATCAGCTCAGGCAGCCCCATTGAGCAGGGGCACACACCCCCAGCAGCAACCCGTGGTGGAAATGCCCCCAACCCCAGGGGTGCTGCGCCCTGGGACCGGGTCCCCACCGCAGGGGGCCCACACGATCAGGGCTGTGCGGGGGGCGAGGTGGGCACGGAGGCACCAGATGCTGTGTCCCCCTGACAAGCAGGCGAGGACGCCTGGTAACAGTGCTGCAGGAAACCCATCCCACACCAAAAAAACGCAGTTTGATGCCTTCTGTCAAGCAGAACAAAGCACCAGAGGTGACGGCTTCATCCTATCAGTATTCCTGGGGGGCAGGGATATCTTGGGGCTCTGGAACAGTTGGGAACTGTGGCTCTGTAGTTGGCCAGCAGGAAGGGCGAGGTGCTCAAATATCACCTTTGGACCTCTGCATCCAAGTGCTCTCCCAGACCACCAACCCCTCCCGCACAAGTGTGACCCAGTGAGAGACCCTCACCTTCCCCCAGCGCAGCGGGAGCCCCGGCTCCTCTCTCCTCCTCCCTGTGAGGCTGAAACCCCCACACAAACTCACTCAGCCACAGGAAAACGTGGGCTTTTCTTGGGGATTTGGAGAAGCATCAGAGAACCAGGGGTCGTGAGTACTCACCACCTTCAGCTCAGGCACCGAGCGACTCAGGGTCCATTCCTGGCTGTTCACAAACGAATCTGCAGAACAGAGAGAAGAAATCATCATGACAGGTCACCAGTCTCCCTCGGGATCCCTCCCGGCCTCTTCCCTCCGCCACGCTCACCCTGCTCACCAGCCAGGTCTGTGGCTCAGCCCTCCCACCTGCTCCAGCGGCAGCGGAGCCCTGCGAGGCCCAGCACCGCCTGTGCCTGGCCCTGGAGCCGGAGCCCAGGGCAGAAGGAGCGGCCAGCCCGGAGCTCACGGTGCATGGGGCAGCTCCTTCCTCCCTGCAGAAGCACAGAAAACCTTCCAGCACCCCTCCTGAGCACGCAGGGTGAGGGGAGCTGCAGGGAGCAGCCCCTGTGGGGACACGGGACACCCCTGCACCGAAGGCACCCAGCGGGGTGCCCCGAGCACTGCGCTCACTGCAGTACCTGCGTGCTGTACGCTGTGCAGATACCGAGCTGGAGGCAGGTCATAGCGCATGTGCTCGACTGAAAGCGAGCACAACTAATGGTGTGCACCTTCTGTAATTTGCAGAAGGCTGCAATAGGCTTAAGAAGGCTGTAACAACCGGGAACAGCTCTGAGTGGCACGGGGAGCACCCTCCTCCTGCCACAGAAGTCACAAACACTTCATTTACATCCAAACGATCCCCAGGAGCTGGCCAAACAACAGAGTTCCCAAATACAGCCAGGCACACCGGAGGAGGAGCAGGCGACTGGAGAACACCTCAAGTATCAGCAGTTGCTAGCAGCCACTCCCAACAGACCCGGCGTATTTCGTTGCCCTAGAAGAGGAGCGGCACCCTGCACACGGCGGGGATGGCTGCAGGGTGGGGGTTACCCAAAAGCAGCACTGGCTGGATGTTCACAGCAGGAAAATAACAGGGGGTTCAGAGAGCAGAAATCCATGCACTGCTTCTCTAGGAACATGGAACGAAGGTGGTGTGGTCAGACTGTCGCAGAAATGAACAGCCGATGGCCATGCCGTGCCCTCACCGCTCCTGGGGGGAGCTGAGCACCCCACTGCGACAGCCGCAGCCCCTTCTCCTCTCCAGGATAACCGATCTGGGACAGGATGCTCTGGCCGGCCCAGGACAGCGGGGACACACAGCCTGGAGCTGCTCCGGGGCCACGGGGCCCTGCTCACTGTGCCCGCAGTGTTCGTGATGAACACAAGGCTGCTCATCACCATCCTGACGGTTCGTAAGAGGAGTTGTTTCTTCATGGTCTCTCCTGCCCACCTGTTCTTTCTTTCTGTTACAGGAAAAGTTTTAAGGCAGGAGTAAAACCTTTACAAACGTAACTTAAAGAGAAAGAGGAAAATGACAGGTTCTGGAGCCCTTTCAAAAAGGCAACAGAAAACACACCTGGATTTCCAAACACATTGCTTTGTCTAAAAAAAGGCATCACCTCCTCCCGTAACTTTTGCTCTGCTTGGTTCCTTTGTTGGTTAACCACGGTGGTTAAAGCAGCATTACTACTTTCTTCTTCACTGGCATCCCCTCCCTCCAGCCCAGACAAAGGCAGCACGCTTGCACTGCTTCACTACGCGTAACATTTCCTTGAACTGTGAAAAACTGGCAAAAATCAGGCATAATTTTCCAGGGATTTTGAATGGAGCATAAGTAAAGCACACTTGTTGACTTGGCTTCAAAACAGAGAGAGGCAGAGAGACGTGGAGAGGGCAGGCTGTTCTGCCTCTTCCTGTTCTTGGATGCTCAGGAGAGAGCAAATGGGTGAATTTCTGCTGGTTGCCTCCTTGCTAACTCTTCTAACGTGCCTTTTTTCAAACAAGGTTCAGGAGTTCATTGACAACAGATTTTTAACTTGCTGTGAAGGCCTCTGAGTAAGTCCCAACAGAAATAAACCGTGACGCAGCGCCAAGTTAGCTCTATCGAGCCATGTAACAGCTTCAATTAACAAACACCATCAGCACGCTTACCCCAAGGAGCTCCCTGCCTGCCCCCGGCTGCCCGCACGGGCGGTGTCTGCAGCCCAGGCCCCCGGTGCTGCCCGGTGCCAGCCGTGCCCCACAGCATGCCAGCTCTGCCCGGCCCCACTCCCTGGGTGCTGGCACCTCACTGCCCGCCCGCCGCAGCGCAGGTCGATGCCGAGCTATGCAGGGCCAGGTCCTGACCATGCTGGCCCTCTGGCCACAGGCAGTGGCACGGTGAGGGCACACGGTGCCACCCTCCGCTGCCCACAGCCCCGGTCTCTGCAGCTCAGGCCTCCCCCGAGCCTTGGTGTGGCTGTTCAGCGCACTTGTTCTGTTCCCTTTTAAAACCGCATCAGATTTCACTTCCGTATCGCTCTTTAGCAAGCAGTTTCAGGAGTGTAAATACTCGTTCCTTGAAAACCTGATTTCTTGTTTGTTTTGGGCTTGACTTCACTGATCTGCCCTGCCCTCGTAGCAGAGAGAGCAAACGAGCTCCTCCAGCCACCCTGATCATCGCCGCCCCCGGTTTCACTGCTGACTTTTCTGCGTGGCAGGGTCGCAGCCTGCCCGCCCGCTGCCCGTGCTGAGCACCTCGGCATCGTGCCCTGCAGCAGAACAGGCGGCTGGGCTGGGAAGTCTCACCCTGCCACCAACCTGCCCAGCCCACCCCGCTGCCCCCCGGCCGATCAGGCAGCCGGAGCGGTACGGCACGCTGCCTGCACACCATGGGCTTGATACCGCCACTGCATGTGCTCAGGACAGTACAGGTGAAGCTGTTCTTATTCCAGTGCCCAGAAAGGTGAAAGCAAGTGCTTGCTGACTACATGACAGAAGGAACAAAGACTGGAGTGGAAGTGGCCTTGAACTGAAGACGGGCACAGCATCCCTTCAGAATCAGCTGGAGACACAAATCTTAGAGGGGCCAGTTCCAGCTGTGGGTCACCTCCGAAGCCAGAGTCTCAGATGTCAGGGACAGAAGACCCTTGTGTCCACCTGCCATCACAAGCTGTACATGTACACATGAGCCTTTCCACTAAAATTCCCTTCTTTCAGGAAGAATATCCTCATCTCCAAGTGCGTACGAGGGAGATGCCACCAGGACACAGCAGACCGCTCCTTCTGCTCAGCAGGAACCTGTGGTGCTCCCGGAGCTGGCCGGGCCCCTCCTGCCTCGCCAAGTGACCCTGTTGGGCTTCCCTCACGGCCACCTGCACAGACCCACTCACCCTCTGACCCTCCTGATCAGCTGGATGATGCCGTGCCGGAGGGGTCTTCTGCCACCAGGACTGGTGACGAAGCACGGCAGTGCCTGGACACAGCAGTGAAGTGATGTGAGGAGGCTGGGCGTCCCGGCACACCTGGATTTGCCCATCTGGGACCAGATGCCTTCAGCCCTGTCCTCTGCCTTCACCTCACGGCACACCTGGGAAACCTCCCAGCTCCTGCAAGAGGTGGGAGGGTGGAACCAGCGTCACGGTGTGCTGCAGCAAGCCTCCAACACACCTCTGCCCAGCACAGCACTGCCAGGTGAGCCGGCCTTGTGCAGAAGCAAGGAGGCCGTGCTGGAAGGGCATTCCAACCGAGTTGCACCTTCGCTCTGAACTACTGCCACTGGCTGGTTGTTCTTCAGTTTGGGCCTGAAAGCAGAGTTTGGGGGCTTTATAAACCATGCCCTGAAAGCTGAAACTCTCATAACCAGGAGGCGTTAGTGTCAGGTTCCCCAAATTGCTTAGTCAGCAGAGCAACATTCTCACACACACACTTCTAGTACTCCTTACAGACCACAGGGAGAAGCTTGGCTCTGGCCCTCAAAAAGAGGAAAAACAAATGCCTTTGTCTGCATCGACCAGCACCCACAGCACTACAGCTCCTCCTGCCCCAAGCGAGATCTGGCAGTTCCTGCAGCACCCGAAGAATCGCCATGAGACAAGGTCCTCAAGACCACGGGCTCACCCAGAACCCGGAGGACCATGATCATGACCCAATTCCACACTGCCAGCCACGGTGCATGCCCCAGCTCAGCCTTACAAACCTGCCACCCAGCCACCCTTACACCCCACGGTTCTGCTCCCCATACACACCGGTCACCTCTCCCCACGCATGGACACACGCAGCCCAGCACAACGTGCTGATATCCGCACAGCTCACCCTGTAGTCCTGCCCCAAGCAGGAGCTGCAGCCACGTCACCCTGCACCCCACAGCCCCCCAGGACAGGCAGCCCCCGTGCCCGGCTGTGGGGAGCTGCCCTGCTCGCTGCGTTACCGTGCGCTGCTCTCCCCATCCACCTGCTCCTCCTCACAGCAAGTGAAAGCAGCCGCCGTGTGCGGGAGGGGCGGATGAAATCCATGAAGCTGTCAGAAA
Organism: Aythya ferina; assembly: GCF_964211825.1. NCBI lineage: Eukaryota > Metazoa > Chordata > Aves > Anseriformes > Anatidae > Aythya > Aythya ferina. The sequence goes on from NC_140297.1 coordinate 552,581, forward strand.
GGCACCTCCAGAGCAGTTTCTCAACTACCCAAAACAGCCACAGGCCAGGTAACCTGACTCGAGAAAAGCTGACACAGCTCGCTGATGTCAGCTCCAGCCACCCCGAGCGTTCCTTGCTCACTGCTGATGGGCAGCACGTGGAGGCTCCCTGCCTCTCACCTGCCTGAGCTCTGTACCACCGCACGCTCTGTCCCCATCAGTTTCGTGTTCACATTAACGCAAGGAGATCCATCGGGGTGCGGGGTCTCCCTGCTGGTGACACCATTTCCCCCGCCTGCGTCCCGCAGTGAGCGGGGCAGGGCGCAATGCCGGCCACCCGGGCACCATCTCTGCTGCAAGAAGCGACCGCAGCCTCCTCCGGGGGAGAGGCAGCGACCACGGGGAAGCACACACGAAGCCAGCAGACAACGTGACCTGGTCTGCCCAACGCAAGAACAGCCACCACCCAAAACCCAGGCGGGCAGTTCCCTGTCAGCACCTCCCCGCAGCGCCAGCGCCTTGGCACGAGCCCGTTCAGCACGGATTGTCTCCAGCCGGGCGAACACCCTCGTGAACCGTCCTCGCCCTCATCGCTGGGGCTCGTGTAGACACGGGAGCAGTGATTCACTCCATTAGCTGCACTGCCGGACTACCTGTATTGTTTAGTATTTCACATTAAAACACACCCAGCCACTCTTCCTCCCTCTTCTTTGTTATTTAATAATAGAGCAGAGCCCAGACCGCCAGCCCCGTGGCTGAGTACCTTCCCCAGGCGCACCTGAGCTCACAAGCAGCAGCAGTGGACTCACGGCATCACTTGGATGCTGAGTGCCCTCGCACAGCCAAACGGTGGCCTTGGTCTGAGGCACGCCAGAGAGGCAACCGACCCGACCCCTCCCTGGAAAAGGAGATTCGGGCCCACAGCCTCCTCTCGGGGAGGTCTCCCGGCACAGGCAGCTCTCTGCTCCAGGAGACTGAAGGACGGGTGCACACAAGGTCCCTGCCACGAGCAGGAGCAGACAGGAGGCAGGCACTCTGTCAGTTCAGCTGGATGGACACCATCAGTGCCGATGGACAGACTGCTGCTGGGGGCCACGAGAGCATCACACGCTAGGAAGGAGGAGCTGAACCCTCCAGCACAGAGGGTGCTCACGGCAGCACCACCAGCCTTCACCGAGCACCCAGTGGGAACACAGCCACCGCAGCGCTGAGCCCCGGCTGCTCACACCCACTGCAAAGCTGGGCGCAGAAGGGGCCCGGACTGTTTGCACTGAGCTCTTCAGGGGATGAAGTGCAGCAGGTTCACCTACCTTGTGCTTCAGGACAGCGAGTGCCAGACACATCTGGGTCTCCGCACACAGCAACTAATAATTAACCACCTCGTTATCCAAGCCGCTGTGGAACTAACTCGGACACTGAAACCCTGGACATTAAAACCAGCTTCGAAAGCAGGTCAGAGGCCGAACAAACACAGAAGTGCCCACACAAACCAAGTTCCAAAGTACCCACCTGCCCACACAGGCAGATAAAAGGGCAGCAGAGCGCTACAAGCCTGGGCAGAGCCACCCTTCCTGGCCGGGCTCGATAAAGCCTCAAGCCTGGCAATGCCGGCGGGGAGAGGGAGCTCTCCAGGCCGAGGGCCTCCACACGCACGGCTGCTGCTCCTGCCAGAGAGCTTAGCCGGTGTGGAGATGGTGTGTGGGACGTGTTCTTCGCAAGGATTATCTCACCAGAGCTTTGCATATTCAGCAGCAGTGACGGGAGAGACTCCTGTGTACCTCTGGAAAAGAAGCGTGCGGTTATCGGCTCCCACCCTGGCTTCCCAGCGATGCTGCGGGCGGCTCGGGCACTGCCCTGCCACCACCCGACGCTGGGTCGTGTGCTCCAGGCCTCCCGGGCCCTGCTCCTTTCCAGTCCTGGTCCAAATGCTCGCAGACCAAGGAATGCCACCAAACCCTGCGGGCCCGGACAGCTGCGGCCTGCTGAGGGAGCCAGCCCTCCCTGCCAGCGACCCGCGGGCGCAGATAACCCAGCGCCCTCCCAACACAAGCACTGTGCTGGGGACTCACTTCACCAGTAAAAACCTGCTCCAAAGATGTCTGACTTCAGCTCCAGCTGTTTAAAGCCACAAGCCAAGGCGGGTTAAGATTAAAAAGGCCCTGGTTTTTGAAGTTCCCCCTTCCTATGGATATCTGAAGACTGCAATCAAACACCTCTGCACCTACTGCATTCATCTCCTCCGATCCTGCCCTGAGGATGAGGTGTTTCTGTGTCCCCACAACTCCTTCCTTGGCATTTTCCCGATTTCCACGTTTTTCTGAAGCGTGGACACCAGGCTGGGCTCAGCGGCCCAGGCGCAGTCTCCAAACCCATCGTGCCATCTTTGCTCCTCACCAGCTCTCCCCGCTAAGCTCAGGCAGGTACTAACAGGAGGCGATACATATCATTATCTACTCAACTCGCTATGCAAACTTCACCTTATTAATGTAAAAACACCTTCCCCTTCTCCCAGTAGTCCTCTCTCACACACAGCCTACAGGTTAGTCCTCTGCACCGTCAAACACCAAGCAGAGGAGTAGAGGGAGTTACCTCAAAACCTTAAGGCACCTTATAAAAGCAAATCATCTTTCTGAAAGATGGCAATGTGGTTGCAAGGAACACTCCCTGAACTGCGGAGCCCAGATGCCAGGGATGCTGTACGCCTTACATGATCCCTCCACGAGCAGGGAAACAACCCCAACCTGCCCAGCCTTCCCAAGCCTTGTGTCAGTGCAGCCCTTCAGAACTGCGCTGGACGAGACCTGGACATGTTCCTCTGAGCCGCCCGCCGTTATCTGTGGTCAGCCCACAGTGGCTGGACTTTGTGCTGACTTTGTTCCAGCTCCAAGAGCTTCGTCCTTGCTGTATTTACAGAAAATCACATCCCCTGCCAGCCTCCATCCTGATACACCACGAAAAGCTCTTCAGCTTTCAGGCAACAAATTCTGCCTTGCCCTGATCGTCCCTCCTTGTGCTGGACCCTTGCATCAGCAGGGAGCCAACGCTGTACACGGAGCCCAGAGGTCTCAGCAAGGCCTGCAGAAGGCACTGGGAGCATCCCCCGGAGCCTTTGGGAATGCCTCCATGGCAGAGCGCTGCACTGGGCCGGTACCTGGGCTTGCTATCAACAACATTCTCCCAGTACTGGGAACAGGGTAGCGAAGTTGGCTTGGATCCCTGCCTGGACGAATATACCCAACTTCTCCAAAGAGCTGATAACCGCAACTGCAGCTGCACCCCCTCGGGAGGGCATGTTGGGACTGCGTTAGCAACTTTCCTAGGGCTAAGGTAGGCAGCGCTAGCATAAAGCACCAAGGTTTTTGAAGTGCTGAGCGTGTGTTACAAACACTGTTGGCCCACACGTCTGAAACAGGAGCAGGGCACAGAGCTCCAGTACGGCCACGCTGGAGCAGCGCTGAGGCTGTCCGTGTCCAGCCTGCAGCCTCCTGGCTTGGAGGCTCAGAGCTGCCCCTGAGCCAGAGCCTGTGGACCAACGCGCTTCGTGGAGAGATGGGACGTGTGAAACAGGACAAGCAGCAGCTTTAGTCTGCAGACATCACGGCTGCTCCTTCACATCTCACTGACACAGCAGAGTGTATCTTGAGCGAGGTGAAACCAGGCAGCTACCGACACAAACGGTGCTCTGAGCACAGAGCAAACAGAAGTGTCAGCTCTGCAGCTCTGGCAAGTGGCGCTTGCTCTGCCACAATGAGCGACAGCCCCTCGGCCAGCCTGGAAAGGTTGTCCCCAGGCTCCAGCACAGGCCACAGGGGGAAATGCTCAGCCCTGGCCAGCAGTGGTCTCGGATCAGCCAGCTGATCACCGCCAGAGAGGGCTCCGGGCCCTCTCCAGTGCCCTGGCAAATCACCTCCAGGCTCTCCAGCAGGTGGACCCAACGGGAGCCCCTACCTGTCCCAGCCAGGTGAGGGGCGAGGACACGGGCACCAGCAAGCAACCTCAGCTGCTCCCCTGGGAATGCAGCAGACGGGCTGGCGGCTGCTGGCGCAGCTCCTGCTGGAAGCCGCCGGCAAGCAGGAACAGGCCCCCTGCCGCACGGGCAGGGCCTGGCCCTCCCTGCCCGGATACACCCACATTCCCCAGCCATGAGCGCAGCCTCCCCTTGCCTGGGAACCTCCCGCCACCCAGCCCGAGCACCGCACCCGGCCCTGGGCACCCCTGCCAGCTGCAGGGGCCCCGCAGGAGGAGCGCACCCAGGGGAGCACAGCCAGGCACCCCACGGCACCCCACGGCTGTCCCGGCCACTCGGCCGGAGCCTCCACGCTCCTCCCGGTCCTTCACCTGGAAGGCACAGTGAGCCCCGAGGACAAAGGGACCAGCAGCAACGAGCTCCTTGAGCTCCCAGCCAGCACCCGTGTGGCAGCGAAGCTCAGGCTGCAGCAGAGCTGCTCCTGCGCTCAGCCCCAGGGCCGGCCCTGCTGGGGAGCGCCCGGGCACGGCGCTGCCCTGGGTGCCTGCAGCTCCTCGGGGAGCCCCCCAGCCCAAATCCAGCCCGCTGGATTTGAACCCCAGGAACCCCACGATGGAAGCCCAGAGCAGCTCGCGGCGCCAGGAAGCGCTGCCCTGCCTGCACCGAGAGCGGCAGGGCCCAAACCCGGCCCCCCCGCTCTGCTCGCCCAGCGCTCAATGCCTTAAAAAGCCTGCGGGAGCTGAGCACCTCCCGGCCCCGCGCAGCGCCGCTCGCCCCGTGTGCTCATGCCAGGGAACAGGGAACAGGGAACAGGACCGGGCAGGGAGGCGCAGGCAGCGCTGCCCCCACGGAGCCTCTGCCAGCCCCGCAGCCCCTGCACCCGGAGCACAACACCCCGCAGCACGGCCCAGGGGTCGGGTAGCCAAGCAAGCAACAGCAGCTTCAGCTACCAGTCCTTCACAGGCACGGTCCCCAAGGCCTCCTGCTCTCTGTCCCCCCCCTGCCATGTCACCTGGGAGCCACCGCAGCGTTTCACAGGCTGCCCTGCGCCCAGCAAGTGCCCCATGCTCCCGCTCACCCCCAGTAAGACCCCTGCAGTCAGCGCCCAGGCAGACTCTGGCACCAGGGCAGTGCTCACAGGACGGGAATCCCTATGAGGAGCCCCTTCTGTGCTCCCCAGCTCCTCATGCTGCTCCTTGCCTCTGCTCTGGCAGCCTCCCAAATCACTCAGCCCCTGCCCAGGAGCAGGACCCCTCTCCCCCTCGTGCAGGCGGGACATGAGTTTCAGTTCCCCCCGCTGCCCTGACCCCACTGCATGAGGCTCAGCTGTCCCTGCCCTCGCTGGGACACCAACACGGCAAGGAGGACGCGGGACCCATGCGGCTAGGCAAGGAGGGAAGGAACTCCTCGCAGCATCTCCTCCAAGCCGGCCACCGCTGCTCCTTCAGCGCTCGTGACGGTGGCACCAGCACACTGGGGCACCAGACGGCCCCACAAACGCCCACGCTCCCTCTCTGCAGCCGAGTTCCCCGAGCGTGCACCCCGCACAGCACCGAGACGCAGCCAGGTGCCCGTGCCAGCCCAGGGACCCCAGCAGGGCCAGGCCACCGCCGCCCTCTGCTCTCTCCAGGCCAGCGCCGCTCCGGCGCTCACTTACCCAGGGCTCGCAGCGGGCCGCTGCCCAGCAGGACGGGGTCGACGCCGCCGTGGGGCTCCTTGGGGCAGACGCCACCGGTGCCACCGCGCTCTCGCCTTCGGAAGCGGCTCGTGAGGAGTCTCCAGAGTCTCCCCGGCTGCCCGGGGTCCGCGTGCAGCCCGCCCCCGACCCGGGCCAGCTCCGGGTACAGCAGGTCGCGCTTGCTGGGGCAGGTGTGCAGGGAGCTGGCGTCCCCCTCGCTCTTGGTGCGGAGGCGCGCGGGGCGCAGCAGGCCCCCCGACTCGGAGCGCCGCAGCTCGTGGCCCCGCCGCAGGCGGAAGCTGAAGCTCTTGCGCAGGGCGCTGAGGTTCCTCCTGGGGCTCGGGCTGCTCCGGCCGCTGCCCCCGAACAGGTTCCAGCGCCGGCTGCCCCACAGCGAGCCGCCCCGCAGGAAGCCGGCGCCGTCGGCGGGGTGCTGCGGCCGGCCGGCGGGCAGGAAGGTCATGCTGCTGGGGCGCGCCCGCTGCGCGCCCCCGGCCCCCGAGCCCGGCGGCGACCCCTCGGCGCCCGCCGCCTCCCGCCTGCGGGGCGAGCGCAGCCCCAGCAGGTCCAGCAGAGCGGCCCGGGCCCGGCCGGGGGCGGCGGGGGGCAGCGGGGCGCCGGCCCCCAGCCCGTTGCCGGCGGCGCAGAAGCTCTTGGGCCGGCGGCGCTGCTGCTGGGCGGCCCCGAGGGCGGCCTGGACGGCGGGGACGCCCTGCAGGTCCAGCGACTCGCAGACGCTGACGGCGCGGCGGGGGCTCGGCCGCGGGGGGCCCCGGGCCGCCTCGCCGCGGTGCCGGCCCTCCGACATCGTCACCCGCGGGGCTGCCCCATGGCCCCCGGCCGCCCCCCGCCGCTCTCGCCCGCCCGGCCCCGGGCACGCGGCGCAGCCGGGCCGCCCCCCGCCCCCCCCGCGCCGCCCGCCGCCCGCCGGCTCCCACGCCGCGCCGGCATGCCCGGGCCGCGCTCCCGAGCGCCGCGGGCGGCGGGGCCGGGCCCGCCCCGGAACACGGCCGGGGACGGCGCTGGGATGGGGACGGGGATGGGGACGGGGATGGGGACGGGAACGGGGCCGCCCCGCGCCGCCGCGCCCCCCCCCGGGCAGAGGGCACCGGGCGGGTGCTGCCCCGGCCCCGGCCCCGCGGAACCCTCCCGGCCCGGCCCCGCTCGGCCCCCGCCGCCCGCACGGCCCCGGGAGCAGCGCGGCACCGGGAGCCCCCCGGACCCGCAGCGGGGTCGGGCCGGACCCCCCCTCCCCAGCCAACGCTGCTCCGCCACCGGGGCCCCGGCCGCGGGCACGGCGGCGCTGCCGCCCCCCCCCCCCCCAGCCCGGAGCCCCCGGCGGTGGCAGCGCGGGGCCGGCAGGGGGCGGCAGCGCCTCGGTGCGGGCGGCGGGGCCGGGATGGGGCCGGGCCGGGGCCGCTCCGTGCTCGCCACCCGCGGCGGGGGACCCGGACCCGGACCCGGAGCCGGGGCCCCGGTGCTCCCGTGGGTGCAGCCCCGCCGCCCGCCCCCCCTTTCCCTGGAGCACCCAGGGGCTCTGGGCTCTGTCTGGGCTCTGGGTGCAGAGGATGTGAGCCACCAGCAGCATCACGCAGACACCCAGCGCCCCGACGCTACCCCCCTGCCCCCTGACCCCACGCGGGATGTGCAGGGACTGCTGCAGAGCATCAGAGCACAGCTCCGCTCCCTCCTCCTGCCAGGGCACGGCCTTCTCCCTTCACTGAGCTCATCGCCCCTAAGCCGCTGCTTCACGTCGGCCAAGCCCCTTCCTCTCTTTCCCCCACCCTCCCCTATTTCTGGGCCCAAAAAGTTGTGGTGAATGGAGTCAAATCTAGCTGGAAGCTGGTCACTAGTGGCATTCCCCATGGCTTGGTACTGGGGCCGGTCCTCTTTAACATCTTTATCAATGATCTGGACGAGGGCATTGAGTGCATCCTCAGTAAGTTTGCAGATGACACCAAGTTAGGTGCGTGTGTCGATCTGCTCGAGGGTAGGAAGGCTCTGCAGGAGGATCTGGATAGGCTGCACCGATGGGCTGAGGTCAACTGCATGAAGTTCAACAAGGCCAAGTGCCGGGTCCTGCACCTGGGGCGCAATAACCCCAAGCAGAGCTACAGGCTGGGAGAGGAATGGTTGGAAAGCTGCCAGGCGGAGAAGGACCTGGGAGTGATGGTTGATAGTCGGCTGAATATGAGCCAGCAGTGTGCTCAGGTGGCCAAGAAGGCCAACGGCATCCTGGCTTGTATTAGGAACAGTGTGACCAGCAGGGTTAGGGAGGTGATCGTCCCCCTGTACTCAGCTCTGGTGAGGCCGCACCTCGAGTACTGTGTTCAGTTTTGGGCCCCTCGCTACAAGAAGGACATGGAGGTGCTTGAGCGGGTGCAGAGAAGGGCGACGAAGCTGGTGAGGGGCCTGGAGAACAAGTCCTACGAGGAGCGGCTGAGGGAGCTGGGCTTGTTCAGCCTGGAGAAGAGGAGGCTCAGGGGCGACCTTATTGCTCTCTATGGGTACCTCAAGGGAGGCTGTAGCGAGGTGGGGGTTGGCCTGTTCTCCCACGTGCCTGCTGACAGGACGAGGGGGAATGGGCTTAAGTTGAGCCAGGGGAGTTTTAGGTTGGATGTTAGGAAGAACTTCTTCACTGAAAGGGTTGTTAGGCATTGGAACAGGCTGCCCAGGGAAGTGGTGGAGTCACCATCCCTGGAGGTCTTTAAAAGACGTTTAGATGTAGAGCTTAGGGATATGGGTTAGTGTTAGGTCAGAGGTTGGACTGGGTGATCTTGGAGGGCTCTTCCAACCTGGATGATTCTGTGACTGTGATCCCCCAGGCTCTCCCAGCCCTCTGGAGCGAGGCCACCATCAGCGCAGGGCAGAAGCGAAGCTGCACCCAGCAGCCCCCTCCCCTAGTCCCAGGGCCTTTTCTTCCCTTTGCTTCTTTTCTCCCCTTTGCTTCTTTTCTCCCCTTACTTCTCTGCATCTTTCAGACACTAACACCCCCCGTTCTGTGCTATATTCTCCCAGCTGCTCTGTGCTGCCAGAGGGAGCAGCTCTCTAGACCAAGGATCATCCAGCAGCCGCCTGTCCCCGCAGCATGCCAGCGCTCCGGACGATGATGGGACACATCCAGCTCCCCTTCTGCCCGGCCAGCAGTGCCTGAAGCTGAGCAGAAGGCGCCTGGGAAGCCGCCAGACACGGCCCTGCCGTCTGTGCCAAGGTCACAGGAGCACACGGGCTGCCAGGATCGACCCTCGCCCCCGCCGTCTGGTGCCCTGCAGGAGCAGGGGGCTCAGCCACGCTGCAGCGCGGAGCAGGGAGTCCCGCAGGCAGCGGATACGAGGAACGGCTTCTGACAGGAGCCGAGCACCAGAACAGGCTGTCTGCGGAGATCACGGCGTCTCCGTCAGCGGAGAGGTCAGAATCGATCGGACAGACATCTGTCAGGACTAATTCAGAGCCAGGTAATCAGCCTTCGGGCAGGAAACGAGACTAATAACCTCTCGGGGTCCTTGCCAGCAGCCGTCTGCACAGCCGCGCTCGCAGCCCTCGGGAGCTGCTCACGTAACGAAGCAGGCCGGCTCTGCTCATCCCCTCCCAAAATCTTGGGCTTGTTTAACTTTAACGACGCCAGATGGTGCACCTTCTGCACAGCTCCGATCGCTCTGAAAAATTCTGGTAAGTTCTGGGCACGGAGGGATCGCTGAGCCACAAAAATAACCCTGGGAAGGGCTTCAGGGCACGGGGCCTGACCCGCCTCCAAGAGCCTCCCCGAGCCCGCTGCTGCCTTCATCACCCTGCCCCCTCCTCCTCCTCGCGGTGCCTGCCCCAGACCCCCCTTCCTGCACATCAAGCCGGCTTCTGCCATGGCCAGGCCCGACACGCAGAGCAGGCTGAGGCTCTGCAGCCACAAAAGCTCAGAAGCAGCAAGTTCCCCATAGCCTGACACCGTCTCCTGTTCCGCTCAGATCACATTTTTACAGTTACTTATGTTTTAAATGCCCTCCTTTCAATTCTCTAGCCCGTCTACCACCTCTTTTTTTTTGCTTTTTAGCTGCAGTGCCAGAACCTTGGCACAATACTCACTCGAGGCCTCCTGCAGCACTGGGAAGACAAAAAACGAGCGTGCTTCTCAGGCATTTGCGCTGCTATATCCCAAGAAGGTATTTGCCTTTACAACAGTAACATCATGAAGATATTTTTACCTAATTAGCCTGTTACGAGGCAAGGGCTCTATATGCTACAGCACTGATACAAAGCCCCTTGGCACTATTCCTGCAGAAAGAACAAGAGACATCTAAAAATAAACCAGAAGGCAGCCTGAGACACAACCTCTGGCGGCACAGGGCTGCAGCCCGGCACCGGCACCCCAGGGGCTGGCACGAGGGCGGCCAGCGCACGGCTCCGGCTGGCTCGGCTGCAACAGAGCGATGGGGAACGGGACCATGAAGGAAGCCACTGGTGCTTAGGGACAGCCACCGCTGCAATATGCCCGATGCACCTCTCCTCGTCTGCGAGCCTCTCTTCTCAGGCAGGCTGCTCAGCTGATCGCACCGCTCTGATTGTCACTGTGAGTACTGCACGGGAAGGTGACACTATCCGAGCTCACCAGCAGGGATCACCACGCTCCTGGAAGGCTGCTTACCCAGTCCCCCGTGCCATGAGAACATCCAGAGGAGCCCTGGCAGCGGGATGTAACAGGGACATCGTGCTGTGTGCTCCTGACCCAGGGCAGGTGCCTGGGGACAGAAGGAAGTCAGTCTCTTAGCAGGACTTTTATGAGTCACAACCCTGTTGCAAACATTATGGCAATGAACATCTGGCTTAAATTAACAAAAGACATGAGAGGCTAAACAACAGCTGCACTGGAAGTCAGTCGGAAAACTAGGAAACTTTCCACTGCTGGCTGCTCCCCAGTAAGCCCATGAAGTCCAGGGTGGGGCCCCTGGAAAAAAGTCTGACCCGTGACGGCTCAGCTGCTCCGCTTCGCCCCTCCAGGACCAACCAGCACTGCTGCTTCTGCTCCAGCTGCGAGCAGATGCAGAGGTTTGGTTGCAAGCAGGCGATTCACCTGGGACAGCTGCTGTCCCCACCCCGCTCGATTCAGGGTGCTGCTCTGCAGAGGGGCCCATCTGGAGGCACCTTGCAGCAAGCCCCGCGTTCAGCACGGCCCCGGGGCTGGCAGGGCTGCAAGAACACCCCGGCAGCTGGGGACAGAGGGACGAGATCCCAGCACTGACTAGACCATAAGGCACCAGCCCCTGGCAGATGCTGGCAGCAGATCAGGACAGAGCAGACCCCGCCAAGCCCAGGGGGACGTGGCCATGGGGCTGCAGCAAGTGCCTGAGGCCGTCAGCCCCCAAGCAGCCCACACCAGCGGTGGGACCGTGGGCAGGGACCCACGCAGCGCTGCCGGGACACGGGCAGGGGACAGGGCACGGTGACAAAGCCGTGCACACGGCAGGCTGCAGGGTACCCAGGAACAGCAGCATGCACCCTGCAGCCCGTCCCAGGCCAGGGCAGCGGAGCAGAGGGCTGGGGGCACGCTGCGGGATGGCAGCCCAGCCCGCCTGCGCTGCGGGAGCACCCGGCGCCGTGCCAGGAGCTGCCGGGCTCTGCAGCTACACAGCAGGAATACTGATGAGGCTGAGCCTGCATCTCACAGCGCCTGGGGGCGGGCAGCCCCCGTGGGCCTGCTGCTGGGGCGTGCGGCACCGTGGCCCCCGCAGCCCCGTGCCACAGCCCACCCTGCCCCACGCACCCCACGCACCCCACGCAGGGCGCAGCAGCCGGCACATGGGGCTGGGGGCCAGGCTCTGCCTGCTCACCCCACAGGGCTGGGGCAAATCCATCCTCTGCCCCACGGGTGGGGAGCAGAAAGCGGCCGTCACGTTTCTCCACGAAGCCTGGAGACATCCCCAGCTCCGACCCGGCCACGGCAGGGGCTCTGGGGCCCGGCTCGTGTCCCCAGCACAGCCACAGACGAGTCGCACCAGCCTGGGCAGCCCGGCCCGGCCACCACGGCCCATCCAGAGCCAGCCCACCTCCATCTGCACAACGCCCACCCTGCAGGCTCCCAGGGTCTCAGACCTGCAGGAACCTGGAGAAAAGCACAAGTGCAGGGGAGCTCCCCTGCCCCTGCACTGCCACAGCCCCACGCTGATGGTTGGCCCCGTGGGGCTGGCTGCTCACAGCCCCTCCAAGGGAGGCACCGCTCGGCCCCGGCTGCTGGCCACAGCTTCTGTGGGACAGGAGGAGTGGGAGCAGCGCTGCAGCCCAGGCACCAAGCAGTTAAGGGCAGCCGGGAAGGAAGCAGAGCTGGAGCTGGAGCCACTGCAGCTCCTGCCTCCTCCCACACGGCCGCCCGCAGCCCCGCTCCTGCTGCAAAACCTCCGCGGCTGACGGGGAAATCGCCGCGCCCCCAGCCCCACGCAGCCCCCAGCCTCCCAGGGGCGCTGAGCTTCCCCGGGCGGCCTGGCCGAGCTCCCCTGCTGATGGCACCTCTGGGCACGGTGGAGCAGCGAGCTGCCCTCGCTTCTGCTCCGTGATGCCCTGCTGGCGGCAGTGCCCAGCTGGACAGCACCACGCCGAGGTCCCCAGGCTGTGGGCACAGCCCGTCCCCTCCTCGCCCACCCCGCAGGAGATGCTCCAGCGATGGCTGCGGGGCGGACGCGGTGTGACGAGGCCAGACGTTGTGAAATCTCCTCGGCGTTTTGAAATCCAAAGAGAGGAGCTGATGTGATGATCTGCTATAGAAGCGAAGAGACCTCTTCGGGTCTACAGCCCAGTCCTTGCCACAGCGGTAAAACCCCTCCCATAATCACCACTTAGAGCAGCAAAAATCCTCTAGGTCGATCCAGAAGCAACAGAGAAAATGAGAAATTTAAAGAAAAATATTAAAGGGGCAAACCTAAGAGACACAGTGCAGAAATGAGACAGAGGGCAGGTAAAAAACAAAATCCAGTGGTCACAAGGAGACAAAGCCTCCCACCAGGAGGCTGAAAAATCACCCAGGACACACGGAGATCCCACAGCAGCCCACGCAGGATGGGTGCAGAGCATCAGGAGGGCAGAGGGGAGGTCCAGACCTCCTCCAGCTCCAGACCAGCCACCACCTCCTGCTCCTTGCAGACAGCCAGGGAGCTCATTCGGAGGAGTGACGCCAGGAAACCTGCCGAGGAGGGCACTGCAAGGGGGAGCAGCCCCTCGGCCCTTCACCATCACAGCAGCCCACCTCAGGCACTGCCCTGGCCTTGCTGGGCTGGTGGGCAAGGACACCAACACCATGCAGCAGGGAGGAGAAAAGCACTCACAGAGGAAAGGAAACAGAACTGTTAGTGGGTATATGGAACCCCAAAACCAAAGCCATTCTGACCCGCCATCGGGAGGAAACAGCAGCACTTCAAACCCGTGCTGAGAGGAGGTAAGGGACGTCGGTACGAGCTGCACGCCCCGTCCTAGCACAGAGTGGGACACGGAGCCCCAGGGCTGAGCCCCCTTCCCTGAGGGTCCCTCTCGTGCTGCTGGAGGTGGTGTCACACGGGTACCAAGGGAACGTGCGGAGTGCAGGAACAGCAGACAGCAGCAGGAGGTACGACTGGGAGGGTATCCAGGCACGCAGAGAGAAGAGGAGCCCAGAACCCCAAAGGGGATCTCCCAAGCAGAGCCCTCCCAAGCTGCACGGGACCCATCGTTCCCAGGAAACAGCCAAACAACGGCACTAAGAAAGCACATCCTTACGGGCACGCCGCCTTCCCTCCAGGTCCCTGCTTAAGGAAAAGAAAATGAGAGGAGGTAAAGGAAGCTAAAAAGCCATGGAGACTAGCTAACAACACGAGATGATGAAATTAAACTAAACACCCCAACACATGCCTTCGAACATCAACTCACTGAGTGCCTCCATCCAGTCATCCTCCCGAGGAACAGCCCCGTGACGAGCACCGCCGGCACACGAAGGCAGGGATGGTTTTGCCACAAACACCAGAGTCAGTAAGAGCAGCGTTACCGAACCCTCTGCATCACCTCTGGGGCTGAGTAATTACAGCGCTGCACCAGCAACCAAGTTTTCTACAGTGCCAAACCTGCTTCCTTCCTGCGACAGACCGCAGACCCCACAGCTTATCTTCAGTTCTCATTAGCGATTGTTTTAGGGAAGGAAATTCAGCTCTGAGGATGCTCAATAGGCTAGACACCACAGAGCATACGAAACTAACATCACCCCAAAGGGGTGTTGGTGAGAACGGGCATCACAAAGGGCACGCACAGACCTTCAGGAGGCCACAACCAGCCCCCCAGGTCCCCGAGCCAGAGCCCCCCTGCTGAACCTCAGCAACACCTCTCACACAAAGGGGAAAAAGTGTTATAAGGTGAGAAAGGGGAAATCAGTGCAACGACTGCGGGTTGGGTCAGCTCACGCGTTAAACAGCCCAAGCACTTTCAAGGCACGGGCCTGCCAACACGGGGCCCAGGCTTACAAGAGACACAGATGGCTTCTGCAGGGCCGGACAAGGAATTGTCACTGAGGAAGAGGCAGCCACGGGGGCCGAGGTGAGAGTGCTTTGATCTCCAGAGCATGGCACAGGTGAGTGGGAAAACCATGCAGAGGAACTGGGGTAAGACACACGAAATTGTTGAGTTTCAGGACAAAGGGAGGCACCTCCTGACCACACGCTGCCTGCTGGGGGTTCCTTCACCAGCAAGTTCTCGATCCTCAAGGCCACCCAGTTCAAAGGCAATGAAACGAGATCAGAGTAAAATCTGCCCAGATAACACCGGATCAGCCAAAACTCCCCCTGCAGTTGCTCAGCTGGCGGCTGGACGCGTGTGCTCCCCGCAAGCTGGGAGCCTCAGGCCCAGCAGCTGGCAGACAACGAGCTGCTCTGATCGCCTGCGGGACCGGCCTGCCCCAGGGATCGGGCAGGGACGGAGCAGAGAGGTGACCGTGCCGGGGAGATGCAGGCTGGCCGCGAGCAGGGGCAGGCTGTGCCACGTGCCACCCTGCCTGGCCACACCAGCGTCCCCGGCACCTCCAGGCCCGGCTGGCACAGCCACACCTGCCCCCAAATCCCAGCCTCACGCACCAGTACCCCTGGGATGTGGGAATCGGGGAGACCCAGACCCCATCGGCTCCCCGAGGTGAGGGGTGGCTGCCGGGGACCCCGCCTGCCCAGGCTGCCCAAAGCTGGGGCTGGGAGGGCAGAAAGGCCACGGCACGGCCCCACAGCGTGCTGCTGCTCAACTGCAGGCACCAGGCTGACAGCACCCACCCAAAAAGACTCCAGGACCCCCAGAGCTGCGCCCTGCCTGCCTCCGAACACCTCCCCGATGCCCTTCAAAGCCCTGCACCCTGCCACTGCTCGGTGGCTGGCGGGGGAGGAGGTGATAAGCGCAGGGATGAGCATTTAGCTGTGCTGATAAGCAGAGGGATAAGCATTTAACTGTGCTTTATTTTTAATTCCGCTTTTATGTAATCACGATCGGTGTTTTTAATTAAAATGTTTGTAATGTCAGCCTGTGAGCAGACACTGACAGCAGGCAGGAGCCAACAATGACTTTGCAAATCAGTTCCCGAAGTCTTTGGAATGACCAGTGCCGACTCGAGCTGTTCTGGACCCTGTGCCACTGCTCCAGGAACAGGAACAGGAACTGTGCTCCCTGGCCAACGTCTAGCTCGGTAACTGAGCCACCCTTTCTAAAGGTGACTGCTCCGGCCTTTCACTCATTTCCCTCACCGTTCAACTCTTTCCAGCCCTAAAGCAGCTCGCTCTCAAGCCAACTACAGAAATGCAGCAAAAACGAGACCAGTGAGCCCAAAGCAGGGGAACACCCTCCCGAGTCTCATCCCGCGGGCACAAGCCACGCTCTGAAAGCCACCAGGAGCTGGGATGGTGCCGGAGACCCAGGCAGAGCTGCTGCAGGCTCAGAGCCCTGGCCCCGCAGCTCAGCAGGACACGTCCCGTGCGTCTCACAGCCACCCGTGGGGACGGGGCTGCCCTTCCCACCGCCCTCCCAGCCCCACAGCCAGCTCCCGGTGGAGGAGAGGGGCTGCCACAGCTCCGAGCGGGGCCGTGCAAGGATTTACGTGGCAGCCCTTCAGCACAGCCGGACTGTTACAGGGCAGCATCAGGGAAGAGCTCGGTATCGTTATGCTGACACAGGAGCTTGGCAGCCTAATGCCACCGCCGGCAGGCTAATGAGGAGCTCTCTGCAATGCAGCCCTCGGGAGAAGGGGCATACGAGAACAGGCCGAGCACCAAACCCTCTGCTGCTGCCTGCGAGAGCCAAACGAGGTGAGGAGAAGTGCCCCGATCCACCTCCTGCCCCGAAGACCACGGGGGCGCCGAGGGCCCCTCCACTCCACCACGGGAGCAGCCTTTTGCAGCAGCTCATCCCGACAAGTTTCAAAGCAGCGCATCGGAAGATGATTCACATTCCACGGCAGGCACTCAAAAGCAAGGAGTACCAGATCTGCAGTTGCCCACACAACGTTACTTCGGGCCTGCGTGCATGTGTTTTGCATTCTGAGTAAGGCAAAGCTCTGTGGAAAATATGTGAGCATGTAATTAAAGGCTGCATCAAACACTGTACGCAAAATAGCTCACATTAGGATGTAAAGGAGAATGTAAATTGGTTTTCAGGAGGTTGGCTTTTGGAACTAAAATCATGTTTGTTTGTTTGTTTGTTTAGCACCGCTTTCTTGTGAGCAAATTCACGACTTTTCAAGTAAAAAATTAAAAATAGTAAGGCTTGGTATAGCTGCACCAACCCGTGCCGCATCATCAAGAGCTTGAACCACGAGCCCAGGGTGCTGCGGCAGGGCCAGCACCGTGCCCGGGCAGCCCAGAGGACGGGGCCGTGCCCGGTGCTGCTGCCCACCGTGCGGTTCCTCCCTTCCCTGCTCCCACACCAGGCGCACGGCGCTGTGCCCACGCTCACGGCTGCAGCGAGCGCCTCCCGGAGCTGCTGGCGACCGGGCTGCTGCTCCTTGGTGTGAGCTGACGCACCGACAGGACTTGGGTCAAGGGAAACTTGCTGCTGCCCTCATCCTGACACGGGATTGCTGCCTTTTGCTGGCTGCAGGGGAGGAGGCCAGGACGGCACACAACACCCACAGGGTGCTCGGTCAGCGCAGGAGCCCAGGAGGAAGAGGGGCGACGTCTCCACGGTGCACAGCGAGCCAGCTCACAGCTCCTCCACCACTTTCTTGCCAGCTCAGGCAGCATCTGTCACTCAGGAGACTCAGTGCAGCAGGAGGATGAATAAAACACAGGCAGTATGGTGCTGCGGGTCCCTGGTAACGCTCAGCGCCGCGGTGCCCTACAGCCCATCTCCATACTGCAAAGAACCCCGAACGCGGTTTGCATGCGGCCCTACCTGAGCCTGCGCTTGCGTGACTCCTCTGCAGCACCTCAGGGTGCGAGGCTGCTGGGGAGGAATCCTGCCCAAGCCCTGCTACTGCACAGCCTGCACCCCTGCTGCGTAGCGCCGTGGCATGGCACGGTACAGCATGGCACAGAGCAGCCCGGCATGGCATTGTACAGCATGGCACAGCATGGCACGGTATGGCACGGAGCAGCCCAGCCCAGCCCAGCCCGGCACAGCCCGGCACGAAGCACTGCCAGGCCAGAGCAGCTCCGCAGCACAGGACGCAGGAGGCTCCTCCAGCAGCCTGTCGGCGCGGTTCCTCAGCGCCCCTCTGCACACAGGCACCCAGGCGAGAAGGGCTCTGTCAGCCACACGGCCTCTTCGTGTTTCTTCCCAAGGCCTCTCTGCACGAAGACAAAACCATCAACCGCAGACTTCAACGAAACAAAGAAATGAATAAAAGCGCTGGCTTCCCGTCTGCGTTCTCACAACCCCCCAGAGGCTCCTGCTGCAACCACAGACACCCCAGGGCCTGCGCACCGCTCACCCTCCCGAGAGGCAGCGCGCGGTGCTGCCCCCCAGCTCACCCCATCGCCCCCCAAAGGAGCCCCCTGCCTTCCCCTCACCTTGCCCTGAGCGAGGTCCCCATGGGGGTGGCTGTGCCCCCGCTGCCTGCCCCTAGGGAATCGCGCGACCGCGAGCAGCGCCGAGAGCTTCCTGTGCGGTTGGGGCAGGAGGTGACAGTTTCGGCACCAGAGAAACCCTCGCTGCTCCGAAACCTGCTGCTCACCGGCTGGGACAAAGCAGATGTTGACAGAAGGAGATGGGGAGAACAGCCACACCACGCTACCTGGGGGCAGCGAGGAAACCCTTTATAGAAGCGGCTGACCCCAGCCTGCCCCCCCAAAGAGATGGGACCTCTGGCACATTTCCCTCACCCGCTGCAGCTTGTGGGTGGCAGGCCACGTGCAGACTGAGGACAGTGGGACGCCCACCCCTCCTGCACGGCACTGTCCCATGCCTGCTTCCCAAGGGCCCAGAGCGGGGTTGGGACAGGCAGGGGGCAGGAAGAGCAGCAGAGCAGTGACAGAGGCGGTGTAGGCACGGGCTGCCACCCCACGCACCGTGCTCGCAGTGCTCCTTTACGCCTTCCCCAGCCGCAGTCTCTCAGGCTCCCAGTGACACCCACACCTTCGGGGACTCCTTCGTGCCGAGCCCGCTCCTCTGGGCAGGTGCCAGCCCTGAGAGCAGGGCCCCCAGCCGAATCCCACTGGTTCCTACAGAAACCCCCCTCTGAGATCTCCCCCGTGCACTGGGAGCTGCTGCTGCACAGCCAGAGCCCCGTGGGGCCAGAGCCATGTCCAGAGCCACGTCCTCCTCCCGCTGCCCTGCTCCATCCAACGGCCCCACACATCCCCCCAGCTCCCAAAGGGCTTTCACAGCCCGGGCTGCACGTACAGACACCGCCTCTCAGCTTCAGCCTCTACCAAAATTCTGCTCCGTCGCAGCAGTCAGTCCGACCAAGCAGGCTCCTAACGCTCTGGTTGGTAAGCTGAGAGGCAGGGGTACGCGAGCCCTGCTCTGTGGGTGCGTTCTGACCCCTGGTGATGAGCTGACAAACCTCTCCAACCCCCTGATTTCCTTTTGGTACAGACCCCAGAACCAGGCACAGTACCAGCAGCGATCAGCCAGATGCCAAACCTCCTTTCTCTCCTCGAGGCCCCTCCATAAATCACACCGAGCCCACGCTGCCCTCCTGCCCTCAGCACTGCACTGGAAATTCATTTTCCACCGACAGAAAGCGCAGCTCCTCGAGACTTCTCGGTGCCTGGCTCCGGGGACAAAGTGCCCTCCTGCACGAGCAGCACCAGCAGCGACCTGCCTGCCTCGCCGCCTGGGTTTCTCCAGGCTTTGGCACTTTACATACTCCTTATTATTTCATTTGCAATTCTTTTTTTTTTTTTTTTTTTTTTCGCCCAGGAATTGATACCAGTGCTCAGAGTGAACAACAGATCTCTGCAAAATCCCGCGGAAACCTAGCTGCTCTGATACAATTTTTATTTACAACTATATGCTGAGCCCGTAATTCTGAATCCATCTTACACTTCATATTGACCTTAACTCGTTCTAATCTCTTTATCAGAAGGCCACTCCGTCCTACACCAAACATCGTAAAGCAGTATAAACATGTTATTTAAACATTAGCACCTGTACCTAATCACTCTGCTCGAGAGTTGTTATCAGCGTTACGGAAAACAGATCCCATCAAAGCGCGTTACTCGGCACTCATTTCCCTCCCTTAATTCCTCATTAATCCCGATCTGCGTCAGCCCCCCCGCTGCTCTCGGGGGTCGGTACCAGGCTGTTGCAGACACCCCAGGCAGCCCCTTACCCCTCCATGGGCTGCCTGGGCGCTGCCCTGCCCCAGCCTCAGCCCTGCTCTCGCTCCAGAGGGCTCCTCGGAAACTCCTCCAGCACTCGCGGGTGCCACTTACCTGAAGCTGGCAATTTTCAGGTACCAATTCTGGCAGTGCTGCTTGACCCTGACCGCCCGTTAGAGGGACGGTGTCTCATCTCCCCAGGCACAGTGTGGAAATGCTGCTGCCGTACTGACACCGGCGGCCCTTCCACCTCCATCCCGTGGTGGCACAGTCCCGTAGCTACAGCACGTCCTGGCACAGCTAACGATTCCTTCCTGCCATTAACCAAGCTGGACGCAGACCACTACTTGTGTACCTTCCTCCTCCGTTAGCTCATTTTTAGTCTTGGCATACATTCAGTAATATCAGCTTTTTCTCTATTAGTGAGTAATTATATATAACAAATCTTCTTGTTCAGTTGTGCCCCCTCCTTTGTGTGCCAGGCTGAATTTCGAAACAGTGCATCCTTCTTCATTAACCGCGGGGTTTGGGAGTCCTGGGCACAAACAAGACATTCTTTACAAACGTGTAATTATCGCTTGCGTTTTCTATTTATATTTTTTCTCCTAAATACTTTGGCCCGTTCAACTTTGTGACAACAGCCCTGCTAAAACAAACAGTGAGGGCTGAGCTCCACAGATACTGTCACCAGACAAAGCGGCACGTCGCTGCTCAGCCTCACTGGGTGAACGCAGCAAAGGCAGTGCCCAGGGGGGTCTCACAAGAGCGGGGACAGGGGGACAATCCCCTCCCTCGCCCTGCTGCTTGTGCTGCTGCTGCTGCAGCCCAGGGCACGGCTGGTTTCTGGCCCACCAGCACCCCAGGTCCTTCCCCTCAGGGCTGCTCTCCATCCCTTCCCCACCCAGCCGGGATTTGGGCTTGGGATTGCCCCAGCCCAGCTGCAGGACCTTGCCCTTGGCCTTGTTGGACCCCCCGAGGCTGGCACAGGCCCACCTCTCAGCCTGCCCAGGTCCCTCTGGATGGCATTGTCACCTCTGGTGTCATCGGCAAACTTGCTGGGGGTGCCTCAATCTCACTGGCACCAGAGATGTCAGATAGTGCCAGTCCTGATACCAAGCCCTGAGGAACACCACTGGTCACTGATCTTCACCTGGACGTTGAGGCATCGACCACAACCCTTGGGGTGCGACCACCCAGCCAATTCCCTACCCACCGAGTGCTCCACCCATCAAATCCTCCAATTCTGAGGATATCCCAACTCGGGTGTTTGCTGCCTGACATTGCTCAAGGACACGTCCCCGTAGGATCAGAGCACCACGATGCCATCCCACAAGCACCAGGCAGACACAGTGATGGTTCACACTTCCACCCGACCTCTTCGTGTGTCTTCTGGTGCAGCTTGTTTCCTTTCTGTGCTGGGGACAAGGTGGGAACAAGCAGCACTGGGTCACCGGGGATGGAGATACCAGGGAGCGAGCACAACCACAGCCCCACGAGCACAACGCCTCCGCCGGCACGGGGCAGGTCTCGGAGGGCACAAGGATTCTCAGGGCAGGGGCGCTCACCCTGGAGGAGAGGCTGAGGGCACACGGCTCAGCCCACACGAGAGCTGGGCTCTGGGGAGCGGGACGCAGCCCCCAGCACCCACCGTGGGTCATCAGAGTGGACGGAGCTCTGAGCAGGCAGCGGGACAGGCACCACGCCAAACCCCGGGGGCTGCCCGACGGCCACAGCGAGCGGTGCTTCCAGGGCTGCATCCCCTCCACTCCCTGCATCTGCCCACGGCCACCCCGCAGCTTCACAGCGCTATGCACAATGCGACCGTGCACACTGGCCCTGTGCTGCCTGGAAAGCTTCCCACAAACTCAGGAGCCACCTGAGCTGGTGCTGAAGCGCTCAGGAAAGGTAAGGCTGGATCCTCGGGCTGGTCACCTCCCTTCCCCTGTAGTGAAGCAGTCAGGGCAAGCACACGCAATTACGACGTTTGCTCCATCTTTAAAGGTCTTTTACGTCCAAGATCTGCCCGGCCAAACCACAAATCCTCGCTGAGCCAGCGAGCTGCACTGCGGGCCCTGGTGTGGCAGGACAACGCCCAGGGCAGGGAGAGGTTTGTGTGGGTGCCGCGTGCTGGCCCTGCTCAGCCCCGTGCGCCTCGTCCCGCCGGGCAGTGGGCACAACAGGACACAGCAGGACACAGCGGGGCAGCTCAGCTGTGCAGGATCCAGCTGCCTTCCTGGGGAAAAGGAGGCAGCTGTGCAGCGCTTCATAAGGGGAGAATCCCAGCCCTCAGAAAGGAGCCACGGCAGCACCTCCCCGGCCGCAGGTCCCGCGGCACGGCGTGGCACAGCGCAGCAAACAGGAAACGCGGCCCCGGAGCCGCAGGGAGCACCCAGCTGGCTGGAAGCAGCTTCCGATGCAGAACGTGTTCAGTCAGGCTCAGATAAAGGACAGCAGAGCACAGAGCGGCCGCTGCCCGGCCGGGGGGGCAGAGCAGCACACCCCGGCTCTGCGGCAGCACCGGAGCACGCTACCCGCAGCTCGGGGGGAGGAAAGAGCTAGAACAAGAACCGGGCAGGCAGGCGGGCACTGAAAGAAGGAAAAAAAATTAAAAAAAAAAATCAAAGCAGCTCCAAAGCGTTAGCCAGGATTGTGAAAACAAAGAGAGAGCATTGTGAAGGGACCTTAAAACGCCAAGCAACCGGGCGACAGAACAGTAGGGGAAATCCGGCAAGGATCAGTGCAAAGTGGCGTACCTGGAGAAAAATAATTCTCCTCTTACATACACGGGAACAAGCCCCAGCCTCTTGTTAGCGCTCAGGAATGAATTCTTGAGGTTATCCTAAATAACTATGAAAGCATCAGTTTGCTGTTCAGCAGCGATCAGAAAGCAAACAGAGCACCAGCAATTACTGAGAAAGGAACAGAACAAAACAGGGAACATTGTGAAGCTCTCGCACAGACCCAGGCTGTGCCGGCAGCGTGAATGCTGTGTACCACTCTCGTGTCAGCCCTCACCTTCCCTGTCTCTTTTGACCCAGATCTCAAAAAAAGATATGAGAGAACTAGAAAAGGTACCGAGAAGGGCAGGAGATGATCAAAAGGACGGCACAGCTTCTGTGCAAGGAGCCCGAACAAGATGACGACGAGGGGGGCGAACGAAGTCTACGATGCCGGGAGAAGAAAGCAGAAGGCCAAAAGGGAACAATTTGTTCACTGTTTCTTCCAAACACAATCTAGGGGACATCAAATCCATCAGGAGGCAGCTTCCAAACAGAAGGAGATCTCTTTGTATAAGGCATCACTGAACTGCAAAATGGCTCATCGAGGGCCGAGCCGACGCTCAGCCAACACGCACTCAAACCCGAGGAGGCCGATTCAAGGCAGGGAGCCCAGTTCCAGGTCACCAAAACCCTGAGATGCTGCTTTGGGCCAGGAAGGCCATGCCTGACCAACAGCTCCCCCTGAGTGCCCACAGCCCTGGGGCTTCACAGCTTTACGCCAGCCTCTTGGAGCGCCTGGCAGAGAGCAGCAGCACAGAGCACACCTCGCCCTGCACGGAGCTGCTGGCAGGAGCCGTGTGTGGGGCTGTCGGGCAGTCATCGCAGCAACCCACCACCAGGGCCCCCCAACTTCGCCCAACTCACTCTCCAAGCTGAGTTTTTCCACGCTTGCTCTCTGCACCAGGCCGGTATTTTTAGAAGTTTCAGCAAAAGCAGTTCAGACGATTCCAAAAATGAGGTTAGGAAAGAATCAGGTAGCTTTGCCAAAGTTGTACATTTTTCCATCTTTTACTCAGTAATTTGAAGAGCAGATCGACCTCTGCAGTTTAGAGCTGGAACCGAGCAGCTGGCACGGGGTCACCCTCGGTTCAGACACGGCTGCTGTCCGTGCGCACCCAAAGCTGGAGGGGACCCGGCCCCTGCGCAGGGTGCTGCTCACCTCAGCTCCTGCTGCTGGGATGCACCCAGACCCCTGCTCCCCAGCCCAACTGCAGCAGCAGCGCAGCTCTCTGCCTTCCCACGGCTGCAGCCGGAGCAGCACGGGCTGCTCAGCCCCAGGCTGGGGGCACCGAGACGGGGCTGCGGAGCAGTTTCCGTCCTGAGCTGCTGAATGGCTTCCTCGCTGACAGCTTGAAAAAAAATAATTAAGCAGAAATACAAAGGTGCTTTTGATTTCAGCACTTCTCAATTTTTGAGTGCCTGATTTGTAATTTTATCGCTGTTGCCTGAGTTTATTTTAATGCAATCAGTTGTTACACACGCAGTAAAGCTTTTCAGCTGAAATTGAGGACTTCTATTGAATCCTGCGTATTGTCACCGACAACAGATGATAAAGACAGCAGAAATCATCTCTGTGCCATTTAATTGCACTTCCTGCACGGCACAGGTTAGAAAAACCCAGTCAATAAATTCACTATCAAAATTATCTCTTGTAACGGAGCTGGAGCAAGTATTTTTTTCTGCACAGAAACACCAGGCTTCGGTTTGAGGCCTTGCAAGTACTTGCTACATCTCTAGCAAAGTTGCTCCAATGGTTAGATTCTCTCCATGGAAAAAATTACTATTTTCAAGCTGAATCCATGTAGCTGAGCTCTGCCCACAAGGCCACACTCTGCCTTCAGCACCTAAATTAAAGGGATTTGTTTAGATAAGGTTTGTGCTATGCTACTGCTGTTTTCCCCAGGCTTTAAATTTCTCTGTGGTTCTTTTTGTACCTGTTCCCATCTTTAAATAATGTCAAAATAATTATAGACATTAAAACTACACCGTGTACCTGGTGATGGTCTTGTCAAACCCATGAAAGACGTTTACTCTCCCTTCCCCACGTGTTGATAAGCTGCAGCTCATTTACCAGCCTGCTCAGCAGGGTCCCACAGGGTTTCTGCCAGGCTAAGGACTGGGAGCTTGCACAATCCACGTGTGGCCAAACTCAAACGCAGCTGCTGCTCGACTAAGTGACCTATCATTTGATGCACTGTGAGGAGGAGCTGGAAGCTAGGAGTATTTGTTTAGTGGCTTTCTTACATCGTATGATGCACGTAACACTGTGCAGCTTTACAAATGCTGTGGCTCACAAGAAGGGCAGTGAAGGTACAACTATGCACAAACCACTCGAGGCACTGAGAGCTTACACAGAAGCTGCACTTCTTACATCTGTGTGTGATGTCTCTGCCTGAAAGGAGCAAGCCCCAGGCAGGGACCCCTCGCCCTGCCCTCCCACCAAGACGTGTCCAGTGTCAGCAGGGTGCTCTGGCTTCGGCTGCAGCCCCGGCAGGGGAGCTCTCTGCAGCCAGCACACGGCCCAGCAGGCTCCCTCCCTGCCACCTGCATTCCATGGGGCAGGATCCAACTTCACCCTTGGGAGAGCAAAGCAGCAGCGAGATCTCCTCCCCACCAGCCCAAGGCGTTACCTGAGACATGGGAGGAGAAGCATCGAGGCCCGAGGCCGAGGGTGCCAGCCCTGCAAGCTGCTCTGGGGCTGCCAGCATCGAGGGGAAGCCTCGGGGGAGCTGCATGGGGAGCCACCAGCCCTGGGGTGCCCTTGCCGCAGCAGGGGGGCAGTTGTGCACGGACCGGGTCCCACCACACCTCTCCTCCTCCTCTTCTCTGTCTGAACTCAAAGCCATCTGCGTTGTAGGTATCTACAGCTGAGCTAGTCACCCTCTGCTCTCCTGCAGCCCATGGGGCTAAACAAGTGCTTTTAGCACACACCCAGCCTGCTTTGCCCTGCTACTTCAGGCCGAGGCTGAGCACGGAGGCAGCCTGGGGAAGCAGCACCATGGTGCCACCCCCAGCGCCGCCCCCACCCCGTTCTGCCCATGGGACACGAGCTCCGGGCACCCAGAGGTGCTCCTGGTGGAGTCCTCCTGGCCACAGCAGGGCTCCCCGACCACCCTTCCCACCCGAGGCACCCGTACTGCTGTGTAGGGGCTGCCCCGTGCCTCCCCCCGCAGCGTAAGGGAGCAGGACACGCTGCACCTCGGAGGAGCGGTCGTGGAAACGAGGTGCAGGCGGGGGGGGGGGGGGGGGGCTGCAGTTGCAGAGCACTGAATGAAGCGCTCCCATCCCCAGCCTCACGTCTTAATCACAAGATCGCTCCATTTCCATGGAAACGGCAGAATTAGAGACTGAGGTTTAATGACAATTACCGACGTCGGGCACGTAACTGCTGAACCCGACAGCGCGCCCGCCCGGAGCACGGGGCCACAGGCCTGGGGAGCGCGGGCAGCCCGCGGGCACCGTGCTGCTCAGCCACACCGACCCGCCTGCCAGCCCCTCGCCCTGTGCCCGCTCACACACGGAATGGAAGCTCCTGCCCTGGGCTGATTTATAGGATCTGTGCTGAGCAAGGCTCCGCCGCCGCTCGGGCTGTAGGAAGAGGCCTGCCGCCGCTGTGAGTCACGGCGAGGTACCCGATGGCTCCAGGCACCAACATCAACAGCAGCCAGCACACCGGGCTCACGGCTCACACCTGACACAGCAAAGCACTGCGATTGTTATGGGCAGCACAAAGCACAACGAGCGGCCCGGAGCCCAGGCACTAATTACTGCCGCTACCAGGGGTTGCCCTGTCCAACCCTGCTGTCGTCACTCCACCTTGCAGCCACAAGTCCTTGAAAACAAAGCTGAGAAGGACCCAGGCAGTAACACCAGCCTTCTAAAGCAAATGCCTCAGGTTTGCAGAACAGCTGCAACGTAAGCTGTGGGGCTGGCAGCATCGCAGAGGCTGCTGCACTGGATTAGGGCGCTCTCAGAAGAGGTGCCCGTGCCCTGGAAGCACTCATAACACAGCACCTGGCCCAGGCATCTCCCACGGCAGAGCAGAGCTGTGCCTCTGCCTCCCACCCAGCCCAGCATGGAGAGGGGGCACTGAGCAGAAAGCCCCCCTGGTGCCCCGATGCCACGGCACTGCGGTGCCCAGCACCAGCACGGGGACAGATTCACAGGCGCAGGGAGGTGGCAGAAGGCTCGCACTGCGGCGCTTTCCCTCCCCCCGGTCGCTACGCCCCAGCCCTGGGGCCGAAATTGCAGCGAGCCGAGCTCTGATTACATGTCACCACAAGGAGCAGGCAGCCGGTGGGTAACAAATGCTAATGGCGAGCACCATTTGCCACTCCGACTAAATTTAGCATGCTATCTGCTGCCCTGCCCATGCCTGGAAGGCACAGGGAATCTGGCCAGCAGCCAGGCTCCTGCCGTTATAACCACATTCCTCGAGCCCTGCCTGCTGCGCCACGACAGCACCGGCCCCATCCCCAGCAGGGCGGCTTCTCACCCTGCCACAGGGCACGGGGCCGGGGCACAGACAGCACGATGTCCTGCAGACAGACAGCCACACAGGCACCTCTGTCCTCGTGCTGACAAAGCACCGGGCTGAAACACGGCACTTACAGCCGATCCACCCCAAAAAACGGGCACGCCTGCGGCCAGAGCCTCCTGCAGCACTCTGTGGGCACCTCCCCGGGGCACAGCCACGCACGCCTCCAGCCCGAGGCTGCCTGCAGGGACGGGTACAGGCAGGGGAGAGCCCTTCAGACGCCAGGCCTGTGCCTGCTGCTCCACACACCAAGCCCTGAGCACCCCAAAGCTGCGGCCAGGCACCCCCCTGTCACCGTGCAGGCCTGCCCTGCCCCATGGAGCTGTGCCACTGACGTGCGGCAGACACACCATGGGGACACTCACCTGGACCGGGCCCACCCCGTGGGATCCCTCCATGCCCACGCTGCCTCC
This sequence comes from Aythya ferina, assembly GCF_964211825.1. NCBI lineage: Eukaryota > Metazoa > Chordata > Aves > Anseriformes > Anatidae > Aythya > Aythya ferina. Next base: position 579,671 of record NC_140297.1, read on the forward strand.
CCCACCCCTCACAGCTCCTCACGCCTCCACGTCCCCACAGCCTCGGCCACGGGGCTGTCACATCGGCCACGGGGCTGTCACATCGGCCACGGGGCTGTCACGCAGCCCGGCTGGGGCTGCCCTGCCTGTGGGGCCGGCACCATGAGCTGCCGTGGTTCATCCCGGCAGCCGTGAGTCAGGCTGAGGCAGCGAGGCTGTGGGAGGCTGCGGGCTGAGTCACCGAGCCCAGCACTGAGTCACAGCAGGCAACGGAGCCCCCGGGGACGGACGGGTGCTGCCGGAGCGGCCCCGCTGCCCGTGGCTCCCCGGGGACCTGGGCGGCCGGGCTGACCCAGCGGGGACGCGGCAGGAGGTCCCCACACCGCCACGGTGCTTCGGGGACAGCCAACGGCAGGCGCCGGGCCGGCCTCCTAAGAATTTAAATTCAGCGACATCTCATTAACCACACATTTATTTTAGTGTGCCACCTAAATGCGGCACCCTCCGCTGGGCTTTGGGACTGGCAGAATGAGCTCAAGGAGAAGAGGGGGACACGGGGCTGCCGCGAGCACTGCGGGGTCGGTGCTCCAGCGGGGCCCCGGGGACTGGGCACAGGGCAGCCGGGACAACTGGGAGAGGAGCGAAATGGGCCTGAGGCTTTGGAAGGAAAGAGACGGCAGCAGAGGAAAGGACATCAATACTGCAGCCCCCACCAGAACACAAAGCAGGGTGGTCCCAGCCCGCTCCCACCAACACAAGGGGTCTCCCCCTGCCCCCCAGCAGCACGGCCGTGCTGGGCGGGTGCCGGAGCCTGGCCCAGGCTGGGATTCTGCAGCTGCAATGGTAACGCACAGCAGCAAACTCCAAACCCACGTGGATCCTTGCCTGCGCTGCCAGTCCCAACCAACCCAGCCGGGCTCTCTTAAAGCATGCGGCCGAGCAGGAGGAGCAGGAGCTGCTGAAAGCTCCGCGGGCACCCTGCCCCGGGGAGCACACAGAATAAACAGCAAGGACTGCCTGCCAGCCCGAGGGATGGCAACACCCGCGTGGTGTGTGCTCTGATGGGTGAGGACGAAAAGGCCACCGGGCTGGAAATCAGCGGGGGCTTACAGATCCCTGCTCACGCTGCTGCAGCCTCAATCAGCAGCAGCTCAGCAGCGACGTGTGCACCTTGCAGCATGCAGGCTCACGTGCCTCCCCGTGCAGCGGTGGAAAATTAAAACACTTGTGTGAGGGGAAAAAAACAAAACAAAACAAAACAAAAAAACTTACATGAAGAAAAAAGGGTTTTTCATTCTGGGTTTGGGGGTGGTGTGCTTGTTTGTTTGCTTGCTTTTGTCATAATGCATCATGAGAAAGACCAACAGTCTGCAGAAAAAACAAAGAAAACAATTTGGCTGAAGACCTAACCTAGCTTAGAGGCTAGTTACACACAAATACAAAAAAAAAAAAAAAGTAAGAAAGGAGAGAAGAGGAGGAAACAGATGTCAATATGATCTTGAGTACAGGAAGTATAAAAAATTGGTATAGGAAGCTGAAAACTTTGGTGAAAAGAAGTCTTTGACAATGCTAAGTACAACAGGAAGCAGCTTTGCAAACTGCAGTACCACCACACAAATGCTGCAGGACGGATACAGCAAAAAATAGCTGCAGCAGATACCAGAGAGCAGATCTGGTCCGTGAGTACTGCACGGGTATCATTAAAAAAGCAGAATGACATCTTCATAACATACAAAGACAAATGCAAAAGTCCAAAGCCATTAGCAAAATATACACACGTACATATAAAGGACAATGTTTAAACAACAGAGCTGTAAAAGACATGAGCAACTTGTAATGGTTTTAGAAGAGAGTTCACAGAAGAGAACTCTTTCCTGCTCGTGCTGTTTTTTTTAACACGTTTGGAAATATATTAAATAAATTTTAATAAATTTGGAAATACGGAAAATATTCAGGACTGGCTGAAACAGAATGAAGCTACCTTAGCATACAGAAAACAAAGCACAGCCTTCCCAAGTAACTATGCTACCTGGCTTGAAATCGACCTCCTATAAAGCAAGGGGGAAGATTAAACAGAACTGATATTTTTAAACAAGAATTCAAGTTATAGATCTGATTTCATTCTCAAAGGTGTTGAATGTAGCTGATATAGGCAACTCTGTCTAAATTTTCACAAGGGTGTGAGTGACGGCCATACAATATTCCTGTTATAAGCCACCACTGAGCAAAGTCACTGATGTTACCACAGCAGGAGCTGGCTAACTCACCCCAGAACACGCCCGTACAGAGCCTTCTGCTGCCAGGTACGGGGATATCTCCGGAGGCTCTGGAGGAACCCCAGTGACCAGGGGAAGCTCCACACAGCTGGGAAAAAACAAACCATGAGCATCAAGGGTGCACGGGGTGGCCAAGGGAAGAAGCGTCAGGACAGCCTGCTCCAGGGGTCCCCGCACGGACACCGAGCACGTCCTCTTGGAGCCACCCCCAAGGTGGCTCAGCACCCAGCCCAGCTCAGCGCTCCCAGCTCCGTGTTTGGGGCAGAGCGACCCCCAGGTGGGCTGGGAAGCTGCTGGGTGCAATCCTCGTGCCTCAGGGGGCCGGGATGGCCGAACAGGAGCAGCAGACGCTGCTGAGACCCTGGCTGTGCCCTAGGCTGCGTTGGGAGCACGGCCGCTGGGCTGAGGGAGCGTAACACTTCTCCACCCAACGCCAGCGAGGCTGCACCAGGGTGGGACTCCCCAGTTCAAGGGGGATGCTGAAATACCTGTGAGGGTCCCACCAATGGCTACCAGCGGTTCCACAGGGTCAGAGAGGAGCAAAGCTGCCCGAGGGATCATCGGAAGGACGCAGTCAACCCTGCTCAGCAAGCAGGCAGCGTGGCAAGGAACAAGGGCCCCACACCACAGCTTTGGACTGTAGAGACGAGGTACTGGAAAAAAAAAACCTCACCACCATGGGACAGCACCTGCCAGAGACGTGCTGCAAGTAATTTCCCTCCTGCAATGTCCTCCAGATAGCAGCCCGGTGACAGCTTGGCTTTGAAGGAGCTGCAACAACACATCTCTGATACCACGAACGAACTGGAAGCAGACCCAATGCTATTCAGGCCTTTGCCTATACGATGCAATAACTGCAAGTAAGACCATGGCCGAAAAACAGCTGGTTGATGCTGTAACTTGGAGAATCACAAATGCCCTGCGTTACCCTGCAAGCAGAGCCCATTCAGCTAAAGCACCTTTCTGTACAGCCAGTGCAAGGTATTGTGACCAGGAAGAACCAGCCATCCCATCCCATCCCATCCCATCCCATCCCATCCCATCCCATCCCATCCCATCCCATCCCCATGGGATGGTTGCTTAAATCCTAGGAGAGCTTCAAAGGCCAGAGCAGATGAGCAGTTCATCATTAGCCCTCAACCCAGTGCTAAAGCCAAAGAGCTAAACGACCCTCAGATAGGACCAGTCAGTGAGAAAAGACCTGGACTTACAGTAAGTGCACCCGCAGTGGAGTCAGATAACTGTACTGCCTACAGTCTCAGTTTTGTACTTTGCCGTGTGAGGATGAGGAACTACTTGGAGGTTTTTCAAGACCAGCTGGACAATGCTCTCATCAGGCTGCTCCGGTGGCAGTGCCGACCCAGCCCTGCTCAGATGTTGCACTTGAGACCTCCCAAAGTCACTCCCAGCCGAGAGGCTCTGTGGTTTTGCACCTTGACGTTTCCAAGACCAAACTTTGTGTGCCTGTGGAAGGCTTCACCCCAACCACCGCAGCTAAGCAGCAGGGCAGTAGTGCAAACGTTACGGGCTCACAGCGCACAGTAACTTCCACCCAGCAGACTCACCACTCGCAAACTCCACGTTAAAAAAACAAACAAGCAAAGCCCTGACTGAGCTCCACGGTTAGGTATTTTCTCCTCACAAGAGACACACACTTCGGCCTCACCCCTTAGCCTCCCACAGCCACAACTTCCTCGTGCCCTTCAGTCCCGCTCACCAAATGTCTCGCCCCAACGCCACTGCACAACCCTCTCTCAAAGCAAGGACTACTGAGCAGGAGGGGGTTGGACAAGTTCTTCCACACCCGTTTCCGATGTGCACCGGGCCACGTGCCATGTTTGTGCTCTAATTTTACCCCAGACTTCATTTCCATGTCTTGTGGGCTACCAAAACATCCTTCACCAAGTCCTCCAGAGACCCGTCAGGAGGAGCCCAGCAGGTTCGTACACACGCGGGAGGGAGGACAGCAAACAACCCGGCCTGCACCACGGCAGATGTTACTGAGCTCCACAGGCAAGATCTTAATGGAAGCAAATCTTCAAGGAAGAAGAAAAAAAAAAAAAAAAGATTACAGAAAGCTGGCAGGTCCTCAAAGCAATGACGCTAATGGAACAAACAGAAATCGTCCCAGTGCAAAGGAATGTAAGTGTGGTAAGAGACCAATTTGGCTCGCTCACATGAGCTCCTTATTGGTCTCAGACACAGGGAAGCGTGCATGGGGAAAGTGGAAATTAGGTCAGATTAATAAGGATAAAATAGAAAAGAGTGGCATCAGCACCACTGGCTGAACTCAAAATAGCTATGCAAAGAGACAACCAGAAACAAACAGCAAAGAGAAGGTTCAATTCCTATGTACATTAGTTAAAAAAAATGTAAAAGTGTGAAAAAGATTGATTGGCTACGTGGTAGACAGGAAAAACAACAGAGATGTCACTGGCACTGAGAACAGAGCCTTTTATGCCTCTTTGTGTGAATCTTCACTACAAACAGCAAAGCTGTGTCCAGCAATGAGCATCCAAAGCAATGGCTAAGCTAAAAAAACAAAACAAAACAAAAAAAAACCTGCTTAATTGTCTGAAGCAACCTCAGATCTGCTCAAGCTGATGGGAAAGCAGCTACACTGAAAACGCTAAGCAGTAGTGCCCACCTATAAAAATGAGCAAACTGAGAAGCCAAAAACTCACAGAAACAAAAAATGACAACCTGTAAGTCACTAGAGGACAAGGCAAACAATAGTACACGTGGATTTATCAGGACCAAGTTGTGTCTACCCAACGGCAGCTCCTCCTGCAGCACACCAGCAGACCTCCGGCACAGCAGGGCAGCAGATGCTGGTGCCATACACTGAGTGATGTCTTGGACTGCTTCACGTGGTACTTTCAGAATTAATTTAAGGAAGGATAAACCTATTACAGGCTAAGAACAATACTGATTAGATAACCACACTGAGGATATTTATCAGGGATAACCATACAAATTGAAATGAGCACCAACCTGCACTGCCCAGGTTTCTCCTAGGCTCAGCTCTTTTCAGCGCTCTTATTAACAAACAAGCTCCTGAGGAAAGCGCGCTCCCTGAAATTGCAGGTGACGTGAAAGTAAGAGGGACTGCAAGGACTGCAATCCTAACCGGCTTTGTCAAATTGGAGAAACCGCCTGAATAGGATTAAATCCCAAAGGGATGTTTGCGAGGGCCTACCCTTCTGCAGGATTAGTCGGGAACAGGAGAGGGGCCGGCAGCAGCCTTCCGAAGGGATCCGGGGTCACCCCGCAGCGTGGCCCTGCAGCAGCCAGCACGGCCACGGGGCGGGCAGGAGCAGCCCTGCCTCCAGCCCCGGGCACCCCTAGGGGACGGGATCCTGCGGGGAGAGCTGGGGGCACGAGACCAACAGGGGACCGGGAAGCACCACGCACAAGGACCCGAAGTTACTGAGCCTGGAGAAGGTTGTGCTGTGTTTTTTAGATACAGAAGATGCTGCTGCAGGGAGGACGGGGACGCTCTGCTCCTCTTGTGCTCGGCAAGTGGAAAAGGTTCGCTTGGAACGGGCTATGGAAACGGCCATTAAACACGGGAAGGGATTCCCAGGAAGGCTTCAGATACACTGCCACTGAGCTGGACAAGCCTTTGTCAGGAAGGCCGGACCTTCCCCGTGACCTCCTCTGTTCAACGTGATTAATGAGAGCTCTAACGAACCCCAGCTTTGCTCCCTCTTCCCCCAAGCCCTCGGGCTCGATGAGCATCACCCCAGCCCTGCCTGCCAGGGAAGGACACAACTCAGACACTGCGACGGGGAGCAGAGGCCGTGGCCCTGTCCCTGTCCCTGCACCCCTCTGGGTGACACCGGCGGCACCTCGAGACGCAGCCTCTGCCACCCGGCCCCGCAGCCCCCAGGCTGCATCACAGTGGCACCCATCCCCAAAACCATTTATAACAAAATCGTCCCTTATCCGCGTTCGGTCGCAGGCCGCTGCTGAACTGCTTCCTCCCCCCTGCCTCCAGCAGGCCAAGCCTCCCTCCCAGGCCCTCCTCCGGGCCCTCCTCTTCTGTCGCATCAGCCGCGAGCTGCTGCCTGCACCCCCGCACGCCGCCCGCGGCTCCTTCCCTCGCTGCTGCAGGGCTGCCTCTGCTCCCCCAGACCACGGCAGCGATCTCCATTTCCCAGCTGCTGAATTCCAGGCAGACACCTCTCTGTTTTCTCCCATTCGTACTTCGTGTTTGAGAAGAGCTCTCTGTAAACAGGCTGAAATCTGCTTCATTATCCCCTTTCAAATTGCTCCTCGAAGCTCTCCCGTGGCTCTGCACCCTCTGGAGGCACCGACCCCGGCCCAGCCCCGCCACCCGCCCTGAGCCCACCACAACGCTGCCTGCGCCCCTCTCCCACCCCTCAAAGCTCCGCAGCTCCGTGCACGGCTCCCTTTGTTCTGCATTTCCACTGCATCCACCGCAGGAGGAACCGGACTCAGACTAGGCTCTGAAGTGTGAAAGTAATGGGGGAAAAAGTAGCAAAAGCAGCAGCATCCCACCTGATCGCTCCAAACAGAAGTGGCACGGAGCCCCCAGCCCCGCAGCACCCCCTGTGCCAGGACAGCCCCACAACCAAACACCCACCGGGCCGAGGAAGAGGCAAGCTCGTGCTAGGGGCTTATCTGAGCAGTTAAAAGCTCTTAATTAGGGACAGGAGTCAGCACTGGGCTAACTCTCTGAGTGGTCTGAAAACCAGCGGGACGCAGGCAGCAGTAACCACGCTGCAGGGCTCCCGTCTCGGGACCTGGCAGCCCGTGCTCTGCGCTGCAGCAAGGCAGGGCTCTGGCTGAAACCCTGAAGCCAGCGGCTCGCAGCCCTCCAGGAGCACAGCACGGGCGTGAGAGCAGGATTTCGGACAGAGCAGCCTGCAGCCAGCCAGCTAGCAGCGGAGCTCCTGACGCCTGAGAGGATTTCGTCACCACGCAGCTGACACGGGGAGAGCAAGATACCACACGTAGCCTCGGGCAAGAGCTTCCAGAGCGGCTCACGCCCAGCAGAGGTTGCAGCGCTGCGATGCAGCCCCACGGCAGCACGCCTCTGAGGACGGGGGGAGCGTCCCGGCAAGGCCCCCCCTGGCAGGACCCCCGGCCCCCTGATCTCTTCTCCCTCCCACCCGTCCCACGCTGCCCGAGGTGCCCAGCACGGGGAGCCAGGCAGCCCCACTGCCCACCTCCCAGTGCCATGCAGCAGGATGGAGCCTGCTGGAAACCAACGCAAACCAAAGCTCGTCCTCGGTGGTGTTCAAAGCTCAACCCAGTGGTGTTGGTAGGAGACTGGAAGCAGCAGGGCTCCAGCTCTGGTCAGAGCTGGACAACGGGTCTGAGAGGAACTGGGGCAGGAGGAGCAGACAGACACAGCACAGGGCTTAACAGAGCAACCCCTGAGCAGGGAAGTAGGTTAAAATTCTGGTTATTTTTTAGCCTTCCCGCCTTGGAAGGCTCCTTGCTGAGCGCTCCTCCACCAGCTCAGAAAATCCACCTGGATACACACACCCACGGCTCCAGCACTGCCAGCGAACACCCAGAGCATCGCAGGAAGAGGAAGAGGAGGAGGCAGTAAGAAGACCCTTTCCATTTTCTTGGGGGGCAGCGTAAGCAGAAATAAGACACATGTGGCTTGTTCACTCCGTGCAGCTGCTACATGGCAGGCTCTGACCCACAAAGTCCTGGAGGTCGATTTGAAAAATCAGACGCCAAGTAGGAGGGTGGGATCACGGAAAGGAGAAGGATTTCTTCTTCTGTGATTCTGTGATTCCCAGCAAGGGGTGCAGCAGGAAGCGTGACGGTGCCAGTCAGGGCCAAAAGCTCCATCCATGGGCAAGCTGCCGGAGCAGCTCCTGCAGCCCTCCAGAGGTGCCAAGAGCCCGGGCACTGCCCACGGGGCTCTGGGTGAGCGCTGCCAGGAGCTCCATCGCCCTCCTGGGAAGGGCTGTGGGATCACTGCTCGCTGGCCAGCCTGTGAAAACTAACCCCACGCGAATTTCTCCTGCTGCAGCCTCACCAGGCAGGGCATTTTTACAACCACTGCTGTCTCTGGAGAGAAGCAGACCTGACCTGCCACAGACACATACTGCTCACCGCTACTCACCATGAGTGAAGTGCTTTGGAAGTCCTCACTTCTGCCCAGAGGCCTCAAAGGGTGTAAAGACCTCTGGCTCCCCTTTAGCTGTCAAAAAGCCATCATTAAGTTTTGCTGAATCCTGCTCTCAAGCCCATGGGATCCAAAAAGACCCAGAGATGTAGGGCCTGGCTTCACCCCACCAGATGAAGATCTAAGCTTTTCCTCTTCCTGTGCACTGAGTAGAAAAAGAAAGGCATCCCCAGGTAGTAACTCATGGCCAGATCTCTCCGGGTCTCTCCTTGGACTGGAGGGGCTGACATTGGGGAAAATTGTTTAGCCAGTGTTATCGCTTCAGCTTGTACTAAGATATCCAAAATTTTTGCAGAAAACAGACAAAAGCCACACAGAAACCCTGCCCAGCTCAGGACAACCTGGGGAGGTCTGTCGAAGCACGAAGCCAAAGCATCCTGTGGACAGGCACTGGTTCTGGTGCTCTTCACTGGGAATTTGATTCATGCTGCTGCCCCGGTCAGCCCATTGCATCAGCAAACCTTCGCTGCACGCCGCCCGTCTGTCACCAGCTCCAAAATCAGCAAAACTCAGCAAAGTCAGGTCCGTTTTGCTTTCCTACCCATCGCTGACTGCGCGTCGCCACCTCCTCATCTGTGCCCACGCCGGTGCTCCCGCAGTCACGCCGGGAGCCCAGGGAACTGAAACCCGACCCAGCCAAAGCAAACCAGAGCGTGGCTTCCAGCAGCGCCCTGACCCCGCAGCCTGGATGTGAATGCCAGCAGAAGGAAGGGAGGCGAGGCCGGGCAAGAGGAGCCACATCACCCCGTACAGCAGCCACCACGCTGCTGGGCTGAAGGAATTGAGGAAGTGCAGCCACAGACGTCTCCTCTGACGCTCCCACATCCCAACCTGGCTCCTTTCCTGCGGCACACCTCCATGCCCGCATCGTTTTGTCTAGCCACAACATCAGTTCCCGACCCCTTGGCACCGGAGACCTCTTCCTGCACTGTGACATCTGCAGCTCCATCCTGCTCAGGCTCCACAGACCGTCTTGCTGCTGCTGCTCCACCACCCATCCATCTCAGTGCCAGGCAAGCTCTTTTTCCATTCTGCTGCCTCTCCTGCCCGTCCCTGTTTTGGAGCTGTCCCTGAGGTCAGAGCCGTCGCGCTGCCCGTCCACACACAGCATCTGCCAAGCACCCTCACAGATGCTGTAGCCAGGGCGCAAAGCCCCGTTCAGGGGGTGGGGGCCTCTGTCCAAGCGTGCCAGAGCCGTGCCCGGCCGCTCCCCGCGCCCCCAGGGCTCTCCTGCTCCCGGCTCGGGGGCCAGGCCACCACCAGCTCTGTGCTGCATGCGGCCCCTCTGACGCTCCCCCAGGCCCTGTCCAGGCACACAACACGACGTGCCATCGCAGAGGATGCCCACTCGCTCCTCCTCGCACTCTTTCAGCTTCCCCTGCTCCAAATGCCCCCAGAGCACAAGGCCGGGGTGGCCGAGGAGCCCCGGCGGGGTCTGCTGGGGGGCTCAGCCCTGCCCTGAGCCCCCGGCTCCTGCCCTGTGCCCGCGGCTCCAGCAGGACCTGAGCAGGCTCCGTCCTTCCACCGCCACCCCCGCCACCATTCCTTGTGGTTTCCAAAGCGCTGGGAATTCACAGGCACACACACACACACAGGACAATTCTGCAGAGGTCGTGGAATTGGCAGGAAAACGCCGGCTCAGCAGAACTCTCTCCTTCCCCAAGGGTGTAATTTACTCCAGGCTGATTCAGCGGCGTGCGGCCACGCTGGTGCACGGCAGCTCGGGGCTCGGGGGGCGGCAGGGCTCCGGCCAGCTCCAAGGCCAGCTCCCGCCTCCATCCTGCACATCGGAGCATCGGGAAGCCGCTCCAAAAGATGCTGGAGAAGGATTCTGAACAGAGCTGTGAAACTTCTGCAGGACTGACTAAGACGACAAAGTTCAGACAGGTAAAGTCGTCAGGAAAAAAGGGACAGGAGAGTGCCTTCATCAGCTGGTACCCGCGGCTCTCAGCACACTCACAAACCAGTACAAAAGGTCTGCTTGCTCTTAGAAGGACACACACAGAAACCCAGGGGCTCGGAGATGCCCACTGAGCAGCAGCTGCTAATTACTGGCAGCACGGTGGCTTAATAATGCAGAAAAAACCCTACAGGAACAGGCCCTTACGCTGTGACCTACCTCAAGACACACCTTACCCAGGTGCCTCACGTTTACCCGACTGGGAAGAAGCCAAACCCTGGGTACGAGGGGTTGATGCGCAGTGCCCAGCAGCCCGTCCTGGTGACACAGCCGGGAACTGGGGCACTGCGAGGCCAGCACCAGCTCTGGCTGCCCGGCCAACGCCAGCCGCAGAGCACAGCTCACCCGGCCACTCTGCTGCCAGCCCGAGGGCTTTTTTCATCGTGTAACTCCTCCAGAGGGGTAACAGCACAAAAACGTAGCGGGGAGCTTTCCAAATTATTCCCTTGATTGATGTTGGGGACGGAGAGCTTCTTGCCCCCGCCTCCCGGCCCCTCAGCCCTCTCACCACGGCTGGCAGCCTCCCCCAAGCTTGTCCAGAAGAGCTGAGCCTCCAGAGGGCTGCAAGACATATATGTGAAAGCTGACGATAGGAAAAAAAGTCCTTGTGGTTTGACAGAAGCTCTGCACAAGCACCTCACTTACTTCTCCTCTATCTTCTGTCTGCTCTCTCCTCGGCTTCATCACTTGGTGCACGCTGACCACCTCTGTGCAGCCGTCCTGCTGCCCCAGCACCGACCTCCTCACTCCTCCATCCTCGGCGCCTCCTCCCACCTTCCTGCCCCATCCTGCCCCCGCCGCCTGCTGCCAGCTCTCCCTGCAGGGCTGGCTGTATCCTGCCCCCCAGTAACAGGCAGAGGCCAGATCTGCTGCCAGCAGGGGCTGTACCAACCTCTCTACCAAAGCTGCACATCCTTTTGCTTTAAGCACACACAGGAATCTTCTGTAGAGCTCCACAGCTTGCAGCAGTCTCCGAAATTTGGCAAAGCAGCCTGGGATGAGGGAGACGCTTCTTGCTAGCCCCCTGAAAATCTGTCCAAACGCGGCGGTTGGAAAGTGCCGAGCCCCCCCGGGTCCCCTGTGATTCAGCCGGCGCTGGGAACGTGCCAGAGCCCCTCGCGCTCCCCAGCCCCGCGCGCCCAGCAGCCTCCGCTCGCACCGCAGCCTCCGCGCCGAAGCTCAAGCTATGGAGAGACCAAAATACAGCTCGGTTCCCCCTCCCTCCCACAGCGACAGCCTTAACAACAGCTCAGCTCGCGTCCCAGGAGACGCTGCACCGGCAGGCAGCCACCAGCTCCTCCTGCGCTCAATTTTCGCCACTGTCATCGGCCCCAAACTCCTCTCGTTCCTCCTCGGCAGAAGCCAGGCCCCCCCCCGAGCGCAGGGCAGCCCTCCCGGCTCCGCAGCCAGCAACCAACACCTTCGTGTCGCCTCCTTTCAGCAGCGCTGCCTGCAGGAGCCGCAAAGCCAGGGTGGCTCTGCACGACAGCTCCTGCTAACGCATTTCCCCCTCCTGCCAGCCGGCGTTGCTCGGAGGAGCAGAGGCTGCACCGGGGCCTGCCCAGCCACCCGGGCACGCTGCTGCCCACCCGGCCTCTGTCCTTCACATTTTTAAAACTGAAGGAACTGCCTGCAGGAAAGGGTCTGCTAAGGGAACACAGACAAGTTCTGCTGTGTCCAGCACTCAGCACAGGCAGCTGGATTTCAGATTTCACTTGCAACTTAAATAGCACAAGCACAACAGCAGCAATGGCTACGAGCACAGAATCTGATCAAGAAAGACAGACACCCAGACCCCTCCTGCAGCCGTGTGTGTATCAGGCCCAGAGCACACAGTTTAGAACAAGATCTCATCCCGGGCTGCCACGATGCTTCGAGAAACGACAACTTATCTGCAGCAAAACCCTTCCAGTGCCTCATTGCCCCACTGTCACCTCGGTCCCTGACACTCAGGAACGTATCGCATTTAACTGCCCTATCGCAGCGTGTTTGCACTGGGATCGCTCTTTAATCCGGTGCCTAACAGGAAAACAGCGATGCAGCAGGATAAGGAAATGGCCTGCGGGACTCCTGCTCCACCAAAACAGAAGCTGGAAAGAAAGGAGCGATGAGGCCAGGAGGGAGCGGGCGGCACAGGGTGGTTCTGGGCACGGGGCAGGCACAGCGCCAGGAGCAGCCCGGCTCTCCCCAGCACAGCCCTGCACGATGCAGGTGGCAGCACCAGGACCTGCAGCCCCTCGCCCCTTGCTGTGGGGTCAAACCAGCTGCCCTCCCCCCCAGGAAGCACCGGCCCTTCCCAGCTGCACGTGAAGGAATTCTGTTTTCGTTCTGTTTCCGCACCTCCCTGCGAGCAGCAGAAGGCAGGCAGAAGGAGGGGAGTTGCTAAGAGACGCACCTGAAGGGCAGCGTGCTCAGCGCCGGCTCACAACTGCTCACGTCCTGAAGGACACGGCGCAGGTAGGCAGCAGGTGGGCACAGGGAGCTGCGAGGGATGCGAGGGGCTGCAGCTGGGCAGGGGGACGCGAGGAGCCCCCGGGGCCGTGCAGAGGGGCTCTGTGCAGTGCCCGAGCAGCGGGCAGCCCTCACACAGCCACCTTTAGTGTGGGTCGGTGCTGTCCCACGGCATGGGGAGCACAAACAGGACCAGGCAACGTAATGGTGCTCCCACAGGCCTGCCACCCCGACAGGCACTGGGGGCGGCTGTGGGAGCCTGCAGAAAGGCAGCAGGGCCCCCCTGGCCCCCCCAGCTGGGGGTGGCTGCAGCCCCACACCCCCCCCGGGGCCCTGGAGCTAATCCCATCCCTGCTCATCTCCCTGAACGCCAGGAACGCAATAAATCCTGTAGCAGGGATCCTCACGGAGCAGCCCCAGCCCTGAAGCCCCCTCCTTCCATCGGCTTCCCATTTCCTCCATGCCCATCTCTCCGGACGCCCTTTGTTCTGGCACCGCACGGCACAGTCAAGCCCTGGGCTGCTGCTGCCCCTGCGACCCCCCAGGCCGCAACCGCAGCCCCTCTGCCCCCTGCCCCCAGCAGCGGCCGGGCCGTGCCGCAGGAGGCGCTCCCCGGGCTGAGCGCGGCCCAGGCCCCAACGCAGCTCCCGGTGCCCACCCGGCCCCGCGCCCACCTCCGGGGGCAGACACCGGGAAGCCCCCCGGGGAACCGGCACCCCCCGGGGGGGCCACCGAGCACCGCAGAGCCGGGGGCGTTCGGGGCCCCCCCCACACAGCCACCGCCTCCCCCCGCCCCCCGCATCTCCCCCGGCCCCGCGATCGCCCCCCGGTGCCTGCCCCGGGGCCGCCCTCCCCCCGCTCCCCGCTCCCCGGGGCGGGGGCCGGCGCCGAGGCCGCTCCGCGCCCCGCAGGCCCCGCGCCCGCCCCCGCGGCCCCGCAGTGCCGGGGGCGGCCGCGGCCGCTGCGGCGGGGCCCGGCCCGGCCCGGGGGCGGCACCGGCAGCAGGTGCAGCGGGGACAAAGGGCGGCGCGGCGGGGCCCGGTGCGGCCCGGTTCGGCCCGGTGCCGCCGCTCACCCTCGATGGAGATGACGTGCTCGCGGATCTGGCTCTGCAGCGCCAGGTCCTCCACGCGCTCGATGAGGTCGTAGATGGCGTAGATGTTGGGGTGCACCGACTCGAAGCGCCCGATCTCGGCGCGGATGGCGGCCGAGTTGGACAGCCCGAACTGCGGCGGCGGCGGCCCCCCCGCCTGCGGGCCCGACGGGCCGGGCACCGGCACCGGCACCGGCCCGCCCGGCGCCGCCAGGCTCTGCTGCTGCGGGCTCTGCCCGGGCCCGCCCTGGAAGTTCATGGCGGCGGCGGCGGCGGGGAGGGGAGGGCAGGGACGGGACGGGGGCTCCGGGGCCGCTCAGCGCTGCGGGGCCGCCGGGAGCCGCTGCATGGCCGCGCTGGGCGGGCGGTGCCGGCGCTGCGGCTCGGCCGCCCCCGCCGCTCGCTGCGCTCCGCTCCCCGCCGCTCCCCGCCGCCGCCGGCCGCGTCTGCGCCGCCCCCGGACCGCCCCCCCCCGGCGTCACCGCGGCCGGCCCCGGGGCGGGACGGGGCGGGAGGAGGGGGGCTACGGGGGGGGGGCGGTGCCGGTGTCCCCCCAACTCTCGGTGTCCCCCCCCGTGTTCGGTGTCCCCCCCCCCTCTCTCGGTGTCCCCCCTCCCCGCTCGGTGTTCCCCCCCCCCGGGCGGTGTCCGGTGCCCGCCCGGTGCCGCCCCCCCCGCTCCCACCCGCTCCGGTTTCGCCCCCCGGGCCCCGTCCCGGGCCCCCCGCCCGCTTCGCCCCCCCGCCGGGTTCGGGGTCACGGCGCCGCGCCTCGCCCCCACGAGGTCACCCCTCCCGGGACCGGGGGTCGGTGCCCGGTGGCCCCCCCGGCTGCTGCCCGCTGGCCACGGGTCCCTCACGGGTGCTGCTCGGTGCTCCGTGCCCGGACACCGTGGGTGGATGCCCCACGGCACCGGCACGGGGGTGGGGGGAGCCCGGTACCGGGGCTGGGGGCTGTGAGCAGAGCCCCAGGGCACAGCCAGCCCCTGCAAAGGGACCCGCTGCTGGCCAGAGCCAAACAACCAACGCTGTTTGTGCCTCTGAGAGCGTGGTTAAAAAAAGGGGGAAAAAAATGCAGAATAACAGAGCTGGGAGAGAGGAGAGAGAAATGTGAGCCCTGCAGCCCCCAGGGGAGAGCAGCAGGAGGCAGGAGGTGCTCCAGGCACACAGCAGCAGTTCCCCTGCGGCCTGTGCAGGGAGAGGCCCCTGGTGGAGCAGGCTGTCCCCCTGCACCCATGGGTCCCACCCGGAGCAGATCTCCACGCTGCAGCCCCCCCATGGGTGGAGGAGCCCCCGGTGGAGCAGGTGGATGTGGCCTGGAGGAGGCTGCAGCCCATGGAGAGCCCCCGCAGGAGCAGGCCCCGGGCCGGAGCTGCAGCCCATGGAGAGGAGCCCACATGGAGCAGGGGGCTGGGGGGAACTGCTGCCCACCCGTGGGGGACCCGTGCTGGAGCAGTTTGGGACTGGGGGATGGACCCCGTGGGACGGAGCTGTGTGGGAGCAGTGCTTGAGGAGCTGCTGCCTGTGGGCAGCCCCCGCAGGCTCAGCTCGGGTGAGCCTGCTTTGCCCGTGAAAATAATTGTGGAGTGATCTCCCTGTCGTTATCTCAGCCCCTGAGCCCTTTTTCATCACAGTTCCTCCCCTTCCTTTTACACTGGCAGTGGGGGTGGGCACCGTTGGGTCCCCCCAGTGAAGGCACACACAGGGTGCGCTGACCCCAGGCCTGGAGATAAGGCAAGAGTGAGCACAGCACACCCTGGCCAAGCGGGGCTCAGCGGAGTGAAAGCGCTGGTCAAAATGCTGAGAAACAAAGAAATTGGGGTCATGAGCCCTGGCCGGTGAAGCGTGATTCAGGAGGCAAAGCACCAGGGAAGGATGGTCCGAGAGAGCCCAACCCAGAGCGGTTCCTTCTCCCATCGCATCAAGAGCCACGGCCCCCAGGGGCACCCGGAGCCCGCCCGGGGGTATCGGGGCAGGGGCTGGGGCACAGAGCACAGGCAGGGGGCTCAGGGGGCTCTAGGGACTGGGGGCAGGCTGGGCACAGAGGTGGGGGTTCACTGGTGCAGCCCCAGCAGGCTGGAGCATCCCTGAGCCCATTCCGGGGCAGAGGGGCAGGGGTAGGGGGGCAGCAGCCAGTCATGCAATGGGGAGGAAGGGATGGCAAAGCCAAACGAGCTGGGTGCTTGGATGATGCTCCTGGGGGGGTCAGAGCAGAGAAACGGGGGGGCCATGGACAAAAAGGTGGCTGGGAGGGCTGCAGGGGCACCAGGCTGATGCGGTCTGCAGGGAGCCCGGACACGGAGGAGGAGGAGGAGGAAGAGGAGGAGGATGGCCATGACAACGTCAGGGAGTAGAAAAACTTCTCCAGGCTCAGGAAACCTTGCGGGATGCGAACAGCTGGGTGCTGGGTGCGTGCCCGCGGGACAGCCACCTCCTGCCCTCTTTGTCTCCCTCTTTTGGCCTGTGAGGGTTCCTCCGGAGCTCACCCATGGAACCGAGCGCTGGCTGGGGCTGGAGGCACCTCTGGGCCCCTCTGTTCCCAGCCCTGCTCCAGCAGCACCCGGAGCAGGGCCATGTCCAGGCTGCTCCTGGGATGGAGCCCCCGGCACCTCCCTGCACAGCCCGTGCCAAGGCTCCGGACCCACACGGGACAGGAGTGCATCCTGCCCACCCCCACAGCCAGCACCACGAGTGGTTATATTTTAAAAAAGACAAAGCACTTTTATGAGCGTCTTGTTGAAAGCTTTCAGAAATTCCACGTTCGTTGTACCGATTGGATCAGCCTCACCTGTACGCGTGTTTACACTTCCAAAGACCTCTTCGTGGATCTGAGTCACCAGCTCTCTCTACAAAAGCCACGCTGACTCTTCCCTACATGTAATTTGTCATATTTAACCACATCTACTCCTATTCTTTGTTATATTTGCTATGGATTTATTTGGTACAGAAGTTAGCCATAGTGCTCTGCAGTTCCCAGGCCATGCCCAGAGCCCTTTTGAAGATGTTTATTATTTTTATTTTTATTTTTTATTTTTATTTTTTATTATTTGTATTTTTATTTATTTTTATTATTACTATTATTTGTGTCTTCCTATTCCTATTGCTGTTGGCAGCAGGCAATGTAGCTGCCCGGCTGCAGAGGCACCGAGCAGCCTCCTCCCACATCTGAGCGCCTCCGGAGGGCCACAGGGTGCCGCGGCCCCCACCAGCCCCTCTCAGAGGAGCAATTTTCTGCAGGTCCCTGGGTGCACTGACCCCAAGAAATGGCCTTATGCCCAATATCACCACCATGGCTTATGTTCCTCCATAAAACTCTGGTACCACGTGCTGAGGTTTTCACGGTACACGTGCCTAAGGAAAGGCCAGACAGGCAGGGTTGCCGTGTGGGCATCTCCCTGTTCCTCCACAGTCAGGAACCTTCAGTTCATCACCTCCAGACAAGAGATGACGATGTCCAAAGCCGCTGTCTGGGACTGTCCCCGGGTGCCCCACGTCCCGCAGTGCCAGCAGCAGGCTGCAGCCCCCGGGCGCTGCTGAGCCACGTGCACAGTGCTGCACTGCACAGCTCCGGGGAAGCAGCGACCTTGCCATCACATCGGCAGGGCCAGTGCAGCCCGGGGAGCTCCTGGGGGTCCGTGCAGAGGTTCTGGTGTTTCCATGAGGCCTGTGGGGCCGAGGCAGCAGGTTCAGTCTTCGTTTATAAATACATGTAGATATGTATGCACCCATGCATCTGTTTCAATGTTTTCCTTTTCTTTCCTGGAGAAGGGACAAGAGAAAAAGAGAACAAAATCCATTACTTTCTTCTTTTCTCCTTACATTTATTCACTGACCATGAACCCTACCACAGCTGGATGAAAAACATTAAAGGATGAACCTAAGCACCCACGCTCATCCCGCAACCCACAGAAACCCACGGGGCTGCTTAAGGAGCAGGCACCTTGCCAGCCCGCGGGGAGCCCCTTAGCCCGAGGCTGTTGGCTTCGGATCTGGGTCAGAGCATGGATCTGGGTCAGAGCACGGATCGATACCACGGCTGTGGATCCCAGCACGGCCCTTCCATCGGCGTTCGGCTCCCAGCCCAGGGTCCTGAGTGAGAGCTGAGTGCTCTGTAAGGGATGGGTGGTGGTACACGGTATAACCTGTGAGCAGTTGTCCTACAGTTAGTGTTCATAAAGGGTCTGCATCAGTCTGGACAAGTACATGTAAGCGATAATCCTGGCCAGTGACGTTTGTGTTCAGAAGGCTTCGTTTCCTTCAACAGAGGAAGGTCAAGGAAAATCACAGAAAATGAAAGATTAGACTGAAAAACATGAATTTAAATGCAAACCCCAAACAGGATTTCTTAGATGACCAAGAAAAAGGGACAGATTTGAAAATCTGCCTTGAAAGGACCGGCACCACACATCTAATTTGGGGCTGTCTGGAGCCACACGCTGCTTTCAGGCAGCGTTTCCCTGTGCTGGTCGCGGGGCAGATTTGGGCTGCTCTGCGGTAACTGGGGCCTTGAGGTTAGCAGCACAGCTCCTGGTGAGACATGGTGCCAAAGCATATTTATTCTCTTCCAGATTTGCTCCATCGTTTCCCCAATGTAATGCTGAGGATGCCACCACTTTCCGAGCACTGTGTCATCCAGCTGTGCCCCACACGGCCAGCCTCAGCTTCCCGAGCTGCAGGACGCATGGACACGAGCACCGTGAGGAGCACTGCAGGGGCTCGGCAGCCCCCCGGTGCTGGGTCTCGCCCACTGACCCCTCGTGGGACCACGGAGGTTTTTTTGCCCGCAGCCCGACATTTGGCTGGGATGAACTGCACAGAGGCTGGCTGAGACCTGCAGGCACCTGCGGGCAGGGGACCGACCTGCACCCTGCTGCCAAAACGTGCGCTCTGCTTGTGCACGCCGTGGCCAGGCTGCGTCTTTATTGCGCTGAGGACAGCAGGGACAAGCCAGCAGCCCCTTGTCCCCTCTGCACTGCCACCAGCCTGGCAGCTGCCCGCACTCCCTGCCCGCAGCACCAGAGCCATTCCCGCTGGAAACGACCCCAGCACACCAGCCAGCGGGCACGGATGGTCAAGTGGATGTACGCTGATGCCAATAAATCTCCTGCAAATACACCCCTAAATTGAGGTGTTCTTTTTGCATAAATGACATAATTAACCACACAATCTGAGCCCCACTGCTGCCAGTCCAGACCTTTGCTGCAGCTGCTGCTCCTGACCCCACGCTGCTCCTTGCCCCGTGCCTGCGCACCCCTCTTGGTGCCGCATGCGTTGCCAGTGGGATGCCATGGGGCTGAAATGTCCCCTGAGCCTCGCCAGGAGCCTTGCTGCCCCTCGCTGGGGAGCAGCCACTGGGTTACACTGGGACATTGACCTGCCAGCTTTGCAGCTCCCTCACGCCGTGTGTACCTGAGCCACGTTTTCTCCCCAGCAGGGTGTTTGGGCGCTGTCACAAATCACCGCTCAGCCCCGGCTCTGACGAGATTGTAAGACTTAGAAGGATCAAAGCAAGGCATTTTCTCCAAACCTCAGATAACTTTCATGTTTCTTTCCCGAATCCTGACAGGTGTTTTAATAACCGCTTAAAATTCACAATTCTGGTGCCATTTCCCAGCCTGCTCTCACCCCTGCTGAATGCAGCAACACAGCCCCACAGCTGCTGCCCCGTCCCCGCGTCACCAAAACCCCCACCTCGCACACCCGGGGGGTCCCTACACCACCACCTTGCACGTGTGGCCCGGTATTCCTTACCCATCTGTGCCCCCCAGTCTGTGATTTTAACTGTGTCTCCTACGAATCTTCAGCATCTGTGGCTTTGTGCAGGCTCTAAGACCACCAAGGGAGCTGCTAAACACCACCAGCACTGCAGAGGTCTTTCAGGAAGGCTTTCAGGAAAAAAAAAAACTGTTGACAAACGCATTTGAATTCATCAGTTAGCTTTCGGAGTCAATTAGTAGCTCTTTATTAGCACTGTACGCTGCTAAGTTTTCAAGTCAGAAAGTCCCACGGCACTAAGTCAAGTTTTTTACTGAAGTGAATCGTGTTAAATCCGCACTTTCTTCAAAAATGACGACGGGGTTGTTTGAAAAGGCTGCTCCCACCAGGTGAGCTCTCAGGGGAGGCACAGGAAATCGTTCCTGCAAAGCAAAATGTTAAACTCTTGACTAGGAATCGGAAACAGGATTTACCAGAGGAGGAGAACAGACCACCGGCCATATCCCCAGCCCAACCGTGTGGCACCCAGGGCGCTGCTCGGGCGTGGGAGGTGACCCTGCAGCAGCCGAGGTTCCTGCAGTGGTGCAGCACGGTGGGACTGGGCTGAGAGCCCCCAGCCCTGCCGGGGAGTCGCGTCCCCCCCGGTTTTCTCCCTCAGACCAGGCAGCACAGCCGTCCCAGCGTGCAGCACATGGGGTCTCCTGTGCCGGGTGCCCCTCCCGTGCCGCAGGGCGAGGTGCTCCCCCTGCCCCCAGCAGCTTCCCCACGGGCTCTGTGCCTGCACGCCCACCCGGCGCTCGTAGACCTGCGAGGCTGCGACCTGCACGGCTCTGCCCCGTGCACGGGCCACAGCTCTCCACGGAAGCCGCAGCCATTAACGGCCAGTAGCAGCCTCAGCATCATGGCTCGCTCTGACTGCTCCCTGTCCTGTCCCGTCACTTTGAGCCTCCAGCAGCCCCCAGTGGCACCGCGCAGCCCCCAGGAGGGCAGGGGCTGTCCCACGCGAGACGGCTGCACCGGGGGAAGCCACGGGCAGGGGTGGGCACCCACCCACTGTGCCTCCCATGCAGGTGCTGCCTCGGTCCCCAGCAAGCACATTGCCCGCCGTGTGACAACGAGCTCACCCCCTGCTCCCTTCTAGTGCCGGGCACAAACACCGAGCTCCCCTCTTTCACAGCACCGTGCACAGCGTCAGCGCCAACCTCCACGTAGCAGCACGCAGCACAGCACCGCTGGCACTTCTTCTATCCCTGCTGGGTTTTTAATCTCCTCCTCGTGTCCTTGGCATGACCTGACGCTCACTTCTCCCTGATGGCTTTAACCTCCCTTATCATTTTTCCACGTACCATAAATTCTGATTTGCAGCGATTTCTGTTTCCAGCCGGCTCCGTTCATTGCGCATCGCTTTGTGTCCCGGGTTCCTAAGGAAACACTTCGAGATCTCATCCAGGGGGGGTTATTCAAGCGGCTGCCCCCGAGGAAGCCCCAGTGAGCTCCGGCAGGGGCTGGGCTCTGCAGGATGACTTCCCGGGAGGCAGCCCCACAGCACCCAGACACGAAGTGGTGGAGGAAGAGGAGGACGAGGATGAGGACAAGGAGGAAGATGCGGAGAACATCATCCTGGTGGTGATGCAGGGTGCCTGTGGCCATGGCAGAGCTGCCCCGTGTCGCCGTGGGGCATCTGGAGGTCCGGGTCCCAGGGTCCATGTGGCTTTGGGGCAACTGCTGGCAGAAAAGCCCCGGGACCACCGGTGCCTGCTCCAGAAAGGAGCTGGGCTGGGAAGAAGTGAGGGAGAGATGGAGCTGCACCCCTCCATCACCTGTGCTGCCGTGGGTTGCTCAAGGAGACTGAGAATGGGAAAAAATGGACCAGGCAGAGCTTCTGCTAGCATGGGGACTCCTGCCCTCAGGAGCCAGCTCATCAGACCGATGGCAGACATCCCGAGGCTGTCTGCAGGGAGGCCAAAGGAGCGTGGGCAGCATCTCCTTGAACTCCTCTGCTCCGGTGGTCGTGAGGATGCCCAGCTGGGTGCGGGACACCCAGCACCATGGAGCACAGCACGGTGCCAGCTGAAATCCCGAGGGCGAGGGAGCTCAGGCCTTGCTGCGACCTGGGCAGAAATCCCCCTCCAGCATCTCGCTGAGCGTTCCCTGTAGCTCGATGCCCGAACTTGCAGCCTACACAAGGAGAACATTTTCCATGGCACCGCGGCTGAGTGCCGGCCCTGGTCCCCTGCCTCCTCCTGTCACACCACCACGGCACCAGCCCCGTGGGACTGCGGGGCCCAACCAGCGGGACGGGCAGGGCCCTGCAGGCAGCACCGCACCGGGGGCCTCTGGTGCTGCAGAGCACCCAAGGGTCCCGCACCGGAGCAGGGCAGCGAGGAGGGGACAGTCCCTGTGGGCGCTGCGTGGCGGTGAGGGGTGCAGGGCAGCTGCCCCACACCACATCAACCCAGCACGGGCAGATCTCTGCGGGGCTGTGGAGGGAGGCGATGCCAGCCCCTGGTGCACCGCAGCCCATGGTGCAGAGCCCAGGGCCCTGCAGTGCCGGTGCTGCAGCGCGGACGTGCGCCCAGGCAGGTGCCGGCACAGCGCTGCCACCGCCACCCCTCCGCCGGCCTGATGCAGCCAGCAGCAGCACCCCGTGCTTGTGCAACCGCTCGTTAGCACCACGCGCCTCCCAGGCCTTGTAATTTACCTCATCAGCACTTGGGAGCAGCAGCGGCAGCCTCAGTGCGGTGCCTCCGTCCTGCTGCTGTCTGATGGAGCCCTCCTCAGCGGGTCACGAGCAGCCGGTGCCGTTCTAGCCATGGAAATCCCCATTCTGCTGGCAGCAGCAGCAGCACGTCACCGACCTGTGACCCTGCATGGCCAACCCCTGCTCCTCGCCACCCGTGCCCTGCTGCCCACCCTGAGCCTTGTATGCACGCAGTGCTCTCCTTTTCCTCGTGCTGCCAGCACAAAACCGATCCGTGACATCAGGAAACTTTCTGTGTCATCAGGATCGGAGCTCTTTAATCTATAATGCCTTGCAAAGCCTTGGGAACAAGGGGATTGGCAAAAGGAGCACTCAGCCGGGAGGCGTGCTGCATGAGGCGACGAGGGGCGAGAGGAACGCAGCACCGCAGGCACAATGGGTGAAAGTCCCCGTGCCACAAAAAGCAGGGTGCCAGGGTGCCAGGGTGAGGTTTGTCATCTGCTGGCCCCACGCTCGGCACCCTGCAGGCGGCAGCCCCGGTGCTGACACAGCCGCGGTGCTGGGAGCCTGAGGCACCTTCACATGGCAGAGGTGCCGCTGCTATTTTGGGGCCGTGACTGCAACTCAGGGAAACAGCCAACTCCAAACGTTCCTTCAGCACTCTCTGTGTCGAACAAAGCAGCAGAGGAGGCAGCACGTGGCCTGCCCAGGAGCCGTGTGCCTGCTGCGTGCCCCCGGGGCCCAGGCCAGCCATGGCCTGGCATACAGGGTGGGCTTGGGGGCACAACTGCAGCCGGCACCCCCCCGGCACGGCCCCGCAGCCGCTGCTGCCAGCAGCTGTGACACCCCGGGGGCACGCCGAGGGCCAGCTCTGTCCCCAGGCCCACCGCACGCCCTGGGGGAGCCTGCACAAAGCGCCCCCAAACAGCAGCGCACGCCCGTCGGTACGGATGGGCAAAGCAGGACGTCCAGCTGGGCTGGTCCACGCTTCCTGACATCATTTTATAAAAAGGTGGCAAACGGGAAAAGACAAGGCTCGGTAAGGCTGGGCCAGGAGGGGCACCCGGAACGACATCAGTAAGGGTGGGGGACAGCAGCAAGGCCGTGCTGGGGCCGTGGGGCTGGGGCTGGTTGGGGCCGGGCACTCGCCCCGGGGGTCCCCGGGTGCTGTGGCACAGCGGGTTTGGGGCTCAGGGGCTGGGGTTCAGGGGCCGGGGCAGGTGGCAGCGCCCATCAGTGCCCCCGGCCCCGCTCCCCGCTGTCTCGCCCCTTGCGCCTCCGTCCCCATCACCACAGCGTGGGCTCTCCCCATGCCGCGGGAGGCTGGAGCTGGCTCCTGTTCATCCTCTAAAGCCTGTCTGGTAAGGCATTATCTGGGAGCGATTATGAAGTTGCTGCTGATAAAATTAGTGGATTTCACAAAAAAAAAGGAGTGGAATGATAAACAGCAATTACAGAGCAGACGCAGAGAGAACCAGATATCTTGGCAAGCCAGCCCCATTCAAACAACATGTATTTAAAGAGGCGAACGCATTCATCTCCCTGGGAATGAAAACTGCAGCCCCAAGCTGAGGAAATGCGGGCTTTGCTCTAGGAAGCAAAGAATCCAAGAAGGATTTAGGGGTCGTGTGTTAAGGTAATTTGATGCAGAACCGTCCCGGGAGCGGCCAGAGCTGTCGCTGGGGGTTAACCGAGGGGGGGACGAGCGGGGTCGGGAGCAGGGGGGCCTCGTTGAGGGCTGTGCCAACACAACGCCCCCGCCAGCAGCGGAGCCGCGCTCGGAAGATGGGGAGGCTGCACGGGAAGGGGGAGCTGCACCGCGGGGCTCAGCCAGCGACTGAGGAGATCTGTGCCTGCTGAGCCTGTCAGCAAGGTTCAAGAAGTGGCAATTATGGCAGACAAGTACATGTGAGGGAGAAAACACCGAGCGCTGAAGGCTCCTCGGTTCAGAGGAATAACAACAACTCCTGGCTGCTGTGGAAACGGCACAGACGCCGAGCAGAAGCACGGTGCAATCCCGGAGCCTTTTAGCTTTGCGATCAGAACGGGGGTCTCGGACCCAGGGGGAGCCTCCCAGGGAGGCAGGACCTGGCTGGACGGTGATGAGAGGATGAGAGGATGAGAGGATGAGAGGATGAGAGGATGAGAGGATGAGAGGTCTTCTTCAGGGCCGGCCCTGCTCCCCCTGCAGCACCCCTGGGGCTCTGCCCCCTCCCCGTGCCCGAGCAGCCCCCGGTGCCACCACCTGGCCCAGCTCTCCGGATCCATCCCCTGGGGTGCCCAGAATGAGGGCACGGGCACAGCTCCATCCCCTGGCACCAGCAGCACAGCTCAGATGGAGAAGGGCACCAGGGATCACCTCGTCCAGAGGGGAAGTGCCCCTGCAGCCCCCGGGCACGGGAGGGCTGCAAGGGCCACGGCTCAGCCCCGGGCTGCTGCTGGGCTCTGCCCTGCGTCCCCCACCGTCCCTGTCCTGCCTGGGCCGAGACACAGCTCTGCACACAGACTGAGCTTAAAAATAAACCAGGGAAGTATTTTTACATTTGGTAAAAGGATGAAGAAGGAGGAGGAGGAGCGCAGCAGCAGTGCTGGAGGGGGCTGTGGGAGCTGGTTCTTATTCATGCCCTCACCCCAAGGCAGGCTGCTGGCTGACCGGGTTCCTGAGAAATATTTAGCCTGCCCTTAAAAACCTCCAGTGACGGAGATCCGACAACTTTTGCTCTATTCTGGTGCTCGGTTATTCTTAGAAAATTACCAAACTTCGAGTTCCCCTTCTGGAGGTTCGGCAGCTGATTCCCCTTCCCTCCCCCCGCCGATCAGCTTTCCCCACGTCTCGGGGCGTTGCGGAGTCGTCGCCGTCTCCTCTCCCAGCTGGAGCCTTCCCACGCTTCCCAGCCTTTCTCACAAGCGAGGAGCTCGTGGCCTCGGCTCGCTCTGCTGCTTGTGCTCGGGGTCTCTCCCGTTCCTCCCGGCCTCCCCCACCCCAGGGACCCCCTCTCCCTCTGCAGCCTTCCTCCAGCCCTCGCCTGCCCCCGGCAGAGCCCCCACATCCTGCTGCGCCCCCCCCAGCAGCTGCTCACCAATAAATGTTCAGAAATTTGACAATTTCAGACCCTTTCCGAACCCAGCAGCGCAGTGTGCTCGCAGCCCCCCTCAGCTCTGTCCCCATGGCCGGGGGCTGTGCACCCCTGCACCCCCTGCACCCCCACAGCCCCTACACCCCTGCAGCCCCCACCAGCTCCACCTCAGGGCGCCCTGGCCCCGTGCACCCCCTGCAGCCCCTTCTGCACAGCTCCTGGGGCAGCACCGGGCTTTGCATCCCCGTCCTCCTTCCTGTGGCTCACAGGGGCATTCCCCAGAAACAAGGGCAGCCTGGCCTGCAGGACCACTCACCCTATTTCGGGGTGCGACGCCTCCCCCGTGCCCCGGCCCCACGTGGGGCTCAGGGCCCCCACCCTGCTGCAGGGGGTGCCGGGGGGCAGCGGCTGCTCCGACCCCACAGCACTGCGGGTGCTGGGAACTGGGGCACGAGGTTGGAGCAGGGGCAGCACGGGAACGGTGAGAGGAGGAGAGGAGGAGACGAGGAGCCCCTGTTAGCAGCCGAGCAGATGGAGACAGCGCTTGGTGCTTGGTGCAGGCAAGGGAGAAAAAAACCCCGGGAGCTGCAACGTGCCGAGGGGCTGCGGAACGGGGGACGTAGGGGAGAGGGTAGGGAGTGGGAGGCAGCACTCACGGGGGGCTGGGGTCTCTCCTAAAGGGAATTTGGTGCCCAGCCCCATGCCCCCAGCACCTCCTCACACCTCGCAGGGAAGGAGAGGGGCAGGAAGCCTCAGCCCCCCCAGCGGCCACCAGGCACGCGGTGGGGCTGGTGTTGGGGTGCTCCCCGGGCAGGGGGCAGCGGCTGGGCGGGGAGGGGGCTAACAGCAGGATGTCAGCCCCCACAACAGCTGTCCCTATGGGCAGGGTGCGGGGCAGGGTTGGGGTCAGGGTTGGGGTCAGGGTCGGGGTCAGGGTCAGGGTGAGGGGGCTTTCCCCCCGCAGCACCTGCAGCTCCTCAGCTTTCCTGGGGGCCAGCCCCAGCCACACGCCTATGGGGCAGGGAACTGCTTCAGGGCGAGACCTGCACACTGCACCCACCGCCTGCACCGGCACCGGGGGGCACGGCGGGGACCGGGGACACTGGTGGAGACCTGGAGACCTCCCAGCAGCGGCTGCCGGGTGCTGGTGGCAGAGGGGCCTGGGCGCTGCTGCTCGGAAAGGGACTGAGGGGCGCTGAGGGGATCCCAGCCCGGCAGAGCTCGGCAGCATTTTGGGGCCATTTCCCTCAGGGCAGGGTGCATGGGGTGGTCCTGGGGGAAGCAGAGCCCCGCGGCTTCCCCTCTGCATCCCCACGGAGCGGCGGTGCTGTGAGACGGGGCAGGCTCCGTGCTGAGGGCTGGGAAATCACCGAGGGGTGGAGGGGACCCCAGGGCGAGGGCCTTGCCGCAGGGTTAGAGCACGACCTGCGCGGTCATCCAGGAGACCGAGGGGTGAGCGCGCTGCGCCGTGGAAGCGATTTCGCAGGGAAACATCAAACGGGTCTTTAATTGAGCCAGGGGAGATACAAAAAGACGCAATCGCCAGGAGCTGAAGCCAGGCAAATCCGCACAGAATCAGGCAAAATTCCATCGGGGGCGAGGAGCCGCGGGGCAAAACCCGAGGGGTCGGAGCCGGCACAGCCCCGGCAGCGCTTCCAGCCCCGGCTCCTTCCCTGACCCCCACATCCCAAACCCCAAACCCCCTCGCTGCCCCGCTCCCCATTCCTGCATCCCCCTAAGGTCTGCTGCCTCCTTTGCCCCCCCGTCCAGCCCCACTACAGATTTAAATATTTTTCCAGCAGCTAACAATAAATTCCAATTTTTGCCTCAGCCCCACGGCCCCGCCCAGTCCCGCCCCGTCCAGCCCGGCAGAGAACTACAACCCCCGGCACGCCCCGCGCGGGGAGCGCCTCCGCGCATGCGCTGCTCCGCTGCCGGCCCCTCCGCCCCGCCCCACCCCTCCGGACTACAGCTCCCGGCGTGCCCCGCGCGGCCGCCCCGGCCGGGCGCTCCCGGCGTGCCCCGCGCGGGCGGAAGCGGAGCGCGGCGCGATGGCGGCCGGTGAGGGGGGCGGGCGGCGGGCGGCG
This sequence comes from Aythya ferina, assembly GCF_964211825.1. Lineage (NCBI taxonomy): Eukaryota > Metazoa > Chordata > Aves > Anseriformes > Anatidae > Aythya > Aythya ferina. The sequence continues at coordinate 607,182 of NC_140297.1, forward strand.
GGCGGGGGGGGCCGCGGCTCGGGGCCCGGCGGGCTGACGGCGCCGCTCTGTGCCCGCAGGTCGGTAGCCGCCGCCGCCGCCGCCTCCGCCATGGCGCTGATCGAGGGCGTGGGCGACGAGGTGACCGTGCTGTTCGCGCTGCTGCTGGCCGCCCTGGTGCTGGGCCTCGCCTGGGCCTCCACGCGCGCCCCCGAGCCCGCCGCGCCGCCCCGCGCCGCCCCCCCGCTGCCCGAGCAGGGCCCCAGCGCCGCCCCGGCCGCCGCCCAGCACAAGGCCCCCGGCCCGGCCCCGGCCCCGGCCCCGGCGGGCGGAGCGGCCCCCGATGGGCCGGGCGGGCCGGCGGCGGGGCTGCGGCCCCGGGCGGGCCCCGCGGCCGCGCGGCAGGGCCCCGGCGGCGAGGAGGAGGAGGCCGGGCCCGGGGAGCCCGGCATGGTGCTGCGCCTCAAGTTCCTCAACGACACCGAGCGCCTGGCCCGGGTGCGCCCCGGGGACACCGTGGGGGCCCTCAAGAGGTGAGCGCGGGGCAGGCGCCGCCCCGGGGAGGTCCCGGCCCCGCCGCCGGTGGCAGCCTCGCCGCTGGGGCTGTGGCGCGGCCGGGCGGTCCCCGGGGCGCCGCGGCAGGGGGCGGGCGGGGGGACCGCGCTGGCGGGAGCGTGACCCCCGCTGTGCCCCCCCCGTTGTGCCCCCCAGGGCCTACTTCCCGGGGCAGGAGCAGCAGGTGCGGCTGATCTACCAGGGCCAGCTGCTGCGCGACGACGCCCAGAGCCTGGCCGCCCTGCACCTCACCCACAACAGCGTCCTGCACTGCCACATCTCCCAGCACAGCCCGGCCCCCGCGCCCGCCGGCCCCCACGCCTCCGCCGACCCCGTGCACGCCGCCCTCAACGTGGGCAGCCTGATGCTGCCGCTCTTCGTGCTGATGCTGGCCGTGCTCTGGTACTTCCAGCTGCAGTACCGCCACGTCTTCACCGCCACCGCCACCACCTTCCTGGCCGGCCTCACCCTGCTCTTCAGCTTCATGGCCTTCACCATGTACCGCAGATAGCGCTGCCCCGGGGGACCCTCCCGCCGGATCCCCGCGGTGCCGGGGGGAGCTCACCCGCTGCTCCCGAACTCGGGGGGAGCCCGGGCGATCGCATGCGGCCCCGCCGCCCCTGGGGGCCGTGAGACTCAGCGTGCCCGGAGGAGCCGGGGCAGCCCCCAGCCTGCTGCAGGGGTGCATGGACACGCAGCCCGGCACCGCCGGCACCGGACCCTTGCGTGGCGTGGGGCGAAGCGCTCTGCCGGGGCGGGCGGCGCTGCCGGGGGGAGCGGGTGGGACGGGTGGGGGGCCCTGGGGCGCCCCGAATCCCCGCTGGCTCCCGGTGCCGGTGTGAGCCCCCAGCCCTGTGCCCGTGGTGCCGGGGCCGGGCTCCGGGAGGTGCCGGGCACTGAGGGGGGGCGGCCCCGGGCCCGGAGCGGGGGGGGCTGCACGCCGGGGGCACGCGGAGCCCGCGCTGCTTTTAAGATTAAAAAGGAGAAAAACGGAGAAATGCTGCCAGAGCCTGCGGGGGGGCGGGGCGGGAGGGAGGGAGGCCACGCCCATTCCGCGAGACCACGCCCCCGCGTTGGGCCCCGCCTGTCCTTGAGGCCCCGCCTCTCAGTGTGGCCACGCCCCCCGTGCGGCCCCTCCCCTGCAGGCGGGGGGCGGGGCCTCCTGCTGGGTGCACGCGCCCCGCAGCCCCGCACCGCGCCTGCGCCCTCAGAGCCGGCCCCGCCCCTCCCGGGCACGCTCCCCGATTGGCCGGAGTTCCTCGCACGCCCCGCCCCGGAAGTACGTCCCGCGCGCGGGGGGCGGTCCCCGGTGCGCCGCGGGGGCTGTCGGGAAGATGGCGGGCTCGGCGGCCGGGCGGCGCTGAGCGCGGGGCGCGGCGGGTCCCGGGCGGCCGCGAGCGCCATGTACGGGGGGGGCGGGGCCGGGAGGGGAGGGGGCGGGGCTGGAGGGAGGGGGCGGGGCCGGGCGGGGGTGGGCGGGGCCGGAACCGGGCCGGGAACCGGGTTGGGGGGGGGCTGGGGCGGGTACCGGGGGGGGCCGGGGCCGGGCCGGGGTCGGGCCTGGACGCACCGGGCCCGGGCCCGGCCCCGCTGAGCGCCGCCCGCTGTTCCCCGCAGGCTGCCCCGGCCGCTCGGAGCCCCCCGCGCCGGCCCGGCCCCGCCATGCTGCGCCTGCCGCCGTGGCTCCGCGCCCTGAGCCGCCCCGGGGCGCGGGGCCCGGCGGGCGCTGAGGGCGGCGGGGCCGGGATCGGGACCGGGACCGGGACCGGGAGCGGGACCGGCAGCGGGATGCTGCCCGGCTGCTCGTGCGGCAGGGCCGGGCCCCGCGCCGTGCTGCTGCCGCTGGACGCCTACGGCCATGGGCTGCTGCGCGCCGTGCCCGCCGAGGGCTGCCGGGCGCGGGGCCCCGGCAAGAGGCGGGGCTGGAGCTTCGTGCAGGAGCGGATGAGCTACGACACCTTCTTCACCATGAAGCGCCTGATCGAGCGCTCGCGCAGCGTGGGCGAGGTGCTGCGCTGGGTGACGCAGAACCCGGGCAAGGTGTCGGCCAGCCACTACCCCATCGCCCTGCACAAGCTGGGGCAGCTCCTGCAGCAGCAGCAGGGCCCGGCCGCCCTCGGCGGGGAGAGCCGCGGGCCCGGCGCGGTGCTGGAGCAGCCCGAGTTCCAGACGCTGTGCCAGGCCATCATCAGCGGCTGCCCCAAGTTCGACAACTTCAGCATCGTCAACTGCCTCTACGCCGCCGCGGCCCTGGGTGAGTGGCCCCCGGGGGTCCCCTGAGCGTCCCGTGAGGGTCCCGTGCCCGGGGCGGGGCCGTGGGGTGCAGCAGGCGCTCGGAGGTCGCATGGGGAAGGGGAGCCGGCGGGTCCTGGTGCGCAGGGACAGGAGCTGGAGTGCAGCTGTGAGCGTGGGTCCTGCTGCCCGTGCTGCCCGTGCAGCTGGGGCTGTGCCTGCTGCAGGCAGAGGCTCTGCCTGGGGCTCACAGCACGATGGAAACCACGGGGGCTGCTCCTGCAGGAGCCGGGGGCTCCCTCCCCGCGTGTTCCCTACCCAGGAAGGAGCCTCCCAGCAGCTCTGGGTTCCCATCCCCTGCAGCAGCCTCTCGTGCTGCGGAGCCTCTCTGGCCTTGTTGCCTCCTTTCCGTCCCGCAGGCAGCGTCCCGAGAGCCCCCTCGTTAGCCTGATTAAGGCCTCGCAGGGCTCTGTTTTCCTCCCGCCCAGTGCGCAGGGATTACGTCTGGTGGCTGCCTGTGGCAGCAGGAGCCCTGCCCTCCCCGCCCTGTGCCCCACGCTGCCGCCCAGCCGCTGCCTTGGCTCTGTGCTGCCCGTTCCCAGCTGCCTGGCGGGGGCCGTGCAGGACTCGGGGCCCTGCCAGAGGCGGGGGGAGGTCTCTGCCCCCCGCGGCCTCGCGGTGCTTTGTGTGTGTTGGCGCCGAGCTGCGGGCTGTCGGCCGCCTCTGCCCGGAGCTGGGCTCCCCCAGCCTGCTCCGGTTTTGACCCACACTTTGTTCCCTGAGCCGCCCCTCCCTGCTCAGCGGCTCGTTAATAAAAGCCCTAACCCGCCTCTCCGAGGGCTGCTCGGGGAACAAAGCAGCTGCTCAGACCAATTCTTCACTTCCCACCTCCTGACCGCTTCCCGGCTGACGGTAACGCGCAGCGACGTGCCCCATGCTGCCCGGCCCTCCTGAAAGCCCTTTTAAAAACCCAAATCTTGTCAGCTGGCGCGGGAGATCAGTGGGCTCCGGGAGCCTCATACGGCGCGCGTAACGCTCCGTGCGCCCGCTGGAAATATCCCTCCTGACACGCCAGGCTTGGCCTTTGCCATTTTTCGTAACCGCGCTGCGCACGTGGCCTCTGGTGGCCTCTCGTCCCTCTGTGGCTGAGTAATGAGCCCGGAGCTGGGGAGAAGTGAGTGAAAAAAGCTCCCTGGGGGCTGAGTGCGAAGGACTGCATCCGAAATACAAAATGTGAAAGTTGGAAACATGCAAAGAGCAACTCCAGCCGCACGGACAGGGGTTGTTTTGGTAGCATGCCGACGCCTCGCCTGTTCTCTAAACAAGGCTTTGAGCGCCTCGAGATGCGTTGTTCAGCCTGGGCAACTCTGGGGCCCAGGAAATCCGCCTTGTTTTTGCAGTTAAGTCAAAGGACTTCTGCATTGGTGAGGTGGCTGGGGACGCTCTGAGGGGTTTGCCCCACAGTGCTGCAGTGCTGATGGCCTGGCCCGTTCCCCCAGAGCCCTGCGCTTCCCTCGTCCCCTCCCTGGCCCACGCCCCGTGACAGACCCAAACTCCTCGGGCTGCGTTCTCGTGCCCCAGCTCGCGGGCACGAGGAGAGGGAGCTGGCCCGGGGGGGCCCTGACCCCGTCCGTCCTGCAGGCCTGCCCGGGGAGTCGCCGCTGGTGCGGGTGCTGGAGGAGGAGTCGCGCAGCCGCCTGGGCCGCTTCAACCAGAAGGACGTCTCCATGGTGTTCAGCAGCGTGATGAGGCTGCACCCGTCCAGCCCGCACCCCCTGGTGGAGTCGTGCCTCAGCAGCCTGGAGCGGCACCTGGAGAAGGAGCGGCACCCCCAGACCCTCTTCCTGCTGCTCTCCTACTACCGGCTGCGCGCGCAGGCGCTGCAGGGCCACCCGGCCTCCGACCAGCAGCTCATCAACAACCGCAAGATCCTGCGGCTCGTCAGGCACACGCTGGGGCAGGTCAGCGCCATGCGCGAGCACGAGCTGGCCCTGCTGGACGAGATGCTGGCCCTGTGCGCGCAGGAGGCCAACAACAAGGCCCTGGAGGCCATCTTCAGCTCCCAGCTCTTCTACGAGAACCGCCAGGAGCGATTCATCCGCAGCATGGCAGGTAGGGGCAGGGTCCTCCCCGGGGCTCGGTGCCCTCTGCGGCCTCACGGCCTCCTGTCTAGCCCCAGATCTCTCCTGGGGCTGTGCCAGCGCCAGCTGGGGCCGTGCAGAGCTCCAGGCCCGCAGCGCTGGCAGCTGGAGCCCCAAGGCTTCTGCAGCACCCTGTGGGTGAGCGCCTGCCCTGCCCCTTGTGCTGTGTGCGGGGGCAGTGGGCTGCTCCCTGCGGGCTCTGCAGAGCAGCCCCTGCCCCCTGCACCCCGGGGCTCTTTGCCTGGGTGCCTGGGGCAGGAACCCCTCAGCCAGGAGCCCGATGACTTTGTGTTTGCCTGGGAGCTGCTCGGATCCTGGATCCGTTGCCGGGCTCCTGTCGCCTCCCCCTGGCCCTCGCCTCTGGGGGGCTGCAGCCCGGGGCCGGCAGCCTCGTGACGCCCGCGGCGCTGTGCCCCGCAGAGTGGCTTCCCCGGAAGGCGGAGAACCTGACGCCCTACACCATGGCCCTGATCGCCAAGTACGTGGCCCGGCACCGCCTGCGCGAGCCGCGGCTGCTCGATACCATCGCCAGCTTCCTGCTGAAGCGCGGGGAGCAGCTGGACAGCAAGGTGAGCCTCGCGCCCGCCCCGCGCCCGGCACGGGGCTGCCCGCGGGGCCCGGCCCGACTCCGTCTCCCTCCGGCCGCAGGTGATCCAGAAGCTGGTGTTTCCCTTCAGCCGCATGAACTACCGGCCCTCCAACCACGGCGAGCTCTTCCCCAAGCTGGAGGCCATCCTGGAGCAGAAGGCGGGCAGCTCGCCCCTGGCCACCGTCAACATCCTGATGTCCATGTTCCAGCTGAGCCACTTCCCCCAGGCCGTCCTGCACCAGGTCTTCTCTCCGGCCTTCATCACCAACGTTATGAGTACGTCGCGCCCTCCCCAGGGTAAACGCGGCCCTTAAGGCGTGGCGGTGAGGTGGAGGTGGGTCTGGACAGCCCCGGGGCCGAGCGGACCCCTCGGGGGGTTGCTCGGGGGCGCGCGGCGGGGCGCGGGGAGCCGCGGGGCCGCCTCCAGCCGCCCTTTCCCCCGCAGGCAGCCCCTACGCGCTCATCGTGCGCCGCTACCTCTCGCTGCTGGACGCCGCCGTGGAGCTGGAGTTCCGCGACTACAGCGGCCCCCGCCTCGACCCGCGCTACCGCGTGCTGATGTTCGAGCACGCGCTGACGGCCGACGAGGCCAACAGGAAGTACAGGTGAGGGGGTTGTGGGGTCAGCACCGGCCCCGCGGGCACCCCGCCGCCTGTCCCCTGCAGCACGGAGCCGTGCGGGGCATGGGGGTGGGCTGGGGGCCTCGTGAGCCTGTCCCGACCCCTCTTTCCCTGCTCAGTTACAAGGGGCTGGTGGCCGAGGCGCTGCGGCAGCTGGTGGGAGAGGAGTGCTACCGGCAGGACGAGGTGCTGCCCCCCGGATACTGCACAGGTAGCTGCCGGCCGGGCCGGGTGCTTGGCTCCACGGCACTCGGGGCGGCCTCAGCCCCGTGCCTCCGGGGTTTTCTCGGGGCAGGGCCGGCCCCGTTGCTGCTCGCTGCCCCCCCAGCACAGCCCGGGCAGCATGAGGCTCTCTGGGGCCGTGGGGCTGGCACAGGGTGGGTTTGCAGGCGCGGCGCTGACCCCGTGCTGTCCCCGCAGACTTCCTGCTGTGGATCAACCGCTCGGGCACGGTGCTGCCCCTCTCCCGCGTCCCCGCAGCTTCCAAGGCTCCTCCTGCCCCCGCCGCGGCCTCCCCCGCCGCCGTCTCCTTGCGCTCCAGCGTGCTGGCCCTCACCTCGGACTTGCAGGACTTTGCCCCGTTCGCCCCGGAGACGCCGGGCAGCCCCCCGGCCCCCCGGGAGAACAACCTGGCGGGGCGCTTCCTCTCCACGCTCTGCCCGGCGCCGGGGGGGCCCTGCTACCAGCCCCCCGCGGACTATTACTGCGGCCTGAGCAAAGAGTCTTCCCTGGAGAGCCAGGGCAGCTCCACCCTCAGCAGCCCCTCCGAGTGCCTCTCGGCGCCGCCCGCCGGCACCCCCGACTGCTCCCCGCGGGGCTCCGCCACCCTCTTCCAGTTCCCCATCGGCAAGATCCTGGAGGAGGAGGCGGCGGCCGCCTGCCCCCCCCGCGAGCACGGCTGCTTCCAGGGGGAGCAGGCCCCGGAGGAGGCGGAGGGACGGAGCCCCCCGCCCGCCGAGGACGCCTGCCCCCCGCCCTCCCCGTGCCGGCCCAGCCCCACCAGGGGGCCCGGCGAGGGGCCGCCGGCAGCCGAGGAGATCCAGAGGTACCGAGCACAGCCCCCGCGCCCCCACCCCGTGCCCTGTGGGGTCAGGAACCGGGGCACAGCGTGTCCCACACAGGGCACGGCTCCCCCACCACCACGGGAGGGGGGGGCCCTTCCCCTGCTGCCCTCCTGCACGGTCCCGGGGAGGCGGGCGCGGGTGCAGCCCCCTTGGGTGCAGCCCGCGGCGCTGCCCTCCTGCCACTGTTGTGTCCCTGCAGGGTGGTGCTGTCGGTCAATGACAAGTGGCATTACTGCCAGAACTCCGACATCCTGGTGGGCTCGCGCGCCATGCGGGACAGGCACCTGCGGCTGCTGGGCTACTGTCTGGTGCAGGTGAGTGCCTGCGCGGCCCCGGCCCCTTCTCCTGGGGCAGAATCCCCTCCGCATCGCAGCATGGGGCGGGGGGTGGGAGCTGGTGTCACTGCCACGGAGCTGTCCCCATGCTCCCTGCTGCTTTCTGTCCCTCCCCAGGGCTCTCACGGGGCTGTGTTGGCAGGACGAGCCCTGGCACCCTGGGGGAGGCACGTGCTGTGCTGTGTCCCCATTTGAGCAGGGGTTGTCCCGTCCCCTGTCACCGCCGTGCTGCAGGGTCCCCGTCCTGCCCCTCCATCCCCCGGTGCTGCAGGGATTGGGGCAGGGGCAGGCAGCTCGGCCTGCTCCCGGGCTGAACCCCCAGTGGCTCGGTGCCATCAGGGTGGGGGTGTCACTGCCTCTGGCCTCCCAGTGTGGGGGGGGCCGTGGGATGAGCCCCCTGCTGTGACAATGATCTTGGAAGCTGGGTGGCTTTGTGTGGTGGCAGCAAGCCCTCGGCCAGCGCCCCGGTGTCTGTGTGCACTTCAGGTGTTCTGTGACGTGTTCAGGTGGGGGCTTCCTGCCACGAGCACCCTGCGCCCACCCCGCGTGCCCCCCGCAGGCAGTGCCAGGCAGCAGAGGGGTCGGACACCCCAGCAGTGCCACGCGGCTCCGTGGTCCCGCTCCCTGTGCTCGTGGTTGCTGAGCTCTCCCTGTTCCTTTGGGCGGCCCTTACAAAAAGGAGGTCCCCGGGCAGTTCAGTTTCTTCCCGAGCTCAGGCCCCGTCCCAGCTCAGCTCTTGCTCTTCCCGTCCGAGGTTTGCTTCCTCCTCGGTCCCCTGGGGCGCTGCCCGGGGCTGGCTGCTCAGTGCCACGGCCCCGTCCCAGACGTCTCCAGCACTGGGGGTTGGCTGTTCCCTGGGTAACCTGCCCCAGTGTCCAGGGGTGCTCATGGACAAAGCCATTTCTTACACATCAGAAAACCTGCTGAGGTTTAACTAGGATTTCCCGTATTTTAGGTGTGCCCATTGCCTCGGTCCCTTCCCTGGCACTGTTTGGGGTCTGGCCCTGTCCTCACCACCTCCTCCCTGTGGGTGCGATGCCCCCAGTCCTTCTCCAGCCTGAGCCTGTCCCGGTGCCCGGGGCTGTTCTGGCCGCAGGACCCAGCCCTGGGGCCCTGCCAAGGGGCAGCGCAGGGCCCTGTGGCCCTGTGCCAGCCGTGGCCCTGCCCCCTGCAGCCTCGTTAGGGCGCTCGGCGTCATTTAGCTCGTTAGTGAGGGTGTGAAATGCTCCTGGCCCCGTGCTGCCTCCTGGGGCGTGCTGCCAGGGGCTTGGCTGCAGCCAGACCTCGCACTCAGCTCTCAGCCCTCAGCCTGGCAGCTCAGCCCCCCGCAGCCTTTCTGTCCCTGCCCGTGCTGTGTGTGTGCCCCTCGCTGTTCTCTGCGGCTGGGGATATTTGGGGGGGGGCTGTGGGAGCTGCCCAGCAGGGCAGACACCCCCCGGCTGCGCTCCTGAGCCAGGAGCTCTCCAGGCTCCGTGCCCCGTCCCTGCAGGGCGCTCTGCGTCGGCCCCGCTTCTCTGTGAGCTCCTGGGCTGGCTGCTGGGGGGGCCGAGCAGCACCGGGTGCCTGTGGTGTAATGGGGACCCCCCCAGGGCCCCCCCCTGCCACATGTGGGGCACTTCCCCCTGGCCCCTTCCGGCCCCGTGCCCAGCTGCCTCTGCAGGGCTGGAGCCTGCGGTTTCCTCGGTTTCCTCCATCCCCAGGGCAGGGGGGGCCGGGGGGGCAGGGGAAGGTTTCCTCTGCAGCCTGAGAGTGCTCTGGGGCAGCACCCGTCCTGTACCCGTTCTGGGGGGTGGTGTGATGGGGTGGCCCCCCTGCTGCCCCCTGTCACGCACCAGGGTCTAGGGGTGCAGGGGAACGTTTAGGGTCCCTGGTGGGCTGTAGGACAGCAGTGTGTGGGGTCAGGGTGAGCGGGGCTCGGCTCGGGGCTCTCCTCTGCCGGGGGCTGCATGTGGGGGGCTGCTGGGCCCCGTCCCCAGCTCCGTGACCACAGTCCCAATCCCATCTGCGGGGCAGAGACCCCAGGGCCGCCCCCTCCCCTCTCCCAGCGGCCTTGCAGTTTGTGGAGGAGGGAGGAGGAACCGCGGGTCCTGCACCCTGCGCCTGGGGTGGGGGCTCCGGGGGGGGCTGGGGGTGCAGCCGGAGCTCTGAGCCCTGCGGGGTCCGGGTCTGCCCGTGCCTGGGGGGGCTGAGGGGGGGTCGGAGGCAGCCTGTGGGGCTGCACTGACGCCCCCGTCCCGTTTCAGCTGCCCTACACGGAGCTGGAGAAGGTGAGTGGCATCGAGGAGGCCAAGCACTACCTGCGGCAGAAGCTGAGGGAGCTGCGCTTCTGAGGGGGGGGCTCGGCCCTCGCCGGGTGGGCGCTGGGGCAGGCGCGGAGCCCCTGGCCGGGGCTGGGGGGGGGGGGGACGGAGCCGCCCCCTTCCCGTGGGGAGCGGGGCTCGGCCGCGGGCACCTGCTGCGCGCCGTGGGGCCGGGGTGGTGTGAGCTATTTATTGCCGTGAGCGTGGGGATGGGGGCGCGACGGGGCCGCTGCGTGGCGGGGCCAGGGGCTGTGTGGCCCCTGAGGGCCCCCCCCGGCCCCGGGGTCGCTGGAGGGGTCTGGTGGTCCTGGGGGATGGGGGGGGGGCCGGGGCCCCCGAAACACTGCTGGGGGGGGGAAGGCTCCGCCGGGACCCCATAGGGGCAGTGGCAGCCCCGCAGTGGGGCAGGAGGGGGTCGGGCAGGGCCGCGGCCACTTGCACAGGGGCTGCTCCCTGGGGGGGGAGGAGGGGGGTGCTTGGGACGCGGGGGTTAAATTTACAATAAAACTGGTGAAAAGTGTGCAAAGTCCGGTCTCTTTATTCGTCCGAGGCTGCGGGCTGCCCCCAGCCCCAGGGAGCTGGCGGGGGGGGAGCCGTGGGCCCCAGGGCCAGCAGCCCCCCCTGCCACGGGCGGTGCGCGGGTGCTGCCCCCAGCCCTGCCCTGGGCGCTCCTCGTGCCGCCACGCTCGCTGCCAAGCTGTTTGGTTATTGCCAGTGCAGTTAAATTAAACGCGGTGGCGGTCGCTTCTAACGCCTGATTGTCGAGCTGGGGCAGGGCACGGGAGTGCTGGGGGGGCTCTGCCCCACGGCGCGGTCAGGACGTGGCCGGGGGGGGGGACACCAAAGGCACGGGCCCCCCGCGCTGCAGCGGCGGCGAGCGGGGTGCCCCGGGGGGTCCCCGTGGGGTCCCCGTGGGGTGAGGCCGCGGGACGGCTTCTCTTTGGCAGGGGGCCCCCGGCCGGCACAGCGGAGCCCCGGGGGGCACGGGGGGCGTGGGGGGGCCCGTCCCCGGCTGCGCAGCCGCTGCCCCCAGCCCCGCGCGGGGCGGCAGCACCGGGGCCCCGCGGGCGGCTCGCGGGCGGGCACAGGCTCACACCGGCATCGGCATCTCGTTGTACTCGTCCACACCTTCCCGCTCGTCGAGGATGGGCTCGGCCTCGTCTGCGTCCAGCTGGGGGAGCGGGGGGCTGAGCGTGCAGCGGGGGCTCCCCCGACCCCCACCACCACCCCCCTGACCCCCCCCCGTGTCCCTCCCCGAGGAGGGCAGCGCGGCGCACGGCGGGGCCGGTACTTACACACTTCATCTCGCGGTCGGTGAAGATGCGGCTGAGCAGGCACATGCGGAGTGGCACCGTGAGGATGAGGATGAAGGGGAAGGCCAGGGAGGCCACCGTGGACATGACGGCCCACAGCACGGCCAGGCACGCCAGCTGCAGCCCGGTGAAGAGGTGCATGCGCAGCGTGCGCACCTGTGTGGGGATGGGCGTCAGGGACGGGGCGCACGGGACCCTGCATCCCCCCCACCTCACCCTGCTGTGCCCCCACCCTGGGACCTGGCTCCTGCAGCCCTTCTTATGTCCCCCCCTCCCCTTCCTAAGCCCCAAGGCAAAGGTCCCGCAGGGGCCCTGGTGCCCCTGACCCCGCTACAGCCCAGGGTGCCCCAGGGGAGGGTCCCGCACCCCACCAGGCAGAGCATGGCCTCTCCCACCCGTGGCACCCCCCCCACCCCCCCCTTCCAACCTTTTTGACGTAGGGGACATCAGGGTGGTGCTTGGGGGGCATCAGCAGCAGCTGCAGGCGCTCGTAGAACTGGATGCCGTTGAGGGAGGTGACGCCCATGTAGAGAAAGATCCCGAAGAGCACGGCCAGCGGGATCTCCTGCAGCAGCTTCCCGATGACGATGGACAGCCCTGCGCAGAGGGGGTGTCTGCTTGGTGCCCCCAGACCCCTGCACCCCTCCCAGCCCCCCACCCACGACTGCCCAGGCCCCGTGTCCGTGTGGGACCCCGGCGGGCAGGGCTGGACCTACCGACGAGCACAGCCACCAGCAGCCCGGTGACCCGCTGCTCCTTCACCTCCTGGATCTTGGGCTTGTCCCCGGGTGCCACGGCCTTGCTCATGACGGTGAGCGCGTTGGCGTGCGTGACGGAGCGCACCGTGGCCGCGGCGAGCCACGGCAGCCCGAAGAGCGCGAAGAAGCCGCCCATGGCCACGATGAGCAGGAGGTCGAGGTGGAAGCCAGAGCCCTTCTGCAGCATCCGCTCCTTCTTGCTGATGATCAGCCTGGGCACAAGGGCGGACTGTTGGCATGGCTCAGCACGGCATGGCATGGCACAGCTTGGCAGGGCTCGGAACAGCACAGCGTGGCTCAGCACTACACAGGATGCTATGGTTCAACACGGCACGGCTCGGCAAGGCTCGGCATGGCAGTTTGGCAAGGCTCGGCATGGCACGGCACAGTTTAGCATGGCACAGTTTGGCATGGCTTGGCATGGCATGGATCAGCACAGATTGTCACAGCTCAGCAAAACATGACGGTTTGGCATGGAACAGCTCAGCATAGCAAGGCATGGCACAGCACGGCACAATACAGCACAGCATGGCACAGCACAGCATGGCATGGCACGGCACAGCATGGCACAGTAAGGCATAGCACAGCACGGCACAGCACAGCACGGCGCCCCCTGCCCCGCTCATGCCCCGCAGGGTGCTGCTGGGCCCCCATCCCAGCCCCGCCGCGCTCACGTGGTGATCTGCGTCTCCATGAAGATGAGGATGAAGACGAGGATGGCGGGGAGGCCGCTGGCCACCATCATCCACACGGGGAAGTCGCTCTTCTCGCCCAGGGGGTTGATCACCCAGCCCCGCTTTTCCGGGGCCGTCACCGAGAACCCGCTGGGCACGCTCAGCTTCTGCGGGGGGCACAAAATAATGGGGGGGCACTGCGGGCTCTGCCCCCAGCTCCCTGGGAGCGAGGAGGCCCCTGCCCCTCGCCAGGGCACAGGGGCACCCGATGGGGCTGGACCCCCGGGGTTGGAGGCAGGGGGATGCCAGGAGCCCGAGGTGGCCGAGTGACACCCCTGAGCCCAGGAGGGAAGGGGGCTGGGGGGGTCCCGCCGTGGCAGCGGCCTGGTGCTGACCTGCGTGAAGGTGTCTTGGATGCTGTAGTCCACCAGCACCATCACCAGGATGGCAATGGGCACCCCGAAGTCCCCGATGAGCCGCCGAATCTGGAGGCAGAGCAGCGTCAGCCCGGCCCCGGCCCCTGCCCGCCCCCCCCTCCCCCAGCTCAGCCCTTGCCCCCCAAAGCCGGGCTCACCCCAGGGCCCCGCGCAGCGCCCGCGCCGCCGTCCCGCCTGCCCCACGCACCCGTCCGGGGAAGAACCGGCTGTTCTTGAACTTGCGCAGGAAGAAGGCGATGAAGAAGGTGCCGGCCATGAGCACCAGCGAGAGCAGCGCCGTGTTGGGCCGCCCCGTCACCTTGGTGGTGGCGCGGCCCCCCGTGCTGTTGGCCGGGGCCGTGCTGCCCTCCCGCCAGGCCTCTGCCTCCGTGCCGTTGGCCCTCGTGCAGTTGTGCAGGGGGTGCTCCTGGAAGATCTGCGGCAGCGGGGGGTGGGGGTCTCAGGCCCGTCCTGGCCCCCGCACTGCCCCGCAGGCGTCCCGGACCCGTGGCTCACCTTGGCCAGCTTGGAGAAGGTCTCGTAGATGAAGATGAGAGAGATGAGGAAGGCGAAGATCTCCTGCGTGAAGCGGGAGACGAAGCGCACCAGGAAGCTGCCCTCGAAGGCCACCATGACCAGCACGATGAGGATGAGCCAGAAGCCGATCCAGACGCGTCCCACCAGGTACTCCAGGTCATTGGAGGTGCAGAACTGCGGGCAGACAGACGGACGGGTGTCAGCAGCAGGGACAGCCCCAGGGCCGGGCGCAGCACCCAGGAATGTCCTCCCCGCTCTCACCGTGAAGAAAGCCTCCTCGAAGACCAGCAGGGGCCCCGAGAAGCCAATGACGAGCAGGGGCTGGGCGCCCAGCAGGCAGAAGAGCACGCCCTGCAGCGACGTGGAGATGATCAGCTCCGACACCCCGATCAGGTCCTGCGTCTTCTCCCCTGCGGGCAGGACAGGGTCAGGCACAGCAGGCGGGACAGGGGCTGCGGCGCCTCCAGGTGCACCGCCTGTCCCCAGCAGCACGGCACGGCACACCCCAGAGCTCACCCAGCAGCCCTCCGAAGGTGATGGCCGGGGACAGCGCGGCGAAGTAGATGAAGATGACGGCGGCGATGCACTGCGGGTTCAGCGCGTCCCTGAAGTCGCTCAGGTACTTGGGGTAGCGCCGCCGCACGTCCCGGATCAGCCCCCCGAAGGGCCGGCCCGTGCGCCGCAGGGGATCGTCCTCGTCCTCGCCCTCGCCCTCCACCACCTTCAGCTTCAGCAGCGCTGCACCCGGGGCAGAGGATGGGCGGTGAGACCCCGCCACGCCGCCCAGACCCTGCCCGGCCCCGGCCCCGGAGGCACCTTTCTCCTCGGGGGACTTGGGCTCCAGCAGCAGCCTCCGCTCCTGCTCCTCCCTCTTCTTCAGCATCTCGCGCTGGAAGTGGGCGACGCTGCGCAGCAGCTCCTCGCCCTGCACCTCCGAGGGCGGCAGCACCACGCTGCAGTCCAGGAACTCGTTGATGGCGTTGAGGAGGTCGTGGCGGTCGTCGGCCAGGTAGGCGGCCTCGTGGAATTGCTGCGGGACGGCGGGGTCAGAGCCCCCGGTGGGGGACTCGGGAAGGGGACGCGTCCAGGACACGTTCCCAAAGCCGGGACGCGGCCCAGGAGACGGCGCTCACCTTGTCGGACATGAGGGTGGAGATGGAGCGCCCGATCTCGTGGTAGTCCATGTGGGTGCTGCTGGGCCCCAGCAGCACGAAGAGGAAGCGCACGGGGACGGGCACCTCCAGCACCGAGTCCAGCTCCACGGCCTCCTGCAGCCGCACGAAGGCCATGGTGGGCTGGTCCAGGAACTCCACGCAGCCTGCGGGGTGTCCAAAGGATGCAGGGGGTCACCTTGGGGTGCCTGGCGTGTGGAGCCCCCCCTGTCCCCCCTCACCACCCCTCCATACCCACAAGCACCACTGTGGCCTCGGCGTTGTCCGGGATCTTCTCCAGCAGCTTCAGCTCGTGCTTGGACTTGGAGCGAGTGATGCCAGCCGGGGGCGGTGGGGCCAGGACCTCCCTCTGGGGGGGCAGAGCTCAGGTCAGGGCCCGGCCCGAGGATGAGGAGCGGCAGCAGGACAGAGGAAGGTTTGGGGGGGGTGGCCGGGCTCACCTCCCGCTCCACGTCGATCCGTGTGTCGTGCTCCACGGCGTGGCCGGCGATGAGGGGCTCGGTGACGGCCGGCTCGCTGCCCTCGCCCACGTGGTTGGTGCTGTGGTGGTGCACGAGCAGCGAGCCCAGGCTGCCGGCCGAGATGTTGCGGGGGAAGGAGAAATCCTTCTCGTCGCTCGGGTGGCTGCGGGACAAACCCAGGGCTGTCTGCGGTGGCACCACCTCTCCGCGTGCCCGAGGGGCTCCTGGTGCCGACTGCCCCGGGGGAGCTCCCAGCGTCCCAGTGTGGACCGGTGGCACCAGGGACAGCGCTGTCCCCGCTGCCGTGGGGAGCAGAGCCCAGGGGAGTGGGAGGCTGTGGGGTCGCTGCCCCCTGCTCACCTGTGCTTGAGCAGCAGCGCCCGCAGCACGTTGGCGCGGTCCTCAGCCCGGATCTGGTCGGTGATGACCATCTGCTCCACCACCTGGTGAGCCACCCCCGGCAGAGTCTTCTGGTCCAGGTCGAGGAGCACAGCACCTAGGGCAAGGGAACGACGGCTGAGGTGAGTGGGGCCAGGGGTAGAGCTGCCTGCACCCTGAGGGGCTGCCCCCTGCCCTACCGTGGGACAGGGTCTTGCGCAGCTCCAGGAGGCTGCGGAAGGACAGCGAGGCCACGTGCGGCTTGCCCCAGCGGTCCGTCTCCTCCTCCACGTCCTCCTCAAACTTGATCCAGCGCGCCGTCTCCTTCCACTGCAGCTCCTGGTTCTTGTCCACCACCAGCTCGTTCAGCTCCACGAACACCTGAGGGCACAGGCGGGTCAGCGGGGACACCCCAGGGCAACAGGGGGGGCGGGCGCTGGCAGCCCCCCTTCACTGGGCCCTGAGCGAGATGGCTCCTCTGGGGTACCCTGGCGAGCAGCGGGACCCCCGCCGTGCCCCAGCCCCCCCGGGTGCAGCCCCCACCTCGTGTGGCTGCCGGTCCTGCTTGCGGTGCCGCGTGCTCGGCTCCTTGTGGTCCTTGCTGACGTGGACAACCTGCGCCTTGGCGCTCTTCCGCACGAGGTGCCGGCGCACCCCGGGCACGTCCTCGAAGCGGTGACCTGCCAGAAACGGGGACGGATGGAGGTGGGGGCAGGCGGGTAACCCACGGGGGGCACGGCCCCGAGAAGAGAACCCCCCGCACCACGCAGCCTTGGGGAGCCCGTCCCCGGCAGTAGCCCCCCGGCAAGCTCAGAGACTGCAGCTGGGGCAGGGCAACCACCACCACGGGGCTGGGGGCCACGGGAGCAGGAGGTGGGACTCGGCCAGGGAGGATGGGGCCGCGTTGGCAAGCACCTGCACAGCGAGGAGCAGCCGCCCGTGCACCCCTTGCCAACGGGCTGCGGGTGCGCTGAGGGCAGAGAGCTCCCCAGGGAGCTGTTAGGGCAAAGGCAGCCCGGGAAGTCCCGGAGCTGCAAGCTGGAGAGCCCCCGGGGGAGGCATCGCCGCCGCCTCCTGCTCCAGCCGCCCTGGGTGCCAGCCCCTGGCCGCGTGCCACTGGCGCTGCTCCTGCCCGTCCTCGGCGCCCGGCATCCCCTGCGCCCACAGCCTGCGCCCAGCCCTGCTCGGACCCAGCCCCGCGCACGGCTCCGGCTTTGAGGTGGCCAGCGCGGCTCTGTGCTCCCCGGCCCCCCTCGCCCAGAGCCCACTCACTCTTCATGTAGTCCAGGTCGGCCGAGGCCAGCGTCTGGGCCTCCGACTCGTCCGTGGGCATCTTCTGGTACTGCGCCTGCTCCGCGCCCGTCATGCTGCCGATCCGCCGCCTCTCGTGCAGGTTGTAGCTGCGGTGCCCCGGCTGGGACTTGGCCGCGGGGCGGCCGGGGGAACCGGCTTCCTCGGCGGCCGGGCCCTCCGCTGAGCGTCCCTCCTCGGCATTGGGGCTGCAAGGCAGGCACCACCCCGGGGCTGAGCCCCTGCTGAGCCCCACAGGACGGGGCGCCCGGACCCCCGGCCCCATCGCTCACCTGGCTGCCCTGGCTGCCTTGGGGGACACGGCCCTGCAGGGCTCTGCCGGGGGGGCTGGCGGTGCCGGGGGTGCTGCCGGCTCCTCTGCGCGGCGGTCGGCCGCCTCGTCCTCCTGCAGGAAGAACTGCGACCAAGGGCAGGGGAGAAATTGGCTCCCACGGGCACCAGCAGCCCCCCGGCCCCCGCGCTCCCTGCCCCGAGCGGCCCCCACCTGCACGGCCTCCGGCGGGGCGCCCTGCAGCAGCTCCTCGGCGGAGCGCTCCGTCTCCGTGTCGCACGCCTCGTCCTCATCCTCTTCGGCCTCCTCGATGGTGGGGGTCTCTCCGGGGGCAGAGGCGCGGGGGCGCTTCTTCTTGCCCTTTTTGGGCGCTCCCTTCTTGCGGCGGGCGTCGGGGGGCAGGTGCGTGGAGAGCGGGTGGTGGATGTGGTGGGACGACTGGCGGTGATCTGGGGGGACGGGGCGGGGTGGGCGCGCTGCCGCCCCGCTCGCCCTGCCCGGGGCCCTGCCCGCGCCCCCCGCCCCACTCACACTCGAAGTCCTCCTCGCCGTAGCTGCGCCCGGCCTCCTCGGCGTTGCGGGGGTGCGAGTCGCTCAGGATCTCCTCGAAGCGCTCCACGCCCAGCGCCTTGTTCAGGTCCTTCTCCTCCTCCTCCTCCTCCCCAAACTTGGGCGAGCCGGGGCCCAGCGCATCCTGCTCGGGCTGCGGGGGGGGGGCGCGGGGCTGAGCGGACACCGGGACCCGCCGAGCCCCCTGGACCCCCCGACCCCCCCCGGCCCCACCGCGCATCCCCGCGCCCCCCGGTGCCGCCCCCCGGTGCCGCGCCCGGTCCCTGTCCCCGCCGTGCCCCGGGTGCGGGCGCTGGGTGCGGGCGCGGCGCGCCCCGGCCGGTGCCGTCCCCACCTGAGTCATGGCGGAGCGGCGCGGAGCCTCCCCCGGTGCTTCCCCCGCGGCGGCGGCGGCGCTTTATGGGGGCGGCCGGGAAGGTCACGGCGGCGGCGGCTCCGTCCCCCCCCCGCCTCGCCAAATATTGACGGAGCCGCCCCGCGCCCGCCTCAAGGTGACAGCGGCGCGCAGAGGGCACCGCGCCGCGCCCGCAGCATCCCGGCACCGCGCGCCCCCCCCGGTAACGCGCGGCCCCCCCCCGGTACCGCGCCCCCCCCGGCGTGTGCGCGGCGCCCCCCGCACTGCGCGGAGCCTGCCCGGCCCCCCCGCCCCCCCCCCCCTTGCACCGTCATCCCGCGGGCACGCACGGCCCCCCCCCACACTCCCCTCCCCGTTCTCCCCCCCCCGGGCCGTGCCCGGGTCCCGCTCGGGGCCGCGCCGCCGCCGCCGCCCCCCCCGGGCTGCACAAAGAGGGGAGGGGGCGCTGCCAGCCCCCCCCCATGGGCAGCTCCCCCCACAAACACCACAACCCAGGAGGCCCCAAAGGGCCCTGCCCTTTGAAGCCGGGCAGAGCCCCCCTGGACCCCCCCCCGGGGGCTCCCCCCACCCCCAGGCTGCGCACGCTGCCCCCACACCCCAACCACCAGCCCCCAGCTCTGAGCAGCCGCAGCGCCCTGCTGCCCCCCCCCAGGACCCCCCCATCGCTGCCTGAGCTGTGAGCGCAGCCCCCAGCCCTGGCCCCCAGCCCCGTGCCCCCGCACTGACCCCTGGCCGAGGACCCCCCCCACCGTGCCAAACCCGCCCCCGGCCCTGGCCAGGCGTCACCAGGCACCGGCGGCCCCCTCCGTGGGTCCCCGGGGCTGAGCCCTCCCCATCCCAGGAGCGGCTCTGGCGGGCGATGCCCCACGCCCCGGGCACGCTGGTGGCACTGCCACCGGCCCGGCACAGCCTCGGGCCCCCAGATGGATGGGGACAGGAGCCCGTGGCCGGGCAGTGCGGGACGCGAGGCCAGGGCTTACCGGGGGGCTCAGGAGGAAATCCATGGGTGGCGGAGCACTGAGGAAGGGGCTGGGGCCACAGCGCCTGTGCCACCCGCAGGTCCCATCCCCAATCACGTGCCGCGGCAATGGGGCCTTGCCCAATGGCTGGGGGCAGCCATCCCGCGTGCCACGAGGGGTTAATCATTAACCCCGCTCCCGGCAGCCCCATAAACCCCAGCAGAGCCCTGCCGTGTGCTGGCACCGGGCACGGCACCGGCAGAGCCTCCCCTCGAGGGCACCCCCAGCCCCACAGCCCTGCCCCACGGCAGCGCACCGGGCTGGGCACCGTGCGGCCCCGCGGGCAGCCCCTCGCTCCAGCAGGGCCGTGCCGTGCCGTGCCATCCTGCTCCATGCCGTGCCCCAGGATGCTGCGGTTCCCCAATCCTGGCAGACCACCGCCCGCAGCCCCCCGGCCCCCCGGCAGCACTTACGCTCTCGAAGGCCGACGAGACGATGTGGTGGATCTCGGAGGACACCTGGGAGTGGCTCATGGCGCTGGCCGCGGGGCACGCTTAGCCCTTCTCCTTCTCACGGGGTCTCAGAGGGCGGTGTTGGGACAGCATAACCTGGGGGAGCAGAGCGGGGGGCTCGGGGGAGGGCTCCCCGTGAGCCCTGCAGGGCCGTGCCGCTGCCCAGCCGTGCCCCAGAGCCCCGCACCCAGTGCCACCTCCAGCCCCGCGGCTGCAGCAGCCCCGGCAGGGCGCCGCAGGGAGGGCGGCCGCGGTTGGCGTCCCTCCGGCTGACCCGGGGGCCGGGGAGAGAAAGAAAACAGCGGGGCGGGCTGCGCCCCGGGGCCGGCTCCAGCCGGGTTTGTCTTGGCCGCGGGGTCCGAGCAGGAGAGCGGGCGCCAAGACAAACGCCGGAGGAGAGCGGGGCCCAGGGCTGGGCTTGGACGGGGCCCAGCCCCTCGGCGTGACCCTGAGCGCGCTGAGCCCGGCCCCGCGCGGCACGGACCCCCAGACTGGACCCCCAGACGGGCACCCCCGCCGCCCTCCTTCACCCCAAACCCCTCCACGCGCCCTCCTCCAGCCCCGCGCCCCCCGCGCCCCCCACTTGCCCTCGGCAGCTCCCCGGGCCCCGGCTGAGCCCTGGGTGCCGGCGTGCCGGGTTTATTGCGGCGGGCGGCCCCACGTGACGGCGGGGACCGCGGAGGGTGGTGATGGATGACTGCGCCTCACATGGGCGCCTCGCCGCCCGCACCCGCACCCCTCCCGCCCCCCGCCCCACACCTGCGACCCCTCCGTGCGCCCCACACCGCCGCCACCCCGCACGTGGGGTGCTGCTGCCGCGGGCTGCTGCCCCCCCCCCCCCCAGGCTTTAAGGGGGCTGCTTGCCCCCCAAACCCCGCTGGCCGTGCCCCCAGGAGCAGGCGGGAGCCGCCCTGAGCCACTCTTTCCACACCGCGGGGTTTTCCAGGAGCCGTCCCCGCAGCCCCGTGCCCTTGCCAAGGTGGCTGCTGCCCATCAGCAAGGGGAGGCGAGGCGGGGGCAGGCACGGCCGCAGATAAGGACGGTGTTTGTGCGCCACCCCCGGCCCGGGGTGCCTGGCCGTGCCCTGCCAGCACAAACACCGCCACGGGCGGCACGGGGCCACGCTCCCCCTCTCCCCAACCCGTGCCCGGAGCCGTGGCCGGCCTCGAGGAGCTGCGGCCTCGGTGCCCGCCGGGACTGCGTCTCCTCGGGCCCTGCTCAGCCGCGGTGCGGTGCCAAGCCGGGCACGGCGCGCTGCCCGCGGCTGCTGGCTCTGGGCTCGGCGCTGCCCGGCTCCGGCTGCTCCCTAATCCCGGGGCCGGAGCCAGAACATCCACATTCCAGCCGAGCGAGCGCAGATTAGCGACCTGACCTGCCGGGGCGCCCGCCAAACCGCCGCTGCCACTCCCCCGCCGCCGGCCGGGGCGCGGGACGGGGAGCCCCGGTGTGTGCCCCGCAGCCCCGGGGAGGGACACGTCCCGCGGCCCCCGCGGCCACCGCACCCTGCAGGGCATGGGGACGGCCGGGGGCTCCCAGTTCCCATCATCTCTGCAGGAACTGTGCGGCTCTGGTCGCACCAGTGCGCCCAGTGGGGATGGAACTGGGGGGGGGACACAAGCTGGTGCCTGCTCCGGCAGAGCCGGGACCCCCAAAATGCCCCCTGCGGTCCCCCAGCCCCTAGGGCTGCAATGGGGGGAGGTGAAGGGGGAAGGGGGGGGTGAGCTCTGCTGTGCCAGGCAGCACCCGGGCACGGGGATGGGGAGGATGAGCCACCCGACAGCGGCAGCACGTGCTGAGCACGCAGCGGGGGCACAGGCACCCAGAAGAGCCTGGCTGGGCGCAGATGGAGCCTCCACGCGGCTCCAGCCCCGCTGGGGGGGCATGGCCACATCACCCCATGGGAGCAGCCCCGCTGTGGTGCGTGGGCCCCCACCCAAGGGTGCCAGGTCTGGTGCAGGAGCGCTCTCGCCGCTGCCCTGAGAGGCTTTGCTGCCTTTAATCCTGGCTGCAGCTCGCAGGGCTTAGAGCCTCGTAAACACCTCTGGGACTGCGCTGGGCAGAGCGCAGCTGGGAAGCGGTCCTGAGCCGTGTGCTCATGGCACCGGGGAGCCGTGTGCTAACCCGCCTCCAGCCCCTGCACGCCTGCCCCTTGCCCAAAAGGGGGGCTCCGAGCACTGCCCCGCTCCCCTGGCCTTCGGCGGTGCCACAGCGGGGACCCAGCAGGACCGCGGGGCCGGCAGAGCCGCAGCACCCGGCCACAAGGGCTGCGGGCACCCTTGGCTGACCCCGCTGGAAAGGGTGACGGGCGCCAGGCCCTCTGCTGCCCCGCTGGGGCTGAGTCACCGCGAGCGCGGCCGGGCGGAAACGGCTCAGCAGCTCGTGCCGCGGCCGGGAGAGGAGCCACGAGGAGCCCTGAGTCAGGCGCTCCCGCACCGGGCACCCCGCTGGTCCCGCACCCGCTCCCCGCAGCCCCGCGGGGCCGGGAGGACGCCCCGGTCCCCGCACCCCTGGCCCCGCAGGAGCCCCCCGCGCCCCGCAGCAGAGCCGGTCCCGCAGCGCTCCGCGTGCGGCGTTTCCCAGGCCCTGGCGCGGCACAATGGGCTGTTGTTTGCCGGGAACAATCCCGCTCAGATAAGCAGGGCAGGTCCCCGATAGGGAGATAGGGCTGCCAACACCGCTCTGCGCCATTAATTACCGCCTGGCTCCGCTCGGTGCCTGTGCGTGAGCCGGCTCTGCTGCTCCCGCCCCGGTGCTGCCGCCGCATTCCTGGGGCCAGCCTCGACCTGCCCGCCTGATCCCGCCTAAGACGATTACAGGGCATCGTCCCGGCCCCGCGGCACCACGCCTGGCGCTCCCGGGGCTGCTCCCGGCCCCGCTGCAGCACCCAGCAGCAGCTCCCTGGACGCAGCACCCCCACCACCACCACCACTGCTCGTGCCCGTGCCGCTGGCCACCCACACGCAGCCCCGTGCCTCTCCAGAGGTGGATGCCCCAGGCACTCATCCACGAGCCACACGTTTGTGCCCACAGGCCAGGGAGCAGCCCTTGGTGGCCGCTGCCCCAGGTTTTGGAGCCTCATCCACAGCCTGGCCGCGGGACCCAGCCCAGCCACCGCTGCCCGAGCTGGGCCCGCTCCATGGACACTGCCCCTGGCATGCTCCGGGTGCGCTGCCACAGGCTCAGCGTGGCGCTGGGCAGGCTGTGCCCTGCACTGGGTGGACGTGTCCCAGCCCCAGCCCTGCCCCGGTCAGCGGGGAGAGGAGCCCCGGTGCCACGGCCCCACGTGGGAACCCAACGGGGGCTGCGTGGTGATGGGCACCGCTGACCCCGTGGGGCTCCTGGGGCCTTGTCCCCCCAGTACCCCCGCTGTGAGCGGCCAGAGGTGATGCTGCACCAGGTCACCAGCAGCCGTGGGCCCCCCACCCCTTCTCATGGGGCTTTTTTGGGGGGAATGTCCCCATTGTCCCCATTTCCCATTCTCTATGCACGGTCCCCCACCCATCCCTCTGCGCATTGTGTCCCAGCGCACCCGAGGGGGACCAGGGACAGCCACAGCCCCAGAGAGCTGCATGCACTGCCCCGACCTGGTGGGATGGGGTCCCTGTGCCCCCACGGAGAGCAGGCTGGGGGTGCTGAGGGGGCCGGCACCGCGAGGAGCCCCCACAGCCCCCAGCCCCACACCGTGTGGGTCGCGGGACAGCCCCCTCCCTCTGCAGCAGGTGGGCTGCCCTGTCCCTGTCCCTGTCCCCACCATGGCACCAGGAGCTCGGTGGTGACGAGGAGCCCCCAGGGGAGCAGGGCTGCAGCCTTGGGCACAGCTCAGCCCGGGGCACCCGGCCGCCCACCCCATCCCACGGCAGCGGGAGGACGAGGAGGAATTTGGTGGCTGCAGCCGCTCGCTAATCCCCCTGCTCCTGCCCAGGACATTCCTCAGCTCCGGGCGCAGCAGCCATTCGGGGCAGCAAGGCCCCAGCCCGGTATCACCGTGCCAGCGGCACCAGCCCGTGACCGGCACCCCAAGGCTGAGCTGCCTCCGCACCCCGGGGTGCTGGGCTCACCGTGCCCCCCATGGGTCACCGGCGTCACCGGCACCTGCAGTGGCCGTGCGCATGCGGCCACCCCTGAGCCCCCTGTCCCGGTCCTGCCACCCCCCCGCTCACCTGGCGGCTCCGTGTGGCCCCGTGAGCCCCCGGCAGAGCCGGGCCTGCAGCGCAGGGGGTCGGGGAGCCCGCGCCTGCTCCCACGGCCATGGCAGGCGGCGAGGGATGGAGCGGGGCCCGCTGCCACCAGCACGCCGCAGCCCCCCTCGGCACGGCTCCCGTGGCCGCCGAGGTTCTCTAGACACTGCAACTTCAGAAGCCGCCACCAAAAATATCCTCCTCCCCCCGCTCGGTGACCTCAAAACAACCGGATCCAGGGGATGAATCACGGCGCTGCTCCGCGCGCACGCCCACACGCGGTGCCACCGCCACGGCCCCGGGGGGCCGGCGTCCCCCCCCGGCAGCACGGGGACACGGGGCCGCCCTGGGAGCTGCCGGCCAGACCCCACAGTACCCCAGCCCAGGGGGCTCCGTCCCACAGCAGCCACCAGCCCCTGCCCCATCCCGAGGGCTGCGGCCACCCCAGGGTGCGCCCAGGGAAGGATCAGGCGCAGCCGCACCGCGGGCTCGGCAGGGTGCCTGGGGACAGGCGCCAGCACAGCCCCTGCCCCCCGGCCGGGCTGGGGGCTGCGTGCCCACCCTGCCCCTGCCCGGCCCCACTCACCCCATCGCCCGGCGCCGTGCTCCTGCTGCTCCTCGCTCCCGTGCTGCAGGCCCCGAGGGAGCCCCCGGGACAGGATTGTGCCCCGTGGGGCCGGGAACCCTCGGCACAGCCCCTGCCGCGGGCTGAGCTGGCCGCTGTCTGTCTGTCTGTGTCTGTCTGTCTGTCTGTCCGCCCGCTCTGTGCTCCGAGCTGCCAAGTGCCCGGACAACGCCGGGAGCTTTTATACCGGTGCGCGAGGAAAAAAAAAAGCAGCAGCAGCAGCAGCAGCAGCGAGACTCTTTGTTCCGTCAAGCCTGTAACAGGCCACTTTATCCAAACACCGCTCCAGTGCCAAGTCCCAGTAACTGTTCTGAGGCAGCCACACCTCTGCGCGCGGCGAGGCTCCCGCTGGGCACGGGGGCCGGCGAGAGGCGAGCGTGGCCGGGCTGGGGGCGGCCGTGGCCAGGAGAGGCTCCTGCGGGGGACGCGGGGAGGGTCGGGTGGCACCGGGGCACCGCGGGGAGCAGGACGCGCACCCGGCTTCACGGCACCGGGAGCCAGCGTCCCGCAACGGGACAGGCACCGGGCGAGGGGCACGGGGGGACGCAGCAGCAGGAGATGGGGGGCTGGGGGGGGGCAGCCCCGTTCCCTGTGCCCGCTCGCTGGCTCCATCGCGGTGGGGTCGGGCGGCGAGCCCGGGCTGCGCGGCGCTGCGCTCCCCGCTAATGACAGGGCTGCGCCGGGGCCCGGGGCCAGGCTCGGTCCCACGGCTCCCGGGGGGGCTCCCCTCTGCCCGGCCCCGGGGTCACCGCCGTGCCCCCGCACCCGTCCTGGCCCCGTGCTGCCACCCCCGGCCACGTCTCCGCCAGCCCCCGGGGGGCTCCCCGGTGTTTCTCGGTGCCCCGTGCCCGGGGGGAGCGGAGCAAAGTGGGGCAGGGGAGAGGCGGCACCGCTCGGTGGGCAGCCCACGGCCACGGGGTCACCGGGGGTCACCGGGGGTCACTAGGGGTCACCAGGGGTTACCGGGGGTCACCGGGGGCACCCACGCAGGGTCCCCACCGAGCCCCCCGGCCGTGCCCTGCCAGCTACGGGTGCAGGCAGCCGGGGGGGGGGGGCTGCACACCCACCGGTGCTACCGGGGGGGCACATCTGGGGGGTGCTGCCCCTCGGGGGGGGTCCGCGCCACCGGCTGGGCTCGGGACCGAGCGGCACCGCGGGGCCGGAACCCCCCCGGGGTTACCGAGGGGACCCCTCCCCCCCGCCCCCCCCAGCAGCCCCGGGACCGTCCCCAGCCCCCCCCGAGGCTGCCCCGGGGCGGCGGCGGCACCGAGCGGCGGGGCCGGGCCCGCGGCGCCGTTCCCCAGCCCCGGAGCCTTGCGCAAGCGGCGGCCCCGCGGGAGGGGGGCACCGAGCCCCGCC
Source organism: Aythya ferina (assembly GCF_964211825.1). Taxonomy (NCBI): domain Eukaryota; kingdom Metazoa; phylum Chordata; class Aves; order Anseriformes; family Anatidae; genus Aythya; species Aythya ferina. The sequence continues at coordinate 632,846 of NC_140297.1, forward strand.
GGGACCGGGCCGGGGGGGGGCGGCCGGGGGGGGCTCGGGACGGCACCGGGGGAGCCTCGGGGCTGCACGGGGACCCCGGGGGCGCGGAAGGGCGGAGGGGAGGAACCGGGAGCGGCCCCGGTGCGGGCGGGGACCGCGAGGACCCCGGAGCCGCCCCCCCCCACCTCTACGGGCGCCCCGTCGGGGCTGGGAGCGCGGCCGGCAGGCGCTGAGCCCCGCGGGGCTGCCCGGGCCGGGCACTTACCGGAGCTCCGCGCCGCGCCTGGGCCGGGCCGGGGCCGCTCTGTGCGGGGCGGGGCGGGGCGGGGCGGGGCGGACCCGGAACCCGGCCCGGGAGCGGCACCGGGCGGCGGCGGGGCTCGAACCCGCGGCCACGGGGATAGGGAGGTGGGGGGGGGGGGGGCGCGGGGGGCGTGGTCACGGCATGGGCGGGGCTATCGCGGGGGCTGCCGGGAGGTGTGGCTGCACCGGGGAGGGTGTGGCCGTGCCGAGGGGCGGGGCTATCGCGGGGGCTGCCGGGAGGTGTGGCGGTACCGGGGAGGGCGGGGCCTGGCGGAGGCGGGGCGGGGCGGGGCGGGCGCGGGGGCTGCCGGGAGGCGCGGCGGGGGCCGGGCGGTGCGGGCCCGAGCGGAGCGATGCAGAAATACGAGAAACTGGAGAAAATCGGGGAAGGTGCGGGGGGGGCGGGGAGCGGGGCAGGGATCGGGGCTGGGTCCGGGGCGGGTGGCGGCGCGGCGGTGACCGGGCTGCCCGCAGGCACCTACGGGACCGTGTTCAAGGCCAAGAACCGGGAGACGCACGAGATCGTGGCGCTGAAGCGGGTGCGGCTGGACGACGACGATGAGGTGAGGGGGGGAGGGGAGGGGAGGGGAGGGGGCCGGGACGGGACCGAGCGGGGCCGTGCCGAGCAGCCCCGGGCTGTACCGAGCTGTACCGGGCTGTACCGGGCCGTACCGAGCTGTACCGGGCTGAGCCGAGCCGGGCCGGACCGGGCTGGGCTGATCTGAGCTGTACCAAACGGTCCTGGGCCATACCGAGCCGTACTGGGCTGTGCCATACTGACCCGAGCCATACCGAGCAGTCCCGTGCTGTACCGAGCTGTACCGGGCTGATCCGAGCCAGGCTGTACTGAGCCATGCTGATCTGAGCCGTACCGAATGGTTCTGGGCCATACGGGGCTGTACTGGGCTGGGCCATATGGATCTGAGCCGTGCTGAGCCTGCCAGGCTGATCCGAGCCGTACCGGGCTGAGCCGAGCCGTACCAGGCAGTCCTGTGCTGTGCTGAGCTGTGCCAGGCCGTGCTGTGCCGTACCGAGTGGTCCCGTGCCATACCGAGCCGTGTTGAGTGGTCCCACGCCGTGCCGGGCCATACCGAGTGGTCCTGTGCCATGCCACGCTGTGCCGTGCCGGGCCATACTGCATGGTCCCGTGCCATACCGAGCCATATTGTGTGGTCCTGTGCTGTGTCGGGCCATACTGAATGGTCCCATGCCATACCAAGCCATGCCGGGCCATACTGAGCCATGCCGTGCCATACCAAGCCGTACTGAGCGGTCCTGTGCCGTGCTGGGCCATACTGAGTGGTCCTGTGCCATGCCATGCTGGGCCATGCCATGCTGGGCCATACCATGCCATGCTGTGCCGTGCCATGCTGTGCCGTGCTGTGCTGGGCCATACTGCATGGTCCCATGCCATTCCAAGCCATATTGAGTGGTTCTGTGCTGTACTGGGCCATACCAAGTGGTCCCGTGCCATACCGAGCCGTGCCGTGCCATGCTGTGCCGTGCCATACTGAGTGGTCCTGTGCCATACCGAGCCATATTGAGCGGTTCTGTGCTGTGCTGGGCCATACTGAGTGGTCCTGTGCCATGCCATGAAGTACCAAGATGTACTGGGCCATACCGAGTGGTCCCATGCCATACCGAGCCGTGCCGTGCCGTACCGACCCAGTCTTGGTGCCGCAGGGTGTGCCCAGCTCGGCGCTGCGGGAGATCTGCCTGCTGAAGGAGCTGAAGCACAAGAACATCGTCAGGTGAGCGCAGCGCGGCCCCGCGGGGCGTGTGCCCCCTCCCGGGACCCGGTGCGAGGTGCGGCCGTCCCCGCAGGCTGCACGACGTCCTGCACAGCGACAAGAAGCTGACGCTGGTCTTCGAGTTCTGCGACCAGGTGAGCGCCCGGCGCGTGCGGCACACGGCCCCCGGCCCCCGCCCTGCCCTGACGCCGCCGCTGCTCCCCCCGGCAGGACCTGAAGAAGTACTTTGACAGCTGCAACGGGGACCTGGACCCCGAGATCGTCAAGGTGGGGGTCCCGGGGAGCCGGGGGGCGCCCGGCTGTGGGGGTGCAGGGTGGGCACCTCGTGCTCACGGCCGCGCTGTGCCCCGCAGTCCTTCATGTACCAGCTGCTGAAGGGCCTCGCGTTCTGCCACAGCCGCAACGTGCTGCACAGGGACCTCAAGCCCCAGAACCTGCTCATCAACAGGGTGAGCCCGGGGGGGGGGCATCTGTCCCCCTGGGGTCCGTTTGGGGTCCCTCTGGGGTCCTCCCGGGGTCTCTTTGGGGTCGTTTGGGTCTGACCCTGGAGCTCTGGCCGCAGAACGGGGAGCTGAAGCTGGCAGACTTCGGCCTGGCGCGAGCCTTCGGCATCCCGGTGCGCTGCTACTCGGCCGAGGTGAGTGTGCCGTGCTCGTGCTGTCTGTGTGGGGGGGGGCCCGGCCCCCTCTGCCCCACTGCGAGCACCCCCCCGCCGCCCCCACGCAGGTCGTCACGCTGTGGTACCGGCCCCCCGACGTGCTGTTCGGCGCCAAGCTCTACTCCACCTCCATCGACATGTGGTCGGCCGGCTGCATCTTCGCAGGTGGGGGCGGGCGGCACCGGGGGGGGGAGGTTTTGGGGGCCGGGACCCCCCAGGGGGGGCTTCTGGGGCTCATCCCCGCTCCCTGCCTAGAGCTGGCCAACGCGGGGCGGCCGCTCTTCCCGGGGAACGACGTGGACGACCAGCTGAAGAGGATTTTCCGATATCCTTCTGGGGGGCGGGGGGACACGGGGGGGGTGCGGGAGGAGGGCTGGGACGGGGCCGGGGGGGGGGTGCGGGTCCCCGGGCTGGGGTCTGCCCAGCACCCCGGAGCCGTGGCCCTTGACTGCGGCCGCCCCCACGCTGCTGGGCACCCCCACGGAGGAGCAGTGGCCGGCCATGGCCAAGCTGCCCGACTACAAGGTGAGGCGCTGGGGGGGCCGGGGGGGGGGCGGCGGGCGCGGGGCCCGGCTCTCACGGCTGTCCCCAGCCCTACCCCATGTACCCCGCCACCACCTCCCTCGTCAACGTGGTGCCCAAGCTCAACGCCACCGGCCGGGACCTGCTGCAGGTGAGCGCTGCGTGGGGGGCACCGAGGCCTTTGCGGGGACGGGGGGGCTGCTCCGGGACCCCCCCAGCCTCACCGTGCCCCCCCCTGCCACCCGCAGAACCTGCTGAAGTGCAACCCGGTGCAGCGGATATCGGCGGAGGAGGCCCTGCAGCACCCCTACTTCACGGACTTCTGCCCACCCTAGGCCTGGCCCCGTCCCGCTCCGAGCCGCGGGGGGGGGAGCAGGGGACAAGCGCCCCGCAGCCCCCCCCCTCCCCGCTATTTATTAGGTTTTTATCCAGCGCTGCCCCCCCCGGGCCTGCCCCGCAGGGCTGGGGCACCGGCGTCCCCCCCCGCGGTGCTGGCAGAGCGGCAGGACCTGGGGGGCCGGACCCCCGCGCCCCCCCCCAGCCCCCCCCCACGACCTCTCCCCAGCCCTGGCAGCGGACGGGACCCCCGGTGCTGGCCCCGGGGGGGGCACCTCGTTCCCCAGCGCGCTGCGGGCGGGGGGCTGCGCGCGGTGGGTACAGACATAAAGAGCTTCCCCCTCCCCGAGCCGCCTCCTTCCTGGTGCAGCGGGGGGGCCGCAGGGACAACCTGAGGCTGTTTTGGGGGGGGGGGGGCGGCGGGTGGGACCCCCCCGAGGCGCAGCCACACCACCGGCGCCTGGGGCAGGACTTTAATGGCGCGGGGGGGCGCATGTACAGCGGGGACGGGGGACAAGCAGCACATGCAGGGACACGGGGAGCCCCGCAGCCCCCTGCCGCCTGGGCGCCGTATGGGGCCGGGGGGGGGGTCTGCTCCCCCACCAGCCCCCAAAACCCCCCCCCCCCGGCCGGCCGGGGGTGCGGGGCCGGGCCCCTCAGCAGGCGAACTCCTCCAGGGCGCCTAGAGCCGGGTGACGAGGTAGCACGTTCGGGGCGAAGGCGACACCGTCCGCGTGGCTGCGCAGGGGGCGGCAGGCACTCTGCGGGCACGAGGGGGGCAGCAGTTGGGGGGGGGGGGGTTGGGGGGCTCTGGGGGGGGCCGCTTCCACCCCCCTCAGCTGCCCCACGGGGGTCCCAGAGGACCGGGGAGGTGTCCGAGCTGTGCGCGGTGTCGTTGCGTCCACGCGGCCCACGGCAGCCACACGCGCACCCCGCACCCCACACGCACTGCATGGGGCAGGGCCCCCCCCCACAGCCCCCCCGTTTTGCGGGAGCACCACCCCGACCCCACGCAGGGCACGGCCCTGGCGCTGTCCCCGCGGTGCCTGGGGGTGGTGGCATGGTGCTGGGGGGGTGATGCATGAGGATGGGAGCGCAGCCGCCCCGCGGATGGTGCCGAGAGAGAAGCCTGGGATGGAGGGGGACAGGAGGGGGGGGCCCTGCCGCCGTCCTCGCCCCGCGCCCCCCCCGGTGTCCCTGCGTCCCCGGTGTCTACCTGGGCCCGGGCGGGAGCGCGGCGGCGGGGCTGCCCGGCACGGCTGGATGCTCCTGGGGCAGGGCGGGCGGACAGAGAGGAGACCGTGAGGCGCGGGGGCCGCAGATGGGGTGGGATGAGGTGCCGGGGATGGGGGGGAGGGGGGGGGAGAGCGGGGCAGGGGGCTGGCGGGGCGCTGGAGGGGGGTTACCAGGGTGCTGCTGCTGCTCCGCCGCATCCGCTTCTTGTCCTTGTAGAAGCCGAGGAGCTTGTCCCGAAACACCTGCGGGGGGGACAGGTCAGTGCCCCCCACCCGCGGCCCTGAGGGCGCTGGGGGTGAGGGAGGGGGCAGGCGAGCGGCCCCGTGGTGGGGGCAGCCTCACCTCGTACAGGTAGTCGAAGATCTCCAGGATGGTCAGCAGGCTGGCGCCGATGAAGAGCCCCATCTGTCCCCCGATGTCACCTGGGGCGCGGGGGCAGCGTTGGTGCGTGGCCCCCACCCCGGCCCCCACCCCGGCCCCAGCCCCAGCCCCGGCCGGGCACTCACCCAGCAGCCCCGCCACCTCGTACGCCTTCTTCTGCTCTATCATCTCGTAGTTCAGGGCCTCGAAGAAGATGTCCAGCACCAGCACGTTGTCCCTGGGGGGCAGGCGGGTGAGCCCCCCGGCACGGCGACGAGCTGGGGTCTGCGCCGTGCCGGGGTGGGATGGGGGGGTCTGCGTGCACACTGGGGGCAGCACAGCCCCACTGTGCCATGCGGTGCCAGGCGGTTTGCTCTGTGCTGGGGTGGGTGTGAAGCCAGGAGGCCGTGCTGTGCCGTGCCGTGCCATGCTGTGCCGTGCCATGCTGTGCCGTGCCGTGCCATGCTGTGCCATGCTGTGCCATGCCGTGCCGTGCCCCGTGGGCAGCAGCGGGGCCGTGCAGCACTCACGCGATGTACTGCTCGGTCTTGTTGAACTTCTTGGCCAGGTAGCGCGCTGAGGCCTTGCTGGGGATCTTCACCATGGAGAGCTCCTTGCCGTAGCGCACCATGTCGCAGGGCGTGCGGCAGGCGCAGTACTCGCTGTCCTTCTTCACCAGGAAGTCTGGGGGGGGGCACGGGCTGGGACAGGGGGTGCAGGCACGCAGCCCCCTGCCCTGCTCGCGTCCCATGAGTGCTGCCAGCGGGACCCCAGACCCACAAATCCAGGTTGGGTTTGGGGTCGGCGGGGCTGTGACCGGGGGGCTGCACCTACCCAGAGCGGGGTCAGCGCACTCCTTGTACTGCTCCGGTGTGCAGACGTTGGCGTTGCCTGTGGGGGGACGCAGCGGTCGTGGGGTGCAGGGGAGGGTCCCGAGAGGGGTCCCTGCCCCTCCAAACCCCCTCCCCACTCACCCGGCATGTGCACCATGCGGCAGTTGCAGTTCTCGGCCAGGTAGCGCGTCTCGCAGTCGAGGCGGCAGGCGGTGATGCTGTAGTTGGTGAAGAAGTCGGACTCGATGGGGGTGGCCTTGCAGTCCCCCCAGGGCGGGGGCAGGTACACCAGCTGCCGGGCCCGTGCTAAGGAAAACTCAGCAGCGCCGGCGGCCCCGTCCCACGGCCCCGTCCCACCTCGGTGGCCCCATCCCACGGGTGGGCAACACAGAGCCTTGGGGGGGCCGAGAGGGGAGCCCCATGGCGGGCACTGCGGGATGGGGGCTCCGGACCCCACGGGGACAGGGCCTGGTGTAGCCAGGGGGTCACCAGCACCGTGGGCTTGGTGGTGCAAGAGTGGGGGCAGTGGGGGGGACAGCAGAGAGGGGCAGGGGCAGCGCTGCCCACACCAGCAGCACCAGCACACATGGAGACGCCCACTCCAGGCACCTAAATTTAGGCGTCTGGCTGTGCCAGCTGGCTGCCGCCCCTGCCCGCAGGCTGCTCGGCAGGAGCCGGGGGGGGAATGGTGTGGGGGGGGGCACAGCCTGAGCCTGCGGCAGGGACTGAACGGCCCTGCCCAGGCACGGCCCCAGCCGGGGGCTGCCTGTGCCGGGGAGGGGGTCCCGGTGCCCCCCGGTGTTGGGGTGGGTGCCGGATACCCGCTGCTGCTGGCAGGACACGAAGGTCTGGAAGCCGGGCGCCACCCCGAAGCCCAGCTGGTCGATGAAGGGGGGCTCCTGCTGGCTGTGGATCTGCACCTTCACCCCCGCCTCGTAGGACGTCTCGTCTGCAAGGCAGCGCGGGGCGATGCAGGGTCTGACCTCCTTCCCCGCCACCCCCCACGCCCCCCCAGCACGCGGGGTCCTCACCGGTGTCCCCCCAGACGGGCAGGTATTCCTCCTGCTGGATGTTGAGCATCAGCTCCAGGCCGTTGCCCGCGCCGCCCTGCAGCGTGGTCAGCAGCTCGGTGCCCGGCTGCCCCGAGTTGAAGGTGTAGCACTTGCCCAGGCGGGTGAAGATCTGTGGGGCGGGGGCGGCAGCCTCAGCGCCTGCCCTGGGGCAGGGGGACGGGAGCTGGGCCCCACAGGGCCCCGAGTGGGGCTGGGGGCTGGGACCCTGCAGGACCCCGCAGCACAGGGCAGGGCTGGCACGCTGCCCCCTTCCCTGCTGGCACCAGCACGATCCTACAGCAGTTTTGGAGCCCGCCCGGCCCCACAGCGGCTGATCCCGTGCTGAGGGGCCGGGAGGTGGCTTGGCACCGCTGGGCTCCCCTGGATGCGCCCCGGTGCTGCAGCCCCCGCGCTGCCCTACGTCCCTGGGGGTGGGCGAGAGGAGCTGCCCCTGCCAGCGCCGGGGGGGCTTCACCAAGCACCTGGGGCTGGGGATGGAAAGGGGGGGGCAGGAGCCATGCCCCAGAGACACTGCCCCACAGCCTGTGTACACCATCACCCCACAGCCTGTGCACCCTGCTACCCCACAGCCTGCACATCCCATTGCCCCACAGCCTGTGCACCCCACAACCCACAGCCTGTGCACCCCATCACCCCCCAGCCTGCACATCCCACCGTTCCTCAGCCTGCCCTGCCCTGGGTCCTGCCCAAGCCCTGCCCTGGACAGAGCCACCCTGGGGGCAGAGCTGGCCCGGGATGGGGATGGGGAAAGGGATGGGGGCTCCTGTGAGTCCTGCCCAGGGCCGAGCTGCCCGCGGCAGAGCCGGCCACGGCCACGGTGCTGGCAGCGGCCACGGTGGCACTCACGGCGGTGAAGTTCTCGGGGCCGCAGTTCTGGCCGCGGAAGCGGCAGCTCAGCAGCATGTCGCGGATGGGGTGCCCGGCGCGCTGGTAGAAGGCGGCCAGGTCGTAGCTCTTGCTGGGGAAGAAGCCGGTGAAGTCCGCGGGCTGCCCCAGCGCCCGCAGGTAGCGGGAGAAGTCCTCCCGCTCCACCGCCAGCAGCTCCTTGCCCAGCCAGAACAGGTCGTTGGGGGTGAGCTGGGAGCGCCGGATGCGGTTGTAGTTGCAGAGGGTGACGGCGGGGAAGGCGAGCACGCGGCTCTCCGCCTCGTCCAGCACCGTGACGTGCGGGTAGGCGGCGTAGTGCCGGACCCGCTCCCCGGCCTGCAGCAGGAAGGCGCCCAGCGAGGCCAGGAAGGCGCCGGCCCAGAGCAGGCGGCGCGGGGCGGGGGCCCCCGGCACGAAGACGTGCCCCAGCCCGTGCAGGGTGCAGGAGCGGGCGAAGGCGGCCAGGCTGGCGGCCCCGTGCGCCCCGGTGCCCGGCTGCGTGGCCATGGTGGCCCCGTCCCGCAGCGCGGCTCTGCAGGGGGATTGGGTTTCAGCGCCAGCGCGGGGACGCGGGGGACACGTGAGCGGGCGCGAGGCAGGGCAGCAGCGGGGATGCGGGTGGTGGGGACGCAGCCCGTCCCCCTGGGGGGCTCAGCCCGTCCCCCTGCTGGGACCCACCCGCCTGCCCAGCACCGGGGACCCCAGGGAGCAGGATGCCAGCACCCACAGGGCGAGCCGGAGCCGAGACCCCATGGATCTGTGAGAATCCCCCCCCCCGACACCAAAGCCCCCTGCCCAAACCTGCCCCAGAGGCAGAGCTGCCCCCACACCCTGCCCACCCCCTGCGCCCAGCCCTGACCCCCTGCACCCCCCGCACCAAGTCCTTCCCCTCCCCACGGAGCCCCCCTGAGGGGCTGCACCAGGCACAGGGGAAGGGGGGCAGTGGGCTGCTTGGGCCTGCTGCAGCCTCGAGCCCCCAGCCCCATCCCACGGCCGCACGTGGTGTGGGACCCCCCCGGCGGCCCCATCCTGACCCCACCGCGGGGGGGGGCGGCTGCTGCAGTACCGAGCTCCCAAAGAGGGGAGCCATCGCCATGGCAACGCTGCCCATGGGGGGGGGGCTGCCATGGAAACCGGCAGCCCAGCACCAGGACGTGAGGGATGGGGGGGGACAGGACGGGGACGGGGACGTGGCCCCTGCGCGCGCAGCGCTCGGCCCCAGCATCTCCCACCTCCACCCCGCAGCGGGGGCCACACGTCCCAGCCCCCAGCCCCACTGCCTCGGGGGGGCACAGATGCGGTGTGAGCCCCCCACCACTCATAGCCCTGGCTTGGGACCCCCATCACACACCCGGGTGCCTGCGCACGGCCACCTCAGTGCCTGCGCTGCAGTGGGAGCCGGTGTCCGGAGCGCGGGGTGGCGGTGGGGGGCAGCAGGACCCTAATCCGCGCTCAGCCCGCGCATTAGCGCTGTATTTTTAGCAGGCAAAGTTGCAGCCGGTGCAGCCAGCAGCGGGGCTGGGGGGGGGGGGGCACGGCCGGGCTCCGGGCAGCCTCTAGGGCACTGCCGCGCACGCTCCTGCTGCCAGCGCCGGGACGACACGTGCCCGGTGGAGCAGCAGCCCCGGGAGCAGCAAGCGGCACGGGGGGAACGGGCGCTGGCCCCAAGACCCCCAACTCGTCCCCGTGCCCTGCCCCCAGCCTGCCGGCCCCCCTGCCACAGCACCCGGCCCGGGGGATTAGAGCCCGGGGAGGGGGTGCCGCAGCCCAGGGCTGCCCGGGGAAGTCCTTGGCGCGGAGCTGCAAAGGCGAATTCATTTCCTGCTCCCCAGCGTCGGGCTGGCGGCGGTGGCTGGCGTGACCGCACACCAAGCTCGTGCCGGCTGCGGTGGGGACCGGGGAGCAGAAGTCAGGGTCCTGACCAACGTGCCCCCTCCCCACGGAGCGACCAGGGTGCCTGCCCCATGGCCCCACAGCTCTGCACCCCCCCGGCCAGGCACTGCCCGTGTGGGTCTCACCCCTGCCACAAACGGGACCCTGCAGTGCTGGGGCTGAGTGTGCCGGGTGGGGGTCCCGCTGCCCATCCTCGCTGCCGTTGCCCCCCCGGGGGGTTCAGCTCCCCGGCACCGCGCTGCACTCACTGCAGGTGCCTGGGGCTGAGCCCCCTCATCCCGTGCAGGGCCTGCAGCACTCCGCGGGGCACGGCAGCGGTGGGTGCTGATGGCACGGGGAGGGAGGCTGCTCGGCTGCAGCACGGGCACTGTGCCCAGCTGCCTGGCACCCCCAGGGTGGGCACCAGATGGGGGCACCGCCAGCCAGCACCCAGCCCACCGCGGTGCCTGGGCAGGCGGTGCCAAGGAAGGGGCTCACCCAGGTGCCCACCAGCCCCTGCACGCTGCTGCCCACCCCCGTGGGGACACCCCCGGCCACCTGTAACCCCCAGGACGGTGACCGCCCCATGCCCCAGCGCTCCCCCGTCCTGCGGCCGGGCCCCCCGGCACTCACCACGGTGAAGTTGCGGGCGGTGCAGTTGGCGCCGCGGAAGGAGCACTGCAGCAGCATGTCGGCCAGGTCGTGGCCCGTGCGGTTGTAGAACTCGGCCATGCTGAAGGGCTTGGCCTTGAAGTTCTTGAAGTTGGCCTTGTCGCGCAGCGCGGCCAGCACGTCGGGCTCGGCCAGCTGCGGGTTGCTGATCTCGTAGCGGTCGTTGAGCAGCGCCAGCAGCTCGCCGACGTGGTACATGTCGTTGCGGGTGATCTTGGAGAAGCGGAACTCGTTGAGGTTGCAGATGGTGATGGCCGGGAAGGTGAGGTTGTGCGCGGCCACCTCGTCCAGCTTGGTGACGTGCGGGTAGGTGAGGAAGTAGGCGACGCGCTCGGCGCACACCAGCAGCAGCAGCCCCAGCGAGCCCAGGAAGAACACGCTCCAGAGCACGCGGCGCAGCGACACGGCGCCGTAGGCGAAGATGTGGCTGATGCCGTGCAGCGACGAGCTGCTGGCGAACGCCCGCAGGCTGGAGAGGGGCTCGGGGCCCCCCCCGCCGCCCTCCCCGCCGCCCCTCATGCTGCTGCCGCCGCCCGCCCCCTCCCCATCGCCGCCCCGGCCCCGGTCCCGGCCCCGGTCCCGGCCCCGGCCGCTCCGCTCGGCTCCGTTCGGCTCCGCCGCGGGAGGCGCCGCTCTCCGGGGGCCGCTCCCGGTGCGGCGCCGCCCCCAGCCCCAGCCCCGGCCCCGCTGCGCCCCCCGCGCCGGGCGCCTCCCCCGGGGCTCCGCGCTCCGCTGCCGCCGCCCCGGGCCCCGCCGCTCTCCCCCCCCCGGGGCCGCCCCCGTGCACGGCGCCGAGGCTGCGGCTGCGCTACCCGGGGCCGTGAGCTTCCCGCAGCCGTGCCGCGGGACGGCAGCTGCCCGGGGGGGCCGCGGGGAGACAGCGGCTGAGCCGGGGGGGCTCGGAAGGGACGCGGCGGGGCGACCCCCGGCTGACCCCTCCCTCCCTCCCCGGGACCCCCCCGCGCTGCGCCCCGGTCCCCGGCTCCGCCGCTGCCTGGGGGGCGGGCGGGGACCCCCCCGTGGCGGCTGCAAGCGCCGGGGGGTGGCCTGGGGACCCCGGGCGGTGGGAGCCGACACCGTGCTGCAGAGCCGGGACCGGCCCGGGGGCTGGGGGGGGTCCCGGGGCGCCCGGAGGAGCCCCGCGGGGGGACAGCGGCCGGGGGGCACCCGGGGGTGCCCCCACCGGGACGGGACAGGACGAAGGGAACCGAACCGGGCCGGGCCCTGACCCCCCCGGGACCCCGGTGCCCCCCCGGTGCCCCCCGCCGGAGGGGCGGGGCTTGGGAGCGGCACGGAGCCCGGCCCCGCCCCCCTCCCCCGGTGCCCCGCCCCTCCCGGAACTGCCGGCGCTGCCCGCCCCGCCCCGGCCCCCCCCGCAGACGTCACAGCCGGTGTCCGCAGCCTTTTATTGCCCCCCCCCGCCCCGCTCAGCGCCGCTCCGCCGCCTGCCGCCGGGTCAGCTCCGCGTACAGCCCCCCCCGCCGCCACAGCTCCTCGTGCGTGCCGGCCTGCGGGGCTGCCGTCAGTGGGCGGGGCTCGGGCAGGCCCCGCCCACTGTGCAAAAGCCACGCCCACTTCATGACAAGCCCCGCCCCCAGCCCACGACCCCCGGGTAACCTCTCCATGCCCCGCCCATCGCTCCAACAAGCCCCGCCCCTCCCCAAGAAGACCCCTCAAGGCCCCGCCCCCTGCCCGGATAAGCCCCACCCCCGCCCCGCCCCTTGCCCCTCCCTGGAGGACCCCCACCAAGCCCCGCCCTCAATTTGAGCCAAGTCCCGCCCCCTTGCCCCACACCCTCAGGGTGCCCTGCCAAGCCCCGCCCCATTTGGACCAAGCCCCGCCCCCTGCCCCATCCCTAGGGGACCCCCTCCAAGCCCCGCCCCTTGTCCACCCCCAAATGACCCCCCAAGCCCCGCCCCCATCCAGAGAAACCCCACCCAAGCCCCGCCCTCAACTTGACCCAAGCCACGCCCCCTTCCCCCACCCCCTTATCCCCACCAAGCCCCGCCCTGCTTTGTCCCAAGCCCCGCCCCTTGCCCCTCCCTGAATGACCCCCTCCAAGCCCCGCCCCCTGCCCAGAGACCCCTCCCCACCCCGCCCCTTGCCCCCGCAATGACCCCTCCGCTCCCCCTGTCCCCAGATGACCCCGCCTGAAACCCCTCCCACGGGTGGCCCCGCCCCTCGCCCCGCCCCCTGCCCCGCCCACCTCGGCCACGCGCCCGCCGTGCAGCACGACGATGAGGTGCGCGCCGCGCACGGTGCTGAGCCGGTGTGCGATGACCAGCACCGTGCGGCCCCGCGCCGCCCGCTCCAGCGCCGCCTGCACCAGGCGCTCCGCCTCGGCGTCCAGCGCGCTCGTGGCCTCGTCCAGCACCAGCACGGCCGGGTCCTTCAGCAGCGCCCGCGCGATGGCGATGCGCTGCCGCTGCCCCCCCGACAGCGCCGTGCCGCGCTCGCCTGCGGAGCGCGGGGACGTGCTGGGTGCCCCCGCTCCCCGCCGCCCACCCCGCCGCCCACCCTGCCCCGCCGCTCACCCACGACGGTGCCGTAGCCCTCGGGGAAGCTGCGGATGAAGCCGTCGGCGTTGGCGAGGCGCGCGGCCGCGTACACCTCCTCGTCGGAGGCGCCCGGCTTGCCGAAGCGGATGTTCTCCATGATGGTGGTGCCGAACAGCACCGGGTCCTGTGGGCACGGCTGGGTCCTGAGCGCCAGCACCGGCACCAACCTACCCCCCCCACAACGTGCCCGGTCCCCCCACGCCCCCCACCTGGCTGATGAAGCCGATGACCTGGCCCCGCAGCCAGGAGGGGTCCAGCGTGGCGATGTCGTGGCCGTCCAGCGTGATGCTGCCCTGCGTGGGCTCGTAGAAGCGCTCCAGCAGCGCCGCCACCGTCGACTTCCCTGCGTGGGGACACCGGGGGGGTGGCATCAGTCCCCAGCCCCATTGGGGCGCACTGGGCAGCCACTCGCCCCCACCTCCAGACGATCGGGGTCCTGCACCCCGGGGGTGTCGGGAAGGGGCCGTGCCGGTACCTCCTCCGGAGGGTCCCACGATGGCCACGGTCTTGCCAGGGGGCAGGCTGAGGCTGAAGTCCTGCAGGACGGGGTGCCCGGGGCGCGTGGGGTAGCTGCGGGCAGAGGTGCGGGGGCTTGAGGGGGCTGCAGGCATCCGGGGGCTTGGTGGGGAGGGGGCCGGGGCCGGGGGCTCACCTGAAGGAGACGTGGTTGAAGGCGACGTGGCCGAGCAGAGAGTGGCTGGGGATGGAGGCGCCCCCCCGCAGCGGCACCTTGGGCTCCAGTGTCATGAACTCCAGGACGCGGGCACCCGCGCTCAGACCACGCACGACCTGGGGGGGGGGACAACACGGACACAGCCGGAGTGCCCCCATCCCCCTGCTACCCCCCACAGATGGGTGACAGCGCAGGGACCCTGTGGGACCCCCCCTACCTGCCCGAAGAGGATGGAGATGTTTGCCATGGACCTGCCGGCACGGGAGAGAGGCTGAGCTCATGGAAAGCCCCAAGGCGGTGGCAGTGAGGCTGGGGGGGGCGCAGGGGCCCTGCCCTCACCTTTGCACCGTCTGCGAGGCCACCAGGAAGGACATGAGGTCCCCGGGTGACAGCTCATTCCCCGCCATCAGCGTGCCGCCCACGAAGATGGTCCCCAGCACGATGCCTGCGGGGACAGGGCGCTTGTGGGTCCTGCCCCACTGTGGCTCCCGACCCCCCCCCGTGGGTCCTGCCCCCCATGGGGCCACTCACCATTGAGCGCCAGGTTGGAGAGCCCCTGGAAGGCGGCGATGCCCAGCCCCAGCCGCTGGCTCAGCTGGCTCGAGCGCTCCGCCTCGGCGCAGTACAGCCTGTGGGCGGGGGGGTGACGGCACCGCGGCCAGCCCGAGCCCCCCCGCCCCGTGCCACCACTGCCGGACCCCGCCGCGTCCTCACCCCGCCTGCTGGTCCTCCATGGCGAAGGCGCGCACGGTGCGGACGTTCCCCAGCACCTCGTCGGCCACCCCGGTGGCCTTGGCCACCTGCACCGAGAGGGACGAGGGGCATGGAGAGGGCAGCCGGTGGGACAGGGCAGCCCCAGGGGGTCGCGGGTGAGGGGCGTGGGGTTTACCTGCTCCTGTGCCCGGCGGGAGAGGCTGCGGAGGAAGGAGCCGACGAGGGCGCCGGCGCCCACCAGCGTGGGCATGACGAGGAGGAGGAGGCCGGTGAGCTTGGGCGAGAGCAGGTAGAGCGAGACGATGCAGCCCGCCGCCTGGGTGCTGCTGCGCAGGCCCTGCGGAGAACGGGGTCAGGGCAGGGCCGGGCACCGGGATGGGGGCCTGGGGGGCGTCCGGTGCCGCGGCCTCACCTGGGAGATGATGAGCTTGAAGGAGGACTTGAACTCCTGGACGTCGGCCGTCAGCCGGTTCACCAGCTGCCCCGTCCGGTTGGCGTCATAGAACGCCACGTCCTGCCTGCGGGACAGCAGCGGGGTGGGCAGGGGGGCTGCGGCAGGACCCCCACACACCCCTCGTGCGTGTGTCCCCCCCCCGGGGTGCCCTACCGCAGCAGGGAGATGAAAAGAGCCTTGCGCATGCTGGCGGCCACCTGCTCCCCGACCCGCGACAGCAGCGCGATGTACCCGAAGGTCAGCAGCCCCTGCGGGAAACGAGCGGGGGGCTCGGGACGGGGCTCGGGGTGCAGCCCCCGCGTCCCCCCCCCAGCACGGTGCCCACCTGCAGGCAGTAGAGGCCGAGCAGGCGCAGTGCCGGCGGGCGCGCAGCTCGCAGGTACCCGGCCAGGTGGCTCTGAGCGCCGCGGGCCACCACGTTGACCAACTGCCCCAGCAGCACCGGGATGCGCACGTTGAGCAGGGCTGCGCCCAGGGCCAGCTGTGGGACGGGGCATCAGCGGGACCGGGATCAGGACCAGGATGGGGATGGGGACGGGACCATGGCCCCTGCCACCCGATTCCGCTCACCACCACGGCTGCCGAGAGGGCGAGGAGCTGCGGGCGCAGGAAGGCCCAGAAGACCGGCCAGTCGAACACGGGCTCCGGACGGGGCTGCGCGGGGTCAGCGGGGACACCGGGGACGGCGGGGACAACGGGGACAGCGGGGACGGCGGCCTCCTGGCAGCGCACAGCCGAGCCCAGGCAGCCCAGCGCCAGGCCGGCCGGGGTGGCCAGCAGCAGGCAGCGCGGGGCGAGCAGCGCGGGGCGGCGGGGGGGGGCGCTGAGCCCCGGCCGGGCCCCCCCGTACCTGCAACTGGGGAGCGCCGTGAGCGCCCCGCCCGGGCACGGCAGGGGACACGGGGCGGGGGATGGAGGGGGCTGTGTCCCCCACAGCTCCCCCCCCCCGCGTCCCTTCCCCTCTCCAACCCCCCCCCGACACTCCGAGGACCCCGGTTCCCCCCCTGTCCCCCCCGCTACCTGCGCCCCGGGGCCGCGGACGGGCGCAGCGCAGCGCGCACCGAGCGCGCCCCGGTGCGCGCCCCGAGCGCCAGCAGCAGCAGCATGGTGGCACCGGCACGGCACGGCCCGGAACGGCCCGGCACGGCTCGGAACGGCTCGGAACGGCTTGGAACGGCTTGGAACGGCTCGGAACGGCTTGGAACGGCTCAGCACGGCCCGGCACGGCTCGGTACCGGCACGGCCCGGCCCGGAACGGCCCGGCACGGCTCGGAACAGCCCGGCACGGCTCAGCTCGGCGCGGCTTAGCACGGAAGGGGCGGGCTCCGGAGGGACGGCCCCGGCAGCGGCGGGCGGAGCCCCAGCACCGCGGCCCGGGCCCCAGCGCTGCGGGGCCGAATCGGAGCCCCCCGGCCCGTGGCACCGCGCCGGGACCCCCCCTCCGCCACCCGCGACCGGCACCGAGACCGGGACTCGCTTCGCACCCCGCGCCCGGACCCCGACCCCGACCCCCTCCCGGGCCCCGCTGAGCCCCCGGGGCGCCCCCCCCGTGCCGGTGCCGGTGCGGCCATGCCCGGCCGGGGGGCGCAGACCCGGTCCCGGGGGGGGCGCGGGGCCGTGTGAGCGCCCAGCGGGGAGGACGGCGGGGCCGCCAGGTGAGCCCGGGGACGGGGACACGGGGACACCGCGACGCGGGCACCCGGGGACACGGGGACACCGGGACGGGGCCCGGGCGCTGCCCCCGCCTCGGCCCCGCTGCCCGGGCCCGGTGCCCGAGCCCACCCCGCTCGGGGGTCCCCACGCGTGTCCCGGGGCCGTGGCGCGGCGGGGCCGTGGCCAAGGAGGGCGCGCGTGTCCCGGGGGGTCGCGGCGGGGCGGGGGGGGGGCGGCGGCACCGGGGGGGAGCCGCGGGGACAGCGAATCCCGCAGGGGCGCGTCCCGGAGCCCCCGCGTGTCCCGTGGGACCACGCGTGGACAGGGGTGGCTCCGGGGGAGCGGGGGTCCCGCTCCCGGCCGTGCACCCCCAGCGCCCCCCCCCCCTCGGTGTTTACGCTGCCCCCGGCTATTTTTGTCCCCCCGGCTATTTTTGGACAGCAGGGGCGCGGGGGGGCGCGCGGGGACACCCGATGCCGGGGGGCAGCGCGGGGACAGCGCGTCCCGGCCTCCCACCCCCCCTCTCTGTTCCCCCCCCCCCCGGGCCCCCGGTGCTGAATCACGGCCCCGGCCCCGGCCCCGTGAGTCAGCCCCGGGCGGGGCGGGGCCGCGCGGCTTCACCTGCGGCCGGGCCGGGCTCGGCCCCACGCGTGGCACCGGCGGCGGGGGAGCAGCAGCGGGAGCCGAGTGGCGGTACGGGGCTGGGGGGGGGCACGGCACGGCCTGCCCCCAGGGGTGGGGGGGGTCCCAAGGGAACAGGGGTCTGGATTGCTGCGGGAGTCCGGGGATCCCACCCTGCCCCAAAGGGTCGGGGGTCCCGTCCTGCCTGGGTGTTTATGGGGTCGTGTTCTTCCCGAAGGGATCTGGGGTCCTGTGCTGTCTGGGAGGGTTAAGGGGGACCCCATCCTGTCCCAGGTTAGGGGCATCCCATCCTACCCCAAGGGGTCAGGGGGCCCATCCTCTCTGTGGGGTTTTGGGGGTCTCAGCCTGCTTGGGGACCTCTGGGGTCCCTATCCGTCCCTAAGAGGTCTGGGGTCCCATCTGATCTCAGAGGGTTATGGGGGGACCCCATCCTGCCTCGGGGTTTATGGGTGTCCCATCCTCCCCTAAAGGGTCTGGGGGTGCCATCCTATTTGGGAGGGTTATGGGGGCTCCCATCCTGCCCCAGGTTCTAGGAGCCCCATCCTTCTCCAAGGGGTCTGGGGGTCCCATCCTGCCTTAGGTTTTGGGGGGTCCCATCCTACTTGTGGGGGTTACAGGGGTCCCATCCTTCCCCAAGGGGCCTGGCGCTCCATCCTGCCCCAGCTCATGGGGGTCCCATCCTTCCCCGGGCACGGTGCTGGGCCCTGGTCCCGGCCACCCCTGCGGGCTGTGGGGTGCTCGCTGCCACGGGGCCGGGACCACCCCATGCTGGGTGCAGCTGAGCCCCCGCTGGCACCGCAGGGAGCAGGTCCGGGTGCCGGCGGTGGTCCGGCCGGTGGGACGGGACCGACGGCCTGGCCCTGCCCGGGGCCGTGCCCGCGGCTGCGGTGCGGGGCCAGCTCAGGCCACCCGAATTCGGGGCACGCGGGCGGCGCTCCGTGGCCTCCCCGGCATTTCCTGCGCCCGGCCCCGGGGCAGACAGCTCAGCCTGGCGCGGCACGGCTCAGTGCGGCACGGCACGGCACCCCTGCGGGGCTGGGCTGGGTGGGGCCCCAGGGGCTCTCCGGTGCCAGCGCACGCGTCCCGTCCTGTCCCATCCCACCCCCATCCCACTCCACGCAGGCGGCACAGCCGGAGGCAGCGATGGCAGCGCAGGCTGAGTACCACCGGCTGGAGGACTACGAGGAGGATTCCCCCCCCGGCGAGGAGGAGCTGCTGGTGCACGTCACCGAGGGGCTGCAAGGTGGGGGCACCCCCATCGGCACGGGGGGGCGGCCGGAGATGTGGCCCCAGCTGAGCCCCCCCCCCGGTGTTTTTCTCTCCCGCCAGACTCCTGGCACCACATCAAGAACCTGGATAATTTCTTCACCAAGATATCCTTGCTGGGCCTCGTGCCCGCCTGCGGGGGGGTGGGGAGGTGCTGGGGGGGGGCAGCACCCCGGGCACATTCCTTAACACGCGCCCAACATCTACCACTTCCACCAGAAGAACGGCTTCGCCTGCATGATGCTCTCCGACCTCTTCGAGCTGGTGTAAGTGCCACCACGGGGTGGGGGCTGTCATTGTGCCCCCTCCGCATCCATCTGAGCCCCGTGCCCCCCCAGGCAGTTCCTGTTCGTCGTCACCTTCAGCACCTTCCTGCTGTGCTGCGTGGAGTACGACGTCCTCTTCGCCAACCGCCCGCTCAACCACAGCCAGGTGCCAGCCCCGGAGCGCAGCAAGGTGACACTGCCCGACGCCATCCTGCCCGCGCCGCAGTGCGCCCAGAGGTGAGCAGCGGGGGCACGGGGGGCACGGCGACACGGTGAGCCCCCCCCCGAGCCACGTGCGCCCATCCCGCCCGCCCAGGATCCGCGCCAACGGCTGGGTCATCTTCCTGCTGGTGATGGCCGCGGTGTTCTGGCTGTACCGCCTGGTGAAGGTGCTGTGCAGCCTGCTGAGCTACTGGGAGATCCGCGCCTTCTACATCAAGGCCCTCAACATCCCCTCGGTGAGCGGGGCCGGACGGGGAGCCGCCGGGACGGGCACCCCGGGGCCGCCCGTGCCGCGGTGGTGCCGGCGTGCCCGCGGTGACCCGGCCTCTCCTGGGCGCAGGACGGGCTGTGCAACTACAGCTGGCAGGAGGTGCAGGCGCGGCTGATCTCGCTGCAGCGCGAGCAGCAGATGTGCGTGCACAAGAAGGAGCTGACGGAGCTGGACATCTACCACCGCATCCTGCGCTTCAAGAACTACACCGTGGCCATGGTCAACAAGTCGCTGCTGCCCGTCCGCTTCCGCCTGCCCCTGCTGGGCCACGTCATCTTCCTGACGCAGGGCCTCAAGTACAACCTGGAGCTGCTCCTCTTCTGGGGCCCCGGCTCGCTCTTCCAGAACAAGTGGAACCTGCAGCCGCAGTACAAGCGGGCGGGCTCGCGGCTGGAGCTGGCGCAGCGCCTGGCGCGCACCATGGTGCTGCTGGGGCTGGCCAACCTGCTGCTGTGCCCCTTCGTGCTGGTGTGGCAGGTGCTCTACGCCTTCTTCAGCTACACCGAGGTCATCAAGCGGGAGCCGGGCAGCCTGGGCGCGCGGCGCTGGTCGCTCTACGGCCGCCACTACCTGCGCCACTTCAACGAGCTCAACCACGAGCTGCAGGCGCGCCTGAGCCGCGGCTACAAGCCGGCCACCAAGTACATGAACTCCTTCACCAGCCCGCTGCTCACCGTGCTGGCCAAGAACGTCGGCTTCTTCGCCGGCTCCATCCTGGCCGTGCTCATCGTCCTGACCGTCTACGACGAGGACGTGCTGACCGTGCAGCACATCCTCACCGCCATCACCCTGCTGGGGCTCGTGGTCACGCTGGCCAGGTGGGTGCGCCGTGCCAAACTGTGCCATGTCACCCGTGAGCACCAGGGCTGCCTGGCAGGGGTCTGACGCCCACCCCTGCCCCTCAGGTCCTTCATCCCCGACGAGCACATGGTGTGGTGCCCGGAGCAGCTGCTGCAGCGCGTCCTGGCGCACATCCACTACATGCCCGACCACTGGCAGGGCAACGCCAGCAAGTCGGAGACGCGCAACGAGATGGCGCAGCTCTTCCAGTACAAGGCGGTGAGCGCCGGCCGGCGGCTGCGGCAAGGGGGGGCCCTTCCTGCCCCCTGACGCCCCCTCTGCCCGCCCCCGCAGGTCTTCATCCTGGAGGAGCTGCTGAGCCCCATCCTCACCCCCCTCATCCTCATCTTCGCCCTGCCCGCCCGCGCCCTGGACATCATCGACTTCTTCCGCAACTTCACGGTGGAGGTGGTGGGGGTGGGCGACATCTGCTCCTTCGCCCAGCTCGACATCCGCAATCACGGCAACCCCCAGGTGAGGGGGCTGGGGCTGGGGGGCCGGGGGGCCTGGGCCGAGCGCTGCCCTCCTGCTCTCCCTGCTCACCCCGCTCCCCCGCAGTGGCTGTCGGCGGGGCAGACGGAGGCCTCGGTGTACCAGCAAGCCGAGAACGGGAAGACGGAGCTGTCGCTGATGCACTTCGCCATCACCAACCCGCGCTGGCAGCCGCCCCCGCAGAGCGAGCTCTTCCTCAGCCACCTGAAGGAGAAGGTGCAGCAGGACGCGGCCGCCGCGCCGCCCGCCCAGCGCATCCTGGCCGAGGGGCCCCTGGGCACCTCGCTGCTCTCCGACGACTCGGCCACGGCGGTGAGTGGGGCGCGGGTACTCCGTGGGGACTGTGGCACACCGGGGACACCCATGCCCCCTGTGCCTGGGGAGCCAGAGGGGTGGCACGGCGGGGATTTGGCACGGCACGGGTGGCTCTGACCGCGGTGTCTCCGCAGCCGGACGGCTTGCTGGCCAGCGTGCTGGCTCGCCCCATCCTCTCCGCCAGCGGGCTGGTGTCCCGGGACCGGCGCTTCATCCAGCCCTGCAGCACGGCCAGCGCCGCCGCCAGCGTCCTGGCGTCCCTCTCGTCCCCGCTGCCCGGGCGGGCGCGCGTCCCCTCCGCCGACAGCCCCGGCTGCCACAGCGACCGCCTGCTCCCGGAGGAGAGGTGCTGCCGCCGCGCCCCCAGGGCTTGGAGCCCTGTGGGGGTGGGCGTGGGGCAGGGTGGGGGGCAGGGGGGTGCCCTCGCCCCGTGCCAGCCCCGTACTTGTGCTCTGCCCGCAGCTTGCTGCTGAGTGAGTCGCGCCTGCTCAGCCTGAGCCGCTCCGCCGTGCTCGCCGAGGTGGCCTCGGCCGAGATGAGCCTGCACGCCATCTACATGCACGAGGTGAGGTCCCGGCCCCCCCAGTGCCTCCCCTGTCCCCAGCCCTGAGCCGCAGCCCCCCCACCCTGCGCCTGGCTGGGTGTCACCGCGAGCCCCCTCCTGCCGCCCTGCGCCACGAGCCCCCCACCCCGCCGGCCCAGCCCCGCGCTGTGTGCCCCCCGGGGGGGCAGCGAGCGGTGACTGCCTGTCCCCCCCCCAGCTCCACCAGCAGCAGCAGCAGGGCCCTGCGCCCCTGGCCGTGGGGCTGTGGGTGGCTGCAGGGGCTCCCAAGCAGCCCTCCGTGACCGCAGGTGAGTGCTGCAGGGTGCCGTGTGCTGGCCCCAGTGCCCGTGGGGCCGAGCTGGGGGTGTCTGGGGGGCTCCCCCGGCCCCACACTTTGGGGGCCGTGGGGCGCAGCGTGCCCTGACCCTGCCCTGCACCAGGCTCGGCCGCCCGCGCCTCGCAGGCTCAGCTCCGGGAGCTCCGGGAGATGCCGCTGGGAGGCTGGGCCGAGGAAGAGGAGGAGGAGGAGGAGGAGGAAGAGGAGCAGACGACGGGCTAGCTGCCCGCTGCGCCGGTGAGTGCAGGGGGGAGGCTCAGCCCCCCCTTAGGGCCGGGCCCTACAGGGTGCCCGTGCCGCAGGGTGCCCCTGACGGCCCCCTTTCCCCGCAGGTTCCTGGGTGCACCGACAGCGCCCGGCCCCCCCCCGGCCCGGGGGAGCTGCTGGAGGGGGCGGCCGGGCCCTGGGGGCCGTGGGGCCACTCGACGCCGCCTGCTGCAGCCGGGGGCCCGACCGTGGGGACCCCCGCGTGGCTGCGCCTCCGTGCCGGTGCCTGGCCTGCGGCGTGGGGCCGGGGCGCTGCCGGGGGCAGCCGGCCCCACCAGGTGCTATATTTATACGGGGGGCACGGCGCACCCGGGGCTGCTGCCGTCCCCGCTGCCCACCCGTGCCGGGGCCCCCCCACCGCCGTGGCCAAGCCTGGGGTGACGCAGGACCCCCCCCCTCGGCCCCGGGAGCCCCAGGGGCAAATAAAGGTTTACAGACTGGCTGTGCTGGAGAGCGCTGCGTGTGCTGCCCCGCCGGGGTGCGCCGTGCCCCCTGGGGGTGCCCGGACCCCAACCCACTCCTTGTCCCCCCCCCCTGCCACCCCCAGCCCCACCAGAGCCCCCCCGGGGACGCAGGACGCCGTACGGGGTTATCAAAAACTAAACCTTTACCGGGGACGGGCGCTGCCTGCAGCGGGGGGGCAGCAGCAGGGGGGGGCACGGGGGGGTCCCCAGCGCGCTCAGGGGGCCGGGCGCGGGTGCCGGCGCTCCTGCATGGAGAAGGACTGGCTGCGGATGCGGAACGCCACCTCCTGCGTGCGGAAGGTGAGGCCGAAGATGTCCTCGTGGTACCGGTTCTTGTCCTGCGGGGAGCGGGCGGTGGGCACAGCGGCTCCGGGCACCCTCCCCGGGTCCTCCCCGTCCCCGCGCCCCCCCGGTCCCTTACCCGCAGCTCGCTGATGAAGTCCCCCGCCTGCCCCAGCGTCATGCCGGCCTGCTGCACCAGGATGTGCTGCACGGTCTGCAGCACCTCGGTGGCCATCGTCACGTCCCCGCACACGTACATGTGCCCGGCGCACTGGCACAGCACCCGGTGCACCTCCTCCGCCAGCTGCGTCCGCAGCACGTCCTGCACGTAGGCCTGGGGGCGCGGGGCTGGCTGAGACCCCCGCATGGCCCCCGTCCCCATCCCTGTCCCCATCACGTCCCCATCCCCGTGTCCCTGTCCCCCCATGTCCCCAACCAGCCCCGCCTCCCTCCCTCTGTGCGCCCCCAGCCCTGTCCCCGTCCCCATCCCGTTCCTGTCCCTGCCTCACCCTGACCCCCACCTCCACCCCCTCCCCGTCCCCGCTCTCTGTCCCCGTCCCCGTCCCACCTTGGGGGTGTCGGGCTCCCGGGAGAAGGCGGTGAGGACCTGGCTGAGGGCCCCCCGCTCCCGCGCCTCCTCCATCTCCTGCCGGTAGATGTGGTCCAGCGCGGACGAGCGGCACCCGAACACCAGCACCATGCTGCCCAGGGGGCCGCCTGCGGGGGCAGCACCCGGCTGCAGCACCCCCCCGAGCCCCGCGCCCCCCGTCCCGCACCCCACTGCCACCACAGCCCCGCGCCCACCCCTCCCTGGCCCTATGTGCCCACGTTCCCTCAGCCCTGTGCCCAATGTCCCCGTGTCCCCATGCATGGTGGTCCCGCATCCCATGTCCACATGCACAGCGCTTGTGTGGCCCCATGCACGGTGTCCCCATGTCCAATGTCCCCATGACACTGCACAGGGTGTCCCCATGCACAGCGTCCCAGTGTCCCATGTCCCCATGCACAGTGTCCCACATCCCCATGAATGGCATCCCTGCAGCCCGATGTCCCCATGTCCCAGTGCCCCAGTATCCCCATGTGTGGTGTCCCCATGTCCCTCCACCCAATGTCCCATTGCCCCCGAGGTGTCCCCATGCACCATGTCCCCATGTGCCAGTGTCCCCATATCGCCATGCACAGTGTCCCTGTGTCCCTGTGTGTGGTGTCCCATGTCCCCATGCACCATGTCCTGGTGCCCCCATATCCCCATGCACAGTGTCCCCGTGTCCCCATGCACAGTGTCCCATGTCCCCATGCACGGTGTCCCACATCCCCATGAATGGCATCCCTGCAACCCAATGTCCCCACGCACGATGTCCCCATGTCCCGGTGCCCCAGTATCCCCACACGTGGTGTCCCCACGTCCCTCCACCCAATGTCCCATTGCCCCCGAGGTGTCCCCCCGCGTGGTGTCCCGGTGCCGCACCCGCGTCCTGCAGCTGGTGCAGGCGGTGCTGCCAGAAGCTGCGGAAGGGCGCCACGCCGGTGCCGGGTCCCACCAGGATGCAGGGGGCGTCCGCCGCGGGGGGCAGCCGGAACGAGGGGGCGCTGCGGGGGGCGGGGCCAGACGGGAGGGGCGGGGTCAGACAGAGGGGGAGGGGCCAGACGGGGCGGGGCCAGACGAAGGGGGCGGGGGCAGACGGGAGGGGCGGGGTCAGTCCGGGGGGCGCGGGGCACGCCGGGAGATGTAGTCCCAGGGAGGTGTAGGGCGGGGAGCGCGGGGCATGCTGGGAGATGTAGTCCGGGGAGGGGACGGGGGGAAAGGCGCTGGGGGAGGGCTCGGGGACAGCGGGCTTGGGCTGGGGGGGGCACGGAAAGGTGGATTTGGGGTGGGGGGGGGCACCGAGGAATGCTGGGAAATGTAGTTTGGGGAGGGGCGGAGCACCGAGGCATGCTGGGAGGTGGAGTTTTGGGAGCACCAGGACGTACTGGGGAATGGAGTTTGGGGGTGGGGGGGGTCTGAGGGACCAGGGCGTGCTGGGAAATGTAGTTTTGGGGGCTGGGACCTGAAGCATGCTGGGAAATGTAGTTCAGGGGCTATAGGACCAGGGCATGCTGGGAAATGTAGTTTGGTGGGTTATGGCACCGAGGCGTGCTGGGGGATGTAGTTTTGGGGGTGATGGCCCGGAGGCACGCAGGGAAATGCGTTTTGGGGCTGGGGGCGCGGTGCCGCGGTCCCTCACCCGCGGATGAAGGCGGGCACCGTGTCCCCGGGCTGCAGCCGCGCCAGCCACGTGGAGCAGACGCCGTGGTGCAGCGGGCCCTGGCCGTCTGCGGGCGAGAGGCACGGCCCTGGCACGCG
Organism: Aythya ferina; assembly: GCF_964211825.1. NCBI lineage: Eukaryota > Metazoa > Chordata > Aves > Anseriformes > Anatidae > Aythya > Aythya ferina. The sequence continues at coordinate 657,912 of NC_140297.1, forward strand.
GACCCCGGCCCGGGCAGCCCCACGGTGGGGCTGGGGGCTGGGACCCGCAGTGCCGTGGGACATGGGGGCTGCACGGGGCCGTGGGGACGGCTGCTGGGACCCCCGGGCTGTGAGGAGGGGCTGGGCAGGGTGGGACCCCGGGGTACCCGGGGACTGGCGGTGCCCTGGGGGGTGTGGAAATTCCTTGGGGGACCCCAAGATTGCCCAGGGGCTAGTGGCACCCTGGGGACCACAAGGTACCCCAGGGATTTGGGGGGTTCCCCGGGGACTGGTGGTGCCCTGGGGGGTGGAAATTCCTTGGGGGACCCCGAGGTGCCCAGAGAGTGGCGGTGCCTTGGGGACCCCGAGGTACCCCAGGTATGGGGGAATTCCCTGGGGACTGGTGGTGCCCTGGGGACCCCAAGGTACCCCAGGCACAAGGAGGTTTCCCAGGGACTGGCAGTGCCCTGGGGGGGGGGTGGAAATTCCTTGGGGGACCCCAAGGTGCCCCGGGGGTGCTGATGGTGCCCCGGGGACCTGGAGGTACCCCAAGGATTTTGGGGGTTTCCTGGGGACTGGTGGTGCCCTGGGGGTGGAAAATCCTTGGGGGACCCCAAGGTGCCCCGGGGGCGCTGATGGTGCCCTGGGGACCTGGAAGTACCCCAGGGATTTGGAGGTTCCCTGGGGACTAGCGGTGCCATGCAGCAGCCGGAGGGCAGGGGGGCACCATCACCAAGTCCCTGTCCCCCCCACCCCTGTCCCCGTCCCCGTCCCCGTCCCCGCTCACTCTCGCTGTGGTAGGTGACGACGGCCACGGTGAGGTGGATCTGTCCGGGGCAGGGGCCGGGCGCGGAGCTGATGGAGTAGTAGCGCGGCTGCAGCAGCGGCAGCTGGGTGAGCAGCAGGGGCGCCGGCAGCCCCACCGAGGGGAACTCCTGCAGCACCTCCAGCAGCGTGGGGCAGCGGAACCACTTCCAGTCCTCGTACAGCCTGGCGTCCTGCAGCACGCACCGCTGGGACACGCGCAGGGACCCCGCCAGCAGGGTGCCCCTGTCCCTGCAGCCCGGCACCACAGCAGCCCAGTATCCGGCAGCCCAGTGTCCCTGGATCGCACTATCCAGCATCCCAGTATCTCAGCATCCCAATATCCCAGGATCCCAGTATCTCAGCATCCCAGTATCCATCATCCACTATCCAGCATCCCAGTATCTCAGCATCCCAGTATCCTAGGATCCCAGTGTTCACTGCCCCAGTATTCAGCACCCTGGTATCCAACATCCAGTATCTCCACATCCCAGTATCTCAGGATCCCAGTATTCAGCATCCAGCATCCCATTATCTCAGCATTTCAGTATCCAGCATCCAATATCCAGCATCCCAATATCTCAGCATCCCAGTATCTCAGCATCCCAGTATCCAGCACACCAGTATCCTGGGATTCCAGTATCCAACATCCCACTATTTCAGCACCCCAAAATCTCAATATCCCAGTATCCAGTATCCCAATGTCCCCATATCCAGCATCCCAATACCCCCATATCCCCATATCCCAGCATCCCAGCATCCCCATATCCAGCATCCCAGTATGCCCATATCCCAGCATCCCAGTATCCCAGCATCCCAGTATCCCAGCATCCCAGTATCCCCATATCCAGCATCCCAGTATCCCATTATCCCCATATCCCCATATCCCAGTATCCCAATATCCAGCACCCCAGTATCCCAGCATCCCAATATCCAGCATCCCAGTATCCCCATATCCAGCATCCCAGCATCCCAATATCCCAGCATCCCTATATCCAGCATCCCAGTATCCCAGTATCCCCATATCCCAACATCCCAGCATCCCAATATCCCAGTATCCCCATATCCCAGCATCCCAGCATCCCCATATCCAGCATCCCAGTATCCCAGTATCCCCATATCCCAGCATCCCAGTATCCCATTATCCCCATATCCCCATATCCCAGTATCCCCATATCCAGCATCCCAGCATCCCAATATCCCAGCACCCAGCCCATCAGGGTCCCGGCAGCCCAGCACCCACCACTGCCCCCACCCCCAGCACCAGCCCCGTCCCCCCCCAGCCCCCCCGGCCCCAACCTGGCTGAGCTGCTGCAGGCGCTCGCGGTCGGCCGGCTCCTGCGCCAGCGTGGCCAGGAGCTGCAGGAACTGGGGGCTCGGGGGGGCCGTGATGTCCAGGAAGAAGGTGAGCGCCTGCTGCAGGGTGCAGGGGGGCAGGCGGCTCTGCGGCACCCAGCTCGACTTGTGGCCGGGGAACCTGCCTGCGGGACAGCGGGGGGTGGGCGTGGGGATGGGGGGACAGGGGGACAGGGGCAGGGACGGGGATGGGGAAGGGGATGAGAAAGGGGAAGGGGATAGAGGAGGGAGAGGGGATGTGGAAGGGGGAGAGGAAAAGAGGGGATGGGGAAGGGGATGAGGATGGGGAACGGGATGTGGATAGGGGATGGGAATGGGGATGGGGATGGGGATGGGATGGGGATGGGGATGGGGATGGGGATCATGAAGGGAATGGGGATGGGGATGGGGATGGGGATGGGGATGGGGAAGGAGTATGGGGAAAGGGATGGGGAAGGGAATAGGGGAGGGGAAGGGCATGTGGAAGGGGGATGAAGAAGGGGAAGAGGAAAAGAAGGGATGGGGAAGGGGATGAGGATTGGGATTGGGAAAGGGATGGGGAAGGGAATGTGGATGGGAGGGGGATGGGGATGAGGAAGGGGATAGGGAAGGGTATGGGGATAGGAATGGAGATGGGATGGGGATGAGGTGGGGAAGGAGGGGTGGGGAAGGACGGGTGCTCTCCCCAGGAAGGAGCGTGGCACGGTCGGACATCAGGAGCCACCCCGTTCCCAGGCAGCCCCGGTGGGGGTCCCGCTGCGGATGCAGCCCCCACGCGGGGTCTCTGGGGACCGTCCCTGGGGGCCCTACCGCTGCTGTCCTTCTCCAGGACCTCCACCAGGACGGGCTCGTCGGCGGGCAGCGGGTCCTCCACGCGCTCCAGCAGCTCCTGCACCAGCTCGGGGCGGTTGGCGGGGAAGACGCCGAGGTGGTCCCCGGGCAGGTACTGCAGCTCGGGCTGCCCCGCGGCATCCAGGCGCACCAGCATGGTGGCACGGCTGTGGGAGGGGGGGGACACAGGGCACGGCGTGGGCAGGGGGTCCCCAATGGGGCTGGGGGGGCGCAGGGGCGCGGGGCTCACCTGGACGCCTCGCTCTGCAGGTTCTCCACCGACAGCACCGTGCACGGGAACACCTTGCGCTTGTGCACGTGGGCCAGCCCTGCGGGGAGGGGGTGTCAGCGGGGATGGGGGCTCGGGGGGGTGGATGGGGGTCGGAGGAGCTGGGGGGGGAGATATGGGGAGGGGTGCCAGGATGTGGTAGGGGTGGGGGCTGCAGAAGCGCCTGGGGGGCTGGCTGGGGGTTATTGGGGTTGGGGGCTGCAGGGGGGCTGCAGGGGCTGGGGGCTGGGGTGCTGCTTGTGGTGGGGGTCCAATATTGGCCATGGGGAGTCCGGCTGGGGGCCCTGGCACTGGGGGGTGGGCTTGGCCGTCGTGGGGGTCCCAGATCTGGGGGAGGGTCCCGCAGGGGGCTGGTGGGGGTGGGCCCGTGCCAGGGCTCCGTGGGGCGCACGGTACCGGTGAGGATGTCGGTGGCCTCGGGCTGCACGGCCAGCCGGTGCTTCTGGCGCTTCCAGCCCTGCTGGGGGGCGAAGATCTCCTCGGCCGCCGCCTCCACCCCGTCCCCCACGCAGAAGGTCTCGCAGGCGGCCTGGGGGGGGGCAGCAGGGCCAGAGGTGGGTGCCAGGTCCAGTCCTGGGGGTCCCTGCCCCGCGGGCCCCCTCCCCGCTGACCTGGAAGACGAGCTTGGCCCACGTGCGGAAGGACTCCTCCTGCGCGCACAGCTCGTCCCCCTCGCCCATGGGCAGGATGCGCTCCCCCCCCAGCTCCTCCAGCCGCGTGTCCACCGCGTGCGCGAAGGCGCAGAAGTGGGGGTACGCCCGGGACCCCAGCCCGAAGACGGAGAACCTGGAGGTATGGGGGGGCACTGAGCGGGGTGCCCCCAGACCCACTCTGCCATGGGGGCCTGGGGGGTGCCCATGGACACATCCCTACTCCAGAGGGGGAAGGGGTCATCACCCCAACCCCATCCCCATCCCATCCCCATCCCATCCCATCCCATCCCATCCCATCCCATCCCATCCCATCCCATCCCATCCCCATCCCATCCCCATCCCATCCCATCCCCATCCCATCCCATCCCCATCCCATCCCCACCCCACCCCATCCCCCCCCACCCCCCGCACCCCCCCGTCCCCGTACCGCAGTGCCCCCAGTGTTCCCGCACTGTCCGTGTTGCTCAGCTGCCGTCTTTTCCTCTTCCAGGAGGCCACGAGCTGGTCCGACTGCGAGACGCTGTTGAAGCGCAGCTTGTAGCTCCTGTGGGGGGTGGTGTGAGCAGGGCCGGGGTCTCCCAGTGCCTGGGACAGGCAGGGGGAGCTGTCCCCATAGTGGGGGGGGGGACAGGGACACCCGTGGCCCCCACGCTCACTTGGGCGGCTCAGCCTGCGAGGCGCTGGTGTAGGGCGAGGACATCTCCATCAGCGCCTTGGAGAAGCTCTGTGGGGAGGCACAGGTCATCCCCGTTCTGTCCCCATCCCATCCCCATCCCATCCCCATCCCATCCCCATCCCCATCCCGTCCCCATCCCGTCCCCATCCCCTCCCTGCCCCTCACCTCCCCGCACTCCGGCGGGTCCCCGTTGCCGAAGGTGCTGGTCACCACCAGCACCAGGGTCTCGTGCTCCAGGGACACGATGTCGTACTCGTCCATGCACACCACCTGCGGGGTGGCGAGCAGGATGGGCTCCGATGGCCGGGCAACCCTTCACCCCCCGTCCCCCCCAGTCCCCTCTGCCCACCTTGGGGTCGAAGGCGCGTCGGAAGAGCTGGCAGAGGCTCCAGGCGTAGGTGCGCGACTTGCCGGTCTCGGTGGCGTACAGGATGGTGGCCTTCACGCGCCGCGCCATCACGTGCCCCATCAGCTTGGCCGAGATCTTCACCGCGCTGCGGGGCCGAGAGGCTCAGCGCCGGCCCTGCCCCGGCCCCCGCGCCCTCCCGGGGCTGCCACCTACTTGGCCACCTCCTTGAAGGTCTTCCTCCGGGTGACGGTGGTGCCTTTGGAGACGTAGACCTTCCAGGCGTCGGGCTGTGGGGGGGTGGAGGGGTCAGGAGTGGGGAAGGACCCGTGGGGTGGGGAGGGGATGGGGTGGGGAAGGGGAAGGGAAAGGGAAAAAGGGAAGGGGAAGGGGAAGGGGAAGGGGAAGGGGAAGGGGAAGGGGAAGGGGAAGGGGAAGGGGAAGGGGAAGGGGAAGGGGAAGGGGAAGGGGAAGGGGAAGGGGAAGGGGAAGGGGAAGGGGAAGGGTCTGTGCGCACCTGGTAGCGGAAGGTGGGGCAGAGCTGGTAGTTGACCATCTCCTGGTGGAAGACGGGGGTGAGGCTGCCCGAGATGGGGGGCACGATCCAGACCCAGTCGGCCGGGCACCCCCCCCGCGTCCGCAGCTCGTTCTCCATGTGCTTCACGAAGGACTCGGTGGCCGCGTGGTGGTCCACGATGGTCACTTTGGCGACCTGCGGGGACAGGGGGCAGGCGGTGGCCAATCCCCCGGGCACAAGCCGTGCCCCGGGGGTGTCCCCCCGGCTGTGCCGCCAGCACCACCCCCCCGAGGCCGCGGTGCCCCCGGCCGTGCCAGCCCACCTGGTAGCTGTGCAGCACGGCGATGTTCACCTCCACGGCGGCTTTGTCCTTCCAGAGGGACGAGGTCTTGCGCGTGTCCAGCCCCATGCGCAGGGCCACCTCCTGTCGGGGGGGACGCAGGCTCGTTGGGACCCCCCCCGGCCCCCAGCTCCCCCCCCAGCCCCGTGGCGCCGCGGCGCTCACCTGCAGCAGGTTGTAGCGGTGGCTGTCGCACAGGTTCCTGGTGCCGATCTCGCTGCTCATGTACCAGCCGTTGAAGGGGGCCGCGGGGAACTCCAGCCCCCCGATCTCCAGCAGCATGTTGGAGACGGCGGGCAGCGCGTACCAGCGCAGCCCCAGCTCCCCGAACCACTCCAGCCTGCGTGGGGAGGGGGATGCAGCCCAGGGTCCCGCACCGGCCCCCATCGCAGACCCCCCACCTCCACCCCCTCCTCCCGTCCCCACTCCTGCCCCCTGCTCCAGGGCTGCGCTGGGATGAGCACGAGGAGCCCCCACCCCGTCCCCATCCCCATGGCCGTGCCCACGCGCTGGGGCAGCCCCCGATCCACGGGCAGGGGACACGGGGGAGCCCGGACCCACTCACGTGGGATGCGTGAGGGGCACCTCGAGGACCAGCTCCGGCGGCAGGGGGAAGAGCTCGGGGGCCTCGTCGGGGCCCTGCAGCAGCAGGGGCAGCACGTCGAAGCGGCCGTTCCCCGGGCTCCAGCCGTAGTGCACGCAGAGCTGGGGGCGCAGGAGGTATTAGAGGGGGGGGGCTGCGGTGCCCTCACCCGGTGCCGGGGCAGCAGGGTGGCCCTGGGCCCCCACCTCGGTGATGTCCACGTTGGCCGGGTCGCCCAGCACGGAGCCGTCGGGCTGCCGGTACCCGGCGTAGCGGATCAGCTGCGAGTTCCAGATGCGGAAATCGCCCCGGCCCGGCACCCGCTGGGGGAAGATGGTGATGGCTGACCTGCAGAGAGGGGAGGGGTCACCAAACGGCCCCCCAGGTCCTCATTGCTGTCCCCATCCCATCCCCATCCCATCCCCATCCCATCCCATCCCATCCCATCCCATCCCATCCCATCCCATCCCATCCCATCCCATCCCCATCCCCATCCCCATCCCACCCCACCCCATCCCACCCCACCCCACCCCCGTTGGTGCTCCCTCTCACCGTATGTTGCCGCGGTTGGTGGCGTACTGGATGTGGGTGCAGAGGAACCCGAACATCTCCCCCACGCTGGCGCAGTCCCGGGCATCAAACACCTGTGGGGCAGGGGGTGCCGCTGCCTCCTCCATCCCCAGCCCCACAGCGTGCCCAACCCCGGGGCACCCCTCCAGCCCGGTGGGGCTGCGCCCACCCTCACCTGCAGCTTGTTCCACTGGATGCGGCCGACGCAGCGGGCAGCGTTGCGCCAGGCCTGCTTGGCCCCAAAGATCAGCTCGGGCTCCAGCAGCTGGTAGGTGCCCGTGGCCTCGATGGCTGCTTCCACGTCCCGCAGCCGCTGCGCGTGCGCCGGGGAGTTGTCCCTGCGGGCACCCGCTCAGCTCAACCCAGCACCGGTTTGGGGGCAGCCCGGAGATGGGGGGGGGACCCTGGGGGCTTGGGATGCTGAGGGTGCAGCGAGGGGGGCATAGGCAGGAGGGGGAGGCAGCGTCCTTGGAGCTCCCAGCTCCAAGTGGGGGCTTTGGGGAGGGGAAGGGGTGTTTTGGTGCCCCACATAGGGATGAGGATTTGCGTGCTGTGGGGTTGGGCTGGGCTGTGGGGTGGGGATGGGTTGGGGCTGTGGGGTGCCCTTGGGCATGTTTGGGGCTGTGGGGTGCCCTGTAACGGGGATGGGGACAGGGCTGTGGGGTGCCCTAGGGCAGGGATGGGGCTGTGGGGTGGGGATGGGGACGGAGATGGGCTGTGGGGTACCCTGGGGCAGGGATGGGGTTGTGGGGTGCTCTGGAGCAGGGATGGGGCTGCGGGGTGCCCTGGGACGGAGATGGGCTGTGGGGTGCTGTGGGGTGGGGATGGGGACGGGGCTGTGGGGTGCCCTGTAACGGGGATGGGTTGGGGCTGTGGGGTGCCATGGAGCAGGGACGGGGCTGTGGGGTGCTGTGGGGCAGACCCCCGGCCGCACTCACCGCCGGATGGACGCGTAGTACTGGTTGATGAAGTCCCGGGCCAGGGCCAGCAGCTCGGGGCCGCTGCGGGCACCCTCGGTGCCGGGGGCCGGCAGCTGCTTGGGCAGCACCAGGGAGCCCAGGCAGCGCCGCCCCGAGCACGGCAGCTCCTGGGGGGGCGGCAGAGGCTGGGATCCGCGGGGGCACCGGCCCGGCCCCGCACCCCACAGCCCCCCCAAGCCCCCACCCCGGCTCCCACCTGCTCGGCCTGGGCGCAGAGCGTGTCGTAGGCGATGCTCCCGGTCTCCCAGTTCTTCAGGCGGGCGAAGCGCGTGGGCTCCGTGGGGCGCACGGGCACCGGGCTGGGGGGAGGCAGCCCTGAGCCTGGGGACCCCTCCCCACGCTCAGCCCCATGGCTCCAGCGCTTGGGGACCCTCCCGGCCCCCCAGGGGATGGGGATGGTGGGGGCAGACAGGAGAGGGGGTGGCAGGGGGGTACTGAGGGCAATGGAGTGCAGTGCTGGGGTAAGGGGGGGCATCTCCCACGCCCCTCTGCCCTCGGTGTCCCCAGGCCCCCGTGGGGTGTGGGACAGGCGTGGGGTGAGGGGCCGGTGCTGGCTTGGGGCGTTCCTCGGCCTCGTGCGTGCGAGTGTGAACAATAGGCGTGAGTCAGAGCTGGGCCCCGCCACCCGAAGGGGTTAACGCCATCCTGTCCCCATGGGGGCTGCGGTGTCCCCCCCTGTCCCGACACGGCTCACGTCCCATCCCCGTTCACCCCCCGTGTCCCATCCCCACGTCCCACCCTCCCCAGCTCGCCCCCTTGGGCTCCCACGCGTCCCACGGGTGCCGCGGGGCAGGGGGGTGGCAGCGGGACAGCCCCGGGCACGCCGTGGGGCAGCGAGGGCAGGGGAGCGAACGGGGGGGTTCCCGTGGCTGCGCCCCCCGTCCCACCGCGTCCACGTCTCCCGTGGGGCCGCGGCTCCGTGGGGCGAGGGCACCCCCGGGGCCGTCCCCGTGAGAACCGTCCCGGACAGCGGACGGAGACGGGGGTCCCGCCGAGCCCCCCCTCCCCCCGCGCCCCCCCCCCAGCACCCACCTGCCCTTATTATCGGGGCCGGGCCCCTCGTCGGGCGCGGGGCTGAGCTGCCGCGAGCAGAGGCCGAGGCCGCAGGAGCGGGCAGCGCCGGGCAGCACGGCCGGCAGGTTCCCCATCGCGCCGCCACTGAGCCGCCGGGCAGGGTTCGGCCGCTTCCTCCGGCGGGGATAAGGCGCGGGGGGAGCCGTGCCCCCCTCCCCGCGCGTCAGGGGGCGGCCGCCACGCGGGACGGCGGCGGGGGCGTGGGCGCGGGGCCGCGGGACCCCGCGCGCGGGGCGCGCGGTGGACGGCGCCCGCCCGAGCCCGGCCGCGTGGGGAGGGGGGAGCGGACACGGGGGGGGGCCCCCCCGCTGCTGCCGCGGACCCCACGCGGGACCCACGCGGGACGCGGCGGGGCAAGGGTCGCGCTCGGGAGACCCCCCGGGGAGCCGCGGTGCTGCCGTGCGGGGGTGGTCGCGGTGCCCCCCGTGGGTGCCCACGGCCCCGCGCCCCCCTGGCCCCCCGGCGGACATCCGGAGGTGCGCCCCGGCCCCCCCCCGGCCGGGCCCCCACCCAGTTCCTGCCATTGATGCCGCCCGGCCGCTGCCGGCCCCCCCTCGCAGGGCACCCTACGGGGGCCCCGCCACGGTTTAGGGGGCGCAGGCCGGGGGGGACACACTGGGCGGGGGGGGGGAAATGTGGGGGTCCCGTCGGGTACCCGCGGGGATGCTCCGAGCGGGGCGAGGGGACCCCGGGGGGCAGGGGGTGGGGGGGGCGGGTGGTCCCGGGGGGTCCCGGGAGTGGGGCTCAAACCCCACGGGAGTGGGGGGGCGCGGCGGGGACAGAGCGGGGAGCCCCGGGGGGGCCCGGCCGGGTCTGTCCGGCCAGGGGTTCCGCAGCAGTGCCGGGACTCGGGGGGGGGCGGCAGGGGACGGGAAACCGCGCCCCGAGAGTTTCCTTCCTGCGCCTTGGAGGAAAGCAACGCCTGGGGAGGGCGCGGGGGGGGCAGGGAGGGAGTCCGGGCAGGGAGCTGGGGGGGGGGGGCAGGACCCGGGCAGCCCCCTCGTGGGACACGTCCTGGGGACCCCCCCGGGGCTGCCGCTCGGGGGCAGCGCCCCACGGCCCGGGGGTGCCGCCGCGGGGGCAGAGCCGGGTGCGCCCCCCAGCCCCGAGGGCAGCTCTGGGCAGCCGGTCCCGAGGGGGGGGGGCGTGGGACCCCCCCTAGCTCCATGTCGGGGGCGCCCACCCGGCCCCGCCGCACGGGGGTCGCCGCCCGCCGCCCCCCTCCTGCCCCCGCGTCCCTACCCCGACCCCCGCGCCCCCCCGGGGGCGGGACAGGGCTGTCCGTCACCGCCGGGCGCTCACCCCATTGGCTGCGCCCCCCGAGGGGGGCGGTGACCGGACGGCCCCGGTGCCGGGGGGGGGCCGGGGGGGGGGCCGGGGGCGGCCCCGGGGGCAGGCGGGGCGGGGGCTCGGGGCTTGTCCTGCCCGCAGCCCCCCGCCCACGGCCCGGCCCCTCCCGCGTGGGTCCGCCCGTGGGGCAGCCGCGGGGTCCCTCGCAGCCTCCTGGGGACCCGGGGCAGTGCGGGAGCGGCTCGGCTCGGCCAGGCCCGTCCCGTCCCGTCCTGGCTCGGCCCGGCTCGGCTCGGTTCCTCCAGGCCCGTCCCGTCCCGTCCCGTCCCGTCCCGGTTCGGCCCGGCTCGGCCCCGCTGGGAGCCCGCTGGCACCGCGCGGGTCGGGGCAGGGCCGGGGCAGGGCCGGGGCCGCCGCCGCTTTCAGCACCTCGGACAGGGGCGGGCGGAGCGGCCCCGCCGGGACCGGCACCGGGAACGGGAACGGGAACGGGTCTGGGACCGGGACCGGCAGCGGCACCGGGACTGGGACTGGGACTGGGACTGGCACCGGCACCGGGACCAGTAACGGAACCGGGACTGGGACCAGCAAAGGCACTGGGACTGGGACTGGCACCGGGGCAGGGACTGGGACCGGGACCAGGACTGGCAATGGGACAGGGACCAGTAATAGGACTGGGACTGGGACTGGGCCTGGGACCGGGTCTGGGACTGGGACCGACACCGGGACTGGGACGGGGACCAGGACCATAACCAGGACTGGGACTGGGACTGGGACTGGAACTGGCACTGGAACTGGAACTGGAATCAGCAACAGAAGTAGGACCAGGACTGGGACTGGGACAGGGATCAGCACTGGAGCAGGACTGGAACCAGTACCAGTACTAGGACCAGCACTGGGACCAGTACTAGTACTAGGACCAGCACAGAGACCAGTACCAGTACTAGGACCAGCACTGGGACCTGTCCCAGCGCTGAAGCAGGACTGGGACCAGTACTAATACTAGGTCCAGCACTGGGACCAGTACCAGCACTGGAGCAGGACTGGCTGTGTGGAGCCCACCTGGTGGGGGACAGTGTCTGGGGGCTGCACTGTGGGGCTGGTGGGGGGGTCCCCAGTGAGAGTCAGATGCAGCCCCCCCCCATGACCTCACATGACCCCGGGCAGAGCACACTGCCCCAGCGCATCCCAGTGTCTCCAGTACCAGGACTGGGATGGGGACTGGGACTGGGACTGGGATATGGGACCAGAAGCAGGACCGGAACTGGGACTGGGACCAGAACTGTCACCAGCACCAGCACTGGGACTGGGACAGAAACAGGGACTGCCACTGGGATTGGGACAGGGACTGGCACCAGGACAAGCAGTGGGACTGGGACCAGTAAAGGAACTGTGTCTGGGACCAGCAACGGGACTGGGTCTGGGACTGGTGATGGGACTGGGACCAGTAATGGGACTGGGACTGGCAATGGGACTGGGACTGTCAGTGGGACTGGGACCAGCAATGGGACTGGGACCAGGACCAGGACCCAGAGCCAGGATCAGGACTGGGACCAGAACCGGGACTGGGTCCCAGCACTGGGACTGCATGCCAGACTGGTTGCAGCACTGGGACTGGGACCAGCACAGAGATTGGAGCCTGGCACCAGGCCAGGACCCGGCACCAGGCTGAAACTGGGGCCAGCGCTGGGACCAGTACCAGGACCAGGACCAGCACTGGGACCAGTCCCAGCACTGGAGCAGGACTGGGACCAGTCCCAGCACTGGAGCAGGACTGGCCGTGTGGAGCCCACCCTGCCGAGGACCATGTCTGGGGGCCGCACCGGTGATGGGGTCCCCAGCGTGGGTCAGATGCAGCCCCCCCCCCATGACCCCACATGACCCCGGGCAGAGCACGCCGCCCCAGCGCATCCCAGTGCCCCCAGTTGCAGACACACAGCGGGTGCTGCGTCCCCCCCCGTTTGGCCCCCGGCCCCCCCCGGCCCCCCGGCGCTGCCGCCCAGGCGCAGCTGCTGTTTACGTTCCCGCGGCTGCTCCGCCGCCGGGGCTGGCACCGGCCCCCGCTCTGAGCTCCAGGGCTGGGCTGGGGGGGGGGCGGGGACGGGGGGGGGGGGCCTGGGGTTGGGGGGGGGGCCGGGAAGCGTTTCTGTGCCCCGGCCCCCCCTTGTGCTATTCATGAGCCCCTATCCGTGCCCCCACATTCACGAGCCCCCCCCCCGTCCCGGGGGGGTTGTGGCCGGGCTCTTCTCATGGGGGGGGGCGTATTGCAGCCGGGATGGGTGTGGGGGGGGCGTGATTGAGTCTGGGGGTGCCTTGGGGGCGTGGGGCAGTGGGGATGTGGGGAGGGGGCTCTGGGGGGCACGCGGGGCTGGAGGGGCCCGGGGCGGGGGCGGGGCTGGGGGGGGCCGCCCCGGGCGCTTCTCCCCCCCCCTCCTGGACCCCCCCCCGTCCCGCTCGGGCCATTGGCTGCGGCCTCGCTCGCTCCTCCCCGGCCGGGCTCGGCTGTCACCGCGCAGCGCCGGCCCCGCCGCGTCCCGGCTCCGCTCCGCTCCGCACCGAGCCCAGCCGAGCCGAGCCAACACCGGGCCGGGTCGAGCCGAGCCAGGGCAGAGCCGTGGGGAAGGGGTGGCCGGGGGGGGGTTGGGGGACGCAGAGCGGAGCCGAGCCGAGCCGATCCGAGCCGGGCGGGGGAGGCGCGGTGATAAATCTCCCCCCGGGCCAGCCGCCTCCTTGCCTAAATAAGGCCGATGCTGCGCCCGCCGCGGCGCGCACGGAGCCGCTAGCGGGGAGACGGGGGGGGGGGGGGGGCGGGCGGGGCCGGTACCGGTACCGGCATCGGTACCAGCACCGGTAGCGGCGGCACCGGCACCGGCACCGGCACCGGCGGCGGGCGCGCCCCGTACCTGGCCATGGGCTAACGGCGGCGGGGAGCGGGGCGCGGGGAGCGGCCCCGGAGGGAGGGCCCGGCCTTAACCCCTGCGCGCCCGCACGGCCCCGCCCGCCGCCGCACCGAGCCGCACCGAGCCGCACCGAGCCGTGCCGTGCCGTGCCGTGCCGTGCCGTGCCGTGCGCGCCCCGCCGAGCCGGCCCGGCGGCGCCGTCCTTGGCTCAAGGGCACCGGGACCCCCCGCGGCTCGGGGCCGCCGCCGCCGCCGCCGCCGCCGCCGCCGCCGCCGCCTCCCGCGCCCGCGGCCGCTGCCCCATGGGCCCGGCGCCATGCCGGTGCGGCGCGGCCACGTCGCCCCCCAGAACACCTTCCTGGACACCATCATCCGCAAGTTCGAGGGGCAGAGTGAGTGCGGGGGGGGGGGGGGGCGCGGCCGGGCGGGGGGCGGCACCGGGACGGGGGGGGATGGGGGAGTCGGGGGGAGCTGGGGGGTTTAGGTGGGGATGGGGGGGCTTCGTGTGGGGCTGGGGGGGGTTATATCGAGGCTGGGGGGGTTTATGTTGGGGCTGGGGGGCTTTATGTTGGGGCTGGGGGGCTTTATATTGGGGCTGGGGGGCTTTATGTTGGGGCTGGGGGGCTTCATGTGAGTCTGGGGGGCTTTATGGGAGTCTCAGGGGCCTTTATGTTGGGGATAGGGGCTTCAGGTGGGGCTGGGGGCTTCAGGTGGGGCTGGGGGGCCTTCGTGTGAGCCTGGGGGGCCTTAATATCGAGGCTGGGGGGGCTTTATGTTGGGGCTGGGGGGCTTTATATCGGGTCTGTGGGGCTTTATGTGAGTCTGGGGGGCTTTTGTGTTTGGTATGGGGGGCCTTTATGTTGGGGATAGGGGCTTCAGGTGGGGCTGGGGGGCCTTTATGTGAGGCTGGGGGCCTTTATATCGGGGCTGGGGGGTTTTATGTGAGACTGGAAGGCTTTCTGTTGGGGCTGGGGGGGGCTTTCTGTTGGGGCTGGGGGCCTTTGTGTTGGGGCTGGGGGCTTTGGTAAGGCTGGGGGGGATTGGTGAGGCCGGGCATTTTGGGTGAGGCTGAGGTTTGGTGAGGCTGGGGGGGGTGGGTGTCGTGGGGCTCTGGGGCAGCTGGGGGGCACGTGCAAGAAGTCCAGCTGGGGGGGCCCATGGGTGCTGGTGCCACGGTGGCCCCACAAACACCCCTCCCCATGTCCATCCCCGGACAGGGCACCCAGGCAGGGGGGTGCAGGGGGGGCTGGGGGTGCCCAGGGTCCAGTCCCTGAGGTGGGGACGGGGACAGAGCATGGCCAGGACGGAGCCACAGCCACAGCTCGCGTGACATGGCCGGTGCTTGACCACGGCCCCCTCGACCCCCTGGAGCAGGGGCCCCGCACCAGCATCACCCCAAGGGTTGTGGCCGGGGCCCTGCTGTCCCCATTGGGGTCTCCGTGCTGCAGCCCTGGGCCCAGCTGTGGGGGCACTGCGGGGTGGCACAACGTGCCCTGGGGCACCGGGGTGGGCGCACAGGGCTGTGGCGGGGCCCCTGGTGCGGGCACGGGGCGGGGGGCCCCCGCTGCGGCCGGTGCCCTTGGGGACAAGCAGGGCGCTGCCGCTGTGCGGTCCCGGGGGACGCTTCGGTTGCTGAGAGCCCAGGGTGGGGATGGACGGACGGATAAATGGACGGATGGACGGATGGATGGATGGACGGACGGATAAATGGATGGATGGATGGACGGACGGATAAATGGATGGACGGACGGATAAATGGATGGACGGACGGATAAATGGATGGATGGATGGATGGATGGATGGATGGATGGATGGATGGATGGATGGATGGATGGATGGATGGACAGGGAGATGGAGCAGGGCGCAGGGCCAGGGCTCCCACGGGCTTCACCTCCGCCTCCCCGCAGGCCGCAAGTTCATCATCGCCAACGCCCGGGTGGAGAACTGCGCCGTGATCTACTGCAACGATGGCTTCTGCGAGCTGTGCGGGTACACGCGGGCCGAGGTCATGCAGAAGCCCTGCACCTGCGACTTCCTGCACGGGCCCCGCACGCAGCGCAGCGCGGCCGCGCAGATCGCCCAGGCGCTGCTGGGCTCCGAGGAGCGCAAGGTGGAGATCTGCTTCTACCGCAAGGACGGTAGGGACCCCGCCACCGCGTCGCCCGTGGGCTGGGGGTGCCGGCTGGGGAGCGGGTGCGCGGGCACCCAGCGTGCCGCCGCGGGAGCCTCCCGGCGCGCTCCCCGGTGGAGATTTATGGTTATTTGTGCGGGCGTGAGGGCGGCCGTCCGTCACGGGCAGACAGACCCTTGAGTTAACGGCCTGCTGCTGCGGGCGGCCGCGCCGCGTCCATCCATCAGCCGTGCCAGGCCTCGCCGCGCCGTGGGTGGCGTGCGGTGCCAGCGCGGGGGGGAGCCGGCAGCCCCCACCCCTCCCCGGTGATAGCGTGCCGGGGCCGGGCCGGGGGCTCGTCCTGCCCCAGTGGTGCCAGCACGTCCCCTGCTGGGGTCCGCAGCCCTCCCAGCTCCTCTGGGTCTGAGCAGGGTCTGCGGGTGCTGTGGGGCAGCTGTGGGGCATGGTGCTGTAACCTGCCTGTGGGGGCTGCAAAGTGTATGGGGGGACGATCGGGGGTCCCTGTGCTGCCCAGGGAGGGGGGAGAGGGGGTGGCAGGGAGCTGTGTCTGGGGCTGTGGGGATGGAGCCCCCAGGGGCAGGAGGGGCAGCCCCTCTCTGGTACCCCACAGTGCCCCACAGCTGCCCCACAGCCAGGCCCAGCCAGCTCAGGGGCTGTTTGCTCTGAGCCTGTGTCAGGCAGCACAGCCCCCCCTGCCCCCCTCCCCGTGGGCACTTTCCTTGCTGGGGTCCCCAGGCAGGCAGGGACGGCGCCAGTGCTACCCATGGCACGAGGGCTGTGCTGCATCCCCCGAGCTCGGTGCTTCCAATCCTGGGGGTGCCCGTCCCTCATTTTGGGGCCCCTGCTGCCCCATGGCGTGGTGGCTCCGTGGAGAGGGGCTCGCTCCCCCCATCCCTGTGTCCCCGCGGTGCTCTGGGGCCGGGTGCAGTGGGGCTGCCCCTGGAGGAGCCGGTCCCTGCGCCAGGTGTCCCTGCTCTCTCCGGCAGCTGCCTGCGGCGCTCGGCACCCGGCCCCGGTTCCGGCGCGCAGAGTAAACAAAGCTGGCTCCCAGCTGCCGGCCCTGCCGCCGAGACACCACGTGCAGCCCGCGGCCCCGCTCTGCGCCGCCGCCCGCAGCACAAGGGCACGGGGCACGAGGGCACAAGGGCACGAGGACACAAGGGCACGAGGGCACAAGGGCACGAGGACACAAGGGCACGAGGGCACGGGTCCTTGCACTGCAGCCCCCACCTCCCGCTCCCTCCTCCCGTGCACATCCCCTGGGAGGAGCAGGAGCGAGGCTGCCTTGGCTCGTGGCTCTGCTGCGTGTCCCCAGGGCTCTCGCTGCCTGTCTGGGGGCCTGGCTGCAGCTCTGGGGCTGTCCCAGTGCGGCCGCATCCTGGTTCTGTTGCAGCCCTCGGTGTGGAGCTGAGCCCCAGCCCCGGCACGCAGCCGCTGGCGCATCCGTGCCAGGCACAGCCCGTGGCACCGCGGCTTGGACGGGCACAGCTGCTGCCTGCGCACTTTGGACCCGCGCGCAGGGTGCTCGGGGTGGCCGGGGCGCAGGCAGCACGTGGCTGCTTCCTCCCGCAGCCGGCACGCGCCAAGTCCTCGTTAGCCCTCTGCTAATTGGCCCTGCCCGTCACCCGCTGCCGGGCATGTGCTGAGCAGATGGGGAGGCCCCGGGTCCCAGCCTCTGCCTGCTGCCGTGGGGCTTTCCCTGCCCCGTGCCGCAGGGCCATGGGCAGGTGGTGGTGTGCCGTGCTGTGCCGTGCCGTATGGTGCTGTGCCATGCCGTGCCATGCCATATGGTGCTGTGCCATGCTGTGCTGTGCCATGCCATGCCGTGCCGTGCTGTTCCATGCCGTGCCGTGCCGTGCTGTGCCGTATGGTGCTGGGTGGCAGCAGGGCCGTCTGGCTGCAGGGCCGCCCTGCTGACAGCAGCGTATGCTTCGTGTCTCCGGTCGTGGGGCTCTGGGCAGCGTCAGCGCAGCCGGGGCAGACAGGCTGAGTGAGGGGGGGGACAAGGCCCTCAGGGGGGACACAGCCCTTGAGGGGGGGGCCTGGGCTGTGCACCCTGCGGTGCCAAAGGGGCTGGTGCCATGCTGCATGAAGCCTGCCCGGTGCCGCTGGCACCACGCAGTGCTGGGGCAGCACAGTGCTCACAGGTGGGGTGGGGTGCTGTGCTTGTGACCCCCCCCAGGAGCAGGGAGAGGGCGGCTGCATGGTTTGTGCACCTGGTGGGGGGGCTGGGGGGACCACCCCTGCTCACTGCCACCCTGGGGCTGTGTCCCCGTGGAGCCCATGGGGCTGAGCAACCCCCACCCGGCCAAGGAGGGGGCACCAGAGGCTGCCCCCCCACGGGGCCATGCACCCCTGCAGCACTGTGGGGGTCCCGGCACCCCACAGCCCCCCCCTCCCCGCCATGTGCTGCCACAGGGCCGTGGGGAGCAGCGGTGCCCCTGCCCCTTGCTGTGCCTGGGGCTGCCGGGGGGGGCCGGGTGGGGGCCCCCCGGGCGTGCGGCGGGTGCCGGGTCGGCTGGCGCTGCGGCAGGGCTGCGTCCCCGGGGAGTGCGGTGTTTCCGAGGGGATATTTATAGCCAGAGGCAGCGGCAGTGCCTGCAGAGGGGGAGCTGCTCCCTTTAACCCTTCCCTGCCTCCCCGCGCTGCAGGAGCCCCCCGTGACCCCCCCCGGCAGCCCCCTCCCCGTGGTGGCAGCGGGGGGACCGCAGGGTGCAGGCGCCCACAGCTTGTGGGGTGGCCGGGGGGGGTCCTGGCCCCGTGCCCAGCCCCGATGCCCCACCAGGTCGGGGTCACCCACACCGCCTGGCTGCTGGCCCCAGCCTCGCGTGGCCCCGTGCCGTGGCACCGCACGGTGACATCCCCACGAGGGTCTGCAGCAGGAGGCCTGCCTGGCAGAGCCCACCGGGGTTGGGGAGCGGCCGGAGGGATCATCCCAGACCCAAAAATGACCAAACCCAGCAGCGCAGCGTGTCGGGGCCCTCGGGCTGTCAGCGGTTGCATTTTCCCTCTCCCCTCAGCCCTGCTGAACGCTTCACCTGGCGCTGCCGTGTGCCAGCACCGCGCCGTGCCCCCTGCTCAGCCCCAGCCCCGCGCTGCCGCCCCAGCAGGATGCGAGCGGTGCCTGGGGGGGTCCCACACCCCGCTCCCACCCCGTCCCCCTGCCCCGCCGTGCTCTGCTGCCGTGGTGGGGCCCGGCTGCTCCCGCAGTGCTGCTGAGCGCCGCAGCTCCCCGCGCCTGAGCGATGTTTGCAGAGCCCAGGCGGGGACGCGGGAAGGTCGTGGCCACCGCAGGGGAGCACGGCGAGGACAGCCGGCGGGACGGGCAGCCGCGGCGAGGAGCGAGGTCAGGGCCAGGCTGTGCCGGAGCAGAGACCCCCCCCGGTGCCGTCGCCGCTGCCGGTGGCGTTTCGGGTCACCGAGGGCTGGGCCTGGCCCCCGGCGGGTCCCTGGAACGCGTGCGAGGGTTGAGGCTGTGCCAGGATCGGGCCCTCGGTGCTGCCTGCCAGGTGCCAGCGGGTGATCCTGGCACACGGCCCCCCCGTGCTGCTGGGGCTTCCCCGTCGCGGGCAGCTCGGCTGCTTTGACCCCAGTGCATCCCAGTGCGGCACTGGGGGCTCCCAGTGGGTTCGTGCATGGGGGCGCACGGTGGCGTCTCCGGGGTGCCCCCACACCTAGGTGCGCCCACATCACTGTGGGGTGGGCGCATGGGGGCCGTGTGGGGTGCAGGGGGCAGGGGGCTGCGTGCTGTGCCGGGGGGCACCCCCATGGCCGTGGGGTGCTCAGGGGGGAGCGGTGCAGAGGGGAGGGCGCACGGGGGGGGTGCGGTTTGGGTGCAGGGTGCGGGATGCGCGGCTCGGTACGGGGGGGGGGCACGGCGGGGGGTGCCCGGTGCCGCCGCCCGGTGGCCAAGGCGAGCAGCGCATCCCCGGGCCGGAGCGGGGCTGGGGGGGCTTTGGGGCGCACGGAGAGGGGGGGACACAGGGTGGGGGGGTGGAGGGGGTGAGGGTGCGGGGAGGGACCGCGGGGTGCGCCTGGGCTTGTGGTGCGCCTGGACCTGGGGTGCGCCCCGGGGTCGGGGGGGGGGATTGGGTTTTGGGGTGCAGGGCGGGAGGGGAGGGGGCTCCCTGGGTGTGCAGGGTAACGGGGGGGGCGGTTGGGGCACAGGGCGCACCCCGAGCAGTGCGGGGGATCGTGGGGGGGGGCAGAGCCCTGCGAGGGGTGCGGGGCCCCTCGGCCCCCCAGGCCTGCCGCGGGAGGGGTGGCACCGGGCGGGGGGGTCTCTCCTGGGCTGGACCCCCCCAGGGCTCCGGGGAACAACCGGCGGGGGGGCGGCACGGCCGGGACAGGGGCCGAGGGGCGCTGGCGAGGCGTGGGGCTGGGGGGGCGATGCTGGGTGGGGGCGATCCGGGCCGGGCTCTGCGCAGCCCCCGGCCCCCGCTCCCAGCACCGGGCTCCCCCCGGGACCCCCGCGCCCACCGGGGGTCCGCGGGGCCCGGCCCCCCCCCAGCCGGCTGCCCCCGCGCCCCCTTCCCGCAGCGCCCCTGCAGCCCCGGGCCGGGGTCGGTGGCTTGGGATGGACGCGGGGAGGGGGGGCGAGGACACGGGGCGGGGGTGGGGGGGACACGGGGCGGGTGGGAGGGGGGGGGCACGCGGGGAGTGGACCCGGGGGGGCGGACACGGCGCAGGGTGGATGCGGGGCGGGATGGACACGGGGGTGGACACGGGGTGGGGGGGGGGAAGGATCCGGGCGGGATGGACACGGGGGGGTGGCCACGGGTGGGGGGGGGCCGCGGGTGTCCCCGGCCCGTCCCGAGGCGCAGCGGCCGCTGGCCGCAGCCATATTTAGGCATAAAACCGGCGCCGGGTGCGGTGCCAAGGCCGCAGCCCCTGCAGCCGGGCCGGGGGGGGCGCGCACCCCAGTGCCGGGGGGGCCGGGGCCCGGCCCCCGCCCCCTCCCGCGGGACCCCCCCGCCCGCCGCCCGGTGAGCTTCGCGCGGCGCCGGGGGCTCCGGGGGGCCCGGGGGGTCGGGGAATGGGGGGGGGGGGGGACACACCGCGGAGAGGGGGGGGGGAATGCGGGGGCCGCGTCCCGTGCCGTGGCCGCGGGGATGAGCCGGGATTAGGGCATCCCGCGGCGGGGGGGGCGCCGGTGGAGCGCCGGGGCCGCGCTGCTAATCCGCCCCCCCCTCCCCGCTCCGCGCCCACGGGGGCGTCCGGGGCCGCGCCCCCACCCGCGGGGGCCCCACGCGGGGCCGGGATTCCCCCCCCCCCGGGGCCGGGGCTCCCCGGTGCAGGATGCCGGGCGCGCCGCCAGCGGGGGGGGCGGGGGTGGCGTGGGGCCACGGGGGGGACTGCGGGGCCACGGGGGGGGGACTGCGGGGCCCGGCCCCTCCCCGACCCCCCCGCTGTGTCCTGCAGCGGGCGGCAGGAACAGGGAGGGAAGGGGGAGTTCCGGAGACCCCCCCCTAAAAGATGCCGGGGGAGGGTCGGCCCCCAGCGGAGCCCCGTGGGTGGGGGACGCGGCCCCAGCCCGGTGCGGGAGAGGTCACCCCGGGCTGCCCCCCCCGGCCCCCCCCGTGCCCGCATGGCCGAGTTCACAGCTGCAGGAGCGGGATTAACGCCGCAGCTGGCACAGCGCTGAGCGGCTTAGGGCGGCCGGCCGGGGGCAGCGGGGGCAGCCCCAGCCCCCCTGGGGGCCTCTGGGGGGGCCGAGCGCTGCCCCCACCCCGCCATCGGCTCCCCCCGGCGAGGCCGTGCCGATGGGCCCCAGGGGTCCCTCTGTGCCCCCGCCGTGCCTCAGTTTCCCCTGGTGGCGGTGGCAGCCCGCAGGTCCCTGAGCCCCGCTCCCCGCAGGCAGCTGCTTCCTGTGCCTGGTGGACGTGGTGCCGGTGAAGAACGAGGATGGGGCCGTCATCATGTTCATCCTCAACTTCGAGGTGGTGATGGAGAAGGAGCGCCCGGGCTCGCCCGACGCCGACACCAACCACTGGGTCACCCCCGCCAGCTGGTTCCCTGCAGGTGGGGCGCCCCGACCCCGACGCACCCACCGCGGCCGAGCTCCTTGGCCGGACCCTGGGAGGGTCCGTGGGGGTCGCCCCTCATCACCCCCTTTCCTCCGGCCAGGGCGCAGCAAGTCCTTCAGGCTGAAGCTGCCGGCGCTGCTGGCGCTGACGGCCAGCAAGCAGTCCCTGCCCCAGGAGCCCCCCGATGCCGTCATCGTGGACTTCTCCAAGCACAGCAGCGAGTCGGCGCCCGAGGAGGCCACGTCCTCCCTGGAGAACAGCTGCCTGGGCTGCTCCCAGCCCGAGGACCAGAAGGCGCTGATGGACCCCGAGGAGGGCGATGGGCGCCCGGAGCCGCCCGTCACCCAGTCCTCGCCCCGCGCCGAGCGCCTGCACCTGCACGCCGCCTTCTCCAACTGCAGCCTGGCGCGGAGCCGCTCGCGGGAGAGCTGCCACAGCGTCCGCCGCGCCTCCTCCGTCGACGACATCGAGACCATGAAGGGCGAGGGCGACAAGCGCTGCCACAACCGGCACGCCACCGCGGGGGCCAGCATGCACCGTGGCTCCAGCACCGGTACGTGGGCTCCCGGCGCGTCCCGGTGGCCGTGGTGCTGGGGGTGCGGGGTGGGTGCTGCCGGGGGGCTGCCCCGCGCCTCCCTGCCCCGCAGCTTCAGGAGGGGAGGGTTCAGGCCCCCCACGCAGGCAGCATGTGGCCCTGGGGTGAAGTCATTAGGGCTGGCAGCTCGTTAGGGTGCTGGCACGCAGGTAGCCGGGCAGCTGCCAGCAATGGGTGCCGCCGGCGGCTTGTTAGCGGCGCGGGGCGCTGGGCACCCGTCACTGTCAGGCTGGGCATTGCTGTAATGCGCCGCGCTGCCGGCATCACTGGTGCATGTGGGGCAGCCGTGCCTCGCCCTGCGCAGTGTCCAGCCCCCGTTTGGCTCCCTTGTCCAGCGCCCTTCTGGCCCTCGTTGCCATCAGTGCCTGGCTCCAGCCCTGGTGCCGGTGCCGGTGTCCTGCCCGCTGGTGTGGCCGCTCCGTCACCACCTGGCGTGACCCCCGGCCCCGTAATCCTCTTAGCGACAAAGGGAGGGGGGGTGGCAATTGCCTTGTTAAGCCCCCGCGCCCGCTAAGCGCATTAGGGAGGGGGGAAATAATTACATTAACAGTAAATGATACCAAGCTGTCGGTCCCCATCCTGCTGTGCCTGCTGGCAGCTCCCTGCCTGCCCCGGGCACGGCTCCCCGCTCCCCTCACCCTACTGGGGACCCTGGGGGTGGTGGGGGGGTCAGAGGGGGTCCCACCCGGCGGCTGCAGCCCGTGCTGATGGTGCCCCCCCGGCCAGGGGCCATGAACAACATCCGCAGCACCCTGCTGAACTCCACCTCTGACTCGGACCTGATGCGCTACCGGGCGATCAGCAAGATCCCCCAGATCACCCTCAACTTCGTGGACTTCAAGGCGGACGCCTTCCTGGCCGCCCCGTCCAGCGAGAAGGAGATCATCGCCCCCACCAAGCTGAAGGACCGCACGCACAACGTCACCGAGAAGGTCACCCAGGTGAGCCCAGCGGCCGGGGGTGGCTGGATGGACGGTGGTGTTTTGGGCATGGTCTCAGCCAGAAGGGTGCTCTGCACTGCAGCAGGGTGGTGCTGGAGCACGTAGGGTGGTGCTGGAGTGCGCGGGTGATGCTGGAGCGTGAACAGTGATGCTGGAGTTAGCAGTGGTGCTGGAGTTGATGGTGATGCTGGAGCTCACAGGACAATGCTGGAGCTCACAGCGAGTTGCCTGGGGGTGCTCTGCACTGCAGGGTGGTGCTGGACCCTGCAGGATGGTGCTCAGGACAAGGCTGGGGCCCTGGAGGGGCTGCATCCTGCATGGGCTGGGGCTGCTGTGAGGAGTGAGGTGCCACTGGGTGCCCGTATGGCTCCTGTCCCCCACCCATGGGACCAGGCTGTCCCCCCAAGCCCCTCAGGGGCTGCGGGCTGCACTGCGCTCCCCACAGCAGGGCTGGGGTGGCAGGGCTGGGGTCACCCATGGGGGTTGGCCCCCTTCCCCAGCAGGGAGACCGATGTGGGTGCTGCCCCATGGGTGGGGGCATCCCCTGCAGGTCCTGACCCTGCTCCCACCTGGGTGGGCGCAAGGCCCAGCAGCAAGCCCCAGCCCTGGCCCAGTGCCGGGGTGGGCTGCGAGACAGCCGTGTGTGGCACGGCACGGCCCTGCAGCTCCTGCACCGTGCTGTGCTGTGCCGTGCCGTGCCACACCATGCCATGCCGTGCCGTGCTGTGCCATGCCAAACCATGCCATGCTGCGCCGTGCCGTGCCGTGCCACACCATGCTGTGCCATGCTGCACCATGCCGCACCGTGCCATGCCGTGCTGTGCCGTGCCACGCCACGCTGCACCGTGCTGCCTGCTCCCTGTTCTCTGGCCGTGACTCTTTGGCCCGTGCTGGGCCCCTGCCCTGCGCTGGCACTGCGGGCTAATCCTTCGCACGTTGTGTAACTGCCATCTGGCTGCGGGGAGCAGGCGGCTGCTGCTGCTTAATTACACCCTGAGCCCAGCTCCCACTAATGAAGTTAAAGCTGCCGGCTTGATGCGCCGGGGCTGGCGGGCTCGGGGGACCTGCTGTGCTCGCCCTGCCTGCCAGGGGCCGGGGGCTCGGGGAGGGGCCCGGCGGGGTGGGAGCTCCCAGGCACATCTGCCCCGTGCCGCCTGCGTGCGCTCGGGGTCCCTCGGTGGCCCGGCCCCCCCGGCTGCGTGCCCGCGCCTCGCGCCTGCTGGCCCACGTGAGGGGCGGTTTGGGACCCCCCCCCCAGCCTGGGAGCTCCCAGCCCTGCTGTCGGGGCTGCTCCTGTCCCCTCCTCGCTGTGACATGGAGTGGCTGTGGGGTCCTGCGCGGGCAGCAGAGCCCCCGGGGGGGGTCCATGGTCCCAGGGGCCGCACGGTGCCAGTGCTCGGCCCCCACCCCCTGCCCCTGCAGCGCCGGCCTTCCCTGCTCCTCTCCAGTGCGCTAACGAGCAACGCATCCTGATTGCCTTTGCTGTGTAATTAATTACGATGCCGCGGCGGCTGCCGCTGCTGCTGTGCTGCCTGCCCAAGCCACGCTAATCCCCTCCTGCCACCAGCTGCCATCACCAGGCGGTGCTGGACGGATGGACGGACGGACACGACCCCCCTTGCTGGGCCGGCGCAGCCCCCCTGCTGTGGGGTGGAGAGCTCGGCCGTGCCCCGCTGGGCTCTGGGGCAGGAGCAGACGGGGGTGGGGAAGGGGTTGGGGCACACCAAGCACCACTGCTGGATGTGGGGTGCGTGCTGGGGATCCCCCAGGATGGAGGTGGATGGGGGTGCCGGGGGTGCCGGGGGTGCCGGGGGCACGGGGCACAGGCCTGGCTCAGCGGGGCAGATGCTGTGGGTTTGGAAGCTGAGGCCAAGGCGAGCCTGTCCCCGAGCAGCCGTAGCTCTGGCACGGTGAGCTGCTGGGTGGGGGCCAGGGGGGGCCGGGGCTTCCAGGCAGCGGCACCGTGAATCATCCGCAGTGACGGCATCCAAACAAGCCCGCGCTGCCCGCCGCACGCTCCCGCAGCTCCCGTCAAGGTCACTGAGCTCCTGGGCCTGCTGGCCACCCTGTCTGGCCGTGCTGTGCCCGCCCGGTGGGGGACACAACCCAGGGACAGGGACAGGGACAGGGGCTGCGGCTGGCACAGGGCGTTGTGGCTGGGGGGCGCGAGGCCCTCCTGCAGCGCAGGGAGCACCGGAGGTGCCAGGGATGGAGGCTGCAGGGTGCCGGTGGCTCACGGCAGATTGGGGACCCCCCTGACCCATCCTGGTGGGGACCCTGCCCGTGGGGTGCAGGCTGGGGCTGGGGCTGGGCGCTGCTGGCTGCAGGACGGGGCTGGTTTGGGGCGCGCTGTGCCGCAGAGGGCTCGGTGGCCGTGCCCAGCTGCCCAGCTGAGGGCTGGGGGGGATCAGCAGCACCTGGGGCTGGGAGCACGTGGGGGCGGCCGTCCCGCTGCGGGGTGTCGTGAGGGCAGGAGCACTGGGAACGCAGAGCGGGGTCGCGCTGGCAGGGCTGGGAGGCAGCCAGGGACAGCGGGAGCCAGCGGAGCTGTGAATCAGCCTGCGGCAGCTGAGGAGCCCTGCGGGCAGCTTGGCCCCTTCTCCATCCCCAGCCCTGTGCCTGCTTCCTTCCCTGGGTGCCCCCCATCCCCATCCCATCCCCATCCCCATCCCCATCCCATCCCCATCCCATCCCCATCCCATCCCCATCCCATTCCATCCCCGTTCCCTGGCACACGGAGCTGTGCCCACCTCACACCGGGCTCCCTATCTGGGGGGTCCCGAGGACCGTGGGACACCCGTGGCTGGGGACGCGCGGGAGGGGCTCGGGACCCCGCGAGTGGGGAGCCCCCTCCCCGCCCCCCCCCCCCCCGTGCCTCAGTTTCCCGGGGGTGTTCCCGGTCCCTCCCCGGAGCGTGACGGGCACCGCGGGGAGTGGCGGCGGCGGGCGGGGGGGCGGCGGCTGCCGGGCTGGGAGCGAGCCCCGGCGGGGGCGGGGGCGGGGGCCGGGGGGGGTGGGTAGGGGGGGGGGCCGGGCCGCCCCGCTCCATCTGCCGCCCGCCGCGGCAGCTCCGCGCCCGCAGCCGCGCAGGGCAGCGCCGGGCTCCGCGGCAGCAGCTCCGGGATGCGGGGCCCCGGGGGGGCGGCCGGCGGCTCCCCCCGCCCGGCAGCGCGGCGCTGAGCGCGGCCATGGCCCCGGGCAGGCGCGACAGCGGCGACCGCCCCGACGGCGACCGAAAGAGCGCCCGCGTCCGCCGCGCCGTCCGCATCTCCAGCCTGGTGGCACAGGAGGTGGGTGCGGGGGGGTCGGGGGGAAAGACCGGGACCTCGGGAGGGGGGGGTTCCCGGCGCCGTACCCCGCCCGCAGCCGCGCTCGCCCCGACGACGGCGTCCCCAAGGCATTGCCCTGCGCTGCGCCGGCTGCAGCCCCCCCGCGGGATGCCGAAGACCCCCCCCCCTCTCCCGGACCCCGGTGCGGGGGTGCCCTGGGTGCCCCGGAGCCGTTCCGTGCGCGGGGCTGCTGCCGGCCCGGGGCGAGCCGGCTGATGAGCCGGGATGGAAAGGATGGGGCTGGGGGCGGGCTGCCCGCGGACCCCCCCGGCGCTGAGCTCTGGGGCGGGGGGATCCCGAGTGCCGGGGGGCGGCGGTGCTGGAGAGCCCCAAGCGGCGGGGGGCACCACATCGGGCTGGGCTGGGCTCGGTGGGGCTGCGAGTGGGGGCTGTGGGGACACGGCCCCCCCCCCAAGGAGATCCCTCGCCCAACCGGTGCCACCCCAGCCCCTTGTGGGGTCGGGGTTGTGGCCACGGTGAGGGATGGGGCAGCGCCAGGTGTTTGGGGTGGCTGTGGTGTCCCCAGAGCACGTTCCCTGGTCCCCCCCGTCGGGCGTTCCGTGGTGCGGTGGCGCACGCTGCGTGGCCGAGGTGCCGGGGCTGCTCCGTGTCTGCGTCAGCGGGTGGGGGGTTCGGCTGCTGGGGGCTCGCACCGCCCCGTGGGGACGTCACCCCGTCACGGGGCTCGCCGTCCCACCCCGCCACCGGTGCCTGTGCTGCTGCATTGCTGTTGGCAGCGGGAGAGGGCAGCGCCTCGAGGCCCGCGGTGGCACCCGTCCCGCTCGCCCATGTCGGTGGGTGCGCAGGGCACCGCGCCGCTGCCGCAGCTGAACGCGGTGAGTGCCGGACGGGCCTCGGGGGGTCCCCAGCACCAGAGTGCCTGTGGTGGGTGCCGTGAGTCCGTGTGGTGTGTTTGGGGTCGGCTGTGCAGGTGCCTTGCTGCTGGACGGTGTCCGCTGGTGGAGAGGTGCGTTGGGTGACCCCCACACCGGGCACCTCTGAGGGTGACAGCACTGGGTGGCCGTGGCGGCGTTGGGTGGCTGTGCTGGCATTGGCCGTGGTGGATGTGGGGTGCCTTTGTCACTGTGGCGTTGGGTTTTGGTGTGAGTCCTGCCGTCGGGTGCCTCAGAGCACGCCGAGTGTCGCCATCACACTGGTGCTGCGGTGCCGTGGCTGTGGGGTGGCTCTGGCAGTGCCACAGCCATCGGGGACCTGCGTGGGTTTGGGCAGCCGAGCTTTGGTGTTTGTTGGGCATCACAGAGGGCGTTGGGAATCATCAGCACTGGTGCAGGGGTACCTGGGCAGGTGCCAGGTGCCTGATTTGGGGCAGGCGATGGGGTCTGTGGCATGGCGAGACCAGGTGGGCTCTGCGACTCCATCCCCAAGAGCTTGGGGACGCCGGGTGCCTGCCTCACCCCAGCACTGGGTGTCCGCGCTGCGGCCGTTTCCCCGTGGGTGCCTGGAGCCACCGCAAGTACTGCTATCAGCTGACGGGTCGGCATGTGCCGGTGCCCCCGAAGCCACCAGCTCGTGGGCTGGGCGCGGATGCCACCCACGCGCCGGGTGACAGCGGCCGCAGGGTGGCCGCGGGCTGCGGGGTCGGGGTATTTGTGGCAGCGAGGGGGCTGAGCCCCGTGGGCGCGGGTGTCTGGGTCGCGGCAGGTGCCGTGCCGGGCGCCTCCGGCTGTGCGGGCTGGGTGTCAGGTGCCTGTGTCACAGCAGGTGTCGGGCGTACGTGTCACCGCGAGCGAGAGGTGCCGGTGACTGCACGCCTGTGAGCGTGAGGTGACGCGTGCCTGCGCCAGGGCGGGTGTACGTGTCACCGGGTGCCGGCACTGCCGGGTATCTGTGTCACCGTGACTGATGGGTGTTGTGTCGCCGGGAGTCTCGAGGGAGCGCGTTCCTGCTGTGTGCCAGCGTCACCCGCACGCTGCCGGTGCACGGGTTGCGGTGTCCGGGTGCCACACATGCAGCCAGTGTCCAGGTCCGCTGCCGCACCCGGTGAGCACCCACGGTGGGCATGGGTGCGCCTGGGTGCCAGGCACCCGCTGGGCTGTGCCATTTGGGGACGGTGCTCTTGTTATATGTGGGGCCCCCCCTGAGCCACGCTTGGGGTCCTGGTGTGTGCTGGGAATGGGGCAGGGGGATGGGGGTGCCGGGGCTGCCTCCTTGAACTGCTGAGGGGTCCGGGGGGACCCCGTGTGGCACCGGGCCGTGACGGTGCCGCATTTGGGGAGGGGGTGTCCACAGGGGCAGCGCGCTGCAGCTATGGGGCAGGGGGTGTCCCATGGGGCCAACACCTCTCTGCTCTCCCGTCCCATTATGGCCCGGTTTGAGCAGCACAGAGGGGCCGTGGGACGGGGCTGTGGTGCTGGGGGTGTCCCCGCACCCCCCTCCCCGCGTGTCCCCGCGGTCCCCATGACCCCGCGTGCTCTCGTGGCCCCGTGCCCCCGCGTGCCCCCGCGTGCCCCCACGGTGCCATCACCCCCATACCGCGGTGCCCCCCGTGCCCGCAGCCGCCCCCAAACCCCCAGGTAGGGGCGTGCGGTCGCCCCCCCTCCCCACCCCACTCCAGGCGCGTGCCGCGCGCGGCCCCGTCCCCCGCTCCATCACGCGGCGTCTCGCGGGGACGCGCGCGGTGCCAGCGGGAAATCCCCGCGCGTGGGCGGCGGCGGTGACTCAGGGCTGCCCGCGGCTGCCGAGCCCACGCGTGTCCCCCCCCCCCCCCCACGAGGGTCCCCCCCGCGGCCCCGGGGCCGGCCCCGCCGCCGCCTCCTGGGGCCTTCCCGAGGCCACCCGCGGCCGGCGGCGCTCCGGGGGTGGGGGGCGCGCAGCGAGGGGGCGCGGCGGCGGCACCGCCGTACCGGAGGGGTTAACGGGCGGGGGGCGGGCGCTGGGGGGGGGGGGGCAGCGGGGCAGGCTGGGTAGGATTTCCGCCCCAATAATTCCCCGCTCCGCCGGGGGGGCTCCCGGCCGCGCCCCGCCGCCGCCGTCCCACGCCGGGGGGCACCGGGCGATGGGCGCGGGGCCGGCGCGGGGGGGTGGGGGCCGGCGCCCCCCGAGCCCCCCGGGCTGAGCGGCGGGGGCGCGCGCCATGGGCTCGGCCCCGCGCCCCGGGCGGCCGTGAGGATGCTGGCGTCGCTCCTGCAGCTGCTGCGGGACTTCTCGGGCCCCCCCGGCGCCGCCCCCCCGGCCCGAGCAGGCCCCATGCCCGGCGCCTCGCCCTGCGGCACCTGCCTCGGCCTCGGCCTCGATGGCGCGGGGCAGCGCCAGGAGCAGAAGGTACCGGCCGCTGCCCCCCCATCGCGCACCGGCACCGCTGGGGGATGCCCGGGGAGGAACGGGGGGCACCGGGAGCGAGGGCAAGCGCCGGGAGCCGCGACCACCCCGGGGCGCCCCTGCCTGGGGGGCGGGGGGCCACGCGCTGGCACCCCCACTCGTGGCACGGCCCCCACGGAGCGGGGAGGAACACGCGAGGGGGGGACAGGGACAGGGTACCCGGGCAGGGGTCGCGCCGCGGGGCGCGGGATCCTCGCTCCCGGGGGGGCTGCGCTCGGGGGCGTGCAGCTGCGGGGCCGGTGCGGTGCCCAGCGGGGCTGTGCCCGTGCCCGTGCCCCCCCCGGCGCAGCGCCCCGCTCCCCCCGGTGCGCCCGCTCCCCTATTTATAGCCCGTGCGCCCGCAGCTGATCCCGCCGCGGACGGATGGGCGCAGCTGCCGGGCACGGCCGTGCCACCCGGGGCCCTGCTCGGGGTGCATGCGGCTTGGGGGGGGTCCCCGCTCCCCGCCCCGAGCTGCTGGGGTCGTTGGGTGCTGCCGGAGCCCCCCCATGAGCGGGGTGAGCAGGGGGCCGCTGCGTGTCCCTGCTGTGTGCGTGGCCTCATTGCGGTGGGAAGGCGAGAAGCGCCCGCTCCTGCCCCATTTCTGTGCCCGCGCCTCCGCCAGGCAGAGGTGCTGCTGCCCCCACGCATCCCCCCCACAGTGCTGGGGGCTGGGGGGGGCTCAGCCACGGGGGGGGGGGTGCAGGAGGACAGGGGGGTGCGGGGAGGTGCCTGCGACAGCCGAGGTAGCGCCTGCGGGGGCTGGGCCCCCCCCGCATGGAAATGTCCCCTGGGCGCCTTTGCATTCGCGCCCTCATTTCCATGGGGCCCGGCTGCCGCACCCGGGGCTGGCGCTGCCCAAGGAGGGGTGGGGGGGGAGGGGGAGCCCTGCCAAGGTTGGAGGCTGGGAGGGCTCTGCTGCTCCCCACCCCAGCCCAGTGCATCCCAGTGCACCCCACTGTGAGCACCCTCACACCGCACTGCACCCCACAACACCCCCCTGCACCCCATTGCTCCCCCCTGCACCCCACTGACCCCCACACCATCCCCTGCACCCCATTGCTCCCTCTGCACCCCACAACACCCCCCTGCACCCTGCTGCTCCCACCGCTGCCCCCTGCACCCACTCGCGTCCCGTTGCACCCAGTGCAGCTCCTGCACCTCCTGCACCCCTCGCACCCGGCACGGCGCGCGGCCAGGAGCAGCCTGGTGCTGCAGTGCCTGGGGGCGGCCGGGGCTCAATGTCCCCACGCTGGTGCCCAGCGGGGTGCAGGGACAGCCCGGGTGCCTGTGCTGTGTGCCGGGGGGGCCGGGGGGGGGCTCGTTCCCCGCCGGAGCAGGTGGGAGCTGAGCCCCTGCCGCCTGCCCAGGTGCTGTCGCTGGGCGCCGACGTCCTCCCCGAGTACAAGCTGCAGGCGCCGCGCATCCACAAATGGACCATCCTGCACTACAGCCCCTTCAAGGCGGTGTGGGACTGGCTCATCCTGCTGCTGGTCATCTACACGGCCATCTTCACGCCCTACTCGGCCGCCTTCCTGCTCAACGACCAGGAGGAGGCCCAGCGGCACAACTGTGGCTACTCCTGCAGCCCCCTCAACGTGGTCGACCTGATCGTGGACATCATGTTCATCATCGACATCCTCATCAACTTCCGCACCACCTACGTCAACTCCAACGAGGAGGTGGTGAGCCACCCCGCCAAGATCGCCATCCACTACTTCAAGGGCTGGTTCCTCATCGACATGGTGGCCGCCATCCCCTTCGACCTGCTCATCTTCGGCTCCGGCTCTGAGGAGGTACGGGGATGGGGATGGGGATGGGGATGGAAAATGGGGGTTGGAACGGGGATGGGGATGGGGATGCGGATGGGGAGAGGGACAGGGACCAGCCCAGGTTTCCTGTGCAGGGAAAGAGGTTGGGGTCTGCGTGTCAGGGCTCCCGTGGGGGTCCCCAGAGCGCTCAGTGCCCCCCTTGCAGACCACCACCCTGATCGGGCTGCTGAAGACGGCGCGGCTGCTGCGCCTGGTGCGGGTGGCCCGCAAGCTGGACCGGTACTCGGAGTACGGGGCGGCCGTGCTCTTCCTGCTGATGTGCACCTTCGCCCTCATCGCCCACTGGCTGGCCTGCATCTGGTACGCCATCGGCAACGTGGAGGGGCAGCGCATCGGCTGGCTGCACTCGCTGGGCGACCAGATCGGCAAGCCCCTGAACGACAGCAACCCCCTGTACGGCCCCACCATCAAGGACAAGTACGTCACGGCGCTCTACTTCACCTTCAGCAGCCTGACCAGCGTCGGCTTCGGCAACGTCTCGCCCAACACCAACTCCGAGAAGATCTTCTCCATCTGCGTCATGCTCATCGGCTGTGAGTGCGGCCGCCGCGGGGCTGGGGGCACGGGGGGGGAGAGCGCACAGCTGTGTGCGTGTGTGTGAGCGTGTGCGTGAGTGACAGCGTGCCCGAGAGTGTGAGCATGAGCATGTGTGAGTATGGATGGGCACACGTGGATGTGAGCGTGCATACGTGTGATGGAACGTGTGTGAGTGGATGCACATCAGCATGGATGTGTGTGGTAGAGCGTGTGTGTGAGCAGATCTGTGTGAGCGTGCCTGTGTGTGCATGTAGTGTATGTGCCCCAGAACACACACGTGAGCATGTACATATGTGTGAGCACGTGTGAGTGTGTGAGCACGCGTGTCTGACCGCGCGTGGATGGCTGTGAGCACCCTGGCGTTGAGCACGCGCTTGCCAGCAGCCCAGCTCCGCGTGCGTGGGTCTCACCGTGCGGAGCTGTGGGCGTGCGAGCGGGGGCGTTTGCAGGGCGGGGGGCGGCCGTGCCCCTGCGGGTGCAAAGAGCTTCTGCAGGCACCGACGCCGCTCACGCGCGTGTGAGTCTTTGTCTGTGCGTGCCCGTGTGCGGGGTGCCCGAGGCGAGTTCTCACAGAGGTCCCCACACGCGGGGAGAGGGGGCTGCAGGGGGGGCTCCGGGGCACCGCTCACCGCCAGCCCCCCCCTCTTGCTGCCCCGGGGGGCTGGGGCCGCCCTCACCCCCTCCTCGCCGTGCCGCAGCCCTGATGTACGCCAGCATCTTCGGGAACGTCTCGGCCATCATCCAGCGCCTGTACTCGGGCACGGCGCGCTACCACACCCAGATGCTGCGCGTCCGCGAGTTCATCCGCTTCCACCAGATCCCCAACCCGCTGCGGCAGCGCCTGGAGGAGTACTTCCAGCACGCCTGGTCCTACACCAACGGCATCGACATGAACGCGGTGAGCGCCGCGCCGCGCCGTGCCGTGCCGTGCCGTGCTGTGCCGTGCCGTGCCGCTACGCACCGCCTCGTGCCGTGCCGTGCCAGTCCCTGTGGTGGTCCCGGGGACAGACCCAGCACAGTCCCGTGTCCCCGCAGGTGCTGAAGGGCTTCCCCGAGTGCCTGCAGGCCGACATCTGCCTGCACCTGAACCGCAGCCTGCTGCAGAACTGCAAGCCCTTCAAGGGGGCCACCAAGGGCTGCCTGCGCGCCCTGGCCATGAAGTTCAAGACGACGCACGCGCCCCCCGGGGACACCCTGGTGCACGCCGGGGACGTGCTCACCGCGCTCTACTTCATCTCCCGGGGCTCCATTGAGATCCTGCGTGGGGACGTGGTGGTGGCCATCCTGGGTGAGCCCCCGGGCTGAGGACGGGTACGGGGACGTGCCCCGGGGTGCCGGGTCCCCCCCCCTCGCCGCCCCGGGCTGAACCCCGCTGCCTCCCTCCCTCCCCCCCCAAGGGAAGAACGACATTTTCGGGGAGCCGCTGAACCTGTACGCGCGGCCGGGGAAGTCCAACGCGGACGTGCGGGCGCTCACCTACTGCGACCTGCACAAGATCCACCGCGAGGACCTGCTGGAGGTGCTGGACATGTACCCCGAGTTCTCCGACCACTTCTGGTCCAGCCTGGAGATCACCTTCAACCTGCGTGATGTGAGGGGCATGGGGAGGGGGCACTGGGATGGGGGGTGCTCACCCGGCTGGGCTGAGCTGGGCTGGGGGGGCAGCACGGGGGTGCTCGGGGTGGGGACAGGGATGGGGCACGGCCACCGTGGGGCTGACGGGGATGAGCACTGCCGCATGCTCCCCTCCCCACGTTCTCCTCTACCCCCACCCCGGGGGGGGCTCCTGGCACCTGCCCCCTCCTCAGCCGCCCCTCGCCCCGCAGACCAACATGATCCCCGGCTCCCCGGGCAGCGACGAGCTGGACAGCGGCTTCAACCGCCTGCGCAAGCGCAAGCTCTCCTTCCGCCGGCGCACGGAGAAAGGTACGGGGAGGCCGTGGGGGGGCTGGAAAACGGGGAGCCCGGTGGGTGGGGGGGAATTCTGAGGGGCTGCCATGACCCAGGGCCTGTCCCCCTCCCCTCCCCATCCCCACAGACGCGGACACCGCCGGGGAGCTGCGGAGCAGGCAGAAGGCGCTGCGGCTGGGCAGGAGCTGCCAGGCACCGGGGGCGCCGCGGGGGCCAGCCGAGTGGGACCCCTGCCACTCCAGCTCGCCCTCCAGCTCGCCCTCCAGCGATGAGGACGAGCACCCCGCGCCCACCCCGGGGGCCGCCGCGCTCTCCCCTTTCCACAGCCCCCGCCCGGGGGGTGAAGCCCCCGCGCCCCCCGACACCGAGGAGCGCAAGGGCAGCGATATGTGCAACCCCCTCTCAGGTGGGGACGGCGCTCGGGGGTGGTGGTGGGGGGTCACCGCTTCTCCCCCTCCCTGCTGAAACCCCTCTGGCATCTCCCACACCCTCCACCCTGTGCCCTTCATCACCCTGCCCCTTCCTCTGCTTCCTCATGCCCCCCATCCTCCGAGAACCCTCTGCGTGGTGCTGACGGTTGTGCCCCGCCACCAGGAGCCTTCTCGGGGGTGTCCAACATCTTCAGCTTCTGGGGGGAGAGCCGGGGGCGGCAGTACCAGGAGCTGCCTCGCTGCACCATCCCGGCACACGCCGCCCTCAGCATCCCGCTGCCCTCCATGAGCCGCCGGCAGCGCTCCGAGGTGGAGACGCGGCTCGATCTCCTCCAGAAGCAGCTCAACAGGTACCGGGGGGGTGGGTGGGTGGGGGGGGGGCAGCGAGTACTGCCCTGCTAACAGCACGGGGAGCCCCCACGCACCCCCTGATGCGTGTCTGTGCAGGCTGGAGACGCGGATGGCGGCGGACATCAGCTCCATCATGCAGCTGCTGCAGCGCCAGGCCGCGCTCGTGCCCCCCGCCTACAGCACGGTCTCGTCCCCGCATCAGCCGCCGGGCCCCCCCCCGTGCCCGCTGCAGCCCGTCCTCCCCATCACCCCCATCCAGCCGCTCTCTCAGGTGAGCACCCGCCGGACCCCACAGCCCCCCAAAGTGTGGGGCAGACCCTGGGGTCCTGCCGGCAGGGTCCCCTTAGTGCATCTTCCAGCCCCACAGGGACCTGGGGCCACTGCTGAGCCCCCCCCGAGTTTGGGGCAGCCCCCTCTCCATTGCTCCAGCCCCCAATCCTCCCACATGGTGAGCTGGGGGGGGTCACAAGCCCCCCACCTTTGGGGCTGCCCCTCTCCTGCGCCCCATCCTCCACCCCCAGGGTGAAGTGAGGACACGGATAGCCCCCCAGGCGGGGCGCAGCCCCCCTCCTTTACCCCCTTTTCCCCCCCCAGGATGAGTTTGGGTCACGGCCGAGCCCCGGAGGGGGGGCGCATCCCCTCTCCTCTCCCCTCACTCACTCCGGCCGCCCTCTCTCCCGCAGGTTCCCAGCTTCCCGGTGCCGCTGGAGCTGCGGCGGGGCCCGGCCCCCCCCGAGCCGCCCCCCCCGGACGTGGTGCTGCTGCTGGAGCCCTCGGCCGCCCCCCGCCGCCGCTCGCTGCCCGGACACCTGCCGCCGCCACCGGGCGCTCAGCCCCTGCATAGACACTGCTCCGACCCCGGCAGTTAGTCGGCGGGGGGGGGGACGGGGCCGGGACCCCCAGCGACGGACGCGGGACCCCCGTCCCAGGACGCTGGGGCCGCCGGGGCTTCGCGGCTGCCGTCCCCACGGACAATTTTTTGGGGAGGGGGCCGGGTGGGCGCCCACGTTAGCTGGCCTAACCCGGGGCCGGCCCCCGCCGTGCCGGCGGCTTCCAGGGCTCGGCTGGCAGGACTGGGGGCGCGGGCTGCTCCTCGCCCTTCCTCCTCCTCCTCCTCCTCTTCCTCCTCCTCCTGCCCCCCGTAGGCGCAGCCCCCCCGCCTCCTCTCCTCCCCCGGACCCCGCCGGGCCGGGGCCGCGCTGCCCCCCCGTGGGGCTGGGGGCGCGGGTGGGGGGGTCGGGGGGGGGCCGTGTGTGTGTCTGCGTGTGTGTGCGTGCGTGTGCACGCGTGTTTCCGTGTGGCGCGGGCCCGCCCGCCCTGCGCGCTCCGTGGGTGCGGGTCCACGCGTGGCCGTGCGCTCGCGGGGGCGCGCTGGGGGCTCCCGGGGGCGCGGGGCCGCGCTGTGCCCGTGGGGCTGGGGGCGGGCTGGGGGCGGGCAGGGGGGGGTCCCGGCCGTGCCTCCTGCCCCCCGTGGCGTGGGGCGGGCGGCAGCACCCGCGTGGGCCCCTCCGGACGCGTCCCCGTCCTCGCCCTGGCCCTGGCCCGGCGCCTTCTCCCCCCTCCCACGCGCCGTGGGTCCGGGCCACGTCCCCTCCCCGCGCCCCCCCCTATTCCCAGGGGACGCCCCCAGCCGCGGCCCCCCCCCCCCGCCCCGGGGTCGCCCCCCTGCACCCAGCGGGTGGCACCGGGCAGGAGGGAGCGGCGGGGGGGTCCCGCCCGCTGCCCCGGCCCCCCCCCGCCTGCACCGACCCCCGGGGCCACACGCACAAGGGGGGGGACGCCCCGGGGCGGGGGGGCGCGGGCAGGGTCCGGCCGGGGGCTGTGGGGCACGCGCCCACCCCCCCCGGCTCCCCGTAGCGTGTGCCGTGTTCGTGCCGTCGTCCCGTAGCCGGGCGCTGCCCGGGTCTCTGCGTGTCCCCCCCCCTCACCCAGCCCCGCATGTCGCCTTCTGCGGTAGGAGCCCCCCCCATCCCCGTCCCCGTCCCCGCACCCCAATAAACCCGACCGAGAACGCGTCTCTGTGTGCCGCTGCGCTGCGGGGGGGGAGGCGGCTGGGGACCCCCGGGGTGGTGCGGGAGGGGTTGGGGTCAGCGCCAGCAGCCCGGTGCGTAGGGGATGGGGGGGCAAAGGCCGCGGGAGGGTGCGGGGGGGCCAACCTTGAACGCAGGCGTCATCAAACATTGCGACAGACGGCGGGGGGGGGGCGCAGCCAGGCAGAGACGGGGCCGCAGGTGGTGGCATGGCTTTTATTGAGCCCCAGGGGCCGGGGTCCCCAAGGTCCCCAAGGTCCCCAAGGTCCCCGGGGTCCCCGCGCGCTCACTCGGGCCAGTAGGTGCCGTTGTAGGTGAAGGGCCCCGGCGCGACGCAGGGGCCGGGGGTGTCGGGCGTCCAGCGCTGCACCTCCAGCCGCGAGAAGGTCTGGTCCAGCGGGCGGACGATGACGGGGCTGAGCGAGGCCACCGAGGGGTCCTCGTCGAAGAAGTTGAAGGGGCGCAGGAAGAAGCCCACGGCGTTGCCGGGGGTGGCCGTGTTGGGGACGTCCTCGGCGTGCGGGATGTGCAGGAAGCCCACGGTCACCCAGGCCACCAGGTCCTGCGTGGAGGGGGACCGCGGCTGTCAGAGGGCCACGGGGCTTGGGGACGCCCGGAGCCACCCCTGCTCCATCCAGCCCCAGCCCCCAGCCCCGCTGTCCCCAGCCCCGCTGTCCCCGTCACCTGGTCCTCGATGCTCTCGTCGTCACGGATGAAGCTCTCGAAGTTGACCAGGGGCTCCCAGGGGTCGTTCTGGGTGTAGAGGCTGCTGCTGACGGCTTCGTTCTCGTGGTGCCGCGTCACGGCCAGGTGGTACCTGCGGGGACAGGGACAGGGACAGGGACAGGATCAGCCCTACCATTGAGCACGGGCACCCTGCAGAGCCACATGCACGCGTGCCACATGCCTGCAGGACACCTCTCCCACCCCACTCCCCTGGATGCACCAGGGGGTCCCCGCTGCCGAGAGCCCCTCCCGGAGCCCCACCTGCCCCAGGAGATGCCTCTCTCCTCCCTCCAGCCACGGGGCAGCACGCGCCCGGCGTGGGAGCTGTGCTGGATGCGGTAGCTGCGCGCGTGGCCCCAGCGGTTGTGCTGGCGAGGGTTGGAGAAGAGCAGGTAGCGGGGCAGTGCCTGGCCCAGCGGGAAGGCCGCCTGGCGCTCGCTGCGGCGCGGCTGCCGGCGCAGCCAGGGCTGCACCACGCGGGCGTCGGGGCTCCAGGGGTTGGAGATGTTCTCGAAGCTCAAGTCCACCGTCTCGAAGCTGTTGCCAGTGCCTGCAAGCGGAGAGGCCGTGAGCCGCAGTCGCTCCAGGATCACCCTGGGGATCCCAGCGGCAGCAGGGACACGGCCCCGAGCCCCCTCCCCGGCTCCGTGCCACCCCCAAGCCCCCTCCCGCAGCCGCTGGCACAGGGTCCGGCCCCAGGGGGTCGGCGGGGGGCTG
Organism: Aythya ferina; assembly: GCF_964211825.1. Classification (NCBI taxonomy): domain Eukaryota; kingdom Metazoa; phylum Chordata; class Aves; order Anseriformes; family Anatidae; genus Aythya; species Aythya ferina. The sequence continues at coordinate 695,954 of NC_140297.1, forward strand.
CACCTGCGATGTCCAGGTCCACCTTGTAGTGCACCAGGTGGGTGTGCATGTTGCCCAGGACGTGGCTCTGGACGCGGCTGCCGTAGCGCCGGCCCTGCGGCGTGTAGAAGGTGGCGTGGATGAAGCCGGTGGCGTGGACCTTGGCCTCCATCACGCCGTTGGGGTAGAGGAGGAAGTCCCAGATGTAGTCGTAGTTGTAGACGGTGGAGGTTGTGCGCAGCACCAGGGCGTGCCCCTCCAGCCCGGCGTAGAACTGGTACCCGCCCTGGAAGTTGCTGTTGAAGTGCCGCCGGAGCGGGACGCCCGTGGGCAGCTCGAAGATGCAGACGGCGCGGGCGAAGCGCACCGGGCTGTCGGTGTCGTAGAAGTGGTGGGCGTCCAGGTACGTGGCCACCTCGGGGCAGTCGATGCCGGGGGCCAGCTCGTAGGTGACGGAGCCCATGCCCCAGCCGGCGTCGATGTACTTGGTCTGCATGGCGGCCGGCGTGTCGCCGCCGTAGAAGGCGATGGCCTCCTGCACGCTCACCTCGTAGGCCACGCGCTCCTCGTTGAAGCGCAGGTCGAAGAGCTGGAGGCCGGAGGAGGAGCGCAGGCGGAAGGCCAGGCTCCAGCCCCCGTACTCCAGCCGGTTCCCCCGCAGCCGGTAGCGCCGGCCCTGGGGCTCGCACACCTTGGCCCCGTGCACGTCGGTGGGGGTGCCGGTGGTGAAGCGCCCGCGCGGCACGTAGGTGGAGAAGAGGAGCTGGGACGCGTGGTCGGCCAGCCGTGCCACGGCCACCTGCCCCTGCTCGTAGCGCTCGGCCAGCTCCTGCGGGCTGGAGAAGTACTGCCCGTTGTACCAGACGCTCTGGACGGCCCAGCGGTGCGGATCGGGGTCCCGGTGGTCGATGAGGATCTCCAGCCCCACGGGGTGCAGGAAGTAGCCCTCCACGAAGCGCTGCAGCATGAACCAGCTGCGGCGCTCGCCGGGCGCCAGCCCTCGGGGTGCGATGTCCGAGAAGGTGAGGCAGCGGTCGGTGCAGTTGTGGTACCAGAAGCCGGTGGCGTCGCGCAGCAGCCGGTACAGCGGCTCCGTCGCCTGCACGAGCGCGCGGTGCAGCAGCTCGTACTCCAGCTGCGTCATGGGCCGGGCGGCGAAGGGCACGGTGCGCCTGCCCTTGAAGCGCAGGGGCCGGTAGGAGCTGGGCCGCGGCAGGGGCCCCACGGCGAATTCGGTGATGTTGGGCTCCGCCTGCCCCCCGAAGAAGACGACGGCTCGAGCCTGGCGCCGGGGCGCGGGGCCGCCCTTGTCCAGGTGGCGCAGGGCCAGCCGCTTCTTGGGGGGCAGCAGCTCCACCAGGAAGAGCGTGTTCTGCGCCAGGGAGCCCCCCCGGCTCGGGGACAGCCCCAGCTCCGGGCGGCCCATCAGGAAGTCCCGCACCGCGCGCAGCTCCGCGGGCGTCAGGTCGGCGAAGATGGAGGCCTTGTCCGGCGGCGGCGCGCTGGGGTCGGTGCCGGCCACGATGCCCAGCGCGGCCAGCGCCCAGGCGAGCCGGAGCGGCCACATCCTTCCCGGGGACCTGGGGAGGAACAGGGCAGTGAGCAGCAGGGCCAGCCCTGCCTTGGGGAGATGCCGCGGTGGGATGGCGGTGCCGTGCGCTCACGCTGCGCCCCAGGCAGGAGGATCGGCTACTCCCCTCCCTACACCATGGTGCCACCCATGGGTGCCCTCTGCCTGCACACAAAACCCGGCGTGGGCTCTGCACAGCAAAGGGCGCCTCGTCCTGCCCCACAGCACCGGGCACTGGCCCCTGCGGGAGCAGAGCCCCCCCCCACGCCCGGAGGGCACCCAGTGATACCCCGAGCAGCCACAGTAGCAGCAATGTGCCCAGCACGGGGGCTGCACAGCCCCAGTGATCCCAGTTGGAGGTTCGGGGGGGTCCCCGAAAGCAGCGCCTTGAGCTTGGGGGGTGCCGGGGACCACCCCCCCGGTGGGCACGGGGACAGCGAGCGCTGCGCGGCTCCTTCCGTGGGGCTCCTCCGGCGCTCCAAAACTCACAAACAGCGGGTACGGGGCTGCGGGGGCTGACCATGACCCCCCCGACCCGGGTCCGAGCCCCCCCGGGACCCCCTCCTTGGCGGAGCGCCCGGCCCCGACAGCCCCCTTCGTGCGCCCTCCACTCACCTCGCGTGGGGAGCGCGGCGCCTCCCGGGCTCTCTGCCCCGGCCCGGCCGTGCCGCGGGGCGCTGACCCCCCCCGGCTCCTCCGCCCCCCCCTGCGCATTGCACGGGCCGGGGGCCAGATCCTGCCCCCGCTGCCTCCCCCCCCGGGGTCAAGGCCGGGAGCGGGCTCCGCATCCCCGGTGCCGAGCGCGCACGGGCACGGGCACGGCCGCCGCGCCCCCCTCCCTCGCCCCGCCACGAGTGGGGCCGCCCCACGGTGCCCCCCCCGCAGCACCCCCCACGGGGGGGCTCCGACCCCGGCTGCCCCCCCCCCCCCCCCCCCGCCGCCTCCCGCACCTGCGCGCTCGCCGCCGCTCGCCGCCGCGCTCCGCTCCGCGCCGCCCCGCCCCCGCGGGGGGGGCCGGGGAGGGGCCCCGTGCTCCGGGGCAGCACCCCAGGGTGGGGGTCCCATGCTGCGGCCCCCCCCCTTTTCCTCCCCACTCGGTGCAGGAGCGCGCGGAGCCGTCCCGTGCGTCGTCCCCCCACTCCCTTGTCCCCTTTCCCACTTCCCACCCCAGCGCATCCCACGCGTGGGGCTCCGCGCACGGCCCCCCCCCAACCCCCCCGCGGGTTAATGAACACCCGTGGCCGTCCCCGTCCGGTCGTTCCCCCCCCCACGCCCTCCTCGTCCCGGGGGCTCCGCTCTTTATGGCCTCGCTGCGATCAAACTCCAGGGACGAGGCGAGATAACAGCCAGGGCGGGCGCGGGAGACTCCCACTCGTGCCCGTGATTACATCCTGGGCACGGGGGGGGGGGCGTGGGAGGGCATGAGCTGCTCCCTTGCCCCCCCCCCCGTGCCATAAATGCGGATGCGCATTGGCCGCTCCCACCCCAAAAACCACGCGGAGCAGCTGCGGCTTCCACTTTATCCTCCGTGCTGGGTCCAGCGGTGCCCCCCCCACCCCCCCACGCGTGGATCCCCGCAGCTCCGTCCCGCGTGGGGGGGGTGGGGGGGAAGGCTGGTTCTTCAGAAATAGTCGCGGTCCTCGCCCCGTCCTGCCGGGCCCCCCCGGTGCGCCAGGAAGGTCTCCATGCGGGCAGGCTGCGGGGGGAGCCGTCACGCACCGTGGGAGCGCCCCACGGGGGGGATCTCCCGCCCCCCCCACGCCGCACACACTCACCGGGGGGGGCTCGGGGGGCTCGGCCTCGGGGGTCCCGCAGGGCTGCACCCGGGGCAGGCTGAGCCCCCGCGCCGGGAACTGCAGGGCCCCCAGGGCGGGCAGCGGGGAGGGAGGTGGCGGGGGGGGGCGCCGGGATCTCCTGGGGAGAGGGGGGGGGGAGAGGGGGGGGCTGAGATTTGGGGAGCACGGGGGGGGCTCCGCGTGGGGGTGCGAGTGGGGGAGCCCCGCCGCATCCCCCTCCCCACGCAGAGCGGGGGGGGGGCCGGGGGGTTTGGGGGGGCCGGGGGGGTCGGGGGGTTTGGGGGGGTCGGGGGGCCGGGGGGGGGCCGTACCCGCCGAGCAGCAGCAGCAGCAGCAGCAGCAGGGCCCCCCCGCAGCACGACACCAGCACCAGGGCCAGCAGGAGGGCTGCGGGGAGAGGGGGCGGGATTGGGGTCGGGATTGGGGTGGGGTCGGGATTGGGATTGGGATCGGGATTGGGATTGGGATCGGGATTGGGATCGGGATTGGGATCGGGATGGGGTCAGGGCTGGAAATGGGGTCGGGGCCGAGCCGGGGTCGGGGTCGGGGTTAGGATAGGGTCTGGATGGGGTTAGGGGTTGGGGTCGGGGTCGGGGTCGGGGATGGGATCGGGATCGGGGTCGGGGAGGGGTCGGGGAGGGGTCGGGGTCGGGATTAGGATCGGGATTGGGGAGGGGACAGGGGTCGGTGTCGGGATCGGGGACGGCTTCGGGGTCGGCTTCGGAGTCGAAGCCGGGGCTGGGATCGGGGTCGGGTTCGGGGCAGGGATCGGGGAGGGGTCGGGGTTGGGGCCGGGGTCGGGATCGGGATTGGGATCGGGGTCGGGATCGGGACGGGGTCGGGGTCGGGATTAGGATAGGGATCCGGATGGGGATAGGGGGCGGGGTCGGGATCGGAGTCGGGGTCGGGATCGGGGCCGGGGTCAGGGTCGGGGTCTGGTTCAGGGTTGGGATTGGGATCGGGGCCGGGGTTGGGGTCGGGGTCGGGGCCGGGGCCGGGGTCTGTCCCCGTGCCTCACTCACGCTCCTCGCACTCGAAGCCGCCGAAGCCGAAGGGGCACCTGCGGGGGGCGGGCGCTGAGGGGGGGCGGCGGGGCGGGGGGCTCGGGGCCGAGAGCCCCGGGGGGGCCGGGAGGGGCCGGGGGGGGCCGTGGGGGTCGCACTCACCTCTCGCAAACGCCGTCTCTCAGCCGCGAGCCGGGGCGGCAGGCTGGGGACGGAGGGCGAGCCGTGCACCCCCGGAGATAGAGGGGGGGACATGGGGGGGGTTCAGACCCCCTTGGGGCCACGACCCCCCGTTGGGGCAGCCCCCGCCCCACGGGCTGCGCCCCCCACCCTCAGACCTCCCCCACCCCATCGGCACCCCCACGGAGCCCTCCCCCCTGCGGTGCGAAGACCACCCCATATCCCAGCCCCCCGTGGGACCCCCTCTTTGCCCCCCCCCGGCCCCCCACCGGTGCAGGCTCGGTCCATGGGGTGGGCGCTGCGGAAACCCGGGCGGCAGGCGCAGAGGGCGAGCCCCTCCTGGGGCAGGCACACGGTGGACGCGGGGTCGCAGGGCTGCAGCTCACACAGGCTCATGCCTGGGGAGGGAAGGGGACGAGGCTCAGGAAGCAGGGGATCCCCCCCCCCACGACCCCCCCAAAAAACCCCACGCACTGCGGTAGGCGACCACGTCCCGCAGCAGCCGGCAGCCGGGGTCTGGGGGCCGGCAGCGCGCCTGGAAGCTGGCCACGGCCTCCTCCACGTGCCGGGACGTCACCGAGGACAGCACGGAGAAGCTGTGCAGCACCGTCACCCCCGACGCCCCCCGCCTGCGGGGAGCCCACCGCGTCACCCGGGTACCGGCGGTGGTGCTGGGGGGGCTCGGGGGGGGGGGGCGGCGGGCAGGACCCCCGGCGCTCACCGCGGCTCCAGGAGGGACGAGGCCACGTAGGCGTCCAGGGACCCCAGGATGCGCTGGAACTGCAGGGGGGGGGGGGCTCGGCTGGGTGCTGCGGGTGGGCTCCCTCCTGCCGAGCCCCCCCCCGAGCCCCCCACTCACCAGCCGGGGCAGATCCGCCTCCAGCACGGGGCTCACGGCCACGGCTTCGGGGTCCCGCGGCGTCAGGAGCCCCGGGAACGTCCTGGCTTCGGGGGGCTCGGGTCAGGGCGGCCGGAGCGGGGGGTTCCCCATCCCATGGGGGTCCCCGTGTGAGTGTGAGTGTCCCCCCCCGCCCGGCACGCAGCCCCCCGGGGGGTCCCGTCCCCTACCTGGCACGCAGCCGCGGTCGGTGCTGGGGGTGAAGCCGGGCTCGCAGCGGCACGTGGCACCCCCCGGCTGCTCCACGCAGCTGCTCCACGGGGGACAGGGGCGGCCGGGCCCGCAGGCGGGCTCAGCTGTGGGGTGAAAGCAGCTGAGCCCCGTGGCACCGACCCCAATAAACCCCACGTCCCGCCCTGAGCCCCGAGTCCCCGTGGGCACAGCCACCGCTGAGCCTGGTGGCCCCATGGGCACAGACCCCGGTGTCCCCGTGGGCATGGGCACCTCTGATCCTGCTGTCCCCATAAGCACAAATCCTGCTGATTCTGCTGTCCCCATGAGCACAGACCCCGCTCATCCTGGTGTCCCACAGGCATGGATGCCTCTCGTCCCACTGTCCCCATGGGCACAGACCCTGCTGAACCCAATGTCCCATAAGGACAGACCCCCCCTGATCCCAGTGTCCTATTAGCACGGACACCTCTGATCCTGCTGTCCCCATGGGCACAGACCCTGCTGAACCCAGTGTCCCCATGGGCACAGACCCCCCTGATCCCAGTGTCCCATAAGCACAGACCCCCGACCCCACTGTCCCTATAAGCACAGACCCCCCTGACCCTTCTGTCCCCATAAACACAGACCCCAATGTCCCATGGGCATGGACGTTTGTGACCCTGGTGTCCCCATGGGCACAGCCCCCCGATCCCACTGTCCCATGGGCACAGACCCCCCCTAACCCCCCTGCCCCCCAGCGGGGTCCCGGTGTGCCCCGGCCGTGCCGCAGTGGGGCCGTGCCAGGGGTCCCGGGGGTCCCGGGGGTCCCGGGGGTCCCGGGGGGTCCTTACCTGCCCCCCGGCAGAGGAGGGGGAGGACGGGGAGGAGGAGGAGGAGGAGGAGGGGGAGGCAGAGGCGGCTTCCCCCGCGCATCGCGCCCAGGCCCCGCTCGGCTCCCGGTTAATGATTGCCGGGCCGGGGGGGCGGGCGGGGGGGGGACGGGCAGAGCTGACACGGCCCGACCCGTGCTGGCCCCGTGGCCCTGTCCCATCCCTGTCCCAGCCTTGTCCTGTCCTGTCTTGTCCCTATGTCCCTGTCCCTGTCCATATCCCCGTCCCCGTCCCCATCCCCGTCCCTGTCCCTGTCCCATCCCTGTCCCTGTCCCTGTCCCTGTCCCTGTCCCTGTCCCTGTCCCTGTCCCATTATTGTCCCTGTCCCCGTCCCCGTCCCTGTCCCTGTCCCATCCCTGTCCCTGTCCCTGTCCCTGTCCCTGTCCCTGTCCCTGTCCCTGTCCCATCCCTGTCCCTGTCCCTGTCCCATCCCTGTCCCTGTCCCTGTCCCTGTCCCCGTCCCTGTCCCTGTCCCATCCCTGTCCCTGTCCCTGTCCCTGTCCCTGTCCCTGTCCCTGTCCCTGTCCCATCCCTGTCCCTGTCCCTGTCCCATCCCTGTCCCTGTCCCTGTCCCTGTCCCCGTCCCTGTCCCTGTCCCATCCCTGTCCCTGTCCCTGTCCCTGTCCCTGTCCCTGTCCCTGTCCCTGTCCCATCCCTGTCCCTGTCCCTGTCCCTGTCCCTGTCCCTGTCCCTGTCCCTGTCCCTGTCCCATCCCTGTCCCTGTCCCTGTCCCCATCCCCATCCCGTCCCGTCCCCATCCCCGCCGCCGGGGATGTTCCAGGCTCTGGGTGCTGGCAGGGGCTGGAGCTGGGGGCTCCCAGGGGGCTCACAGCAGGGGGCTATGGGGGGGCTGTGGGGGCTATGGGGGGCTATGGGGGGCTATGGGGGGCTGTGGGGGGCTATGGGGAGCTGTGGGGGGGCTGTGGGGGGCTATGGGGGGCTATGGGGGGGCTGTGGGGGGCTGTGGGGGGCTATGGGGGGTCTATGGGGGGGCTATGGGGGGTCTATGGGGGGCCGAGCCGTGCCCCAGCATCCTCCCCCGTCGCCATGGCAACGCCGCCCCGCCCCGCCACACCTGCCGGCGGTTCCCATAGCAACGCCTCCATCAGGCCCCGCCTCCTGCCCGGCGTGGCCACGCCCCTCCGTTACCATAGCAACCACCCCGTCTCTATAGCAACCCGCGGGGTTGGGGAGGCCGCCTCTCTATGGTCCGCGGCTAGAGCGGCTGCGGCGCCATGGCAACGCGGCCTGCCCCGGAGGACCGCGCGGCCTGCGAGCCTGGCCCGGCCCCGGTGTGCGGTGGTCACCGGGGCTACCGGGGCTACCGGGGTCACTGGGGTCACCGGGGTCACTGGGGCTACCAGGGTCACCAGGGCTACTGGAGTCACTGGGGCTACCAGGGTCACCGGGGCTACTGGAGTTACTGGGATCACTGGAGTCACTGGGGTTACTGGGACTACTGGGGTTACTGGGGCTGCTGAGGTCACCAGGGCTACCGGAGTTACTGGGGTCACCGGGGCTACTGGGGTTACCAGGGTGACCGGGGCTACCGAGGCTAGCAAGTCTACTGGGGTGACTGGGGCTACTGGGGTTACCGGGGTCACTGGGACTACCGGGGCTACTGGGGCTACCGGGGCTACCAAGGTCACTGGGGCAACTGGGGTTACTGGGGCTCCCAGGGCTCCCGGTGTTCCCGGTGTGTCCCCGGGGCAGGAGCCTTTGCAGTCGCAGCTTCTCACAGCCGGCTGCTGGCTGCCAGGTGACGAGCTCAGACTTGGCGGGGATTGGGAAAACTTCTCGCTTTAACGGAAAAAATTCCCATTTCTGTCAAAGGAAAGCGCTGGAGGGGGGTTGGCATCAAAGGAGCCTTTGAAGAAAGCCCTGCCCAGCAGGTGTTTATCGATCTCGTGGTGTTATCACTTATCAGCTGCACGCAGAGCACGGCACCGGCAGCGAACGGCTGCGGGGAATTGGGGCTGGCGCTGCCAACACCTCTTTTTTGCTCCAAAGAGCGACAAAAGGCGAGTGAGGGAAGGGCTGAGCCGCGTGGACGAGCAGTGTCCTCGTCATGGGGGTGAAGGGATTGGGATGGCCGCCCCTCGCTGCGCTCTCGTGAGGTGGCAGCCGGTCCCGACAGCTTCGTGCTCGCACAGAACGTGTGGCCTGGTGGAGCAGGAGGCAGAGAGAGCCTCCGGAGAGCCCAGGAGAGATGTGGCCATGGGGACAGCGCGGTTCCCCTGCAGGAGGAGGTGGCAGTAACCCCCCGGCTGCCCAAAGGAGCAGGCTGCAGACACCCAAAAGCTGGTGGTACCGCAGAGGTGCCGCGGACACCCCCCTGGTGCAGGGCAAGGCGACCGTGCTCAGCCCTGCTCCCTCCTGTGCCTCTGCCGCCCCGCAGCGAGGCTTTCCTCCAAACACCTCGTCCTCCTCTTGACCCCGTGTTCTGAAATGTTTTCCTGCTGACCTCATCTGGCAGCCCCGTGAGCAGCGCCGCGAGGCAGCGTGCGGGCAGGGCCCGGCCGCTCGTGACTCAGCACCCGCCTGCCTTCTGCCCCACTGCAGTGCCCCATCCCCATCCCCATCCCCATCCCCATCCCATCCCCATCCCATCCCATCCCATCCCCATCCCATCCCCATCCCATCCCCATCCCATCCCCATCCCATCCCCAGAGGGCCTGCTTCTGGTTTATGACAGAACTATTTTCGGTCACCACCCTCCAAAACTAACGAAGCTTCCTGGCAGCCCCGTACCTGCCGAGCAGCAGGCACGGGAGTGCTTCAAAGGTCAAAGGACCCAGAGACGATGTCAGTGTCTTTTTTTCTGACAGAAGGGGACAGCACCATGAGGATCAGCAGATCTTTGGTTTACCAGGGCTTGAAAAAGAAACGCCCTGGGCTTGAAGGGGCTGAACATAGGAGAGGGTTGAAGCCGAAGGACCTGTGGCTGAAACCACACTCAAGGAACAGGAGCAGGCGGCCCCTGCAGGCAGCCCCTGCCTCGTCTCGCCGGCAGAGGGTTGTGTGTCCGTGCCCAGTTGCTCCCAAACTGTTGCTGCATCGTCCCCGGACCCGAGTGGCCGCGCTTTGCTCCTGCTCTGCGTGGACCAGGCTTGGTTCTCCTCCGCCTTCAGCACCTGCCTCGCACATCGGGTGCTCCTGCAGCAGGGAGGCGTGAGGCCGAGCTCTACCCTGTCCTCTTAAACGTGTCCCTCGGGGACGATCCCTCCTGCCTGACTTGCTGTGGTTCTGCTCTCTTCCTCCTCCTCCTCCTCCTCCTCCTCCTCCTCGCGTTGCTCCAGCTGGTGCTCGCACACCAGCTGCAGTTTGTTCCCACATTTCAGAACTGCAGTCAGAAAGCCCCGAATCACACCACCAACAATGCGTGTGACGGCCCTGCAACGCTCCCATCTCTCCCACCAGCTGCGCCTTTCTTTTGAGAGCAAATCTTCCACCCCTCAGGTCTTTTATGAGCTCATGCAGCTTTTTGGGGCCCTGGAGCAGTGTTTTGCCAAAGGGAGGCTTCCTTTTAAGGCAGAGAGGGCTGCTTCTGAAGGAGCAGCTCCCAAGTCACCCGAGCTGAGCTCCCTGCTGCAGGACGCGTTTCCCGGCCGCGTTCCTTTCCACGCGTGGCCGTGAGCCCTCGGGTGCCGCGGGGCTGCTGTGCCTCTCCTCCCTGGAGCCTCCTCTGGTGTGACCAAGTCATCAGGGCCCCTTTCCGAGCGTTTTTCTTTTATTTTCCCCCCCCCAGGACTTTGCAGTCCCCAAAGTAACCCCCTTGACTGTCCTGCAGGCCCTTGTTGGACGTGTCTGTGCGCTGGGGGAGCTCCGGATGCTGCCCGCGAGCTGTCCCCGTCCTGCTCTGAGCGAGGTCCAGCACCACAAGGTGCCCTTTGTTCCTGCATCCCTACCCGCTAACGACATCTGTTCTTCTGGGGAGAGCTAATTACACAAAGGTTAATTGAGGTGTCTCCAGCGTGGGAGCCGGGGAAGCGTGATCTTCGGCCAAAAATACCCCACAAAGGTTTCTGCTGCAGCCGGGCGGTTTTTCCTTCAATTGATCTATTTTTGGGGCTGGCTGTGACATTGTCCTGTCCTCCTCCTTCTCCAGGAGGAGCGGTGCCGGTGCCTCCAGGATCCTGAGCGCGGCTCCTCCTGCCCTGTCCCATCCCTGTCCCTGTCCCATCCCTGTCCCTGTCCCTGTCCCTGTCCCATCCCGCAGCTCCCTGCCAGCAGGGTCCCCTGCGTGCCCTCATCCTCCCGAGGCTCACAGGACCAGAGGCTGGGTGCTTGGTGAGCCCCGGGGTGGCTCCAAATGGCCGGGGTCCTGCCGTGGGGCACGCTGTGCCCAGCCTCACCCAGCCTTCGGTGCTCAGCAGCACCAAGCGACCTCGGTAACTTTCAGTGCTCGGAAAGTGGAGACCCAGAAACGTGTCCTTGGCGGTGCCGGGAGGGTGCCGGGCACTTGTCACCACCTCGATTTCTGCCGGCCCCTCCAGCTCCGCTCCCGCTGCAGAGAGATAATTGGGAAGCTGTCTCCCGGCCTCCTGCCTTCATTTGGAGAGGCAGAGGAGGAAGAAAGGGACTTCCAGGCGTTTCATGCTTTTTGTTGGCAGCACAGCCCAGATGAGTCCCGGGAGGGGAGCGGGGCCGGGGGGCCGGGCGCTCGCTGCGCCGAGGTTTGGGCGAGCTGCGGCCACGTGCAGGCGGCGCACGTGGGGGCACGGCCACGCAGCCCACAAGTAGGGCACCCCCAAACAGCCCCCGCGGTCACCTGCCTGTGCCAGGCTCGGGGCTGACACAGAAACGGGCGAGAGGGGAGGTATCCGTGCGATAACCAGCACCGGTTACCCGCGCCGAGCGCTCTGGTGGAGCACGGCACCGCCGTAACCGCTCCTCAAGGTGGAACGGGTCCTTGGGGGCACGGGGGGCTCGTGTCTGCCTGCAGGCTCCCTGCGTGGCCCTGCCTCAGCGCTGGCCTGGAAAGGCTCCTCCAGCAGCACTGCGCCGCTCGGCGCTGCCTCTCCCTGCTCCGACTGCCCCAGTTTCCCCCGAAAACTTTCTCACCCCGCCTCGCGGTTCTGGAGCACGGGGTCAGGAGCAGATGGGGCGACAGGAGGCTGCCTGCGGAGCCGGGGGGGGGCTGCTCCTGCCCGGTGATGCCCTGCGAAGGGCTGCAGGACGCCTCAATATGTCTCTGTGCTTGGTGCAAGGTTTCTGGCTGCTGGCCTTTCAGTTCTGCGTGCCCCTGCGTGCCGAAGCAGCCTGGCTGGTTTGCCAGAAACCAGGAAAAATGAAGACCCTCACTTCGTGCCCGTGGGAAGCGGCTGTGCCGACGCGTGCAGGTGAATGCTGACGGCACAGGTCGTGGTTTGTAGGAGCGGGGCTTGCAGAAGGGGGTGCAGCACATCTGTCAGCCGTCAAGAAAATCATTTTTCCCTGGAAAGCGAAGCGTGGGGGCAGCCGGTGCGCAAGTAGGGCAGCAGATGGAGCAGTGACACCCCGGGGGGGCACGGAGCCGTTCCCCACGCGATGGAGAAGCTCGCTGCCTCCCCGGGCACGGTGCTGCCACTGTCCAGGGGCTGTCCTGCGTGTGGTGAGAGCTGTCAGTCACCGGGGTGAGCACACGGAGGTTTGCACTGCGGGCACCTCGGTGGCACCAGGGCCGGGCCGGTGACTGTTCCCTGCGGGCGATGGGGCCCTGGGTGCGGGAGCAGAAAGGGCAATTTGCCTGATGTGACCCAAAGGGGACATCTCGAGGGTGCTCGTGCTGGGGAAGGGGCTTGTCGCAAGGAAATCCCAGGAGCAAACAGGGACAGCAGCACCTCTGCCTGCTGCAGCACCCAAAGCTCCCCAGCGCGGCTCCGTGAGCCCTGCCCCTCCTGCCCCAGCTGGCACGGGCACGGCACGGGCAGGAGGCCGCTGGCACGGCGGGGACACGCTGCTCCTGAGTTTGTTTTGGTGCCAGCCTGCACCCATGGCTCGTGCCCAACCAAGGCCACCTGCCCTTGGCCGTGAGCCCACGGCGAGGTTGAATCAGAGCTGGCGTTGGGCCCTGCTCCATCACCCGGCACCTGGGTGGCACTGGGCAGCTCCGGGTGGCACCACACGGCACCGGGTGGCACCACAGGGCGCAGCCCAGCCCCAGCCAAGCAGCTCGTGCCTGAGCTTCTGCTGCCTCCGAGCCCCCCGGTGCTGCCGGGTGGGCACAGGGGGGGGATTTCTCGTGCCCAAGCACAGCAGCAGTTTGGTATCTCGCAGGGGCACTTCAAAATTTCTTCAAAATTTCTGTTCTCTTTGGCACAAAAGCAAAGGGAAAGGCATCGGTTGTGCTTTTGGTGCTTCTGGCAGGATCTCACCCCCTGCGCCCGTGCCCGCGGCAGCCCCGCAGCGCTGCTGGGCAGGGGGAGAGGAGGGGGCGTGGGACGTGTCGGGGCTGAGGTCCCCAACCATGAGCACGGGACGTGTCCCTGTGCCCCATGCGGCACCCTGGGGGGCTGCAGCCTGCAGGGAGCAGCTCTTGGCTCCCTGTGCCAGGAAAATCCTTCACTTCACACCACCCGCGCGCCGAGGGGAGGTGATTTCCCGGCACGGGGGTGTTGGCGGCTTCCCCATCTGCTGGGCTCCGGCTCTGCCTTCTCTCCGTGCTGGGGATTTCACCGCGGTCCTCGTGCTCGAGGAGCCGGGCTCCAGCTCCGCAGTGTCCTGGGTGTTGCTGTGGGGCCGGGCTCTGTGCAGCCCCCGCTGCTCCCTGGGGAGGGGGTGCTGCTTTCTGGGCTGTTTTGGGCGCAGAGCAGAGCGAGGGGCGCAGCGGGGTGCGTGGATTTCAGGCTCTGCACATTTTGGGGTCGGGGGGAACTGGTGGTGGGAATGGCAGAGACGTGAAGGGAAGGGGCTGCAGTCTAGGAACTCACAGGTTATGTTATGAACATTATTTTACCAGGCACACCTTCGTCCTCGCCACTTTCCAGCTGTTTTTCTCGGCAGGCAGCCCAGCACCACGCAGCTGCTCGCTCGCTGCCCCGCAGTGGGACAGGAAAATCTTGTGGGTTGAGATAAAGGCCGTGTCACTGGTAGAGCAAAAGCTGCTTGCGAGCAAAGCGAAGCGAGGGCTTCCTTCCCTGCCTCCCGTCAGCAGGGAGGTGTTCAGCCACATCCAGGACAGCAGGGCTCCTCGTGCGTCACGGTGCCTTGGGAAGACAAACGTTATCTCTCCAAAAGTCCCCCACTCATCCTAATTTGCCCCAGCTCTTATTGCGTGATGCCACGTGGTATGGGCAGCTTTGGGCCAGCTCTCCCAGCTGTGTCCCCCCCCCCAGGTCTTGGTGCACCCCTCACCTGCTCACCACCAAGGCAAAATGAGAAGCAGAAAAGTCCTTGGCTCCGCGGGGGGCAGCAGCAACCAAATGTCGGTCACCAACAACCCCCCGGGGAGGGGGCATGGTGCTGGGCACAGGGGCTCCGAGCCCTGCCGAGGCTTCCCCTGCAGCCGGGGCTGTGGGGTGCAGGATGTGGGTTGGGTGCTGCCCACGTCCTGCCCCGGGGATGCGAGCAGCAGCAGCAGCACCCCGAGGAGCTGGGGGTCGTTTTCCACATGGGTGCGTGTGGCGGAGACGTGTGTGTGCTGGGAACAGCTCCCTGCTGTCGGTGCAAAGCACGCTCACCTCCGAGGCGTGGGTTTTCTCCCTCCTGACCCCAGGTTTGGGTGCCCAGCCCTGCTCACAGCGCAGCCGGCACAGGCAGTACGGGGACACGGCGCTGCCAGCCCCACCACAGCCGCCCTTGTGCTCCTCACCCCGAACCTCACCGCCTCCCCGGCCTTAAAACAAAAAGTGCTGCTGTTAGGAGTCTGCAACCAGAGCTGTGATTCTGGGGACTGGTTTAACTCAGCTCCTGGAGCACCAGAAGGGGATTACCCGGGGTGAGGAGCCGCAGGGAGCACCGCATGCGGCGCGGTTTGGCACGGCGTGGTACCACCAGCCCTGCGCACGCTGCTTTCTCCCCGCTGCGTGCTCGTTGATGCGTGAGCTGTGCGGGAGGGAGCGCAGCCCCCTGGCTCCTCCCGAGCTGCTTTTAACCAAGCCCTTTGCAGTTTCCCTCAGCTTTCATCCCAGTGCACAGCCCCGTTCCCACCCGCATTGCCGCCAGCCCCCTGTGGGGCTGCCTCCCCCTGTGCCTCCTGCGGGAGAAGGCTCCGTGTGCGCTCTGCCCAGTTTTCTCCACCACCCCAACGCCACCCCCACGTCGGGGGCTCTGCCCAAAGCCCTGCACGGCCAGGGCCTGTTGGGCTCCGGGTCCTTGGTGCCCTGTGGTAACTTCCCTGCCCTCCCCGGGATCCTCACGCGTTCATTTTTCCTCTCGTTGCAGCTCCGTGTACCTCCCGGGCAACATTTTTAGGCGTTTGACCTACTTGTGAAAGATGATTTATTTTCTTGTCGGGTGACACCTGCCGGGGCAGGCGCACAGCTTCCCGTTCCGCTCCGCTGCTGGTGCTGCAGCCCGGCCCCCACCCGATGGGGGTCTGGGAGGGGGAATGGGGCTGAGGACCCCCCTGGTTCCCCACCGGGCTCAGTGCTGGGGGTGCGTTGGGCACTGCGCTGCCCCCTCTGCCCAGCCTTTTTGAGGGTCGGGTCCCTGCAGCCCCCCCGGACGCTGCCCCATGCCGGGACCACGGCTCCCAGAGGGGCTGCACCCCCTGCACCCCGGGATCCAATATCAGATACCCCAATAACCCTGCACCCCAATAATCAGGCACCCCAATAACTCAGTACCCCAATAATTGGGCACCCCAATAATTAAGCACCCAAATAACCCAGCTCCCAAATAACCCTAGCATCCCAATAACCAGGCACCTCAATAGCTGGGCACCTAAATAACTCTATCAGCCCTATAAACTGGCACCCCAATAACCCTGCGCCCCAATAACAGGGCATCCCAATAACCCAGCAGCCCAATAACCATGGTGCCCAATAACTGGGAAACCCCAAAACTGTGCTCCCCAGTAACCTGGCATCATGATAACCCATGAATAAATTAAATATAGCACCGCACCCCAATAACAGCGGGCTCCTGCGGGCACCGGTAACCCCCGGTGACCCCCGGTGACCCCCGGGCTCCCCGGGCAGCGCGGCTCCGGCACGTCCAAGGGTCGGGGGGCACCGGCCGGGGCCGGGCGCGGATCCCGGGGCGCGCAGCCGGGCAGGGCGCTGCTGGCGAGGCCGGACCCCGGCCACCTCCTGCTCCCACGGCCCAGGTGCCGGGACCACCGGGACCGGTGCCAGGACCGCCGGGACCGGGGGCTCTCCCTGCCGCCACCGGTGCGGCGCAGCGGGGTCCCCGCCTGCCCAAAGCGGCGGCTGCGGGGCACCCGGCCTCGCCGGGGGCGCACCGGATCGGTAACGGCGAGCAGGCCGGGGGGGGCGCCCTGTACCGGTGCCCCCGGTGCCGGTGCTCCCCGCGCCCGATGCTCCCCGTGCGCAATGCGCACCCGGTGCCGGAGCGCGCCGGTGCCGGTGCTCCCCGCCGTTGATGCTCCCCGGTGCCGGTGCCCCCCGGTGCCGACACCCCCGGTGCTCCCCGCCCCGCCCCGCTCCTCCCCCGCCGTCCCCTTCCGGGCCCGCCCCGGTGCTGTCTCCGCCGGCGCCATCGCGGCGCGGCCGCCCCGTGCCGGGGGCTCCCGGTGCCGCCGCCCCCCGCCCGCGGCAGCGATGCAGCGGGTGCGACCCGCGGGACCCCGAGCCCGGGAGGGGCAGGGGGGGAGCCCCGGGTGTTTGTGAGGGGGGTGGGATCCGGTGACCGGTCCCCGGGGCAGCTCCTTCTCGTCCCGGTGCCCGGTTCTGGCCCGGTAGCTGTGGACCAGGCTGTGCCGGGCTGGGCGCACAGAGCCTGCATGGCCGGGGTCCGGGCGGCCCGCGGGTGGGGATGGGGATGGGATGGGGATGGGATGGGGATGGGGATGGGGATGGGATGGGATGGGGATGGGGATGGGGATGGGGACAGAATGGGGATGCTCTGGGAACCGTGACACACCTCAGCCCTGCATGTCCCCCAGGCACTGCAGGTGCCACATCCCGCAGGTGGGGATGGAGCTGCTGGACCCCCAGCCCCGGCTTTGCTTTCCAGGCTGCGGTGGCGTTTGAGGACGTGGCCATCTACTTCTCCCCCGAGGAGTGGGTAGAGCTGGCGGCGTGGCAGCGGGAGCTGTACCAGGAGGTGATGATGGACAACTACGACCTGGTCACCTGCCTGGGTAAGGAGGAGCCGTGCCAGGACCCGGGCTGGCCAAAAACGTGCATGGGCAGCGCTCTGGGCACCCCAGCCCCGCTGCTTCCAGCTTCAGTGCCACTGCTGGGGCTGGCACCAGCAGCTTTGGATGGCACTGTTGGCACCCCTGGCATGTCCCCAGGGCCTCTGGTGGCGGTGACGCTCCCCGGGTGTGCTCCGGGGGGTGCTGAGGGGTCTCTCTCCCACGCAGGCTCTGTTGACACCTCGTCCAAGCTCGTCCCCAAAATGGAGCCTGAGGAGGAGCCATGTGGGGGGGCTTCCACTGGTGAGGGGGACAGAGAAACTCCTGACACCGCTGGCATTGGTGAGTGGCGTGGGGTGCAGCCCCCCGGGTGCCTGGGGACAGGGGGCTGGTGGCTGGGGCAGGTTCCGTGCGTCGTGGGCACAGCCCCGAGCTGTGCCATGGGGACGGCGGCTCCAGCCAGAGGTGGGGGTGTCGCAGCTCAGGGCCCCCACCCTGTGGCACCAGGGGGGTGAGGGGAGGCTGGTGCTGCCCACGTGGTGGCTTTGTCGGGCTGTGGGGACACTGGGACGCTTCCCTGACGCTGTGCCTCTGCTCCCTGCAGCTCCCCGGGGCAGGACGGCTGGCGAGGACCCGCCTGGGGACGGTGACCAGGGACACTGGGTCCCAGTTGTGCCACCCACTGGGGGTGCCAAGGAGCTGGGGTGCCCCCCCCTGTGCCCTGGCTGGTGCGAGGCAGGGACCTGGGGCTCCCCCGGGAGGATGGGGGCGTGGGAGCGGGGCGAGCGGCCGCTGGAGCCGGCGGTGGCCGGGGGGCTCCTCACCTGCGGCACCTGCGGGGAGAACTTCGAGGACGCGGCCAGCCTGGGGGCGCACCAGGGCGAGCACCTCGGCCCGGCGCCCAGCCACGAGTGCACGGCCTGCGGGAAGGTTTTCCAGCACCACCGCAACCTCCTGACACACAAGAAGCACCGGGGCCGGCACCGGCACGCCTGCGCCGAGTGCGGCTGCACCTTCTGCCTGCGAGGGGACCTCCTGCGGCACCGGGCTGTCCATGCAGGTGAGGGCAGCTACCCCTGCACGCTCTGCGGCCGGCGCTTCCGCCACAAACGGGACCTGCAGGAGCACCGCCGGGAGCACGCGGCCGCCGCGCCGCGCCAGTGCCCCCAGTGCGAGAAGCGCTTCGAGGACGAGGCCAGCCTGAGCCAGCACCGGGCCGCCCACGTCGAGGAGAGACCCTTCGTCTGCGGGCGCTGCGGCCGCAGCTTCAGCTGGAAGGAGAGCCTGATGATCCACCAGCGCAGCCACGCGCCCGAGCGCTCCCACAAGTGCCCCGTCTGCGGCCGCAGCTTCAGCCGCAGCGGGAACCTGCTGGTGCACCAGCGCGTGCACACGGGCGAGCGGCCCTACGCCTGCGCCCAGTGCGACAAGGCCTTCTGCAACAAGGCCAACCTCATCACGCACAAGAAGCTCCACCGGCGCTACAAGACTTTTGCCTGCGCCCAGTGCAGGCTGGGCTTCAGCTCCAAGAGCAAGCTGCTCCTGCACCTGCGGGCGCACGGGGACGGCGGCACCTTCGGCACGGGGGGCGACACGGTGCGTGGGCAGCCGTAGCTCTTAAATGTGGCTGGGGATTTCGCCCTGACCCCTTGGCACCTCGAGGAAATCCCCCAGTGCCCTGGTGGGGCTGGGGAGCAGCAGGCTCCTGGTGGCCAGTGGTGTCTTCGTGTCCTTGTCTGAGCTCAAAGCCAGGAGAGCCACGGGAGCATGGAGCCTGGGCGGCTGCAGCTGAGCTGGAAAGCCCCCGTGCCTGGATGGTAGAGCAGAAAGGAGTTTGAGCCATGAGCCCTGCTCACAAAGCAGGCTCCTTACTGCCACCCAGCTTTGATGCTCAGACCCCCCCTGGCTGCCCAAATTCGTCTGGGAGCTCTGGGGGGCAGCACCCAGGACCCCTGCCCCGTTCCCAGCTGCCTCCTGCCCCCAGCGCCTCGGGGCTGTGCAGTGCAAGGAAGGGGAGGCTCCTGTGGCCGCTCTGGGGAGGTCAAAGCCTGTCCCACTCCCGAGCAGCCCCCCAGGACGTGGCCCTGCCTGTGGGAGGCTGGGACCGTGGGAGGGGGGCCCTGAACACCCCTGGCCCGAGTGCTGGCTGCTGCAGGCCCCACCTCGGAGAAGGAGAGCAGGATGGGCTCTGCATCCTCCCAGTGCTGTCCGTCAGGATCAGCACCGAGGGGCAGGACGAGGACCCCGGAGGGCTCCGACCTCACAGAGTGACCGAGCACCGGCTGCGTGGCCGAGCACCGCGCTGCATGGCTGGAGCCCCCCCCAGGGCTCCCAGCCTCGGCAGGCTCGTGCTGGCCAGGGAAAGGTGCCTGTGCCATGGGAGAGTTGCAGCCCTGGTGCAGGGTGCAGCCGGTGCTCCCCCAGGGAAGGTTTTCCTCTCTGGGACGAGCTGTGTGCTGCCCAGCCCCACGGGGCTCGTGGCCAAACCCTGTGGCTTTGGGGTGCGCCTGTCTAGGAACTGCTGCATGCTCCCTCCGTGGCGCCTTTGAGGCTGTGTGCGCTGCTCCCCTCCATCCTCTCCTACAGGTCACCGAGGCTGGGACCCCACTGCTGGCACTGCCCGGGTGGGCTCCCGGCCTGGGGGACGGGATGGGGGCTTTTCCCTTGGGTGCCATCACCTGGGGTAGCATCTGCTTTAAGTCGTGGGGCGTGGTGTCAATTATGAGGATGGTTTGTGTATTTTCGTAGCTTAATAAAGTCCTTTTGCAGACACGTGGCTGTTTGGGTGAACCGGTGCCCCCCGGGCCGGACGGATGGGGAGGAGCAGGAGTGATGCAGGGAGGGGTGAGGGGTTTGGTGCCTGCCCCTGGCTGCTGTGCCCTGCCTCGCCTGGTCCCTGCTGCATCGCTGATCGCCCCGGGTGTCTCTTCCTGGATGGCCACAGAGGCGAGTGGCAGTGGGGAGGCTGTGGCGGGCAGTACCTGTGCCACGTAGGTGCAGCAGCGCTGACGCTTGGCTTAGCAGGGTCTGGGGACACCTGGGGACAAGCAGCCTTCCTGGTGCCTTGGGTTTGCTGCCCTAAAAGCGGTTTTTGCCCTCAGTGAGAGCTGGGCCAAGGAGCAGCCGCCCATGGGGCACCAGCCCCCCAACTCCTGAGCTGCCCCAAGAGGAGGCGCAGGGCCTGGGGGGGTTCCCCTGCTATGGGGAGCCCCAAAACTGCACTGGGGCTGCTCCTGGCATGGGCTTTTATCCTGCAGCACCTGGGGGTGCTTGTTTTGCCCTGTGTGGTGCGTGGCTCCTTGCTGCTGGGACGGCACAGGGTGGTGCTGGGGGGACCTGCTCGGGGGTGCCGCATCCCACTGCCACCCAGCCCACGGGGCCAGCACCCCACGCTGGCCCCACACAGCACTCATGGCCATTCTGTGCCCACTGCTGTGCCCCCCCCAGCCCCGGGGACAGCCCTCACCACCGCCCCTGCCGTGGGGTGACCCCAGGGCCTCGGGGACACGGAGCCGGGACGCTGCCCTCTGCAGCTGCGCATCCCAGGGACCGCGGCCAAGCGCCATCTGCTCGGGCGCAGGAGGCCGTGCAGTGCTGTTGTACCAAGCTCAGTGGCTGGCACCCTGATTTTCTTGTTTCCTGATGGCAGAATAATGGCCAGAAAGAGCAAAAACAGAGAATCTGACCCCAGGGCTGTCATGGGTGCGAGCGCAAGGCAGGACGGGCGTCTTCTGGCTCCGGTCCTGCTCCTGCTGGCCCTGCTCCCAGGCTCCTCAATGGTCTTTGGCCGCTTTCTCCTCTTTCCTTCTGTCCCCTCGCTGCTCCCTGTCCCCTCCCGGGTGCCTGCTGCCCTCTGGCTGGGAACATTCTGCCGTCCCAAAGCTGACCTGGTCGCTTGGCCACCAACTGTGCCCCGGTGTCACCCCAGCTGCTCAGGAGGACGCCCTGGCTCCAGCTCCATGCCCAGGAGCGCAGAACGGGACAGAGCAACAGGACCCCAAACTCCTCCTGCCCTTCCTCTCCTCCACCACCCTGCGTTACCGTGGTTGTTTCTCTCCCCCTTACGTGCTCATCCCCGTGCCGGTGCCTCCGCAGCGTGCCCTGCTCTGAGCCGGACCAGCATTTTTGGGGTGCAGGAGCCCTCGTGCCGCCCGCCCCTCTGCCACCACCTCCCAGCCCTCCCCGTGTCCGGGGGCTCCCCCAGGGGGTCCCACACCCTGCGCCCCCCCCTCCCCAAGTGGCGGTGCCGTTACCGGTGCCGTGCCGGTACCAGGAGGTCGCCGAGGCGGTGCCGGTGCCGGGACCGTGCCTTTACCGGGGGGTCGCTGGTGCCGTGCCGGTACCGGGGGGGCGTCGGGGCGGTGCCGGGGGGGGGTCGGGGGGGCGAACTACATCTCCCGGCGTGCAGCGGGGCGGCCCTTTGTCTGCCTCGCCCCGTGCGCCCGCCCCGGTGCGCTCCCGCGGTCGGCGGCCATCGGCGGCGATGCCCCCGCCGCCGCCCCTCTGAGAGAGCCGCCGGTGAGAGCGGGGCGGGGGGCACCGGGGGCGGACGGGGCTCGGGGAGCTCGGGGGGGGGCACCCACCCCCCCCCCAAAGCCCCGGTGCCGGTCGTGCGCGGTGCGCAGGGACCGCGGGGCTGCGGCGCGCTGCGATCGCTGCGGGTGCCGCTCGTGCGACCCCCCCCCCAAAAAAGACGGGGGGCTCCTGGGGGGGCAGGGGGAGCCCGGGACGGGGACGGGGCACGCGCCCTTGGCACGGCACGGCACGGTGAGCGCACCCGCTGCGCTGCTTTGGGACCCTGCTGCCCCCAGGGACTGGCACCAAGGAGCGAGGAGGGGATGGGTGGGGGTCTGGGCGCTTTCCCGGGGCGCCGGGGGGTGCTGGGGGGGTGGATGTGGGGTGGGGGAGCCACCGGGCTGCGCTACGAGGGGCGCAGGTAATGTGGGCAGAACCTGTGCCTGGCACTGGCTGGTGGCTGCTGGAGCTCATCCGAAATGCCCCGGCCCCAGGAAGGGGTTGGAAGGGGCTTGTGCCAGCGGGTGAGCTTGCAGGGGGTGGGGGCACCTCGGGGAGAGCCCCCCCGGAACAACCCCTCTCTTGTTTGAAAGCAGGACTGGCGCTGCGGTTAGGTGGGAGGCAGGACAGGCTGGACAGGGGGATGTGGCACCAAGCGGGAGGGAAAGTGAGGTTCAGGAGGGGGCACGGGGCCGGCGGGGTGAGGATGAGGATGAGGACACTGCTCCTGCTCCTGCTCCTGCTCCTGCTCCTGCTCCTGCTCGCTCTGTGGTTACGTGCGGTTTGCCAGAGGCCCCCTGGGCACAGAGCGTTTGGCCAGCCAAGGCGGTGGCGCACCGGGTGCCCTGAGGAGCAGAGAGCTTCGGGAGGAGTGGTGAGGTGCAGGCCAGGGTGTGCCGGAGTGAAAGTCCGGGTGGGAAACCGCAGACACGGGAAGCTGCCCTTGGGGTGCAGGAGCAGGGAGCGTCCCCAGAGCGCTGCTCTGGAGGTTTGCTGCACGTGCAGCTCGGCGGGACGGGGTCAGGGTGGTGCTGGGGACCCCTTTGCAGGCATGTGGGGCCTGGTGGTCCCCCCTGGGCACTGCCACCGTGTCCTGCTCAGGAGGGTGCCCGAGCGCGTGGTGCCTGGGGCACCTGGGGACGCCGACCCTCACTGGAGAGGTGTCCCCAGTGGCTCCTCACCTGCCTGGGGCTGCCCCGGTGCTGCTCGTGGCAGCGTGTCAAATTCCACTGAGATTGCATCTACCGCATCGCCGTGCCTTCGTGAACGCTGTGCCCAGCAGCCGAGGAAAGCTGGCCGGCTTCGTGGGGCGCAGCCACCTCCGAACTCTGCGGGGTTTTCTCCCTCCTTCCCCTCTGTCCCTGCCTTGTGCCTTGGCTGTGACCTTGTGCCACTGCTGCTGGGCTCTGAGGAGCGAGGTGGGGTGCAGGCAGGGTGACTGAGCCCTGTCCTGGGCTGCTCTGTGCTGTCCGAGCCCCCAGGTTGATCTTCCTCCTCCTCCTTTCCTCCTCCTCCTCCTCCTGTGTGTGCCCCTGCTGAGAGCAGCAGCTCCCCGAGGGTAGAGGGGAGGGGAAGGGGATGGGATGGAGAGGGAGGGGAGCAATCAGCCGGCAGGAGGAGCAGCTTGGAGATCTCCAGAGCCCCCCTGTGCCCGAGCCCCCCCGGCTGTCAGTGGTGCTGCTTCGCCGCTCGCATTTTGGGGCCGTTTTGGCACAGAGGGGCACTTCTGCCTGGGGTCTCTCTGCAGGTGTTCCCAGGGAGCAGCGTGGCTGGAGGCGGCTGTCCTGTCCCTTGGGACCCCGAGACCCCTGGCGATGGAGCCAGAGGAGAAGCCGTTCGTGGGGGACCCCCAGGGTGAGGGGCACAGGGGAGTCCCTGGACCGCACAGCGCAGGTGAGCTGTGGGGCCCCCGGGGGGGCTGCCCATGCCTGCTGCCCACGGGGCTCAGTTTTCTGGGGGGTTTCATGGGTGAGGACCCTCGCTGGGCAGCAGGGACCCACTGGGGTGGTCGCTGCCTGGGGCTGGGTGGTGCTGGGGGGCTCCGTTCCCCCTGGGGGAGGTTTTGTCCCCTCCGTGCCCAGCCCAGCACCACGGAGCGCGTGGCAGCGTTGCTTGGCCACCGGCTGCTCTCGCATCCAGAGAACCCAAATTTGGCTTTTTCTTCCCCAGGAAAGGGCTGGGCTGGTGTGAAGCACGAGGTTGTGGTGAAAACGGAGCCGGAGGACGAGTCGGACATCGGGTACCCCCAGCACCCAGGGGCGAGGGCCACCACCCCTGGCATCCCCAGTGTCCCCAGCGTCCCCAGTGTCCCCAGCACCAGTAAGTGACGCGGAGCAGGGCGCTGCACCGAGGGGTTGTGCTGGGATGGGGCATGCCCCGTGCCCTTTGGGAACCGGGAACTGCCTCCTGCAGGAAAAGCAGCAGTTCCTTTCCCTCCGTAACAAGCATTTAATAACAAATCCTTCATAATATTTAACTGAGTAAAATGCAATCATTTAATATTGATGGGCGCTTTGGAGCCCCAGTGGCCCGCGGCTGCTGCAGCCCCGTGGTTCCCCGGGGCCCTGGCTGCAGGAGGCACCGAGCTCGATGCCCCCAGTGGGGACCCTACGGCACCGGCAGGGCCCTGTCCGTCCCCAGAGCAGGACGTGTGGGCCGGGTCCTTCCTTCCACAGGCATCAAAACAGAGCTCGTCATCAAAACCGAGCCTGAGGACGACTCCTACGGCGACTGCTGCCCACGGGAGAAGGAGGAGCCCCCCGACCCCGCTGCCTGTGAGTGGGGCTGGGCGCGTGGGGGTGTCCGGGGCCGTGCCGTGGGGTCATGCTCCCTG
Organism: Aythya ferina; assembly: GCF_964211825.1. Taxonomy (NCBI): domain Eukaryota; kingdom Metazoa; phylum Chordata; class Aves; order Anseriformes; family Anatidae; genus Aythya; species Aythya ferina. Next base: position 720,015 of record NC_140297.1, read on the forward strand.
CTCTGCCTCTCAGTGCCGTTGTGGGCAGCTGCCCCGTGCCATCCTGGGGACGGTGACACTCTCCCCCGTGCCATCCTGGGGATGGTGACGCCCCACGGGTGCCATGCAGCCCCCACCTTTGCCCTCCCTGCTGCCAGCCGAGGTCAGAATCCGACCCCTGGTGCCTGCGACCGTGCCAGGGGTGCACCGAGCGCAGCCCCCGGAGCTCTGCCCTGTGCCCCCACAGGCGATGCCAAACCCGAAGTGATTGTGAAGGTGGAGCCGGAGGAGGAGGCGTACATCGGGTGTCCCCAGGGCCCGGGTGACCCGGGAGCTGCAGGTGAGCACAGCGGGGCCGGGACTGGGTGCGTCTGGGTGCGCCGCTGCTGTTGGGAGCCACCGCACCAAGGGCTGGAGCAGCTGGGCAGGCAGAGAGCTGGGGGTGCTGCCGACCTCCCCCGGCCCCAACCTGGCAGAAATCCACAGGGGGGGGACCCCAACCCTGTGCTGCTGCCAGCCCCGGGGGGCACCGCTCCTTGTGCCACCCCGGAGGAGCACCGAGCTGCTCTCCTGCTTGTGCGGGCAGCCTCATCTCTCAGTTTGTTTTACAGGAGGGGGCTGGACACATCCCCTGGGGCTCCCCCATAGCAAAAAAAAAAACACAACAGGTCCTTCGAGCCCTAAACTTCGAGTGTGATCTTTGCACAGAGGCTTTAGAGGAGAGTTTGCACTTGTGTCTGGTCGTGGGGACAGGTTCGAGGGAGGCGTTTTACCCGGCTGCGGTGCCGAGGGTGCGATGGCTTCGCCCAGCTCCTCCTGCACCAAGGGGCTCCCGGCTGCCACAGCCGAGGCTCTGCAGCCCCGGGGCAGCCTCGGTGGCACCGGGCTGTGGGTGTCCGGGGCTGTCCCTGTGCCGCAGCCGTGCTGAGCCTGTGCCAAGGGCGCAGCTCCGTGCCGGGTTCCCAGGAGCGCAGGGCCACGCGCAGCTCCTGGCTCTGCGTCGTGCCAGCGATTCCCTGGATCTCTCCTCTTGGTAGGTGGCGAAGGCAAAAGTGAGAAGCATCCCAAGGAGGAGCCGGAGGACGTGAAACCAGAGGTGGCTCCGCTGGAGAAAAGCCCAGAGGCTGCTCCCCGTGTCAGCCAGTGGACGGTGCAGCCGGCACGGGGCGGCACCACCGAGCCCCGGGGGCTCTGCGTGGGGATGGGCACGGCTCCCGTCCCCCCAGCGAGCACCACCGGGCACAAAATCACATCAGCACCCGGCACAGAGCCGGCACGGCGGCCCCGCAGCCACGGCACCGAGCGGCCCTTCGCCTGCAGCGAGTGCGGGAAGAGCTTCCAGCACCGGGGGAACCTCATCACCCACCTGCGCGTGCACACCGGGGAGAAGCCCTTCACCTGCACCGTCTGCGGGAAGAGCTTCAGCCAGAAGGGCGACCTGATGCGGCACCAGCGCATCCACACGGGCGAGAAGCCCTTCGAGTGCACCGTCTGCGGGAAGAGCTTCTGCTCCAAGCAGACCTTCATCCTGCACCAGCGCATCCACACGGGGGAGAAGCCCTTCTCCTGCGGCGAGTGCGGCAAGAGCTTCAACCGCAAGGCCAACTTCATCACACACCAGAAGATCCACCGCGGCGAGCGGCCCTTCATCTGCGCCGAGTGCGGCAAGGGCTTCTGCGCCAAGAAGACCTTCATCCTGCACCAGAAGATCCACGTGGGCGAGCGGCCCTTCGGCTGCAGCGAGTGCGGGAAGAGCTTCAGCCGCAACGGCGACCTGACGCGGCACCAGCGCATCCACACGGGCGAGCGCCCCTTCGCCTGCGCCGACTGCGGCAAGTGCTTCAGCCACAACGGCGAGCTGATCAAGCACCAGCGCATCCACACGGGGGAGAAGCCCTTCACCTGCGGCGAGTGCGGCAAGAGCTTCAACCGCAAGGGCACGCTCATCACCCACCAGCGCATCCACACCGGCGAGCGCCCCTTCGCCTGCCCCGAGTGCGGCAAGACCTTCAACCTCAAGACCACGCTGATGAAGCACAAGCGCATCCACACGGGCGAGCGGCCCTTCACCTGCCTGGAGTGCGGGAAGAGCTTCAAGTACAAGGGCAACCTGCGGACGCACCACCTCACCCACACGGTGGAGCGGGTCTACCCCTGCACCGAGTGCGGCACGGTCTTCAGCCACAAGAAGGAGCTGACCGTGCACCAGGGCACGCACTCGGAGGAGCGGCTCCTGTCCCGCTACCGGGACGGGGAGGCCTTCAGCCCCTTCCTCCCCGTGCACCCGCTGCTCATGTCCTGCACCCAGCTGCCGGTGCCGCTGGAGGCCCTGGCCAAGTACAAGTAGGAGCTGGCAGAAGCGCAGAGCTCTGCAGATGGAGCGGACAGAGGGGGAACGGCACGGCAGTTTTGGGACCTGCCGTGGTGCTGGCGGTGCCGTGGGACACTGCTGCAGAGCCAGCTCGCCCCGGAGCAAGCAGGGCACCCTCGTGGCACGCTGGCAGCATGCCTGGCACACGGAGCACAGACGAGGGCTCGAGCCTGGCCCTGGGGGGTGCTGGGGGGCAGAGTGTGGCTGTTCCTCTGCTGCTGTTGGTGGCAAAGGAGCCCTGGGCTTCTGCATGCACGGCCAGGACCGGGGCTGGGGCTGGAGCTGGCACCGTGGGTGCTCTCACCTCCCTGTGCCAGGATGGTGCTGTTTGTGCAGGGTTGGTGGTTGCAGGGTGCGTGGCGGTGTTGCAGCCCCAGGCATGGGCCCACCACACGCCCCAGTGAGGTGCCCCCAGCTCCGGGTTAGGAACTGGTACAGGAGAGGTGCTGGAGGGGGTCTGAATTTGGCCTCGGGTCACCCTGCCCGGCCAGCACCGCGTTGTCCCCTCGCCGCCTCCTCTGTCCCCTTCCTTGGGCACCAGCAGCTGCGGGGCCTCCCCCCACGTCCCTGTGCCACCCTCCCTGTGCCACCCTTCCTTGCTCACAGCCCCGAGCACCCCAACCCTGGGCACCTCCGCTGACCCACAGCACCTGGGGGCTGCCTTTGGGGTGGGGGCCCTGAGCTGGGGGCTGCTGGGTGGGTGGCGGGTGGCGGCTCTGCGACTGCCTTGCCTCAGTTTCCCCGTCTGTAAAATGGGCTAAACGCTGATCCTGCCCCACTGGGACACCCCCGGTGAGCAGCGCAGCAAGGACCACGTGTATTTATATTTCCTTTTTTTTATTTTTTTTTTCTGATCTAGGAACTAATAAAACATGGAAACGAGCACGAGGGGGCAGTGTCCCCGTTAGGACGCGCCGCCTGTCCCTTCTCACCCAACGCACAGCCCCAGGAGCCGGGGGTGCCCCAAACACCCCCAAATCTGCCATTTCTGGTGCAGCCCCAGGCAGGTGGAGCTCCCCGTGGGATGAGCACCCCCACGGCGGGTGCAGCCCTGCAAATCCCAGCCGGTGGTGCCGAGGTGGCTGAGAACAGCTCCCAGCTGGCACCAAGCTGGGCACGAGTGTCAAAATGTTCTGGGGTCCGAAGGCCCTGCGGCTGAGGGCACTGGGGGTGTTTAGTTTGGAGACGAGGAGGCTCGGGGGAGACCTCGTTGTACTTCACGGGTACCTGGAAGGACGTTGAAGCAAGGTGGGGATCCGCTCTTCTCCCAATCACCGAGTGATAACGAGGGGAATCAGCCTCAAGTTGCAGCAGGGGAGGTTGAGGTTGGGTATTAGGAGATATTTCCTTACTGGAAGGGCTGTGTGGCATTGGGACGGGCTGCCCAGGGCGGCGGTGGGCTCACCGTCCTTGGGGGTCCTCAGGAGCTGCGTACCCGCAGAGCCCAGCAGTGTGGAGAGCTCCTTGGTGCTGGGTTCAAGGCTGGGCGAGACGACCTCAGGGGTCCTGTCCCACCTGCAGGACTCCACGGTCCTGTGGCACCCGCAGACCCCGTCACCAACCACAGAGAGCAGAGGAGGGGACAGCAGGGAAGGGATCAGCACCCGCGGGGCCATGGGCATTGCCGGGGGGGACCCGCTGGGTGCTGGGGGGGCAGCGGCACGGGGTGCGGGCTGGGCTGGGGGCTGCAGGAGCAGCACTGGGGACAGGAGCAGAACCCCCGTGACCTCGAGGAGAAGCACTCTGCGCCCAGGAGACGCTCGCTGCTGTGTGTACAAAAAATGTGTACATTTTTTCTTTTCTTTCCACCCCTTAATTTCTCCTTTCTTATGTTTGAGGACTTGTGATCGTTGGTTTGCCGTTCTCACACTGCTCATCCTGATGTCTCAAGCTTCTACCTTATTTTGGGACAGCGAGGCCTTCTGGCCACTTATCTACTGAGCATCTCCTTATTATGACTACCCAACTACCTTAAAATACAGAAAAGTAATTCTCTGCTGCAAACACACAATTTAGTTTCTCACAAGGAGCCCTGGGGACACTGCAGCTGCTGGGGTGCGAGGGACGGAGCAGCCCCTGCCCGGTGCGGGGCAAGGCTCGGGCAGACACAGTGGGGTGGGGGCACGGCAGTGCTGGCACAGCCGAGGTGGCACAGCGCCGTGCTGAGCTGTGCTGTGCCAGGCAGTGCTGTGCCATGCAGCACGGAGATGCACCAGGTTGGGCTGTGCTGTGCCAGGCTGTGCCAAGTTGTCCTGTGCCGAGCAGCACCGTGCCATGCATCACGGAGATGTGCCATGCCAGGCTGTGCTGTGCCAGGCCGTGCTGAGCTGTGCTGTGCCATGCATCATGGAGAAGTGCCATGCCAGGCTGTGCCATGCCAGGCTGTGCCAAGTTCTGCTGTGCCATGCATCATGGAGATATGCTGTGCCAGGCTGTGCCAAGCTGTGCTGTGCTGGGCAGCACTGTGCTGTGCATCATGGAGATGTGCCATGCCAGGCTGTGCTGTGCCAGGCTGTGCCAAACCGTGCTGTGCCGGGCAGTGCCATGCCATGCATCATGGAGATATGCTGTGCCAGGCCATTCCAAGCTGTGCTGTGCCGGGCAGCACTGTGCTGTGCATCACAGAGATGTGCCATGCCAGGCTGTGCTGTGCCAGGCCGTGCCAAGCTGTGCTGTGCCATGCATCATGGAGAAGCGCCATGCCAGGCCGTGCCAAGTTGTGCTGTGCCAGGCAGTGCCGTGCCATGCATCACAGAGATGTGCCATGCCAGGCTGTGCTGTGCCAGGCTGTGCCATGCATCATGGAGATATGCTGTGCCAGGCCATGCCAGGCTGTGCTGTGCTGGGCACCACTGTGCTGTGCATCATGGAGATGTGCCATGCCAGGCTGTGCCATGCCAGGCTGTGCTGTGCCAGGCAGTGCCGTGCCAGGCTGTGCCGAGCTGTGCCGTGCCAGGCAGCACCGTGCCATGCCTCACAGAGGTGCACTGTGCTGGGCCGGGCCATCCATCCCCGAGCCGTGCAGAGCCGAGCCGTGCCGCACGGAGCCGTGCAGTGCGCAGCAGCAGGACTACACCTCCCGTGCTGCACTGGTGGCGGCGAGGCCCAGCAGCTGACGCAGCCCCCGGCTCCTGGGGCTGCCTTTGTCCGTGCCCACGGCCGTGCTGGGCGGGTGGCGCAGGTAGGGGCTGCGGGACGGGGCTGGGCAGGGGCACGGGGCTGTGGTGGGGGGCTGAGAGTGGGGCAGATCCCGCTGCACGGGGGGCTCCTGGCCCCGACCCCCCGTGTCTGGCCGGGGAGTGCAGTGGTTGATGGGTGGGCCGGGTGCCGCCTCCCTTTGGTTCCTTAACCAAAATTTCGTGTTTGGCAGAACCCGCGGGGCCGTCTGTCGCTGTGCGCCCTGGGGCTGACCCTCGGGACGGGCCCTCACCGCAGACCCCGAGCTCCCGACCTGCATGGACCGATGGCTGGGCGCGCTTCCATCCCCCCCCTGAGAGCCTGCAGGCGGTGGCTGCTCGGGCAGGGGTCGGGGGCAGCCGGGGCCGCACCGGTGCTCACGGTAAAGCCGCCCGCTGGCCCCTGAAACGCTCCCATCCCATGGCACCGTGACTCTGCGCCCACCCCTGGGGGTTTGGGTGAAGCCACGGCCGGGATCCCCCCGTCTGTGCTGCAGGGCGCAGGGGCTGGGTCCCTCAATGGCTCCCCCCAAGGGCTGGGACAGCCGGGTCCCCAGCGCTGCTCCTGCGGGACGGGGGCACCCCGCACCCAGGGCGATGCCCTAATGGTGAGAAGCGCTCTGGGACCTGGTCCCGTGCTGGGGATGTTGGTGCCTGGCCCTGAGCTGGGCCCGGTGAGAGTTTCCCCTGCTCTGAGCACTCAGCACCCACCCGCCGTGCCTGGGGCCAAATTTTCCTCCAAGCACAGCGGTGGGGAAGGCGGCGAGGCAGCGCGGGTGGCGTTTTGCAGGGCTGCTGGGGACTGGGGTGCTCAGCGACCCCGCTGCACCTCCTGGCTGTGGTACCGGAGCCCCCACAGCCCCCAGGGCTCCTGCAAAGCAGGGCTGGGGCAGGATCATGGCAGGGAGCTGCTTTGCTTCGCCCCCTGCTCCCCGGTGCTGCGGCCGTGGGCTGCAGGGCAGCAGCGGCAGGGGTCGTGGGTTTTGGTTTGGCGTGGCGCGGCGTGCCGAGCTCCTGGCCTGTCGCTGCAGATGCCGGTGACGTTCGAGGACGTGGCCATCTACTTCTCCCCCGAGGAGTGGGCAGAGCTGGCGGGCTGGCAGCGGCAGCTGTACCGCGAGGTGATGCTGGAGAACTTCGAGGCGCTCGCCTCGCTGGGTGAGGAGCGCGACGGAGCCGCGGGGCCGGGGCCGAGCCGTGGTTCTCCTCTGACGGAGCTGGGGTCCTGGACACTGCCCCCCTTCCACGCCTGGACGCTGATTTAGTGGTTATACTTCAAGGTTTATAGTGCAGTATCCTGAGGACAGCAGTCCTGGTGGAAAGGCTGGCCAGGAGCAGGTGAAAAACGGGGGCGCAGAGGCGGTGCCGAGGGCAAGGCAAGGAGAGCTGGCAGCGAGGGGACGGGGGCAGGCTGGCAGGGGCTGCCTGGCATCACCACAGGGCCACGCAGCTGGGGCAGAGCAGGAGGAGATGGGGGGGACACGGGGGGACTGTGGGACTGGCAGCAGGGTGGGGGCATCGCGCCAGGGGTCCCCTCTGTCTGCCCCGCACAGGCTGCCCCGGCGCCAAGCCCGAGATCATCTGCGAGATGGAGCAGGAGGAGATGCGGAGTGCAGGACGGCACCAGGAGCCCGCGGTGGGGAGGAGGCACCCGGCCCCCTGGCCAGGCGGGTACCGGCGGGGGGGGAGCTGGGGGGCAGGCGTGGGGACGGCCCCGTCCCCTGGCCCCCGCACGCCCCGTAAGGTTTGTCTGCGGGGGGCTGCTCCCCGTCAGCCCGGTGGGACGGGGGCTCGGGGCAGGGGGCGCACGCTGTTCCCCCGGGGGTGGGGGCTCCCCTGTGCCGCCCCGGGGGTGACACCCGCGCTGCCCTCCCCGCAGACGGTGACGCTGGGGCCAGGCAGGAGGTGGAGGAAGGCGCGGAGCAGCCACGGGCACCCGGCGCCTCCATCCCACGGACACCCCGGCGGTGCCAGGCGGGCAGGAGAGGGGGGGTCCCGGCGGGATGCCCCTGCCCCCAGCCCCTCCCGGCCCCCCCGCTGCAGAGGAGGCCGCCCACGTGCCCGGAGTGTGACAAGAGCTTCAAGAGCAACACGGCGCTGACCATCCACGAGAGGAGCCACACGGGCGAGCGGCCCTTCAAGTGCCCGCGCTGCGGGAAGGGCTTTCCCTCCAAGGGGGACCTCAAGCGGCACCAGAAAACCCACGAGGGGCAAGGGGAGCCCCCCGGCCCCGGGCTCTGCCTCCCAGCCCTGCCTCCACCGCCGCCAGCCCGGCCTCACCGTGGCCCCCCGGGCCCCAAACGCCCCCACGCCTGCGGCGAATGCGGGAAGAGTTTTGGCAAGAGCCGGGACCTGCGGAAGCACCGGCAGACGCACACGGCGGCGCGGCCCTTCTCCTGCCCGCAGTGCGGCAGCAGCTTTCGGCTGAAGCAGATCCTGGTGTCGCACCAGAAGGTGCACGGCAGCGAGAAGCCCTTCGGCTGCGCCGACTGCGGGCAGCGCTTCAGCCAGAAGCACCACCTGGTCAGCCACCAGCGCATCCACACCGGCGAGCGCCCCTTCGCCTGCGCCCGCTGCGCCAAGCACTTCAAGGACAAGAAGACCCTCGCCGTCCACGAGAGGGTGCACACCGGCGAGAAGCCCTACAAGTGCGGCGAGTGCGGCAAGAGCTGCAGCCAGAAGCAGCACCTCAAGAGCCACCAGCGCACCCACCGGGGCCCGCGGGCGCCGCAGGACGGGCGGCCGGGCCCCCCGGCTGTGTTTCCGGAGCCCAAACCCTTCCAGTGCGCCGGCTGCGAGAAGCATTTTCGGGACGAGGGCATCATGTTGGCTCACCAGCGCACCCACGCCGAGCAGGGGCCGCAGCCGGGGTGGGCGCAGGGCTGCGGCGCTCCCCAAAAACTGCCCCCCGCGGCCCCGCAGGCTGCCAGGGGGCCCAGGGCGTGCGGTGACTGCGGGAAGGCGTTCGCCCAGGGCCGGTGCCTGCAGCTCCACCACACGTGAGGGGGGAGCACGGCTCCGGGAGCTGCTTTTGCCACCCCAAGGAGCACCCGCAGCCACCTCGCCGTGCTCCTGAAGCAAGCCGGGCAGCGCTCGCCTCTGCGCCGTGTCCCCCTGCCTCCCCGACATCCCCCCAAAAAAACAGGCTGGGCTGAGGTGCAGCAGCAAAGCCCGGTGCTGTGGGCAGCCGGAGCCCCCCCCTGTGCCCCTGGGCTGAGCCCCCCCAGCGGTGGGCACTGTGGCATCTCCTCGTCCCTGCCGTGCTCGAGTCGCACCGCGGTGGCGGCACGCTGCCTGAGAGAGCTGCTGGCTGGCAGCCGGCCGCTTGCGGCAGGAAAAAACAAATAAAATTTAAAAACATATATCAAAATCCATCAGGAATGTTTTGTGGGAAAGGAAGGAAGATGCTTTTTTCTCCCCCACCTCCAGCACGGGGGGAAGCTGAGGGATTTTTCGGGGCAAAGCCCAGCCTGTCGCCTCCCCGCCCTCTGAACTGTGCGTCCCCACAAATCTCTGCCCCGGACACAAAGCTGCACAAATGGGTTCTTGGAAATCCCTTATCTGAAGGGGCATGGAAGAAGCGAGGCTGCTTTATCAGGATGCAAACACCTCGCAGTGTGTGGTGTTTTCTTCTAAAACTTCCAAAAGTGCACACGGAAGGGCAGCGAGCGCGGTGCTGGCGGGGCCCCGGGCTGGCGTGTCCCCCAGCACCATAAATGCTGAAAATCCCATTTGTGCTCGGGGGTTTGCTATATTAACCCCCCCCAAACACCCCCAGACGGAGGGTGGTGGCCGTGTACCCGCTTTGCTGTGGGCTGTGGTGCTCTGGGGGCTGTGCCCCCACCAGCACAGGGTGCCAGCACCACGGGCCGGAGGCTGTCCCTGCTGCCACCCCATATCCCGTGGTGGCTTTTGGGGTGAGGGCAGCAGGTGCCAGGCTCGCCATGGGACAGGGGCTCCACTGGGGGAGCTGTGTGGGGCAGCCCGGAGCCCCCCGGGTCTCAGAGCCTGGCATTGTCTCTGGGGGCACCTGGGGGGCCCGGGGATCTCGGAGGTGCCCAGGACCCTCTGGAGCTCTCCAAGCACCCCAGCCCCTCTCCTTGCAGCCACCCCCATCCCCATTTACCCCCCCGTGCAGCGCCCCTCTCCCTCCCACCCCCCCATTTCCCACTCCCACCAAGGCAGAGGCGAGCCGGGTGTTGTGCTTTTATTGCTGGGCTGGGGGTGCAGGGAACCGGGGAGCCGTGGGGTCCTCCTCTACCACCACACACGGGAGGGGAGCGTCCAGGAGGGGACATCAGCGCTTGGAGAAATCCCCCCCTGCGGGACAGGGCGGTGAGGAGAGGTCGGGGACGGAGCAAGGGGGTCCCGGGGCTGCTCAGGACCCCCACGCCAGCCCCCCCGGCCCCTGCTCACCCTGGCAGCTGCTGCACTCGCAGCTGTGGATGACGGGCAGCACCACGGGCTCCGCCGTGCCCCCGGCGCAGGGCAGGCTGAGGATGCGGACAGGGCTGGAGGGGTCCAGGCGGTAGCTGCAGCACTCGCACAGCGTCTGCAGGTACGGCTCCTGCACGGCCGCACCGTCACCGCGCTGTGCACCACGAGACCCCCCCGGCACCAAGAGACCCCCAGCACCAAGAGACCCCCGGTGCCGCGAGACCCCTGGTGCCACAAGACCCCCAGCACCATGAGATCCCCAGCACCACGAGACCCCCAGCACCACGAGACCCCTGTCATCACGAGACCCCCGGCACCATGAGACCCCCAGCACCCCGAGACCCCCAGCACCCCGAGACCCCCAGTGCCACGAGACCCCTGTCATCACGAGACCCCCGGCACCCCGAGACCCCTGGCACCAGGAGAACCCTGGCACCCCAAGACCCCCGGCACCCTGAGACCTCTGGCACCACAAGACCCCTGGCACCCCAAGACCACCAGCACCCTGAGACCCCCGGTACCCCAAGACCCCCAGTGCCACGAGACCCCCAGCACCCTGAGACCCCCAGCACCATGAGACCCCCAGCACCATGGGACCCCCAGCGCCACAAGACCCCCGGCACCACAAGATCCCCCATGCCACGAGATCCCCCGTGCCACGAGACCCCTGGCACCCCAAGACCCCCGGCACCCCGAGACCCCCGGCACCCCGAGACCCCTGGCACCCTGAGACCCCCAGCACCACGAGGGTGGGCGAGGGCAGGGGATGGAGGGGGGGGTCTCACCTCGGGGGTGACGGCGGTGCGGGAGCGGCAGCGCCCGCTGCAGAAGCTGACCTGCACCCCGGGCAGGGAGCAGGGCCCCTTGGTGATGTTGCGCAGCTCGGTGAAGAGCCGGCACATGGAGGATGGCTCCTCTGCAAGGAGAGGGGGGGGAGGCAGAGCTGGAGCACCCCCGTGGCCGCCTGGCCAGCTCCATGTGGGTGGGGGGGTCCCAAGATTTGGGGCAGAGCCTTGAGGGGGGGACTCTGGGAGGACCCTTACCCGGCCACTCCATCCTGCAGACGGGGCAGCAGCGTCCTGGCTCCTTCACCTTCACCTCGCCCTGCAGAGACAGCAGCATCAGCCTCTCCTAGAGCCCTGGGGGGGCTGCTGGGGGGCTGCTGGGGGGGCTGGGGCTGTACCTCGGGGCAGGAGAGCGGGGGGCAGCCGTCTGTGCAGGCAGCCCTGCCCTCCACGCAGCGGCACCTCGCACACTCCTCCTGCCACTCGCTGCCGGGCTGGGGGGGAGGAAGAGGGTGAGCAGTGCAAGGTGGGGGGGTCCCTGGGCTCCCCCAGGCTCCCCCAGGCTCCCCCAGGCTCCCCCAGGTACCCCCAGGTACCTGCAGGTGCCCGTGGCCCCACTCACCTGGTGGATTTGCCCCCGGTGCAGGCACTCGCAGAGCGCAGCGGGCACGCAGCGGCCGCTGCTGTTGCGGTAGCGGCCGGGCTCGCAGGCACAGCCGGGGGCCGGGGTCGTGCTGCAGCCAGGGGGGGCCTCACCGGGGATGTCCATGCAGCTCTGATCGCAGCCGGGGGGCACCCCGGGGCCCTGCACCCCGGGGTCCTGCCAGCGCTCACCCTCCGGGCAGGCTGGGGGTGGTGCAGGACACGTCACCGGCACCGGCCACGCACCGGCCGTGCCCTCGGGCATGTGGCATCCAGGGGTGGCTCAGCCGGTGGAGGACAAACCCAGCGGGGTGCTTGGGCACTGCCAGCGCTGCTGAAGCCCCCTCTGGGGCTGGCATCCCACGGGTGACAGCTCTGCCCCTTCCCTCGCTGCCCCCCCCGGTGTCCCCAGGGCTGGGTGAGACCTCGTGGAGCGACGTCCCCATAGCCGGACCCACCGTGGTGCCTCGTCCCCCACCGTCCCCAGCCACCTCCCTGGGACATTTGGGGGCACTCACCGCAGTCGGGGAGGCTGCAGGGAGCCCGGCGCAGGGGGGGCCCCAGGCACTCTGCCCCCTCGTAGAGGCGCTGCCGGAGGGGGTGCCTGCGGGAGAGCCGCTCGCCCACCCCACACGTCACCGAGCAGGGGGACCAGGGCGACCACGGGGACCACAGGCAGTCCACTGCAGGGGGGGACACACACGAGCAGGGCCCGGCTGTGGCACGGGGACCACGGCACGGGCACGGGGACAGGGACGGAGGGTATTGTCTCACCACTGCAGTCCTCCTGGGAGCAGTTGAAGGCGCCGCGGACACAGACGCTGGGGACAGAGCGCGGCTCAGAGCCCACCCGGACCCCGGCACCCCCCAGCGTGGGTCTGGGGGGGGTTCTGTGGGGCGGGGGGCACCCACCAGCTGTTGCAGTGGTGCCGCAGGAGGCTGCCTGGTGCGTGCTCCTGCTCCTGCTCCTCCTTGGAGAGGTTGAGTGCCCAGGGCACGGCGGGGGCCAGCACGCAGCGGCACCGCTCGGGGGGCACGCAGGCGCCGTCCTGCAGCACCTGCGGGTGAGGGGGGACCCTGAGGCCGCTGCCCCGACCCAAACCCACGTCCCCCGTGCCCCAGGGGGCTGCGGCAGGACCCCACCTGTCCGTGAGGGCAGGAGCAGCCGGGCTGGCAGGGCTGCTGCAGGCACTGCGTCCCCGGGCGGAGGTGGGCGCAGGAGCGGGGGCAGGCGTTGGCGCAGTCCCCGTACACCAGGCTGTGGGGGCACCCTGCGGGGCACGGGTGGGGGCTGGAGTCAGCGGGGACGGGCAAATCCCACCGCCCCCAGACCCCTGGGACCCTCCGTGGGGTGCCCACGCTGGGGCTGCCCTACCCGGGGTGCAGTTGTGGGCGTTGCAGACGCGGAGCTGCCGCAGCACCGGGAGCGGGCACGGCTCCTCCTCGCCTCCCTGCAGCTCCCGGCGCCTCTCCGAGCTGCCCCCTCCGCAGCTGGCACTGCAGGGGCTCCAGGGGGACCAGGGGCTCAGCTGGCAGCCGGCTGCGGGGGGCAGAAGGGGGTCAGCGCCACCCCAACACCCCGCCAGGCCCTGCCCGGTGCCGGTGGCGATGCCGGGGGTGCCGGCGGGCGCTCACCGGGGCAGGGCTGGGGGCTGCACTCGGCGGTCTCCCGGGTGCCGGTGTCCGTGCAGGGCACCCCCCCGGGGCTCGGCAGGCAGGAGCGGTGCCGGGAGGTGCGGCCGCCCCCGCAGCTGCTGGAGCAGGGGCTCCAGGCAGCCCAGGGCCCGTAGGACGGGCACGGCAGCACCGGGCACGCCAAGGTCCCGTTCACACACGTGCTGAAACCGGAGAGGGGCTGCGTGAGGAGGGGGCCCCGAGCCCAAGCACAGGGCGTTCGGTGCCCCCCGGGGCTGTGTGATGGGCACGGCGCGGTCCTGCCCGTGCCCCCCCTGCTGTCCCCTGTCCCCCGGCACCCACCAGTTGTGGCACTCCACCTCGGCCACCTCCCCTGGCCAGAGCTCCTGGCTGCTGTTGGCCCCGGGCAGCCCGCAGCGACATTGGGCGATGGGCACGCACGCCCCGTCCTGCAGCAGCTGCCCCGGGGGGCACCGGCACCCTGCAGGGACAGGAGGAGCCGTGCACCCATGGGTGCTGCATGCACCCAGCAGGAAAGGTGCAGGGAGGCGTGGGTGGGGGGGCCGTACCTGGCTTGCAGCCCCCCTGCACGCACTCCACGTGGGGCCAGAGGTCGGCGCAGGCGCGGGGGCAGCCGTTGGCACAGGGGGCGGCGGGCGCCTTGCCACGGTCCTCACACACCTCCCCTGGGGGCAGCAGCAGGGTGCTGGGGGGGGCTGGGGGCAGCCCCGGGATGGGTGGGGGTCTGGGGGTGGGATGGGGATGGGATGGGGATGGGATGGGGATGGGGATGGGGATGGGGATGGGGTGGGATGGGATGGGATGGGGATGGGGATGGGGATGGGATGGGATGGGGATGGGATGGGATGGGATGGGATGGGGATGGGGATGGGGATGGGGATGGGGATGGGGATGGGATGGGGATGGGATGGGGACTTTACCTGGACAGACAGCAGTGTTGCAGCTCTCGCTCTGTGACCATGCCCCCGGGCAGTGCCCGCTGCCCGCCGGGTCCTGGCGGTGTCGGTGGCGCAGGCGGTGTCCCCCGCTGCAGGGCTGCTGGCAGGGCCCCCAGGGCCCCCAGGGGCTCCAGAGGCAGAGCTCTGCGGGACGAGGGCGTCACCCACCTGCAGCGGGGACCCCTCAGCCCCTCACCCCGCAGCACCCCCGGTACCTCGGCACAGGTGGGGGTCGGGGCAGAGCCGCTCCTGGCGCAGCTCCGCCGTGCAAGCAGCCGCATCGCCAGCCCAGGGCAGGCCGGTTTCGGGGTCCAGGCAGGCTCGGTAGCGGTGCTGCAGCGAAACCTGGGGCACCACGTCCCCCGGAGCCTCCTCGGGATGGGGCAGGGGCAGGCAGGGGCTGCAGGGTCCCCACTCCGACCAGGGGCTCAGCGGGAGCAGCCCTGCGGGGACACGGAGCTGCTGGGGGGGTGGGAGCCCCCTGGGTGCCCCGCAGGGGTTATGGGACCACGGGCACAGCCCATGGGGCAGGAGGATCCGGGGGTCCCGTCCCAGTACCGGGGGGCACACTCACCCTGGCAGCCCTCGCTGCTGCACCGCAGGGCCCCGTCCTGGCACACGCTGCGAGGAAACGGCGGTGAGCCCCCGGCACCCATGGCCCCCCATGTGTGGGGGCGACCCCCGGCCCCCCCAGCAGCCCTCCCTCACCACTTCTTGCAGCCCAGCAGGACGGTGCTCCCCGCAGGCAGGGCCACGGGGCCGCCGGAGCCGTTGGTGTGCAGGCAGTCGCACTGCTCGGGGGGCACGCAGGCTCCGCGCTGCTCCAGCAGCCCCTGCCCGGACAGGGGGGTGTGGAGGGGGGCACATGGGGTGTGCCCTCAGCATCCCCATGCAGCATCCCCATAAAATCCCCACAATGTCCCCGCAGTGTCCCCCCAGCCATCCATTCGCACCCAGGGCGCCCTGCGGGCACCAGGCTCTTCCCAAGCCCTCCCTGACCCCACAGAGCCCACCCGGGTGGCCCCCACCCCACAAAACCCACCCCGGCCACCCCTTCCTGCCCTTGCCTGGGGGCAGAAGCAGCCGGGCAGGCAGCGGGGCAGGGCCGGGCAGAGCTGCGGGCGCTGCAGGGAGGAGCAGAGCCGGGCACAGGGGGGGGCGCAGGGCTGGAACTCGAAGGGGGGCTCACAGCTGGAGTCTGCGGGGAGAGGGGACGCTTCGGACACCCCCGGAGGCACCAGGACGGGCAGGGGCAGGGCAGGAGGCAGGGGCAGGAAGGTTTGGGGAGGGTGAGGGCACCGGGCAGTGCCAGCACAGGAGGGTCCCCGGCAGCCCCCTCCTCACCCGAGCACCCCGAGGTGTCGCAGTCGCGGAGCTCCCCGTCCAGCCCCACGCAGGTGCCGGGGCCGTGCCGGTGCCGGTGCCGGTGCCGCAGCGGGGAGCTGCAGGAGCAGGGGCTCCAGGGGCTCCAGGGGCTCCAGGAACACTCGTCTGGGGCAGAGAGGGGATGAGGGTGAGGGCTGGGGACGAGCCCACCGCCCCCTGCCCCTGCCCGCCCCCCTACCTGGGCAAGGCTGCAGGTAGCAAGCCTCCAGCTCCTGGCGCGGGCTGGCACCAGCCCCGGCGCTGTCGTTGCAGGGGGCACCGGGGGTCCCGGGGGCTGGGCAGGGGCAGGAACCCTCCCGGGTGGCCAGGCCGGTGCCGCAGGTGTGGGAACAGGGGCTCCACGCGCCCCACGTGCACTGCTCGGGCCCTGGGATGGCGAGGTGGCACGTCACGGGGCACCGTGTCTCCCCTGTCCCCTCCGCCCCCCGCCTGGCCCCAGGAGGCTGGCTGGGGGCTGGGGATTTGCGCCCAGGGGTGCACAGAACTCACCGGCACATGGGGTGTCCCTGCAGACCGTGCCCTCCGGGGTGCAGGTGCTGCGGGAGGGGACAGGGAGGGTGGGTGCCATGGGGGAAGAGGGTGCCTGTGGGGTACGGGGTGCCCATGGGGTAGGGGGTGCCCATAGAGCAGAGGGTGCCCACAAGACAGGAGGTGCCATGGGGTACAGGGTGCCCATGGGGTACGGGGTGCCCATGGGGCAGAGGGTGCCCACGGGACAGGGGATTCCCATGGGGTAGGGGGTGCCCATGGGTTATGGGGTATCCATGGGGGCAGGGGATGCCCATGGGACAGGGGGTGCCCAAGGGACAGGGGGTGCCATGGGGGAAGGGGGTGCCCACAGGGCAAGGGGTGCCCATGGGGAAGGGGGTGCCCATGAGGTAGGGGGTGCCCACGGGGCAGGGGGTGTCCATGGCATATAGGGTGTCCATGGGGCAGGGGATGCCCATGAGGTATGGGGTGCCCATGGGGGCATGGGGTGCCATGGGCAGGGGGTGCCCACGGGCCAGGTCATGCAGGAGCAGCCCGAGCCCCTCCCGGCCCCCTGCCCCCGAGGACACTGACCACTGCTGGCACTCTCCCTGCCTCCACATGTCCCCCAGCCGCCTCTCCCAGCCCTCCTGGGGGCACAGGGGCGGGCAGGGCCCCTGGGCGCAGCCCCGGCTCTCCGCGTGCTCCCCTTGGCACTCCTCGTCCCACGAGCCTGACGTGGGGGTCCTGCCGGGGGACAAAGCAGGGGGGGAAAACGCGTGGGTGGCAGCCCCCCGACACCGCCTTGCGGGGTCCCAGGGGCCGCGTCCCCACCTGAAGCGCGTCTGCTGGCCGTCCCCGCAGGTGACGCTGCAGGGGGCCCAGAGGGACCAGCGGCTCCAGGAGCAGGGGGGCGGCGGGCAGGGGCGGTGGGTGCAGCGCAGACGGCCCCCCCGGCACGTGCAGTTGTTGCAGCCGTCGTGGTGGGTGCTGCCCGGCACCCAGCCGTGGCCCTGGGCGTCGGTGCACTCGCAGTGCGCGGGGGGCACGCAGCCCCCGTCCTGCTCCAGCGTGCCTGCGGGTGGGTGGCATCAGTGCGGGGGCCACGCCGGGCCGGGCAGTGCTCTGTGTGTGTGTGTGCACACGCGTGTGTGTGAGCGTGAGCTGCGTGTGCACCGTGCACAGCTCAGCCCTCAGCTGGACGTGCCCAGACCCCTCCGTGGGCGCATTCGCGGTGCGCACCCGGCGCTGCCTGCCGGCACCACGCAGGACAGAGCCCCGCTGACACCCACATCCAGCAGGCACCCCATAACCCTGGGGGGGCTCAGGCTCTGCCCCCCAGCACCCCCCCAAGTCCAGCACTCACCGTTGGGGCAGCGGCAGCCGGGCTCGCAGCGCTCCTCATCCCCGCAGGCGATGCCCTCCTGCAGGTCCTCGCAGCGGCGCGGGCAGCGGTTGGCACAAGGCACCAGCACCATGCCGGGGGGGCAGCCGGCCCCTGGGAGGGGGGCACAAATCAGCACAGCACCAGGGACCCCATCCCCATCCCCGTCCCCATCCCTGTCCCCCCCGGCTCCCTACCGCAGGGCTGAGGGTTGCAGAGCCGCAGGTGGTGCCGCTCTCCCGGGCAGCGCTGCCCCCCGTTCTTGGGGGGGGGACGGGTGCAGGAGCGGGAGCGCACGGCGCGGCCCCCCCCGCACGTCCTGTCACAGCGGGACCAGGGGCTCCAGGCCGACCAGGCGCCGTCCACTGCCACGGGGGGGGGGACACGAGGGGGTGGGCGTCACATCCAGGTGCCCAGCCAGGGCCAGGAAAAGCCCCCGGGGTGCTGGGGACCCTCCCTGGGGTGCTGGGGACCCTCCCTGGGGTGCTGGGGACCCGCTCCCACCTTTACAAGCCTGGAGGTTGCAGAAGCGTCGCTGCACGTAGGCGCTGAGGATGCCCGGGCACCATCGGCCCCCCGTGCCGGGGGGGCTGTAGGCACGCAGGCGCTGCTGCACCCCCACGCCGCAGCTGCGGGAGCACTCGGCCCACGGACCCCACGGCGTCCACGAGCAGTTCAGGCCGGCACAGTCCTCGCCCTGGCACGGGGGGACGTCTGTGGGGACATGGGGACAAGGCGCATGGCACCACCCGTGGCTGGGTGCTGGGCAGGGGAGCAGGGGACGGTGCCCGGCCCCCGGGCAGTGGGGCAGGGCCCCGGCCCCACCTGAGCAGTGGGGCAGGTTGCAGGGCTGCTCCTGGAAGCTCTCCCCGCTGCAGTTGGCGGCCCCGCTGCAGAGGCGCTCGCGGCTCTTGGTGGCCGGGCGCTCGGGGCGGGTGCAGGTTTTGGAGCAGGGGCTCCAGGGGGACCAGGGGCCGAAGCCCTCCTCTTCCTCAGCACCTGCGCAGGGCGGGGGGGTTGGGAGCAGGGCCGGGGCTTGCCAGGAGCACGAGGCTCCCCTGGTCCCAGAGCCCAGCTCCATGAAGGGGCCCCCATAACACCCAGGGCAGCGAGACCCCCCCATGGCACAGCCCTCACCTGGGACACCGGGGCTGGGCTCCTTCGTGGGGACGGCCACAGCTGCAGGGAGCAGAGCAGGCGGTGACACCCCCGCACCCCCAGCCCCGTGCCCACATGGGTCCGGTCCCCGTGGGGCAGCCGGACCCCCGGCAGGGCGAGGGGAGGGGGCTGTGACCCACCGGGGCACTCGGGGCTCTGGCAGTACTTGCTGTCGGAGCGGGGCCCGGCGCAGTCGCGGCCCCCCCGGGCAGGGGGGGGGCTGGTGCAGCCCCTCTGCCGCGTCCTCACCCCCAGGCCCCCGCAGCTCCGTGAGCAGCTGCTCCAGGGACCCCAGGGCGCGAAGCCCCCGTCCCGCGGGCACAGGGGCTGCGAGCAGTTCAGCCGGCCGTGGAGGCAGGTGCTGGGCGAGAAGGGGCTGGGTGAGACTGGGAAGGGGCAGGGGAAGGGGCTGGGATGGGGATGGGGACGGGGAGGGGAGCAGGGTGCGTGGGGAGGGGTCCCCCGGCGCTCACCAGGTGGTGCAGGAGGAGTGCAGGGTGCTGCCGGGGGGCACCTCCTGGTCCAGCGTCAGGGGCGGCCCCTGGGTGCCCGGGAGGGTGGGGGTCTCCTGGGGGTCCGCGGAGCTGTTCTGGAGCTCCCGCAGGACCTCGGCCGTCAGCACGCAGGGACACTCCTGAACAGGGCATCGGCATCGTGCCCGCAGCCCCAGGGAGCCCCCATGGCACCGGGGGGCACCCAGAGCCCTGCGCACCCACTCCACGACCACCCCAGGAGCAGGGCGAGCCCACACCACGAGGCACCCATGGGTGCGCAGGCGGCACAGGGGACGCGACCAGGGGCTTTTAGGGGAGGGGAAGGGGCACGGGACCCCCGGGTGTGGGGAGGGGGGGTGGGCACTGACCTGCAGGCAGTGCCCGTGGTGCAGCAGGGTGCCGGCGGGGCAGTGGCAGCCCTCCTGGCACCCCCCGGGGAAGCAGGCGATGCGGCCGGCGAGGTGGGCGCAGCTGTAGGGGCAGCCCTCGCCCTGCTGGCACTCGCGGTACAGCCGCCCCCCCGGGCAGCCCGCCTCTGCGTGGGGACGGGGGTGAGGGTGGCTGTGCCGTGGGGGTCCTGGAGACCCTGCGCCCTCCCCACTCCACCAGCAGACACAGCCCCGGCTCGTGTGCAGGGACGTGGTTTGGGGGTGCCACCCCGTGCCTCTCCATCCACCCCGTGCCACCCCAAGGACCCCATGTGCCACCCAGTGTCCCTCCATCCATGTCGTGTCACCTCTTCCTATTAATGCCACCCCGTGGACCCCATGACACCCTGTGCCACCCCATGCCCCCCTATCCACCCCGTGCCACCCCAAGGACCCCGTGTGCCACCCCATGCCCTTCCATCCACCCTGTGCCACCCCACTGAATTCATGCCACCCCAAGGACCCTGTGACACCCTGTGCCACCCCATGCCCCTCCATCCACTCTGTGCCTCCCCTTCCAATTAATGCCACCCCAAGGACCCCATGTGCCACCCCGTGCCCCTCCATAGACCCCTTGCCACCCCATCCACCCCGTGCTACCCAAAAGACCCCATGTGCCACCCCATGCCCCTCCATCCACCCTGTGCCACCCCTTCCCATTAAAGCCACCCCAAGGACCCCGCACCACCCTACACACCCCACACATCTCCACCCCCCACCCCACACTGCTCCACCCCCTCCGCGCCACCCCGAGGACCCCTGGGCAGGGCAGGGCACTCACCCCGACACACGTGGGTGTTGCAGGTCTTGCTCTGTAGGGCCAGCCCCGGGCACCCCCCTGGTGTGGGGCAGTCCCGCCGGCGGAGCTGCTCGCCCCCACCACAGGAGACGCTGCAGGGCCCCCACGGGGACCACTCGCCCCACGGCTCCTCTTCTGCAGCACAGGGGAAGCAACGTGGGGCACGGGGGGACCCCGAGGGATGTGAGCAGCACCCACGGTGGCACCAGCACCCACACCCCGTGGGGAAAGAGCCCTGGGCAGGATCTGCGCTGCCCCAGCTGGATCACCCACACCTCACTGCACTGCACCACGCGGCACTGCACAGCACCACGCTGTGCCACGCAGCTCCATGGGGCAAAGACCAGCAGCTCGTGGCACGGCACGGCACGGCACTGCACCGAACTGCACAGCATGGCACTGCACAGCCCCGTGCTGCATGGCACGGCACGGCACAGCACCACACTGCATGGCACGGCATGGCACAGCACCATACTGCATGGCACAGCACCACACTGCATGGCACGGCACGGCACCCCCAGCAGGGCAGCACATCATGCCACACACCGTCCTACAGGCATCCCGTCCCCATGCCACCCCGCACACCCTATGCCATCCTGTGCACCCCATGCACCCCATGCACCCACCCCGTGCACCCCAAGCCCCCCGTTCACCCACCCCATGGCCCCGTTCACCCCATGCCCCCCGATCACCCACCCTACGTGCCCTGTGCCCCCCGGCCGTGCTGGTGTCCCCACCTGGGCATCCCTCGGTGGCGGGGCAGGGCCGCTGGCGCTGGCTGTGCCCGGGGCATCCCCGGCCCCCGTGCTGCGGTGCGGGGTTGCTGCAGTGCCGGGAGGATGCCTGGGTGCCGGCACTGCAGCCGGGGGAGCAACGGGACCAGGGCCCCCACGGGCTCCAGGCCCCGTCCACGCGGCACTCGGGGTCGGCACGGCACCGCAGCGCCCCGGCCTCACACGTGCTGGGGGATAGGGGGACGGGGACAGGGGTCAGGGCTGGTCGGGGGGCTCCTCCTGTGCCACCCCCATGCAGCGGGATGGCCCCGTGGGGTTCCCTGTTGGGGCTGGGTATGGGGTCGGGGGCACTCACCAGTTCTGGCAGGGTCTCTGCAAGGTCTCACCCGGCTGCAGCTCCTGCTCGGGGTCGGCCCCGTCCCAGTTCCCCTCTTCGGGGGTCCCTGCAGGGGGGCACAGCCTTTGCCCCCAGCCCCACCCTGCCCAGCACCTCCTGTGCCGTCCCTGTGTCCTTGGCACATCCCTGTTCCTGTACCCCTGCCACCCCATTAATACCCTACACCCCATCCCTGTCACCCCATTGCACCCTCCAGCCCATCCCCACCACCCTATTACGCCCTGAACCCCATCCCCATCACCTTATTATGCCCTGTACCCCATCCCTGCCACCCCAGGCACCCTGCACCCCATCCCCACCACCCTATCACACCCTGTACCCCCTCCCTGCCACCCCGGGCACCCCGCGCCCATCCCCACCACCCAGGGGCACCCAGCGCCCTCCCCCCTTTTCCACCCCGTCCCCGCACCCCGTGGGCAGCGGCAGCGCTCAGGGGGGACGCAGGCACCGTCCTGCAGCAGGCGGCCGGGGGGGCAGGCGCAGGCGGGCTGGCAGCGGGGTCCATCCAGGCAGGCCGTGTCCTCCCGCAGGTCCGAGCAGGAGCGGGGACAAGGCTTGCCGCAGGACAGGGCCACCAGGTCCCCGCCGCACCCTGCGGGCAGCGGGCACGTCCCAGGGGGCCGGGGATGGGGCACGCATGGCCCCACTGTGCGGGGGGTTGGAGGGGGTTTTGGGGAGGGGTCCGTGCGCCCCGGTGCCGTGTGGGCTCACCTTGGCAGCCGGTGGCACCCCGCGGGCAGGGCCGGCTCTGTCGCGCCTCGCCGGCACAGGGCCGGCCACCGGAGCGTGCCGGGGGTCCGGAGCAGGAGCGGGTGCGCAGAGCCAGCCCCCCACAGCCCCCACATGGTGACCATGGCCCCCAGGAGCCCCAGACCCCATCCTCTGAGAGCAGGAAAGAGAGCGAGACGGGCACTGAGCCGTGGGGTCACCCCACACCATGCCCCCTGTGCCTCCCACCCTGGTACCCACCGGGGCAGGGGGGGGCGTTGGGGCACTCCTTGCGCTGCAGCTGGGTCCCGGTGGCCCCGAGCCCCTCCTGCCCCCCGGGGCAGCCCGGGCCCCCCTGCTGTGGTGCGGGGCAGGAGCAGGCGCGGTGCCGCGTGGAGCTCTCCTCACCGCACGTCCTCGAGCACGGCGTCCACGGGGACCACTCGCACCAGCTGCCGGGCACTGTGGGGTGAGGGGGGTGTTTGTGGTGTCCCTCGCGTGGGGACAGCCCCGTCCCCATCCCTCACCCCGTGTGGGGCACCCACCAGGGCAGGGCACGCCGGTGCAGAGCAGCTTCCCTTGGGTGCAGGTGCTGTGGGGTAGAACAGTGATGGGGATGGGATGGGGATGGGATGGGGATGGGGATGGGGATGGGGATGGGATGGGGATGGGGATGGGGATGGGATGGGATGGGATGGGATGGGGATGGGGATGGGATGGGGATGGGATGGGGATGGGATGGGGATGGGATGGGGATGGGATGGGGATGGGATGGGGATGGGGATGGGGATGGGATGGGGATGGGGATGGGGATGGGATGGGGATGGGATGGGATGGGATGGGATGGGATGGGATGGGATGGGATGGGGATGGGATTGGGATGGGGATGGGATGGGGATGGGATGGGGATGGGGATGGGATGGGATGGGATGGGGATGGGATGGGATGGGGATGGGATGGGGATGGGGATGGGATGGGATGGGGATGGGGATGGGGATGGGGATGGGGATGGGGATGGGGATGGGGATGGGGATGGGGATGGGGATGGGGATGGGGATGGGGATGGGGATGGGGATGGGGATGGGGATGGGGATGGGGATGGGGATGGGGCAGTCAGGCCCCTCGGGTGCCCCTGCCACCCCATCCCATCCCATCCCCGCTGACCAGTTGTTGCAGCCGTCCCCTCGGGGCTCGCTGTGGCCGGGCGGGTGCCGCTGCCCGGTGCGGAGGTCGAGGCAGGAGCAGTTCTCGGGGGCCACGCAGGCCGTGCCCGCCGCGTCCAGCAGCGCGCCCCCGGTGCAGTAGCAGCCGGGTTGGCAGCGCCAGGCGCAGTGCTGGGACCCGCAGAGGTCAGGGGGCTGGGGACCCCGGCGGGGTTGGGGGGCTCGGGGGATGTTGGTGGGGGGTCAGGGCTCACCGAGATGTCATCGCAGGAGCGGGGACAGGGGGGGCCGCAGGGGCTGAACACCGAGCCCGGCACCACGGCGCAGTCGGGAGCTGCAGCAGGATGGGGACATCAGCACGGGACCCCCTCGTGTCCCCCACGTCCCCCCCCGGCCCCCCAGCTCACCGGGGCACTCCTGGGTGCCGCAGGGCTCCAGCTGCACGGGGGGGCCCTCGCAGAAGTCCCCCTGGCCCTGGGGTGTGGGGTTGGAGCAGGCACGGCTCCGGCTGCGCACGCCGGCCCCGCAGCTCCGGCTGCAGCCGCTCCAGGGGCTCCAGGGGCTCCAGCCGCCCGGCCCTGCGGCACGGGGGGGCTGCTCAGCACCCGGAACGTCCCCTCAAGGACCCCAGCCCCCCAGGGGGGGCTACTCACAGGCACAGGGCTGCAGGAGGCAGGGGTGCTCCTGGGACTGTGGCTCGGAGCAGGGTGCCCCGGGGCGCGGGGCGCAGAAGCGGTAGCGGCGCTGCCGGCCCGGCCCGCAGGAGGCCGAGCACTCGCTCCAGGGGGTCCAGGGGGTCCAGGGGGGCTGGGGCTCACCCTCTGCCCCGGGTAGGGGGCATCAGCGTGGGCCCCAGGAGGTTTGGGGGCGCTGGTGCAGCCCGGAGCTCGCCTCGGGGCAGGTGTCCCCATTTTGGGGCACATTCTTCCTTTTTGGGGCAAATTCCCTCCTCCCCCCAGTTTGGGGCACATCACTCCCTTTTGGGGCACTTCCCACCCTTTTGGAACAGATTCGCCCCCCTCCACCATTTTGGGGTAGACCCTTCCTTTTGGGCACATCCCTCCTTTTTGGGGAACATCCCTCCCTTTTGGGGCAGATTCCCTCCTCCCTCCCAGTTTGGGGTACATCCCTCCCTTTTGGGCACATCCCTCTTTTTTGGAGAACATCCCTCCGTTTTGGGGTCCATCCCCCCATTTTGGGCACATCCCTCCCTTTTGGGACATATTCCCCCCTCCCCTCCATTTTGGGGCAGACCTTCCCTTTCGAGCACATCCCCCGATTTTGGGCACATCCCTCATTTTTGGGGCACACCCCTCCAAGTGCCACCATCCTCAGGGGACATCAGGGACGTGTCCCCACAGGGTCACCAGGGCAGAGTTGGGGCTGTCCCCGCAGCCACCCCACGCGTGGGGGGCACGGCAAGGGGCTGGCGGGGGTCTTACCGTCACCACAAGCCACCCGGGAGCAGTTGGTGACCCGGCCGGCGATGCAGGAGCTGGGGATGGAGGGTGAAGGTTTTTGGGGGGCAGCAGCAGCCGGGTGTCCCCACCCCGGGTGGGCACTGACCAGTTCTGGCAGCCCCGGGGCACGGTGTCCCCGGGCAGGTAGAGCGCGCCGTCCGTGGTGCAGGGACATTCCTCCTCCGCCACGCACTCATCATTCTGTGGGATGTGGCACCAGGATATGGCTTTGGGGGGGTCCCCACCACCCCCGTCCCCACCTCCCCGTCCCCTCTCACCAGCAGCAGGGCCCCCGGGGGGCAGGAGCAGCCGGGGTGGCAGCGCCCACCGGCCGCGGGGGCCGCGCTCAGCTCCGCGCACGAGGCCGGGACGTGGGCGCACGGCTGCCACTGCTTGCCGGGGGGGCAGACACCGGGCTCCTCGCCTGGAAGGGGGGGCGGGGGGGGCACAGACACCCCCTGAGCACCCCCCCAGCACTGCAGGGGGGTGTCACGGTGTTGGGGGGTGGTGGCATGGGGAGGGGGGGACAGGGCTCTGCGCCCCCACCACGGCCTGTGGGGTGCGCCGGGGTGCGGCGCAGCACGGGGTGGGGTGACGAGTGACCAGAGGGTGGGGTGCTGGGGTGGACGGATGGACAGACGGACGGATGGACAGACGGATGGACAGACGGACAGACGGGGCTCGGCTCACCAGGGCAGGGCGCGGGGTTGCAGGTGCTGAACTCGAGGCCGCGCAGCGGGGACCCCCCCCGCGTGCGGTTCCTGTAGCCGCCCCCGCAGGGCACCGAGCACCCCGACCACGGCCCCCACGGCGCCACGGCCCCTGCGCACGTGGGGGAGGCTCGGGGTGCTGCCCTGTCCTGTACTCCCTCCCCCCGGGGAGCACCCCCCAACAGGGACACCCCCCAGGAGATACCCACCCGGGGCATCCATCCCATGGAAAAGTGTCCCGGGGGGTGTCCTCTCTAGGGGCACCCACCCCGGAGAAGCCACCCCAGGGACACCCACCCCAAGGGACACCCACCTGGGAGCACCAACCCTGGGGGCTTCTCTCTGGGGGCACCCACACCAGGGACACCCCAGGGACACCAACACCAAAGCCACCCACACAAGGGACACCCACCCCAAAACACCCATACATGGGGGGGGCGCACATCCCTGGGACACCCTCCCCAGGGACACCCCCCTGGGGACACCCCAAAGGGGACACCCTGAAGGTGATCCCCTCCCCATGGCACCTCCCTGGGGACACCCCCCTGGGGACACCCACCCCATGGCACCCTCCCCAGGGACACCCCCTGGGGACACCCCAAAGGGGACCCCCTCCCCATGGCACCCCCCAGGGGACCCCCCACCCCGGGGTCCTGGGTGCCGGGGGCTGCTCACCCCGGCAGGGCTGCAGGCTGCAGAACTCCACCTCCATGCTGGGTCCCTGGCAGGGGGGGCCCCCCTCGGCCTGGGGGGGCACCCCAGGGACCCGGTAGCGCCGCCGTGTCCCCACGTCGCAGCTGCGGCTGCAGGAGCTCCAGGCCGTCCAGCTGCTCCAGCCACAGGGCACTGGGGGGGGTTTGGGGACTCGTTGCACCCCCCCACCCTCATTCCCCAGCACCAGGAGGCACCGGGACCCCCCCTCACCCCCCGGGGCCCCCTCTGGGTCGGTACCTGGGCAGGGCTCCGTGCCGCACACCATCTCCCCGGCCACGCAGGTGCTGCACGAGAGGGGAGGTGAGCAAAGAGGGGGGGGCGAAAAGCAGGGCTGGGCCCCCCCAGGACCCCTCCCAGACCCCATCCCCGGTGTGACCCCCACCAGTTGTTGCAGGCGTCCAGGGCGGCGGTGGCACCGGGCGGGTAGAGGTGGCCGCGGTGGTGGCAGGGGCAGCGTCCGGGTGGCACGCAGCTCCCGTCGTCCTGCAGCAGGAGCCCGGCGGGGCAGTGGCAGCCGGGCTGGCAGCGCGCGGCACACACCACGCCGGGCTCCAGGTCCCGGCACAGCCGCGGGCAGGGCCCCCCCTGGCTCCGGCACTCCTCGGCCGTGCGGTACCGCATGGTGCCGGGGCACTGCGCTGCGGGGACAGCGGGCGGCAGGGCTCGGTATCGGCCCCCCCTCGGAGCCAAAGCCCCGCATCCCGCCGTGCACGCACCTCCGCAGGGCTGGGCGTTGCAGTCGCGGGTCTGGAGGAGGGGGCCCTCGCATTCGGACCCCCCAAAAGCCGGGGGGGCACAGGCCCGGCTGCGCGTCTGCACGCCGGCGTCGCAGGGAGCCGAGCACTCGGACCAGGAGGACCAGGGCATCCAAACGCCTGCCACTGCGGGGAGACGGGCTCGTGACCCCCCCCCACCAAACATCCCGGGACCCCCTCCTGCAGCAGGGGCTCCCCGGCGGGTCCAGCCTCCCCCAGACCCATGGCCCTGGTGGCACCAGCAGCCCCCCGCACCCTCAGTGTGCCCCAAGCTGTCCGGGGCGCTCACCCGGGCAGGGGGCCGTGTCGCAGGGCTCCTCCTGCGCCCCCACCCCCGGGCAGGTTCCTGCTGGCCCCTCGCAGTGCCGAAATCGCCACCGCCTCCCACGGTGGTCCACGTGGTGGAAGCAGCTCCGGGAGCAGGGGGCCCAGGGGGTCCAGGCGCTCCAGCCGCTGCTGAGCTCTGTGGGGACAGACGTGGCACCGGAGCAGCCCCCGCGGGCACCCCCACGTCACCCCCACCGGGGGCGGTGTGAGCAGAGGGGACGGCTGCCCTCCTGTCCCCGGGGTGCTGGGGGTCCCCAAAGCAGCCCCCGTATCACTGGGACTCAGGGGTGCACGTACCGGGGGCGCAGGGCGTGTGGCACTCGCGCACCTCCCGGGCGTCCCCGTCGCAGGGGGCTCCGCCGTGGGCTGAGGCAGGGTTGGAAGGGGACCTGCAGGGATGGAGGTCCCCTTGGTCCCCGTCCTCACCAAGCGCCGTGGGGCCGGGAACCCCTCCCCAGCCCCACACCTGAACCTCTCCTGCGTCCCCACGCCGCAGCTGCGGTCGCAGGGGGTCCACGGCGACCAGGCGGACCAGCCGCAGGGGATGGGACAGGACAGCTCCTCGCATGTCACCGCCCCGTCCTGGCACATGCTGGGGACAGAAGCAGGGCTCAGCCGTGGGGATGGGGACGAGGAGCAGCCACGGGGCAGCGTGCGGGGCGTCCCCGGGCACAGGCAGGGCAGGGGGCACGGCGCTGCCGCTCACCACTGGCTGCAGTTGTCCCGCAGGAAGACGTGGCCGGGCAGCCAGCGCTGCTGGCCCAGGTGACAGTGGCACTGGCTGGCGTTGACGCAGGCGCCCTCCTGCAGGAACAGCCCCGGCGGGCACCGGCAGCCTGCCCGGAGGCACCGGCTCAGCCCCGTTGTGCCCTCACCAGCACCCCATGCGCTCTCCGTGCCACCCCGTGCCACCCCCGTGCCACCCCGGCCCCCCACTCACCCTCCTGGCAGGGGCTCTGGCAGCTCGTGGTGGCACTCAGGTCCCCACAGGCTTGGGGACAGGGGGGCACCAAGCCCCGTGCGCAGTCCTCTGCCCGCACCAGCACCATCCCGGGGCCGCAGTCTGGGGGCACAGGGGATGCTGTGAGGGTGGGGTGCTGCCCGGTGCCCCCCCTGCCCGCAGCACACATCCCCACGCCCCGGAACAGCGTCCCCATCACCCCCCCCAACTCCGTGTCCCCCTCCTGCTGTCCCCCCCGTCCCCTACCTGTGGTGTCCCCGCAGGGCTGCAGGTTGCAGGGCTGGCTCTGCAGGGCCTCCCCGGGGCAGGGCTGGCCCCCGTTTTTGGGAGGGGGGTCGGTGCACCTCCGGCTGCGGCTCCGCACCCCTCCCTGGCACTCGGCGTCGCAGGGGGACCAGGCGCCCCACGCAGCCCAGCCACCGGGCACTGGGGGGGGAAGCAGGATGGGGGCACTGCGGGCACCCCCTGCCCACCCACCCGCATCACCCCGCGGTGTCCCCAGCCCCATTCAGGCTTGGGATGTGACACAACCCCCCCTATATCCCCCCCGTGTCCCCTGCTCCAGCACGATGGCCATGCCTGGGGGGCTGGGGTGTGGGATGCGCCAGCCACCCTCCCGTGCCACCGTGTCCCGTCCCTACGGGGTGCAACGTGCCCCACCACAGTGCCCCCCACCACGATGCCCCCAGGACAGAGCCCCCCCAGCAGCGTGGGTCCCGTGGGGGCCGGTACCTGGGCAGGCGCGCAGGAAGCAGGAGCGGGCGTCGAGGTGGGGGCGCGGGCAGGAGCCCCCCGGCAGGGCGCCCCGCAGCAGGACCCGCTGCCGGGCGGTGACCCCCAGCCCGCAGGAGCGGCTGCACTCGCTCCAGCCCCCCCACGGGGACAGGATGCAGTCAACTGGTGGGGACAGAGCGGGGTCAGGGCTGCCCCGGACCCTCCCCACGCCTGGGGCTCGTCCCCACGGGGGTCTCTTGGGGACAGAGCCGATGCTCAGCCCTGCTTGGTGCCCCAAGACCAGTGTCACCGGCCCCACTGTCACCAGACTTGGGGTGTCCTGGGGACCCCAAAGGGGCAGAGGGCTGGAGCTGGCCGGGCACAGGATGCTCTGGGATGAAGGGAGACCCCGTCCCCATTCCTGCCCACATCCCAATCCCCAGCCCCATCAATGTCCCTGTGCCCGTCCCTATCCCCTTCCTTGTCCCCAACCCCATCCCATCCCATCCCCATCCCCATCCCATTAATCCCATTAATCCCAGCCCATCCCCATCCCATCCCCATCCCCATCTCATCCCCATCCCATCCCATCCCCATCCCCATCCCATCCCCATCCCCATCCCATCCCCATCCCCATCCCATCCCCATCCCATCCCCATCCCCATCCCATCCCATCCCCATCCCCATCCCCATCCCATCCCAAATCCCATCCCATCCCCATCCCCATCCCACCCCCCCCACCCCCCCGTCCCCCCGCACCGCAGCCGCTCTCGTCGGTGCCGTCGGCGCAGTCCCGGTGCAGGTCGCAGCGCTTGGCCAGGGCCAGGCACTCGCCGGTGCCGCAGGAGAACTGCTTGGGGGAGCAGCTGGGGGGGGGCCCGGGGGGCCAAACCAGGGGGGCCGGGGGGCTGTTGGAGGCGGGGGGGGTCCCTGTGGGGCGGGCGGGGGGCAGAGCTCAGCCGGGGGTCGCCTGCCCCCTGCCCCCTGCCCCGGGGATGCCACGGGACCCCTGCCCCCATGGCATCCCCCAGCCCCACAGCCCCCCCAGCAGCAAGCCGGGGAGCTGTCCCCACATTGCCCCAGGGACACCCGTGTCCCCCCGCGGTGCCAGGGGAGGGGGAGGTTGTGTGTGCCCCCCCCCGGGTCTGGCGCTAAGCCGTGCCCCCTTACCTGCCGCTGTCGGGGTGGGGGGCGCAGGCAGAGCAGGCAGTCCCGTGGCGGGGGGGGTGATGGTCACGGCGGCCATACCCGGTACCGGGGGGCTGGCAGGGGGTGGCCCCCCAGGGGACACCGCAGTGGCAGGGACAGCCAGTGGCCCGCTCGTTACTGGTCCCAGCACAGCGGGGTGGGGGGGTCCGGTGCTGGTTGCACTGGGGGGCTCCATGGGGGGCTCGGCAGGGAGCAGCCCAGCTCCTGTCCCCGATGTCCCCTGTGCACGGGGAGGTGAGTGTCACCCGCTGCCACCCCCTGTGCCCCGTCTCGTCCCCCCCCATCCCCGGGGCTCACCAGGATGCCAGCGCTGGCGGGGGCCGGGGGGCTGCAAGGAACAGAGCCGGGCAGTGAGGGGTCCCGCACCCCAAACCCCGGCTCTGGTGGGGGCGCAGGCTCCGAGGGGACCCCAGCAGTGCGGGTACCTGGCAGGACGGGTGGGCAGCGCAGTGGGGGGGGGCTCGCAGCCGGCCTCGTCGGCACCCCCGGCGCAGTCGGTGATGCCGTCGCACCTCCGGGACGCCCCCACGCAGCCGTCCCCGCACCACAACTCGCCCGCGCCGCAGGGCGGTGGGGTCGGCGTCGCCCCGAGCGTTGCAGGGAGCACTTTGGGGAGGGGGAGAGGTGAGCAGAGGGGGTCCTGGCAGCGGGGGGAACCCCCACGGACCCCCCCCTACGGCTGCGGTACCTGGCGGGCAGCCCAGCAGCTCGGCGCGGAGGACGATGCGGTTGTGGAAGCGGCGCGGGAGGATGCGCACGTGCTGCGCCTGCACCATGCGCCCCAGCGGCTGCACCGCCGGCGTGACGGCGTCCCAGTTGCCCTGGAAGAGCTGCGGGGAGAGCGGGGGTGCAGGGCTGGGTGTGGGGGGGTGCACCCCATGCGCACCCCGGGGTGCTCCAGCACCCCACATCCAGCCCTGCGCACTCGCACGGGTGCGTGCCAAAGGTGGAGGGGAGGTGACACGGGGTCACCGCATCCCTGGCCGAAAGGGGACACTCAGAACCACTCTGGGGGCAGCTGAACAAGCTCTGTTCAGCCCCCCCTGTGCACACTCACACACTCACACCCTCACACGCACACCAGGCACAGGCAGCACCTTGGGCTCCGGCTGGCTGCCGGCGGAGACCTGTCGGTAGTCGTGCCAGCGCGTCCCGTCGGTGCTGAGCTGCAGCTGGAAGGCGGTGACGAAGGCGTCGCCGGCACCTGCCCCCTGCAGCACCACGCCTGGAGGCAGAGACGTGGCACACGGTGGCACCGGTGCCGGCGCAGTGCCCGGGGCAGCGGTGCTGGTGCCGCCCAGCACGCAGCACCCACCGGTGAGGTTGGTGGGCTGCAGCAGGTCCAGCTGCAGGAAGGGCGGCTGCGAGGGCAGCCCGGGGAAGATGTCGGCCGGGGGGGCCCAGCCCTGCAGCTCCTGCCCTGGGGAGACGTGGTGCAGGCGGCCGGCGGGGGCCGGGTGCCCCTCCTGCGAGGCCGAGGCGCTGAAGCTGCTGTCGGGCAGGGAGGCGATGCCCAGGGGGCTGTAGCAGGGGTCTGCAGGCAGCGGGAATGGGGTTGGGGGGAGCAGATCGGGGTCAGCTCCTCCTGGGAGGTGGTGACACCGCAGGGCTGGTCCCCAAGGGGACAGGCTGTGTGAGCGGGGGTCTCACGTACCGCCTGGGGGAGGCAGTGGGAAGGTGGCCAGCGGGCTGCTGGGGGGCTCCGCTGGCACACTGGAGGGGGTGGGCTCCGTCGTCAGCCCCGTGGGGACGGCCGTCACATTGCCACCTGCAGCGGGGACAGACACCGTGCGGCACCAGGTCCTGGTGGGCACCCGGTGGGAACACAGCCCGGCCCCCGAGCAGCACCCCGAGGACCATGGGGCCGTGCCCCCCCTGCGCCCCCAAGCCCCGGGCTCACCTGGCCAGGCGCAGAAGCAGCAGGAATCCCCCTGGCCCTCCACCAGCACCTGGCCCTGCACGAGGGGACCCCGTCACCACCGGCACCACGCTGCCACCGCTGCGCCCCTCCCCTGCCCAGCAAGCCCGGCGCAGCCCCCCCTGGGACCCTCACCTGCGGGCAGCCCCCGGCGCTGTGTGGGCAGTAGGGCGAGCACCGCACCCGGGGGCCGGGCAGGCACTGGCAGACGCGGCAGGGCCCCGAGCGCCAGCGCTCCCCGAGCGCACGGGTCCGGCCCTGGTGCTCGCACGCCTGGCACGGCTCCGTCTGGCACCTGCGGGAGGGGACGTGGAGGGGACCTGCTGCTGCCGCCACCCTCCCCGTGCCCGCTCACCCTGGCCTCACCTGCGTGCCTTGCGGTAGATGCCGCGGCACTGCCGGCCAGCCCCGCGCGTGCCGGGGTGGCTGGGGCTGCGGAAGGACCACTGGATGCTCTGCACGCCGCAGGGACCCAGGCACTCGCCCCAGGGCGACCAAGGGGACCAGCTGCAGCTCACTGCGGGCACAGATGGGGGGTGAGACGGGGGTCCCGGCACCCTCCCCGAGGTGGGGCGCGGCGCAGGGCGCACCGGTGCAGGCGGGGTTGTGTCGGCAGCGCCGGGGCTGGCCGTCCAGGCAGGTGCAGAGGCGGCAGTTGAGCTTCATGCGCTGCCCTGGCCAGTAGCGCAGCCCCTCCACCTCGCAGCGGCACTCCCGTGGGCGCACGCAGCCCCGCTCGCCGTCCAGCACAAGGCCCTCCGGGCACCAGCACCCTGCGGGAGGGCGGCGGGTGGGTGGGTGGGCACCCACCGCGGAGACCCCCGAGCCCAGGAGGTTGTGGCACATCTGGGGAGGGGGCTGGTGGCCTGGGGTCGGTGCCACCCTGCGGCCCCCAGACTCACCTGGGGTGCACGGCTGCTCCCGGGGGCACTGCGCGCGGCTGGCGAGGTCGGCGCAGGACGTGGGGCAGGGGGCGCAGGGACGGTGCTGCAGCCCCCCGGGGCAGGAGGCGGGGGGGCACCCGTCCTGCTGGCATGGGCCTGGGGTGGAGAAGAGGGGTCAGGGCTGTGGGAGCCCCCGGCAGGAGGAGTTGGGGGGCTGGGGGGGGTCACCCACCTATCTCCAGGGTGGCGGGGGCCGTGGCGGGCAGCGCGGCGCAGGGCTGGCCCCCGTCCCGGGGGGGCAGGCAGTGCCGCTGGCGCACCACCACCCCCTCGCAGCCCCCCGTGCAGTTGGACCAGGTCGCCCACTCGCTCCAAGCGCCGTGCACTGCGGGCAGAGGGAGGGGTGAGGGCAGGTGGCCCCCCCCGGGGAACCCCAGATTTGGGACTCCCCTCCTCCACAGCCTCCCCCCAGGCAGCCGTGGCTGTGGGAACCCCGCTGGGCACACCAAGCGGCCCCCAAATCCCCCGGGCAGCCTAGGTCATGGGGACCCCCAAGTTCCTTGGGTACCTGCAGCCATGGGAAGCCCCCCCCCAGGCAGCGCTGGCTGTGGGAGCCCCCCCAGTCCCTGGGGCAGCTCTGGCTGTGGGACCCCCCCAGATCCCCTGTGCACTGGGAACCCCCCGGGTGTCCCCAGCAGCCATGGACATGGGAACCCCCAGACCCCCTGGGCATCCCCAGCCACGGGAACCCCCAGATCCCCCAGGCACCCCAGCCACAGGGACCCCCCAGCCCCCCCACCCCACGCACAGCCCCTTGCCCACTCACCGGGGCAGGCGGTGCTGAAGCAGGGCCGTGCCTGCGTGGCCTCTCCGTGGCACTGGTGCAGCACATCGGGGCCCTGCTGGCTGCAGCCCCGCGCACGCAGCTGCTGGCCGGGGCCGCAGGAGCGGCTGCAGGCACCCCAGGGTGCCCAGGGCCCCCAGTGCCCGCAGTCCCTCTCGTCTGAGGGCACCCATCCTGAGGCCGTGTCCCCGTCCCCGCAGTCCGGCATCCCGTTGCAGACCTGCGGTGCGTGGCGATGCTGAGCCCCCCCGGCAGGGCAATGGGGAGGACCCCACGGGGCCCCCACCACGGCACAGGGCACGAAGGGGGGGTCCCCGTCCCGTGGCCGTACCTGCTTGAAGGCGACGCACTCGCCGTCCCCGCAGGCGTACTCGGTGCAGGGACCCCCCGTCCGGTTCCTCCCCTCGGCGGGGACGTGGCTCTCTGCGACAGGGACAGGGCTGTGGGCACACGCCGGGCCCCCCAGCCCCAATACACCTCCCACCCCCCCTTCCCTCACCGCAGGCCAGCTCGTCCTCGCCCTGGGGACAGTCGAGGCTGCCGTCGCACACCCTGGACGCGTTCACGCACACGCGGTCATTGCACACAAAGTGCCCCGGGCACGGCGGGATCTGGGTAGAGCCTGCCCCAGGGACACAGCCCCATCAGGTGTCACCGCGCTGGGACGGACCCCCCGCACCACTCTGGGGACCCTAGGGGGGTGCGGAGCCTCGCTGCGCCCCCCCAGAGGGCGTCCCAGGGGATGGGGACCCTTGGGGACCCGCGGCGCCTCACCGCAGGTGTCGGCGCTCTCGTCGGAGTGGTCGGGGCAGTGGGGGACGCCGTCGCAGAGGTGGCCGTGGGGGATGCAGTGGGCGCCCAGGGCGCAGGGGAATTGCCCCAGCCCGCAGCTCCGGTTGCAGCCCAGCTCGTCGCTGCCGTCCAGGCAGTCGGCCTCGCCGTCGCACAGCCAGCCCCGCGGCGTGCACTCCCCGCTCCGGCACGGGAACTCGTAGGGACCACAGGCGGGAGCTGGAGGTGGCACCCCGGGGTGCCACAGTGAGCAGGGACCCCATGCAGCATCCCCACGCGTCACCCCCGGAGCTGCAGGGCCTCTCCATCCCAGCCACAAGTGGGGTGCTCCTGGTGAGCCCCCCAGACAGCAGGGACATAGCAGGGTGCAGGGGACACTCATGTCCCTCACCTGCCGTGCCATTGGCAGGCGCCGTGGGCAGCTGGGCAGGCACAGGAGTGGCCCAGGACACGATGCAGCGTGCGGGGCTCTCGTCCCAGCCGTCCCTGCAGTCCCAGACGCCATCACAGAGCTTTGCCTGGCCCATGCACGAGCCGTCGGGGCATGGGAGCTGTCCTGGGGCGCAGGTCACCCGGCCTGCAGGGAAGGGGACAGTCCCCAGGGGCGATGCCACCACGGCGGGCTCATCCCCGCGGGCGGCACGGCCATGGCCCCTCACCTGGGCAGAACGCCTCGTCCGTGCCAGCCGTGCAGTCCTCTGTCCCATCACAGACAGCAGCCAGGGGCAGGCAGAGGCCATCGGGGCACTGGAAGCGGCCGGCGGGGCAGACGCAGTCCCGCTCGTCGCTGAAGTCCCCGCAGTCGTCGTGCCCGTCGCAGCGGTGCGGGTAGGGCACGCAGCGCCCTGCTGCGCAGCGGAACTCCCCGGTGCCGCAGGTCGGGCTGCAGCCTGCGGCGACAGCGGGCAGACCCCCACCGTGGGGCAAGGACCCCCCCCCCACGGGGGACAGGGGCGTTGGGGCACCCTCACCACGGGGCACGGGAACACGCGGAGCCATCCGCAGCGTGCTGGGGCCGCTCACCTGCCTCATCCGAGTCGTCGGCGAAGCCGCAGTCCAGCTCCCCGTCGCAGACACGTGCCCGGGGGATGCAGCGGCCGCTGGCGCAGCGGAACTCCGGGGGGGCACAGGCGGGCGGGGGGCAGCCGCCCTCGTCGGAGCCGTCGGCGCAGTCGGGCACGCCGTCGCAGCGGGCGCCCCAGGGCACGCACTGCCCCCCGGCGCAGCGGTGCTGGTGGGGGGCGCAGCGCGGGGCGCAGACCTCGTCCGAGCCGTCCCCGCAGTCGTCCTCGTTGTCGCAGAGCCAGGCGCCCGGCACGCAGCGCCCGCTGGTGCGGCAGGGGAACTCCGAGTCGGGGCAGCGGGGCTGGGGCGGGCAGGGCTGGGCGGTGGGCGCGCATTGCCACAGCCCGGCCGCGCACGTGCTGCGGGGTGGCCGGGGTTAGTCCTGCTGCGTGGTGCCCGCCTGCCTGCTCTGTACCCGGTGCCACAGCGGCACCAGGGATGGGGACACCCCCCACTCGCACCCCACTCACCAGTTCTTGCAGCCCTGCTGCACCCCGGCGCCGGGTGGGAAGGCGATGCCCTCCCAGACGCACGGGCACTCGGCGGGGTCGATGCAGCTGCCCTCTGCCCCCAGACAGGGAGGTGTTGGTGAGCACGGCATGGGCCAGCCCCACGGCAGCCCCACGGCGGCCCCACACTCACCGTGCAGCACCTTCCCCTCGGGGCAGAAGCAGCCCTCCAGGCACGACATGGTGTCGCAGTGCTCGGGCAGCTCCAGGCCGAAGTTTTGGCAGGTCTGGGGGCAGGGGGGGCCGCAGGCGCTGTACTCCTGCCCCCCGTCACACTGCATGGCTGCGGAGGCAGGGGGGTAAAGGGGGCTGTATCCTGACAGCCCTGGGGCGAGCAGGACCCCCAGCCTGGACCCCCCCAGCCCATCCCTGGCACTGGGGATGGGGACTCACGGCACAGGTCCTGGCTCCTCCATCGGATGTGGACGCCGCGCTGGCCGCACTCCTCGGCGTAGGTGGCGATGGCCGTGCACAGGCACTCGCAGTCCCCCCCGGAGTCACAGCTGCCGAAAGGGCACAGCGGGGTGGTGCTGCGGTGGGGACAGGCAGGAGGGGGCTCGGGACCCCTCCCAGGGGGTGTCTGCGGCCCAGCACCTACCCGCAGGCATCGAAGACGCACCAGTCGTAGAAGCGCTGGCACGGCACCTCCTCGTGGCAGGGCGCAAAGAGCCGCTGCGTGAGGACGCTGCAGCGCTTGCGGGCCCACGTTGCCCGGTGTGGGTTCTCCTGGGGGAAAACTGTCACCACCACGGGAAGGAGCCCTCATTCCCAAACCATCACCCCCGAGCACCCTTCCCTCCCCCTCCATCCACCCGCAGCGGGCGCCTCCATCCCGTCCCGCTCCGTACGGTGCAGGGGTGCTGCGTGTCCGCGCCGTCCACCTCGGGGCAGAGCAGGCTGACGCGCCAGGAGTTGCCGAAGAGCTCGGCGGTGGGCTCCAGCACGCCCTGCCGGCTGGCCAGGTCGTTCTCCGCATCACGGTCAAAGTTCCCGCAGAGCCCGGCCACGCGGCCCCGGTGCTGCGGGTGCAGCCGGACGTACACCCGCGTGCCTGGGGATAGGATGGGGCACGGCTCCAAGCAAACTGGGGGCTGCTACACGTCCCCACACGGCGTCCTGTGTCCCCCCCGGGTCTCACCTCCATCCCAAAGCACCGTCAGCCCCAGGCGGGACAGCAGGAGCAGGAAGAGGCCGGCGCGCTGCAGCGTCAGCCCGCTCCCGCTGTAGGTTTTGGGGGGCCGCACCGAGACCCCGTTCACCGTCACGTCCCTCCCTGCGGGGCAGCGGGGCTGTGAGGGCGGCCGTGTCCCCCCCCACACCCTGCATCCACCCCTCCTGCAGCGCGGGGCCGCCCCTCACCTCGCAGCATGTGCACCACGGTGTTGCCCAGCGCCACCACCACCGACTTGGTGCAGGTGACGCCGCTGGAGCCGCAGGGCACGTTCTCGGCGGTGACGGCGAAGAGCCCGCCGGCCTCGCGCACCAGCACGTACTCGCAGTCCCCCAGGAAGGAGAAGGCCTTCCCGTCGAAGGTGATGTAGTGCGGGTCCCCCGTGGCCACGCAGGTCCCCGCACAGTCCTCGCTGCCGCACCGCCACCGCTGCCGCCGGCACACGCTGGGGGCACGGAGCTGAGCGCGGGGGCCGTGGCAGCCCCACGCCGCGGTGCTGGGCTGGGGCTCACCAGGTGTTGCAGTCCCGGACGATGGTGTCGTTGGGCTGGTAGAGCCGCCCGTTGTGCTGGCACGGACACTCCTCCGGGGGCACGCAGCGCTCGTCCTGCGGGCGTCAGAGCTGTGTGAGGCCCCAGGGTGATGCGTGGGGACACCCGGGCACGGGTGCCAGCAGATGGGTTGGGGAATACCCAGCTCCTGCTGCCCCCCAGGGCCCTCTCCAGCCCCTTATAGCCCAGCTCTCCAGTGCCCCATGTCCTCAAGACCGAATTCCCCAATGCCACACATTCCCCAGCTCCCCAGCACCCCACACCCCCTGCACCCCTCTCCCCAACATCCCACCTCCCCCGACCACCTCCCCAGTGCCCCCCGTGCCCCATCCCTGAGCTTCCCAGTCCCCAGTGCTCAACCCCTCCCCGTGCCCACCCACGAGGGCAGCAGAGCCGGGGGGGCACCCACCAGGAAGACGGTGCCCGGGGGGCAGACGCAGCCGTCAGCAAGCCCCGGGCAGGTCCCGTTGGGCTCGGTGCTGTCGCAGGTGCGCAGGCAGGACCCGACGGCGTAGACCAGGTCCCCGGGGCAGAAGGCGGCCTCGGGGCAGGGGGCATCGGTGCAGCTCCAGGAGCCCGCGGCACAGACGCTGGGGTGGGCAGGGGGGGCTGCGGTGAGGGCCGGGACCCCCATGTGGGGCACCAGCCTCAGGGGGGTATGGGGTGGTTGGGATGGATGGGACCCCCCCCAGCCAGCCCCATGCTGGGGTCCACAGCATGCCCAGCGCCCCTGGGCCCCCCCGAAATGCTGCTCGCAAAGGGAGGTGGCCTCCAGCAGCACTCAGGTCCCCACACGGCTATGGGCTTGTCCTTAGCCCCAGGAGGGCAGCTGGAGCCTGGAGCTCGGCCCCCAGCCCCAGCAGGGGTCTGAGGACAGCGTCTTCAGAGGTGACACCGGCGCCACGTGGCAGGGACATTCAATGAAACCCACCTATCCTGCCGCACCGTCACAAACAGGCCATAGGGTGATTTCATCAGGTGTCTCCTGCCACCCCCTCACACCTCCGGCACTGTCCTGTCCCCGTCCGGTCCCTGCTGCCACCACGTCCCCACAGGCTGTCCCCTGGGGCAGCCCATCGCCCCCCGATGACACCGGAGCCTGGGGACACAGAGCCCGGGGTCCCCGCGGCACGCACCAGGCGTTGCAGCCCTGCCGGATCTTGCTGCCCGCTGGGTAGAGCTCGCCGCCGTGCCGGCAGGGACAGACGTCCTTGGGGACACACTGCCCGCCGTCATCCAGCACCAGCCCCTCGGGGCAGTTGCAGCCGGAGACGCAGAGGCCGTCGAGCTCGGGGCAGGAGCCGGCCCCGTCCAGGCGCAGGTCGGCGCAGGTCCTGCCGCAGGGGCTGCTGCACTCCTGGAACACCTGGCCCCCGCCGCACTGAGCGCCTGCAGGGATGGATGCGGTGCAGTGACTGGAGGCAGCCGCCCTGCCCTGCCCTGCATCACCATATGAACCCACAGTGCCCGGCCCCAGAATGTCCTGGCCATCTCATGTCCCGTCCCATCCGCATCCCATTCATCCCATCCCATTCATCCCATCCCCATCCCATCCCCATCCCATCCCCATCCCATCCCCATCCCCATCCCATCCCCATCCCATCCCCATCCCATCCCCATCCCATCCCCATCCCATCCCCATCCCCATCCCCATCCCACCCCATCCAACCCCACCCCTCACCGCAGAAGCTCTGGTTCCTCCAGGACAGGACCGCTCCCTCCTGGGCGCACTGCCGTGCGTAGGCAGCCAGCGCAGGGCACAGGCACTGCTTGCCGGCCAGGCAGGCGCACACATCGTAGAGGCAGAGCTGGTGGAAGGGCTCCCTGTCCACGAGGTGGTGGCAGGGCTGGGGGCAGGAGGGGACACATCAGACCGTGCACACCGCGGTGCCGGCTCCTGGCCAGGCGCGGGGCTGCTCGGCACCTGGAAGGGCGCGCCGTGCAGGACGGCGCAGGCGGCGGCCGCGAGCTCCCGGCGCGGGGTGTAGGTGCTGCAGGGCTCGAAGGGGACGGGGCCGAGCACGGGGCAGGCGCTGGACACCCGGTACTTGTTGGCAAAAGCGGCGACGCCGACCTCCACGTCCCCTGCCGGCGTGGCGAACTCGTCCCGCTGGTCCCAGTTGTAGGTGCCGCAGAGACCCCGCACCTGCGGCACGGGCACAGCGCTCGGGCACGGTCTGGGTGCCTGGCGAGGGTGCGAGGGGGTAGCGGCACCCAGAGGGGCTCACCTTGTTGGCGAAGACAGGCTGGAGGGTGATGTACACCGCGGGGGTCTCCAGCCCCCACAGCACGTGGGTGCCGAAGGCCTGGAGCAGCAGGAAGGAGGAGGACGCTCGGCGCACCGTCAGCGCGGCGCTGGCGAAGGGCAGCGGCACCTCCCGCCCGTTCACCTCCACCTCGCCTGCACGGGGAGAGCAGAGAGGGGGGGTGTGGGTGCGTGGAGCCCCCCCAACCAGTGCCCGTCACCCTTTTGCCCCCCGTCCTGTGTCACCTGTGCTGCGCAGCCGTGCCGAAGCGCCCTGCACGGTGACGGAGAGCACCCGGAGGCAGCTGAGCGGCTGGCGGCCACCACAGGCCTCCTGCTCCGCCGTGATCAGCAGCGTCCCCTCCACGAAGTCCTGCGGGCAGAGAGCACGCTGAGCACCCCCCCTCACCGTGCACCCCCTCCCCAAACCCCCTCGATCCTGACCTGCACCAGGATGTACTCGCAGGCGCCCGGGAAGGAGAAGCGCCGCTGGTCGAAGGTGACATAGTGCAGGTCCCCCAGCACCGCGCACTCCGCCGCGCACCGGTCCTGGGTGCAGAGCCAGCGGCCCCCCCGGCACGTGCTGCGGGGACAGGGATGATGCAGGGGACACCGTGTGCCCCCCCACACACTTCTTTTTCCCCCTTTCTGCCCCCTCCCCAGCACTCACCACCGGTTGCAGCGCTGGCGGATGCTCTGCCCTGGGGCATACTGCCGGCGGCCGTGGAGGCAGGGGCAGGCGCTCTGGGGGACGCAGCCCCCCCCGGCCAGGTACAGCCCCGGGGCGCACTCGCAGCCGCTGGCGCAGTCGTCCCGGCAGTGCCCCTCCTCGGCAGCATCCATGGTCACACAGCTGGCAGGGCAGGAGGACACGCAGTCCGAGTACCGCTGCCCATGGCCGCACTGCCGCTCTGCGGGGCACCGGGGCGCAGCTCAGCCACATCCCAACACATCCCAACACATCCCAACACATCCCAACACATCCCACCGCATCCATCCCACCATATCCCACTGTGTCCCACCGTGTCCCACCACATCCATCCCACCAAGCCCCCCACCCACCCACACAGCCAAGCCACCCAGCTGTGGGGTTCAGCTCCGAGGCAGCAGCACCGCTCCCCCCAGCACCCCAGGCCACAGAGGGAAGGAGGAAGGGGTCGGGGAATGGGATTCACTCGGCTGAAAGCAGCTCCCTTTGCAGGGGTGCTGCCTTGGGCACGGGGGGCATGGGGGACAGGGGCAAGCGCGAGCCACCAGGGTGCACAAACACCCCATCAGGGCGCACAAACACCCATCAGGGCGCACACACACACCCCACCAGGGTGCATGCACAACCCGTCAGGGTGCCCACGAGCTCCGTGGGTGCTGGCAGCACACAGCGGGGTAGGGGGAGAAAAAGGGGCTGGGGACCCAAGCATCCCCGGGCACATCCCTACCGCAGAAGCCCGGTCGGCGCCAGTCGATGTAGGCTTGCCGCTGGGCGCAGTCCCGCACGTAGCCCGCAAAGGTGTCGCAGACGGCGGGGGGCAGTGAGGGTCCCGCGCCCCCCTCCCGGCAGTGCACATCCAGGCAGGCCTCGTAGAAGCCGTGGGGCTCGACCTGGTGCAGGAGGCAGCGTTAGGGTGGTGGGGCCGTGCGCCCCCAGCCCCGCGGAGCCGGTGCCACTCACCGCGCCGTGGCACTGGCTGAAGGGCTCGGTGAGCAGCTCCCCGCAGACAGCCTCGGCCGCCCTCCGTGCTGCACTGCCTGCTGCACAGCCTGGGATGGGCTCCACCGCGTCCCTGCAAGAGAGCTGTGCCCGGGTGGGGGGCATCAGAGCGGGGGCAAACCTGCGAGGGACCCCCCAGCACCCCGCTGTTGGGAATGGGGTTGAGGTGACAGCCCCAAAGAGCCCAGCTGGGTGCTGGGCACGGTGCCCCACTCTGCTCGGCCACATCCACTTTGTTTCCCAGCTCTGCCCAGCCCCGGTACCTCGGAGCTGGCATCGGGGATCCTCCAGGAGTTCCCAAAGCTGGCAGCAAACGGGGCCACGTCCCCTCCGACCCGCAGGAAGTCATCTGCGGGCAGGGGATGCCACGGATGCACCACCCATCCTCGGCACGGCCACCCCTGGGACTGCCACTGCTGCGCCATGCAGGGTGCCAGCAAGGGGCCGGCCTTACCGGCGGGGTCGTCGTTGTAGGGGCCGCAGAGCCCCCGCGTGCTGCCCCAAAGCTCGGCGCTGACCGTCACGTAGCTCGTCCCGCGCCCGTCCGCCTTCACGCGCACGCCCAGCCCGCTCTCCACGGCCACAAAGTCCCCGAGCCAGGTGATGCTGATCCCTGCGAGGACAAAACCGGGGTCAGCAGGGCACGGGGACGGGGAGGGGACCCAGTGGGGCACCGCTGCAGGTGGCCCCCCTGAGCTGGCACTGTTCCCCTGCAGCACCTCGTGCCACAAGGCACCAGGTCCCCTGCAGTGCCCCATGGGGACAGGAGTTCCCGCTGCCCCTCACCACCGTGCAGGTGGGGCTGTCCCTCCGGCACCCCCACGCCGTTCACGGAGACGTTCCGGCCCCGTGCCACCACCGTGTCCAGCCCAAATGTCATGCGCAGCACCTGCGGGACAGAGGCCGTGAGCAGGGGGACAAGGGGGGCACGGCAGGGACCCAGCA
The DNA here is from genome assembly GCF_964211825.1 of Aythya ferina. Taxonomy (NCBI): domain Eukaryota; kingdom Metazoa; phylum Chordata; class Aves; order Anseriformes; family Anatidae; genus Aythya; species Aythya ferina. Next base: position 762,600 of record NC_140297.1, read on the forward strand.
GCCACGGATATTGTGGCACAAAGCGGGGCTGGAACCTCTGCCCCCGGGGTGACAATCCATGGCTAACCCCAGCCACCCTCTCCATCCACCCCGTGCTCAGCTCCCCGTCGCGTGCAGCCCCGGGGGTGGCCGGTACCTGCGGGCTGCCCATGGCGATGGTGACAGCCCAGGTGCCATCCGCGGAGGCTGCCAGGCTGTAGGCACACTCGCCCTGGAAGTGGAAGTGCCTCCCGTCGAAGCTGCGGTACCGGGAGCCGGCCCAGGCGAGGCAGCTGGCGGCAGGACGCTGGTGCCGTGCGGCCGAGCCCCGCGGAGCTGCGGGCAGGGGCACGTCTCCTGTGCCGGGGGGCGAGCACCGCTCAGCACGTGCCTGGCAGAGCCCCGCGCCCGTCCCCCTGCAGCTCAGGACCCCCAGACCCACCGGCGAGGGGCTGGTGGGCGCAGGCGAAGCAGAGCGCCGAGGAGGCGTTCCTCCAGCTGTGCCCCCAGGGCTGGCGGCAGCACTCGGCCATGCTCACGGCGGAGAGGTTGCGGGCGCCCGGCGCGTCCTGGCACTGCCACCCGGCGTGGCAGTGCCCCAGCGAGCCTTCCCCTGCGGCAGAGGGATGCAGCTCGTCCCCGTGGCACTGCAGTGGTCCCCCTGCTGCCTGCTAAGCCCGGCGTGCAGGGGACCACGGTGCCACCACGCCTCTGCCACCCCCTACCCTCGGTGCAGCGGGGGCCGCTCCAGCCGGCGCAGCAGGCGAGCACCGTGCGGTTCCTCACCACCGGCCGCGTCTCCGGGGGTCTGCGGGGCCAGGGGAGCCCTGGAGTCAGGCTGAGGGCAGGGGGCATGGGGACGGGCATCCCCTGGTGCCCCCTGCCCTCCCCAACGCCGCGCACCCCCTGGAGCTCACTTGTAGACGTAGCACATGGGGGTGCCGGAGCCGGGCTGGGCGCTGGCAGGGGGGACACCGCGGTCCCCTCCGTAAGCCTGGCGCATGCGGTCCCGGTCGATCCTCCAGCCCGCCAGGCTGTACTGGTACATGCTGGGGCAGGGCACCACGTCCTCACGCCGGGGGGACACCACCTCCTCCTCCGTCACCGGCACCGTCTGCTGGCACCACCGCCTGCCACGGCACCCGGCCACCCGCCGGCGTCACCGGGAGCCTGCGCCAGCCCGGCCCCACTCTCCCCACGCGGGACTCACCCCTTGGCAGCCTCGGCTGCAGCCCAGAGCAGCAGTGAGGCCAGGATCCCCGTGCCCGTGCCACCGGGCTGCCGGGGCCGTGCCATCCCCGCTGTGGCTCGCCGCTCCCTGCGAGCACCGGCCAACCTTTGGAGAGGAGGATTTGGTGACGGCGCTGCTGGAGAGCCCACAGAGCCTGGGGAGTGCCCAAACTTTCCCCCCGGGGATGGTCCCTGCTCTCTTTCACCTCTGCATGAGGCGTAAAGGCAGAGCTGGGGGTCCCTCCCCTCCCTGAGGGTCCCTGGTGATGGGGACAGGGTCCCAGACCCCATGGGGGTGCCCAGAGGGTGCCCCCTGCTCGGTGGGACTTTGCCGGGGCTGGAGCTTGGGGGACGGTGCCCGATGCCCCCCGCTCCCAGCAGAGCCCTCACCTGGGGCTGCCCGGACCCGCAGCGCTCCGTCCTCTGTCCCCGGACCTCTCGCAGCCCCAAAATCGCCCCAAGGGGCAGCTTTTTATCAGGTGGGTCCGGCCGGCCAGGGCCAGCTGTGGAGCTGGTGATTGGGCCCAGCTGCCTGCCGTGGGGACCCCCCCGTGGCCCCAGGGGAGGCCGATGCCGTTTCTAGGGCAAAACGCTGCGGATTGGTGCCCCTGCAGCGGCTGTGCCCTGCCCGGCATCCTGCCCCACGGCCCCCCTGCCCCAGACACGGATGCTCCTGATCCCCACGTCCTGGTCCCGCTCATCCCCGCCAGGAATGCAGGGGGGGGGGAGCACATCTCAGCCCCCAGACCCACAGCAAAAGGGCCCCACAAGGACAGGGACACCTCAGGGCAGCCCCACAAGCCTGTGTCCCTGCCCCACAGCCCTGCGTCCCCCCAAGTCCCCGTGCTCCACAGCCCCAGCCCGGGGGGACCCCAGCCCCACAGCTCCCTGCTGGCTGCTCCCTGCCCCTCGTTGGCCCCCTGCCCATCTCCCAGCCCCAGAGCCACATCCCCCTGTGTCCCCAGAGCCATGTCCTCATGTCCCCATAGCCATATCCCTGTGTCCCCATAGCTGTGTCCCCCTCTGTGTCCCCATGCCTGTCTCCCTGTGCCGTGTCCCCACGTCCCTGTCCCTGTGCCCCTGTCCCTGTGTCCCTGTCCCTGTGCCCCTGTCCCTGTCCCCGTGTCCCCACGCCGCTGCCCCCTCCAGTGCCGGGTTCAGCCCCAGGCAGCTGCTCAGCTCAGCACTGCATGGCTCGGCACGGCTCGGCACGGTACAGCATGGCTCGTCTGGGATTGGCATGGCGCATGACAACGCGGCACAGCACGGCATGGCATGGCATGGCACGGCTGGCACAGGTCGGCACGGCTTGGCACGGCCCGGCATGGCTCAGCACAGCTCAGCACAGCACGGCCCGGCATGGCTTGGCACAGGGCAGCTTGGCATGGCACAGGGCAGCTTGGCATGGCTTGGCACAGCCTCGGACAGTTTGGTTCAGCTTGGCTCAGCTTGGCATGTCACAGAGCAGCTTGGCATGGCTTGGCACATCCCAGGACAGTTCGGTTTGGCACAGGGCAGCTTGGCTCAGCGTGGCCCAGCACAGCTCAGCACAGCCCAGCACGGCCCGGCACAGCTTGGCTCAGCTTGGCATGTCACAGGGCACCTTGGCTCAGCTTGGCACATCCCAGGGCACCTTGGCACGGCTCGGCACAGCCCAGGACAGTTTGGTTCAGCTTAGCTTGGCACAGCTCAGCATGGCTCAGCACGGCCCAGCACAGCTTGGCTCAGTTTTTCATGGCACAGGGCAACTCGGCACAGCTCAGCACATCCCAGGACAGTTCGGTTTGGCACAGCACAGCTTGGCTTGGCATGGCTCAGCATGGCCCAACACAGCTCAGCACAACCCGGCACAGCTTGGCACAGCTCAGCACGGCCCAGGACAGTTTGGTTCAGCTTGGCTTGGCACAGCTTGGCACAGCTCAGCATGGCTCAGCACGGCCCGGCATGGCTTGGCACAGCTTGGCACAGCACAGGGCACCTTGGCACAGCTCGGCACATCCCAGGACAGTTCGGTTTGGCACAGCACAGCTTGGCTCAGCTTGGCATGTCACAGGGCACCTTGGCACAGCTCGGCACAGCCCGGCACAGTTTGGTTCAGCTTGGCTTGGCACAGCTCAGCACGACCCAGCACAGCTTGGCTCAGCTTGGCACGGCACAGGGCACCTTGGCACAGCTCGGCACATCCCAGGACAGTTCAGTTTGGCACGGCACAGCTTGGCATGTCACAGGACAGCTTGGCACAGCTTGGCACAGCCCAGGACAGTTTGGTTCAGCTTGGCTTGTCACAGCTCAGTATGGCTCAGCACGGCCCAGCACAGCTTGGCTCAGTTTTTAATGGCACAGGGCAGCTTGGCATGGCTTGGCACAGCCCGGGACAGTTTGGTTCAGCTTGGCTTGGCACGGCTCAGCACGGCTCAGCACAGCCCAGCACAGCTTGGCTCAGTTTTTAATGGCACAGGGCAGCTTGGCAAGGCTTGGCACATCCCAGGACAGTTCGTTTTGGCACAGCTCAGCCCGGCACGGCTTGGTACGGCTCAGGACCACTCGGCACCGCTCGGCTCGGCTCGGCACGGCTTGGCATGTCACAGGGCACCTTGGCACAGCTCGGCACAGCCCGGGACAGTTTGGTTCAGCTTGGCTTGGCACAGCTCAGCACGACCCAGCACAGTTTGGCACAGCTTGGCACATCCCAGGGCACCTTGGCACAGCTCGGCACATCCCAGGACAGTTCATTTTGGCACAGCACAGCCCGGCACAGCCCGGCACAGCCCGGCACGGCTCGGCACGGCTCGGCACCGCTCGGCACGGCTCGGCTCGGCTCGGGGCGGCGCCGCTCGGCGGGCGTGCTGCCGGGAGCTGTAGTCCCGCTGCCCGCCTGTGCCGGTGCCCCGGGGCCGGGGCCGCGCGGCGGCGGCGGGGGGGAAGCGGCGGGGCCCCGGGCGCGCTCCCGGCTCCGTCCCGGTCCCTCCGGGCGGCGGCGGCGGCGGCGGCGGCGGGGGGGTCCCGGCGGGGCGGGGGGGGGACCGGCGGCCACCGCGGGCGGGCGGGCGGGCGGCGGGGCCGGGCCCGGTGGCGGCGGCGCAGGTAGGGGCGGCGGAGGGGGCCCGGGGACACGGAGAGGGGCGCGGGGGGGGGAACGGGAACGGGAATGGGAACGGGAACGGGGCCGGGCCCCGCTCGGCGGCGAGCACCGGGGGGCGGGGGGGGGTGGGGGAGGCGCGCCCCCGGGGGCTGGGTGCGGGGCTGTGGGGGGGTTTTGGGGGGTTATGGGGGTTATGAGGGGGGAATAGGGGGTTATGGGGGGTTATAGGGGGGTTACGGGGGTCGTGGGGCTGGGGACAGTGGGGTGGGGGAGCCAGGGGGCAGTGGGGGGCGCAGGGGGGACATGGGGAAATTGGGGGGGACAGAGCAGGGCTGGGAGGGGCTGGGGGGGCACAGGGGCAGTGGGGGGCACGGGGGGGACATGGGGCAATGGGGGGGACAGGGCAGGGCTTGGGGGGGGCACAAGGGCAGTGGGGACACGGGGGGGACATGGGGCAATGGGGGGGGGACAAGGCAGGGCTGGGGGTCGGTGGGGGGCACAGGGGTGGCAGGGGGCACGAGCCCCTCGGGGTGCCCGGGATGGGGCAGCAGTGGTGGTGCCGTGTCCCCACTGGGGGCGCTGGGGGTGAGGCTCCTGCTCCCCAAGGCTGGGGGGCTCCAGCTGCTCCCCTCTGCTTTTCCCAATGCCCCCCGCAGGGGCTGAGCCCCCCCCCGAGTGCCGACACGGAGCGGCCGCTGAGGACGGCACCATGAGGGAGAGCTTCGACGCCCTGCTCGCCCTGGGTAAGGCAGCGGCACCGACACCCACACTGGAGGCTCCGGGTTTGCGCCCGTGCCCGCCGCAGAGCCACGAGCTCGGGGGCCCGGCCAGGTGCTGGTGCCAGCCCCCAGCACCGCAGCGGCTGGGTTTTGGTGTGCGGGTCCCAGGGGGGAGCCAGGAGCCGGGACTGGGAGCCGGAGCCACCCCGGTTCATCCCGGTGCTGTCCCACGCAGGCGTCCCCATCACCAAGCCGGAGCCGGTGCCGCACACGGAGCAGGCGGAGGAGCCGCGCACCCAGGCGCCGGTGGAGGAGACGGAGGCAGCGGGCTGCGCTGGCTCAGGTTGGTGCCAAAACCCTGGGGTCCCTGGATTTGGAGGGGCCCCCGGGTTTACCACGCTTTCTCCTGGCAGCGAGGCTGCTGGTCCCCAAAGCGGAGGCGCTGCCTGAGGGCGATGGCGAGGAGCAGGCGGGCGGCGGGGACGTGGGGGCCGTGCAGGGGCACGGCAGCCTGGAGCTCGGCTGCTCAGGTGAGGTTCATGTTCCGGCACCGCCAGCTCGTGGCAAACCCTCCAGTTGGCACGGTGCGGGCACGCTGGGGGCACACGGTGAGAATCACTGGGTTCCCCTGGCGGTGCCGCCCGGCGCGCCGACCGCGTCCCCACGGCCCCGTTCTGTGCCCCGCAGAGGACTGGCTGGTGCGGAAGGTGAAGGTGGAGGACGAGGACGAGGAGTGGCCGGCCGGCCTCAGCGCCGAGGCCCTGCTGGCGGGGCAGCTCCCGGGCAGCGCCTCCCCGCCCGCCGCGGGCGCCTGCAAGCCGGAGCCCCCCAGCCCCGGGGAGCCGGCGGAGCTGGGCTACGGCGCGCTGCCCGCCTTCGCCTGGCCGCTGCTGGGCGAGGGCTTGGCCGGCCCCGGCGCCTGCCAGCACTGCTGCTGCGCGGCGCAGCCCCGGCCGTGCGGGCAGTGCGGCTCCCCGGGCCCCCCGCGCCCCTTCGCCTGCGCCCAGTGCGGGAAGGGCTTCGGCAAGAAGGCGCACCTCACCCGGCACCTGCGGGTGCACACGGGCGAGCGGCCCTACCCCTGCGCCCAGTGCGGCCGGCGCTTCCGCCAGAAGATCCACCTCCGCTCCCACCAGAAGACGCACACGGGCGAGCGGCCCTTCCCCTGCACCGAGTGCGGCCGCCGCTTCCGCAAGAAGACGCACCTGGTGCGGCACCTGCGCACCCACACCGGCGAGCGCCCCTACGCCTGCGCCTGCTGCGGCCGCAGCTTCGCCCACAAGCAGCACCTCCTGCGGCACCAGCAGCTGCACGCCGAGCCGGCCGACGGCGCCGCGCTGCCGCCCGCCGAGCAGAAGCCCTTCCCCTGCCCCGAGTGCGGGAAGAGCTTCAGCTGGAAGAAGAACCTGACGTCCCACCGCCGGCTGCACCTGGAGGGGCGGCCCTTCGCCTGCGCCGAGTGCGGCCGCGGCTTCAGCGACAAGCGGCACCTGACGGCTCACCTGCGCGGCCACATGGGGCTGAAGCCCTACGCCTGCCCCCACTGCGAGAAGACCTTCAGCCACAAGCCCAACCTGACCACGCACCAGCGCACCCACACGGGCGAGCGCCCCTTCGCCTGCCCCGACTGCGGCCGCGGCTTCGCCCACAACCAGCACCTGCTGCGGCACCTGCGGGTGCACACGGGCGAGCGCCCCTTCGCCTGCCCCCAGTGCGGGCGCTGCTTCAGCTCCCGGCCCAACCTGATCGCGCACACCAAGGCGCACGCCGGCGCGCGCCCCTTCACCTGCGAGCAGTGCGGCCGCGGCTTCAGCCGCAAGTCCCACCTGGCGCGGCACCAGGCGGTGCACACCGGCACCCGGCCCCACGGCTGCGCCCAGTGCGGCAAGCGCTTCAGCTCCAAGACCAACCTGGCGCGGCACCAGGCCGTGCACACCGGCCACCGGCCCTACATCTGCACCCAGTGCGGCAAGAGCTTCAGCCGCAAGACCCACCTGCTGCGCCACGAGCGCACCCACGCCACGGCGCCCGCGCCCCGGCAGAGCTGGGCGGCCCCGGCCCCCGCCACCTGAGCGCCGGGAGCTCAGCCCCTGCGCCGGCACCGCGGTCGAGGAGAGGAACCGGCTGCTCCGACGTGGGACGTGCTGCCGGCTGCTGGCCCCCGTTGCAGTGCCCGGCTCCGGGGACCCGTGTGGCATCAGGATGGGGACAGGGACAGAGCTGTGTTCCTGCTGATGGGGACAGTGCAGGGCACCTGACGATGCTCTTGGTCCCAGCACCGGGACGCTGCATCTGGGCTCGCTGCCCTTCTCCAGGAAGGGCCCAGCGAGGTGGCTCCAGCACCGGAGCGCTGGCCTGTGGCAGGGCTGGTGGACCTCGGGCAGCGGGGCCAGCACCTGGGGGAAGAGCTCCCCGCAGCCGCACGGGGGGCACGAGCCCTGCTCCCAGCCCTGCCCGGGCCTGGCAGGCTCCCCTGTGGCAGGAACAATTCGTAAATGCCAATAAACCATCCTTTGCCAAGTGTCCCTGGGGATGTTGTGGGGCTGAGCAGGAGCCAAGGCTGCGCAGCGGGACAGCGTGCGGGGTGCCAGCACCGCAGGGCTGGTGGGATGCAGCAGAGCTTGGGGGCTCCCACCCCAAAACCCCTCGGCTGTAGGCAGGGCCGGGGTTCCCGGCCAGGTAGCGGTGCTGCAGGCTCTCCTGGCGCCGGCCACATGCCTGCGGGTTGTTTTTCCCCGTCCTGCGGCGCGCCGAGCTGAATCCACGCTTGTTTGCTGCTGGAAGGGGGGAGAAAACATGAGCCTGGGGCCGCCACCGCGGGCGGGAGCCGTGCAGCAGCACACGTAAAAAGGTGCCTGGTGCCGAACCTCGGCGTGGGGCAGGGCAGGACAGGGCTGAGCCGTGCTGGCCGTGCCCTACAGGCAGCATCCAGCTCCTGCTGGCTCTGGCACGGGAAGGAGACACCGGGCTCCCCACCGGGGATGCTGCCCCCACCCCAAATCTCAGCCATGCCACGCGTTGCCCCATCCCCATCCCATTTCTCCATCCCTGGCAGCCGGTGACGGTGCCAGGAGGGCAGCAGGACAGCGGGGTCGGGGCGAGGTGGCACATCCCCATCCCCTGCGTACCCCCAGCCCCGGCAGCAGTGGGGGGGGGGCTGGCTGTGGTGGTTCTGGTTTATCTCCCCGCTGCAGCACCGCGGGGCTCCCGGCTGGGTTTCCTGTTATTGCTGCGGCCGGCACGGTGCTGGCAGGGCCGGCACCGCCGCGACGGAAGGGAGGGGGCCGGGGCCCTGCCGCTGCCGCCCTTCCCGTGGCCGCCAGGCACCATCCGGCCCCGGGACGGGGCTGCGGCCCCCCGGAGGGAAGGGTGGTGGGGGGCTGGTGTGGGCATCGGGAAGGGGTTCGTCACCGAGAGGTGGTCACGAATGGGAACAGGATCCGCAGGGGTGCGGTCACGGCACCGAGCCCGAGTTTTAGAAGCGTTTGGGCTGTGCTCTCAGCCACGGGTCTGAATTTTGGGCAGATCTGTGCGGTGCCAGGGGTTGGGCTCGGTGATCCCTGGGGGTCCCTTCCAGCTCGGGATGTCCCTGGGGACGGCGGTCACGGCGGGGCTGTGGGTACGGCTGCGGCACAGGGAGGTGACTGGGGACACTGGTGGTGGCACGGAGACGTGACTGGGGACACTGGTGGTGGCATGGGGACGTGACTGGGGACACCGGTGGTGGCACGGGGACATGGCTGGGGACACTGGTGAGGGCACAGTGGTGGCACGGGGACATCAGCCCAGGTGCAGGCAGGGCCATGGCCCCATGGGTGCCCGGCAGCCGTGGGAGCAGCCCCGGCCAGTGAGCGGTGTGGGGGCTGGAGGACCCCGTCCATCCCTCTGTGCTGTCCGTCCGTCCGTCTGTCCTCCCCTCTGTCCCACCCATCCCTCCCATCTGTCTGTCCATCCCTCCATCCCGTCATTCCTCTGCCCCATCCGTCTGTCCGTCCGTCCATCCATCCATCCATCCATCCACCCACCCCCACCCACCCATCCATCCATCCCCATCCCCCATCCCTCTGTCCGTCCGTCCATCCACCCCATCCCATCCCCCCCCCACCCCCCCTCCCCCCCCCCCCGGTGCCCTTCGGTCCCGGTGCTGCTCCCGGTGCCCCTCCCCCTCCATCACCATGGCAACGGGAGGAGGAGCCGAGGGGGCCTCCGGGAGCCGCCGTTCGGTGAGCGCAGGGGGGGTCCCGGTGCTTGGAGAGGTGGGGGGGGGACCCCGGTGTCTCCCCACCGCCCACCCCGAGCACCCCACGGGGAGCCCCATGGGGGGCAGGAGGGGGTCCCACGGGGGGCGTCTGAGCCTCACGGGGGGGATCCGAGCCCCATAGGGGGGTCTTTTGGGGGGGGCTGTGCCGGTGCCGACCCTCGGGGTCCCCGCAGGGCGCAGGGCGCGGATGGAGGCGCACGGGGAGAAGGGCGAGGAGGGCGCGGGGCTGCGGATCACGGCGCAGCTGCTGAAGGCCAGCAGCGGGCAGTTCGCCCTGGACTCCATCCTGCTGCTGCGGCTGCGGGGCCGCGGCATCGCCGACCTGGGCTGCCTGGGCGACTGCGCCCACCTGGAGTGGCTGGACCTCTCCGGCAACGCCATCTCGCAGCTGGGCCCGCTGGCCGGCCTCAAGCAGCTGGCCGTCCTCAACCTCTCCCGCAACCGCGTCTCCAGCCTGGAGCCGCTGGGCTCCTGCGAGAGCCTCCAGAGCCTCAACCTGGCGGGCAACCTGGTCAGCAGCCTGCAGCAGCTGCGCTGCCTGGCCGGCCTGCGGCGCCTGGAGAGCCTGCGGCTGCGCGACCCCCTGGGCCAGCTCAGCAACCCCGTCTGCGCCGCCGCCGCCGCCTACCGCGCCGCGCTGGCCGAGGCGCTGCCCGGCCTCAAGGCCATCGACGGCGAGCGGGTGTCGGGCCGGGGCAGCGAGCTCTTCCAGCTCTGCCGCGACCTCGACGGTTCGCCGGGTGCCGGCCCCGGCCCCGCGCCGCCCCGCGCCGCCCAGCCCTGGGTGCAGGCGAGTTTTTGGGAGCCGCCGCCGCCCCGGCGCAGCTCCATCATCGAGGAGGCCTACAAGCAGTTCGGGGAGGCGCTGCAGGAGTGCCGCGAGCTCAGCCGGCGCGCCGACGACACCATCGCCCAGGCGGAGCGGGCGCTGAGCGTCCGCGCGGACCCCGGCTCCTTCGTCTTCTGAGTGCTCCTGGTCCCGGAGCCCCGCGCGCCCCCGGCCCAATTCCAGCCGCCCCCGAGGAGCCACGGGGCCGACCTCGCCTCCGGGCTGCTGCGGTGCCCGAGCCCCACTCCGCTCTGGCTCCTTCATCCGCCTCGTCGTGCTCCGTGCCCTCAGACCCTGGGGCAGATCCCGGAGGGTCCCGAGCTCACGGCACCCATGGGAACCCGGGCTCCCCGTCCCTCCTGCCACCACCACAGCAGCAGAGGAGCTGCTCACCTCCACGTCTGGTGGATTTTGGAGCTGTCCCCGACCCCCCCAGCACGGTGGAGGAGCCGTGCTGCGAGGGGGGGACGGGGGCTGCAGGGCGGGGGGCTGCGGGCAGGGCTGGAGGGGTGTCACGGGGCGATGGGGGCTGTGCAGTAAAGGTGTGGGGCTGTCCTCGAGGTCCCTGCTGCTTTGTGCTGCGTCCCGGTGCATCCCACATCCCTCCTGAGCCTGCCAGGGTGCAAGACCCACGGAGCAGAGTGTGCCCCGTGCTGGGGGCAGCGTGCAGGGGGGGTGACAGCCTCAGCAGAGCCCCCCCGGGCACCCACAGGAGTGGGGACGTGGAGCCCAGCCCGCCCCAGCAACCCTGAGTGGAAATGAGAGCGGAGACCAGCAGAGGCAGAGCTGGGGTTTACTGGTGCATGCGGACACTGCCTAGGCGTGGGGGGGTGTGTGGGGGGGTGGGGGCCGCCTGCAGGACGCCCCCTCCCTTCATTGCACAGCGCTGGGGGGCAGCAAGCTCGGGGGGCCGGGCTGGCCCCGGATCAGCATCCTTTAGGGCTGGCGGACGCGGCGCCTGGAAAGAGAGAGGGGAACAGGGGGGAGCTGAGAGCCGGCTGCGGGACAAGCCCCCCGCCCCAGGCAGGGGCACCCGGGGGGAGGTGGGTGCCCGGGGGGGGCCGTCCCCGTACCCACCGTGGCCGGGGGGGCGGCCGCCCTAGGCCTGGTAGGCTCTGGAGAAGGCGAACATGCCGGGCAGGTAGAGCGCATCCGTCGACTTGCCGGCCTCCTCCACGGCCCTGCACTCGGCCTCGTCGCGCTGCTTTATCTCCTGCGGGGCAGAGGGCGAGGGGGTGGCACCGGGGGGGGCACCTCCGGGACCCCTGTGAGTGCCCCGCAGCCCCCCAGAACCCCCCCCCAAGGCATGGCTCACCTTGACGGCCAGGTGGTGGCTGGGCGCGCAGTTGTGGTACTTGTCCAGCACCTTGGGGACATCGCTGTTGTCAAACTTGTAGCACGCCAGGCAGGCCGGCCTCCTCTGGGGACACAACGGGGTCAGCGGCGCTGCCCCCCAAGCCCCCAGCCCACCCCCGGCTCACCCCTGATCCCCGCCGGCCCCGTGCCTGCCCCAAAAAGGGGTTCGCGGGGCCGTTTTTGGGGGACAAACCCGCAAACCTCACCCGGTTCTCCACCGCCTTGCAGTTCTGCGTCCTCTGCGCCCTCTTCCTGCAGTTGGTCTGCACGAGGTTGACGCGGAGCTGGACGAACGTCCCCGAAGGGTCTTGCTGGTGCGGGAGGGAAACGACCCCGTAAGAGGCAGGGAGGGGGACACGGGGGGCACGGGCGGCTGGCTGGGGGGATATTTTGGGGTGCCCACGGGGTGAGAGAGGCAGGATCCGCCTGGGTGCAGCGAGGAAGGACCAGGAGGGACCCGAAAAGTTGGTGCTGCCCCGTCCCACCGCCCCCTGCCCCCTCCTGCTGCCACCGTCCCCGTGGGCGCAGGGACAACGGCCCCGAGGGCAAACCCAGCCCCAAATCAACCCGAGGCCCCGTGAGGGGTGAGCGGCCCCAAGGGGGGCGTCCCTAGGGTCCCCAAACCCCCGTGAGCACCGGGCAGCACCCGGGGGGGGGGGGGAGCTCCGGGGGGAACGGGACGGAGCCGAACCGGGGCTCCGCGTCCTAACTGGGGACACTGGGACGGGACGGAGCCGGACTGGGCCACCGCGTCCTGCCCCGTGTCCGCTCCCGGTGGTGCCGTGGTTAATGAGTAGCCGAGCCCCGCCAGCGCACCCTGCCCCGTGCCAACGGGCACGGCCAGCCCCACCGGGACACCGCGGGGCACCGCGGGGCACCCCCAACCCCCGGCCCTAGCTACCCGCGCCCCACGGTTCCCCAGCACGACCCCCGCGGGGTCACGGGCAGGGTCCCCGTCCCCCCCCACACATCCCACGGTGCCGGTAGCGGTAGCCACGGGGCACTCACCCGCTCGAGCACCCCCTCGAGGGATTGCTCCCTGAAGAGGAAGAGCACGTTCCCCCGGCCGTGGAAGTACTCGAGCACCTCCCGCACCACGCGCCGCTGCAGCGGGGGCTGGCTAGCGGCCACCACGGCCACCAAGCCCACGGCCAGGGCCAGCAGCAGCCGCCCCATCGCCGCCACCGCCACCGCCACCACCGCTGCTCCGGTCCCGAAACGGCCCCGAAACGGCCCCCGCTCCGCCCCCCCGGGAGGAGGCGCACCCATGGGGAGGGGTGGGGGGGGGGGTTGGGGGGGTCACGGAGCGGGGCTGGGAGGGAGAGGGCAGCGGGGACGGGGTGGGAAAGGGGGGGTGGGGAGGGGGTGGGGGGGTGAGGGGGGGGAGGGGGGGAGGGGGTGGGTTTGGGGTGGGGGGTGAGGGGGGGGAATGGGGGGGGAATGGGGGGTAGTGAGGGGGTAACGGGGGGTAATGGGGGGGTAACGGGGGGTACTGAATGGGTAGTGGGGGGTTTTGGGGGGTACTGGGGGGTACTGGGGGGTAATGGGGGGGTAATGGGGAGTAATGGGGTGTAATGGGGGGGTAACGGGGGGTAACAGGGGGTACTGGGGAGTAATGGGGGGTAACAGGAGTACTGGGGGGGTAATGGGGGGTACCTAGGGGGTACTGGGGGGTAATGGGGGGGTAACGGGGAGTAACAGGGGGTACTGGGGGGGTAACAGGGGGTATCCAAGGGGTATCAGGGGGTAATGGGGGCGTAACGGGGAGTTATGGGGGGGTAATGGGGGGTAACGGGGGTACCCAGGGGGTATTGGGGGTAATGGGGGAATAACGGGGGGGTTCTGGGGGGGTAATGGGGGTACCGAGGGGTACCGGGGGGTACTGGGGGGGTAACGGGGGATAACTGGGGGTTACCCAGGGGGTATTGGGGGTAACAGGGGAATAACTGGGGGTACTGGGGGGTACTGGGGGGTACTGGGGGGTAATGGGGGGTAACAGGGGAGTACTGGGGGGGTACTGGGGGGTACCCAGGGGGTATTGGGGGGTAATGGGGGAATAACGGGGGGGGTCTGGGGGGTAATGGGGGGTACTGAAGGGGTAGTGGGGGGCAATGGGGGGTAACGGGGGGGAACCGGGAGGTACTGGGGGGTAACAGGGGATAACGGGGGGCGCCTAGGGGGTACTGGGGGGTGCCGGGGGGGTTACCGGGGGTACCGGGGGTTAACGGGGGGGTACCGGGGGTCGCCCCCCCGCCCGGGCAGGGGCAGGGGCAGGGGCAGGGGCAGGGGCACGGCGCCCCCGGCCCCGCCCGGTGGGGGGGTAACGGGGGAGGACTGCGGGGGCCGGCAGGGGGCGCTCTAGCACACAGCGGGCAACTCTATGGTAGCGCCGCTCTAGCCGCGCGCTCTATGGTGCCGCGCGCTACTTCCGGGCCGCCCCTCGGAGGGCAGGGGGGTGCCGCCGCGGGTCACGCCGTGACCCGGAAGTGCTGTGGCGGGCGGGCGGGCGGGAACTACAACTCCCGGCAGCCCCCGCGGCGGGCGCGGCTTTACCCCTCCCCTCCCCTTCCCCCTATCTCACATCCAGCCGGCGTCGCCGCCGCGCTGACGTCATCGTCGCGGCGGCGTCACCGCGCCGCGGCGACGTCAGCACGCCGCGGCGACGTCATCACGCCGCGGGACGCCGGCGGCCGTGAGTCCCCCGGGGAGGCGGCCCCGGGGCCTGGGGGGGGGGGGGCGAGGAACGGGGCCCGGTGGGGGGGAGGGGGCGGCGGGGGGAGGGGTCCCGCGCCCCCCGTATCGCGGAGCCGCCGCCCCCGCCCGCCCCGGGAGCCCCCGGGCCTGCGGCTGCCGGAGCGGAGCCCCCGAGGCCCCCCCGCGGCCCCCGTGTGTGGCTGGGGGCGGCCCGGTACCGGCTGGGGGGGGTGGGGGGTGATAGAGGGGGAACGGGGGGATCGATGTCGCGATAACGGTACTGGGGGTGGCGGTGAGTCAGCTGCTGTCGCGATAGCGGGGGCTAATGGTGAATCCCGCGGTGTTGAGGTAGCGGTGGCTGACGGTGGGTCCTTCATATCGCAATAGAGTCACCCAGTATCACGATACAGAGTCACCCAGTATCATACCAGTGCCTGACGCCAGGTCCCCAAAGTCGTGATACCGGTGGCTAATGGGTGCTCAGTGTCGTGATAACGCTGAGTAACACTGGGGGCTCAGTTTCATGATACCAGTGCCTAACGGTGAGTCACCCAGCATCATGACAGAGTCACCCAGTATCATGATAGAGTCTCCCAGTATCATACCAGTGCCTGACGCTGGGTCCTGCAGAATCGTGATAGCAGTGGCTGATGGGTGCTCAATATCGCGATACCACTGCCTAACGGTGGGTCCCTTGGTGTCACGATACCGGTGGCTAACGGTGAATCACTCAGTATCACAATACCTCTGCCTAGCAGTGGATCCCTTGGTGTCACGATACCAGTGGCTCACAGTGGGTCCTCGGTGTCACGATACCGATGGCTAACGCTTGGGTGCTCAATATCGCGATACCCATGCCTAACAGTGAGCCCCTCAATATCACAATATCAGTGCCTAACGATGAGTCTCCCAGTATCACGATACCGGTGGCTAATAGCAGCTGCTCAGTATCACAATACCAGCACCTAGCAGTGAGTCCCTCCGTGTCGTGACACCAGTAGCTCCCAGTATCGCGATACCGGTGCCTGGCATCACCCCGGGCACACCTCTCCCAGTCCCAGGCCTCGGTCCCGGCGAGCTGCCAGGGGCGGCTCCAACCAGAGCCCCAAAAATGATCCCAAAAGAGGCCAGGGGCTCATCAACCCCCCCCAAACCACACGGGGAGAGGTCCCCGAGGTCACTGTGGGGACCCCCAGTGCCACCCCCCGGTGCCACCCCCCCGGTGCCACCCCCCCGGTGTCACCCCCTCCTCCCACAGCTGCTCCCCCAGCTCTCCGCCGGCCGTTTCCACACCAAATCCCGTGGGGGGGCCGATTCCTCGCCCCGTTGTTGCCCGCTGGGGGGGGTCCCTGCACCCCGGGGCGGCTTTTGGGTTCTGTGGGATCTGTCCCACCCTGGGCACTGCTTGGGGACACCGCGCTGCCCCCTCGGGTGCTGCGAGGAGTGAATGCCCCAATCTGGTGCTGGCCGCGTCAGTCGGGGCGAATCCGAGCCCTGGCAGCCCTAAAAATGGGGCAGAAAGGAGAAAAAAAAAAGGGATAGAGAAAAGGGGGGGCCCTGCTGGGGTGCTGCAGCCATCACACCCCCCACCCTGCAGCCCTCCCCTCGGCAGGGGCACGGACAGGGGCTGCTCCCCCCATGACAGCCTCCCCCCAGGACCCCAAAACACGCTCAGGGCTGCGGGGCCGGCTCGGGGACCCCCCCCAAACCCCAAATGGGTTTTAACCCGGAGCTGCGGGGCCGCAGTTTTTCCCCCCCCCCCCCTCCACACCCAGCTGCAGGACTACAACTCCCGGCAGCGCTCGGCGCGCGGGCCGCGGGGAGGCTTTCCTGTAAACACAGGCGCTGAACTCGGGCCAGAGCCCGGGGCTGGCTCCTTCCTTCCCCCCTCGGAGAGCTCGCAGGAGGAAGAGGAGGAGGAGGAGGAGGAAGAGGAGGAGGTTGGGGGGCTCCCGCCGTGCCCCCCCCGCCGCCGCCGCTGCGCTCACCGCTCCCCTCCGCTCCCGCAGGGCCCCGCAGCAGCCATTTGGAGGAAGTTGGGGAAGAGCCGAGCCCGCCCTGGAAGCTGGAGGGGGAGGACACGGCCGCCGCCGCCGCCCCGCGCCCCACGGCCCCCAGGGGCACCATGTCCGCCGGGGGGGCTCCCCAGGTAGGTTTTGGGGTGGGGGGGGGGGTGGGGAAATGAGGGGTCCCCGGGGATCCGCCGTGCCCCGAGGGCCACCGCGCGCGGGGCGGGGGGAGCCCGGCCTTGCCTTTTGTGCCGCCCGGCGGTCTCCCGGGGTCCTCCTGGGGGTCGGGAGCTGCCCCCCCCCCCCTGTGCTTTTCTCCTCCTCCTCGGGTCGCCGGGGGCTGCTCTCGGCCCCGCAGACCCCGCGCGAGGTTTTCCTTTTGGGATTGGCACTCGGGGAAGTTGTGACAGGCGCCGGGGCTCGCCGCCGGCTGCCATCTGCTCTCCTCCTGCTCCTGCCAAGCCAGCGGGGAGCGCCGGGGGAGGACGAGGGGAGCCCCGTGGGGGGGTGGAAAGGGCGCCAGGATCCCCCAAAGGAGCTGCTCGGGGCTTTCCCTTTTTGGTCCCGGCCCTGGATGGGTGGTCCTGAGCTTTTTGGGGAGTTTTGGGGTGCTAAAAGGGATCGGGGGGGGGAGTTGGGGATGGCTCAGGATTGCTGCGACACCTCCCAGCTCCCCGGCCCTGTGGGAGGCAGCGCTGCCGCTCGCCTCCCGCCTGGTGAAAAGCAAAAATAAAAAATAAAAAAAAAAAAAGGAAAAAGTGACCCCAAAACGGCCAGGGCCAGCCGCTGAAACGCTTCCCCTCTCTCCTGGAGCAGCCTGCCCACGTCCTGAACCTGCTCCCTTACCCCAGGCTGAACGAGGTGCCCAGGGCTGGCCATGAGCTGGATGCGGCGGGCGCAGAGATCCCCTCCGACCCCTGCACAGGTGAGGGCCGGGGGCGTCCCCCGGGGGGGTGCAGGATCCGTTCCTAAACCCGTGCAGATGTGGCACGGGGCGGGGGGAGGAGGAGGAGGAGGAGGAGGAAACCCCCCGCCCTCGCCGCAGGCAGGTGGGGCAGCCCGCGCCCTGCTGCAGGTGGAGGCTTTGCTCCTGCTTTGGGGTTGGGGCCGCGCCGGTGGCATTCCTGGGGGAGCCTTTGAAATCCTACCGTGGAAGCGCCGGGCGGGGGCTGAGGGTGCCGGGGTGAGGCGGGGTGGGGGGCTCCGCAGGGGCGCCGCGTTGCAGGGCAGGGTGCTCTCGCTCACCTCTCGCTGGAGCGCACACGCTGCCAGGAGGAGGGAGGCTGGGGCTGGGGTTGCTTTTTATCTTTAATTACACTCCAGGCAGCGGCGGCTTAAAAATAGATGAAAGCAGCGCCCCGAGGCTCGGTTAATTTTAGCTGATTTGTGAATTAACGCAGGCAATCTCCCCGCATAATGATGTGTCTGCCGAATGCATGTTTTGCAGTGTGACAGTTCATGGTGACCAGCTCTTATCCCTTCAACCAGGCTACAGATTTTTCAAGCCCGGTGGCTTGTTCGGTATTAAACAGTCGGAGGAGCCGTTCCCCGAAGGCCAGACAATGCAGGAGGACAGCAAGATCCTCGTGAGCCCGTGTGCAGGTAGGTGCTTCCCCCGGCCCTGCGGGGGCTTCGCAGTGGTTGGCAGTTGGCCTTGGCAGGGAAAGTTGGTCCTGCGGGGCCATCAGCAGCCGTTTTGGGCCGGTTAGGGGAAAATTTTGGCCATTTGCCACGGGTGGAAGGGGCTCCGGAAGGGTTCTGCCCCCTCCCCGGGTGGTTAGGGCGCTCTGAACGGCGCCCGAGGCCTCTGAAATGGATGTCTTGAATCTTTTTTGGAATCTAGTTGAGCCCGGGCGAACGAGCAAAGTGGAGCAGCCCGACGAGAAGCCCGGGGTCGCCGCGGGCTCGCTGGAGCTGTACCCGGCGGGCGCCGGCGGCTCGGGCCGCTGGTTCCACGGCGGGCAGCGCGCGCCCGAGCGGGCGGGCGTGGAGCGGGACGGGGCCCCCAGCCTCAGCCCGCTCCCGTCCCGGGTGGCCTGCTGGGCCCCCCAGCTCGGCAACGGCCCCTTCCGCTGCGCCCAGTGCGGGAAGGGCTTCCGCCAGAAGCAGAGCCTCATCACCCACGAGAGGATCCACACCGGGGAGAAGCCCTACCGCTGCGGGGACTGCGGCAAGAGCTTCAGCCAGCGGCCCAACCTGCTGACCCACCGCCGCGTGCACACGGGGGAGCGCCCCTTCCCCTGCACGCAGTGCGGCAAGAGCTTCAGCCAGAAGGCCAACCTGCTGGCCCACCAGCGCATCCACGCCGCCAACGAGAAGGCGCTGGCCGGGGGCGAGCAGGAGGACGGCGCCTCCGGCAAGCCCAAGCTGCGCGCCCCGCCCCGCAGCTACCAGGACGACACCCCCTTCGTCTGCCCCGAGTGCGGCAAGAGCTTCCGCCAGAAGCCCAACCTCATCACCCACCGCCGCATCCACACGGGCGAGCGCCCCTTCACCTGCTTCCTCTGCGGCCGCAGCTTCAACCAGAAGACCAACCTGGTCACCCACTACCGCGTGCACACCGGCGAGCGCCCCTTCGCCTGCACGCAGTGCGGCAAGCGCTTCACCCAGAAGACCAACCTGGTGACCCACCAGAGCACCCACACCGACGTCCGCCCCTACCCCTGCGGGCAGTGCCAGAAGTGCTTCAAGGACAAGGTGTCCCTCAAAGCCCACCAGAAGACGCACGCCCCTCGCCAGCGGAGGTGCCCGGGCCGGGGTCCTGCTCCCACCCTGCCTTTTGGGGCCGCCCCCACCCTGCTGCAGCCCGGGGGCCCCGAGCAGGACGCCGCCTTCAGCCCCATGCCGCCGCTGCCGGTTCCGAAGATCCCCGAAAACCAAGAGCTGTACTCGTGCACCGAGAAGGGCTTCCCCCCGAAGGAGCAGCTCCTGCCCCACCAGCAGGCCCCGCTGGGGGAGCAGGCCTTCCCCTGCGTGCAGTGCGGGGAGGGCTTTTGCCCGAAGGTGGCCCTGCTCCGGCCGCAGCACGGCCCTGGGGCGGAGGCTCCTGCCGGCTGCGCCGCCGGCTTCAGCCCCGGCCCGCACCTCCTGGGGCACCTGGGGGTGCAGCCCGTCCTCGGGGAGGGCGCAGCCCCCGCGCCGCCCACCCCCGGGGCCGAGAAGCCCTTCATCTGCAACCAGTGCGGCAACAGCTTCGGCCTCTGGCTCTCCCTGGTGGCCCACCAGAAGACCCACGTGGGGCAGAAGGCCTTCCAGTGCCCCGAGCACGATAAGAGCTCCGGGGACGAGCTGTCCGCCAAGTCTCCCCAGGAGAAGGATCTGGACGGCAGGGCCTGGCTGTGCCCCGAGTGCGGGAGGAGCTTCGTGCAGTACGAGCGGCTGGTGAAGCACCGCCAGAACCACCGGGGCCGGGGGCCCTACCGCTGCGACGTCTGCGGGAAGCGCTTCAGCCTCAAGACCAACCTGGTGACGCACCAGCGCATCCACACGGGCGAGCGCCCCTTCACCTGCGGCGTCTGCGGCCGCCGCTTCAACCAGAAGGGAAACCTGGTCACCCACTACCGCACCCACACCGGCGAGCGCCCCTTCGCCTGCACCCAGTGCGGCAAGCGCTTCGCCCAGAAGCCCAACCTCATCGCCCACCAGAAGACCCACTCGGGCAGGCAGCCCTTCACCTGCCTCGAGTGCCCCAAGCGCTTCAAGAGCAAGCTCTCCCTCAGGGTCCACCAGCGCGTGCACGTGGTGGAGCAGCCCCAGAGCGAGCCGGGCCCGGGCCAGACGCCCCCCAGCCTGCAGGCGCACCCCGGCAGCCCCTACCCCTGCTCGCTCTGCGGGGAGTCCTTCGAGGAGCACGGGGAGCTGCAGCTGCACCGGCAGGGCCACGCCGGCGAGCGGCCGCACGCCTGCGCCGAGTGCGGGAAGCGCTTCCGCCAGAAGGTGAACCTGGCCGTTCACCAGCGGACCCACACCGGCGAGCGCCCCTTCCACTGCGCCGAGTGCGGCAAGGGCTTCAGCCAGAAGGCGCACCTCCTGCGGCACCGCAGGACGCACACGGGCGGCGTGCCGCCCTCCTGCTGCGAGGGCACCTGCCCCGCGCACCGCGACCAGCCCGACGCCGGCGCTCCCCTGGGGAAGGGCTCGGCGCCGCCCGGCGTGCTGCTGCCCCCCTGCTCCCGCGGCGCCGCGCAGGGCTCGCTGCCTCGAGAAGAGCTTCGGCCGGGAGCGCAGCCCCCCAACAGGGCGGAGAGCCCGTCCGGGGCGGCTGATATCCTTCTGCAGCTGATGCAGGAAGACCAGCACCTGGTGCCCGGCTCGCACCACCCGCAGGAGGCTCCCGCGGGGCAGTGTCCCTGTAAATGCGCCGAGGGCGGGGAAGGGCTGGCCGGGAAGCCGCCCCTGCAGCCGCAGTGCTGCTGCGCCGACTGCGTGAGCCAGAGGCAGCTGCTGCTGAAGCCCCAGCACGACTGCCGCGCCGAGATCTGGTGCAAGTACGGCGGCTGCGGCAGGAGCTTCGAGGACAAGAGAGTGCTGAGAGTGCCTGAGAGAGCGCACGGCGAAGAGAAAACCTCGCCGTGCCCCAGCTGCTTGTAACGCGCCCGCGCGGGCTGCCACCAACCCGTCCGAGCGAGGGACTGGGCCTCACTGCTCTGGCACTACGGACACCAAACCTGCACAGGGGGGAGCTCACGCCGGGAGCCGACTGCTGACCAAACGGGGACGGCGCCGAGGCTGAAAGGGGCTGACGCAGGGCGAGCTGCGAGTCGGAACCTGGGGGGGGCTCCCGGGACGCGGCGGGGGCTCGGGAGAGGATGGCGGCGGCTCACGGCGTCAGGACGCTCGTTGCGAGCACCCCGGAGGTGGCGGTGGGTGCAGCGAACTGGTCAGGAAGCAGTACTGGACTCGGACGCCGCGTGCGCGTTTTCTGTCTTGTGAACATACCAAATGTGTAAAGCGGGTGGAGCTGAGGAGCAGGAGGCACTGCCGGGGCTGCGCTGCCGGGTTCTGCCGGCGGCTGCCTGCCAGGAGTCGGACGGCGAAGGGGCGGCGAGGAGCCGAGGATCCTGCGCGGCGGCTCGGAAGCCGAGCAGGAGGCCGGGCAGAGGCGCGTCTGCTGGGCCCTGCCTCCGGGCTCCCCCGGGGGCTGCAGTCCTGCGACACGCAGACCCCGGCGCGGGGCACAGAGGGGCCTCGGCGGGCCCAGAGCTTCTGCCAGAGCCCTTTTGGGACTGGGCGTCCTTCCGCGGGACGATTTTGGGACGGGGAGCCGAGCCCCGCTGTCGGCTGCCCGCCGGTGTGGGCAGAGGATCTGCAGCTCGGTGGTGGAGGTGAGCGAGCCGCCGCAGCGCGGTACCGGGTCACTCCCAGCCTCGTGGGGACCCCGCAATGAGGTCCCCGGGTGGCGGGGCTCGGGCTGGAGCCTGCGGCTTCACGGCTGGGGCGGAGGAGCCGGCGGTGGGGAAAGCCTCGGCGCAGCCGGGTGCCGGTGGTCACCGCGGGCCCTGCCTCGCCGCCGCCTCCGCAACGGACCGCGGATAAGATAAGCGTCTCCTCCGAGCCCGGAGGGGTCATACAGGGTGATATATGGGGGGGTGGGTCGGGGAATGTAGCTTCTGCTTCTGTTCTTGCTCTGTGGATAACCTTTCTGACTAGCACCTCTTTCTGGTACTCACCTAATTCTGCATAGAGAACCCGGGAGCGCCGGGAGCGGGGTGGGAGCGGTGGCTGCAGCCCACCCGGCGCTGCCCCGCGGCCACGCTCGCGCTCCCGGGCTGCAAGCGGGGCGGCTGCTTGGGCGGGCAGGGCTGCGGGGGCAGAGCTTTCGGGGTGGGAACCGCTGGCCTGCAAGCTGCTCCCGCTTGGAAGCGCGCTTCGCATTCGAAGGGGAAACGAATCTCCGCCCGCTGCGCCCCCTCAGGCGCCACGAGCCGCGTAGTCCTCAGCCCCAGCTATGGCAGTAGAACCCTATCTCGCTTCGCTCGGCTGCAGAGCCTCCTTGCTACAATGGTTTGGCAAAGACCTTCACTGAAAACCTCGGATGCTGTTAGCGGTGCCTGGGGCGCGGTGCCGCGCTCTCCTGGGGGGCTCCTCCCCCTGCGTTTTGGGGGTGCAACCCGGGCCTGCAGCGTCGGGAAACGCCTCTCGCCCTGCGGTGCCCCAGCTTTGGCGCAGGCCACGCAGGGCGTTGGGGGGGTCTCCATCCCCCGAGGTGTTCAAACCGCCTGGACACGGCCCCGGGCAGCCCCGCTGGAGCAGGCGGTGCCCGATCTGCACGGCCCCCGGCCTCTCTGCCCCATAGGGCTTGGGCAGATCCTGCCAGCTGTGGCTGTGCCAGCTCGCCATCACACCGAGGGGACACCGGTACGGTCCCTGCCGGAGCCGCAGCCTCGTTAAGGCACTCTTAATTAACAACGCATCCAGGCGGTGGTGGCGGGGCCGTGCGAGGGGCGGCAGCTGCCGGGCACGGGGTCCCTGGCACCCGAGCCGTCCCCGGGCAGGGGGTGGGCGTCCAGCCCGCAGCGCTCGGCTCTGCTCTCTCCCCTCTGGCAGACAACGCCGCCCTCTCCCCTCCGCCTAGCATCACGCTCCAGCAACATTTCAGGTCCTTGCAATTCTATTTTTTTGAGGTTATTTAAAATAAAAGCTTTCTCACAGCAGGCTCCTGCCTCCTCTTCCTCCTTCCCGGGAAGCGTCGCGGCGGTACCGCGGTCTGCGCTGTGGGGGGGGGGCCGGGGAAAGGGAGTTGAATTTCTGGCCCAGCCTCGAGCTATTCCCCATCCTCGGGGCGAGAGCTGCTCCCCGGCCTCGTGCCTCCTTCCCCACCAAACCACCGGCACCGAGGCCTTGCAGAGGGGCTGGGGGGCAGAGCTGGGGTCCTGGGGCACCCCTCATACCCTCCGTCCCCTCGTGCGCTCTGCTCCCTGCGGGCTGTTGCAGCTGAACTTGGGGCCGTGCTGCCTGCAGCCGACTTCCTGGGTTCTGCAGCTCTCAGCAAAACCCTCGGCAGCGAAAGGGGAAATGCTGGGGGCTGTCGGCAGAGCCCGTGGGGCCGCGGGCTGGCCATGCCCGTTAAAGCCAGGATTCTGCCCAGCCCTTTTCCCCCTGCCCTTCGCTGCCTCGTGTTTTGTTCCATTCGTGGGCCCGTTTCCCGGTGACCAGCCAGTTCTGAGACCCCTCTGCTCCTTCCACCGCTGCAGGTTTCAAATCAGTGTGAGAAAATGGTGTGAGAAAAATCAATAATTTGCTCAGACACGACCTTCCGTGAAGCTATTTTATTCACGATTGCAAAGGCGGGCATCCTGCAAGCAGGAGCACAGCAAAAACTCACCATAACCCTATATCCCCTATTTCCTGACACCTGATTTCTCCCATATCCTCACTGGCTGAGTACTACAGGGTCACAGCCTACTCCACGCCCTTCTATACCTTATAGGTACAATTTTATTTGACCAGCCATGAATTTCTCCTTTTCCTTTTTTTTTTTTTCCTTCTTCTCTCATGACTAGACTTCTCGTTTTTACCGATTTCACGCTGCTCATCCTGTTTTCCTCAGCTACCCTCCTTATTTTGGGGCAGCGGGCCCTTCCCCTTATCAGCCTCACATACTCCCCGCCGCCGTGCCGCGCAATCACTTTCGGATACACCACGAGCTCGCTGGAATTTTCCGCCTTCTGCTGCAAAACCACGACTTTGCTCCTCGCGCTGGCCTCCCCCAGGGCTCCACGCCAGGCTGGTGGCGATACCCCCCGGCCCCTCCAGCCCCCGATAAACCCCCGTTGTGCCGTGCTGATGCTCAGGGCAGGGTTTGCTCCCATGCACGAGGCGGCTGCCGCACGGCCCAGCCCCAGTGAGGCAGGTCTGGGCAACGGCCCCGTAGGAATCCGCAGCGGCTGCCCCAACCCAACCCAACCCAACCCAACCCACCCACGGCGGCGTGCGCAGCACCAGCAAGCTGCAGCCTGCACCCGGGGCCTGCTCCCAGCCGTGCCGGGACCCCGGGACCCCGAGCAGCGAGACCCCCGGGCACGGCCGGCAGAGCGGGGCTTCCCCCGTTGGGGTTGGGGCTCCCTGCACCCCTCTGCCCTTTGTGCTCCCCGTGGAGGGGCCGGGGTGGCTGCTCTTTGTCCCCGTGCGGGGCTGGCACGTGGTGCCTCGGCTGCTGCAGGGCTTCCACACATCCTCGTGCCCCCGCTGGTCCCACAGAGCCCTTCCGTGGCCACACGCAGTCCCGGGGCTTCCTCCAGGGGTGTGGGGGGGGCATGGGGGGTTCAGTTTGGCTCCATGCAGCCCCAGGAGGGTTTATGGGGACTGAGGGGGCTAATTTAGCTCCACATAGCCCCGGGGGGTGAGCAGGGGGCTGGTTTGGCTCAATGCAGCCCTGGGGGCGTGAACAGGGACTAGGGGGGCCCAGTTTGGCTCCATGCAGCACTGGGGGTGTGTGTGGGGACTGGGGGGCCTGGTTTAGCTCCATATAGCTCCATGGGGTGAGCGGGGGGCCAGTTCGGCTCCATGCAGCCCTTTGGGGGTGAGAGGGGACTGGGGGGCCCAGTTTGGCTCCACGCAGCCCAAGGGGGGTCAGTGGGGACTGGGGGGGGGGCTGATTTAGCTCCATATAGCCCCATGGGGTGAGAGGGGACCGGGGGGGGGGGGTTCAGTTCAACTCCACACAGCCCTGGAGGGGTGAGCAGGGACCGGGGGGGTCCCAATCGGCTCCACGCAGCCCCGGGGGGTCTCAGTGGGATCCCGGGGGTCCCGTGCAGCCCCTGCCCCTCAGCCAGCACCGTGCTGCCCCCACCACGAGCCCCCCGCAGCCTCCGGTGCCCCCCGGGGGCGCAGCACCACGAGCCCCGGCCCCTTTGTTCGGGCGGCGAGGCGCGACCCCTTTGTTCCCCGACGGGCCCCGGGGGGACGGGGACGGGGACGGGGAAGGGGACCCCGGGACGGAGCCGAGCGGGGGCTGCGGGAGCGGGGCCGGGGCAGGGCCGGGCGGGCCGGGGCAGGAGCGGCGGCGGTGCCTGCGCGTCAGGCGGGCAGGAGGAGCCAGCGGGGCCACAAAGAGCCGGGCGGCGGCGGCGGCGAGCGGCGGAACGGAGCAAAACCCAACGGGGCCGGGCAGGTCGGCGGCGGGGCTGGGCAGGGGGGAAGGAAATCGGGGCGGGGGAGGCCCCTCCGTGTATGTATGGAGGGGTCCCGGGGGGGTCCGGCACGGCTCGGCACGGCACGGCCCGGGGGGGCGGTGCGGCAGCGCGGCGCCGAGGCGCAATGCGGCGCAGCCCGGCCCCAGCGCGGGGCCGCCTGCTGGGGGGGGGGGGATGGCGTGGGACCCCCCTTATCGCCGAGCTTGGAGCCCCCCCCCTCTCCCTGCACGGTTCCGGGCCCCCCCAGGGCCAGGCGTGGCCCCGCAGCCCCGGGGGGAGCGGGGGAGGCGGGCGGCCCCCCCCCCCAGCCACGAGGGCGCACGGTCCCGGCCCCTTCCGCCGCCCTCGGGTGCGCTCGCAGCAGGCGGTGGCCGGGGATCCCGGGGGTCCCGGGGGTCTTGGGGGTCTTGGGGGGCGGTGGCAGCCCCGGTGTGGTGCTGGGGAGCCGCAGCCGCCCCTCTCTGTGCCCCCCAGGGCTGCGATGCGGGTGCCGTGAGCCGGGCAGCGCGCGCCCATGACGGACCTGGCCTCGCCCACGGGCGAGAACCCCTTCGCCTTCCCCGGCGGCGAGGAGGGCTTCGGGGACGAGAAGGCGCTGGTGATCCACAGCCAGGCGGAGGAGGAGGAGGCCGGGAAGGAGTTCAAGTGCATCCTGTGCGGGGAATGCTTCGGCCAGCAGCCCAGCCTCGCCCGGCACCAGAAGCACCACGCCGGGGAGCGCGCCTTCATCTGCGCCGAGTGCGGCAAGGCCTTCAGCCTCAAGCACAACCTCATCATCCACCAGCGCATCCACACCGGGGAGCGCCCCTACCAGTGCGGCGTCTGCCAGAAGAGCTTCAGCCTCAAGCAGAACCTGCTCACCCACCAGCGCATCCACAGCGGCGAGAAGCCCTTCTCCTGCGGGCGCTGCGGGAAGCGCTTCCGTGAGCAGCGCTTCCTCCTCAACCACCAGCGCACCCACGCCGAGGACCGGCCCGCTGCGGACGCCGAGGACGGGCCCGGCGCGGCCACCGCCGCCGCCAGCAGCCGCTCGCCACGGCCGGAGCCTCATGAGGAGGCCGGCGGCCCCGGGGCGGCGAGCGGCCCCTTCGCCTGCGCCCGGTGCGGGAAGGGCTTCAGCTGCCGGAGCAGCCTGGCCACGCACCAGCGCACCCACACCGGCGAGCGGCCCTTCGCCTGCCCCGACTGCGGCAAGAGCTTCAGCCAGAAGGGCTCCCTGAAGATCCACCAGCGCACCCACACGGGCGAGACCCCCTTCTCCTGCGCCCAGTGCGGCAAGAGCTTCGCCCAGAAGGTCAACCTCACCGCGCACCAGCGGAGCCACGGGGCAGAGAACGCCCACACGTGAGCCCCCCGCGCACCGGGACCCCCACCCAGCGCTGCCTGCACCGCTCTCCTGCCCCATGGGGTTCTCCCCACCCTGCGGCCCCCCTCCGGGCACTGCCCTGCACCTGGGGGTGCTGCCTGGGGGGCTCAAAGCCATTAGTGGCCTCTCCAGGGGCTCGGGGCACGTGCCCATCCCTTGGTGTGAGAAACCACTGGTGCGCCCCTGCGGGGTGATCAGCCCCGGCTCTGCGTGGGCACCCCCGGGTGCTTGCTGCGCTCTTCCTGCTGGAGTTCCTCTCCTGACCATCACGAGGCTGCTCCCGCCAGCCCTGGCTGCCTCCAGTGCCCTGCATCAGGCGCTCGCAGGCTGATCTGTGCCTGCCGGATGCCTGTTGCCCCCCAGGGCAGCAGGAGGAGCCAAGCACTGCAGCCGGCCCTGGAAATGGTGGTGGTGTTCCCTGTGGTGATATTCCCTGTGGTGATATTCCCTGTGGTGATATTCCCTGAGGTGGTTTTCTCTGTGGGGCTTCCTCCCCGTCCATCCTCTGCAGCCTGGTGCACACCAGGGCCACAGGTGAAACCCCTGGGCCAGGGCGAGGAGGAGGAGCGGGGAGGTTTCCCCAGGGCAGGGCTCCCCCGCTGCACGCTCCCCATGCGCCCCTGTGCTCCCCACGCTCCCCGTGTCCCCCCCCCCGGCCCAGGCTGGTGCTGCTGCTCGCAGGTAACACCTCCGTGTGCTTCTCGCCCAGGGAATGATGGCCACGAGCACCAGAGCAGAGCCGGATCTCGCCCCCTGTGCTCTGCGGGGAAGGAGCCGCAGCGCCGCGTGCTGCCCACCGCGCTGGGGAGAGGGGCTGCAAGAGGAGGCGGCGGAGGCTCGTCCCGGCACTGCGCGGAGCCCCGAGTAGCGCAGAAATCAGGCAAAATAAAAATAAAATAAAACGCAAAGCTCACGGGTGCAGACTGCTTCCCAAGGAGCAGCAGCGGCAGCTCCGGCCTGGAGGAGGGACCGAGGCGGGGGCTGCAGCCGGCTGCGGAGAGGCAGAGACCCCAGCCCGGGCAGCACGGAGGCCCCGGTGTGGAGCCCACAGCCGTGGTGGCGGAGCAGGCAGCCAGGAGAGGTGAGCCACGGCCAGGAGGGGAAATCTCTGCCCATGCCCTGCTCTGCCACCCCAGGCACAAGCAGAGGAGCCCCGTGTTTGCCGAGCCCGCCCGTGGCACCAGAGAAGGGGAAGTGGCTGCGCCAGAGCCCTGCGGCACGTGGCACCGTGCAAACCCTGTGTCCCCTCTGAAGCCACGGGGTTTGAGGGCTGATCCCGGGTGCTGCTGGGGGTCAGCGGCCACCCCTGCCCTCCGCAGGGTCCCCGTCTGTGCGCTCCACCCAGCGCCCCAAACCGGGACAGTGCTTGACAAGCTCTCTGGGGCGAGGCAGGACTCAGCACTGGTGGCTGAATCCAGGGTGGGTGCCCCTCTCCTGCACCAGAAAATCAGCTGCTTCTGCCGTCGCTTGCTGCTGCTGCTGCCCTTCGCACTGCGCCGCTCACCATGGGATGATGCTGGGCTTGCGAGCACTCCCTGCCCTCCTTCACGGGGCGACGCCGTGCATCGGGGCAGAGCGAGCGTGCAGCTACCGGGGGGGAGCTGACACCTTGCCCGGCCCCAGCTCCCGGTGACGGCACCGTCCTGGCTGCCACCGGCTCCCGAGGGAGCTGGATCCCCTCCTGCACAGCCCCGCCGTGCCCCACTGCCCCCTGCTCCCCTCGCACAGGTCCATCCGTGCCCATGGCACCTCCTGCACCCCGCCACACACGGTGCAGCCCCCCCCCGGGCAGCCCTTTCCCCGCAGTGCCCCCACCCAGCCCGCTACCACGAGGAGGGTGCTGGGCCCAGCCCCGGTGCCGTGGGGGTGCCGTGCCCCTGCCCGCCGGTGTTTTCTCGCCGTCCTGGCAAAAGGCAAAGCCCCCTGCGAAGAGCTGCACAAAGTGACCCCCGCCCCGTCCTCCGCCCACTCCTCCCTTTGCCACTACGTGTGTGGAAATGCAGGTACCGCTGATGTGTATGAATTAAATTAATTGCGCTTGGAAAACTCCGCGTCTCCATCTTGCTGGGAACCCGGGGAGTTTCGTGAGGGCTCGCCCGCGCCTTCCCAGGGCCCTCCAGAACGTCACTGCCTCTCCTGGCTGCTGCCCGGGGATGCTCACCAAGGACGGAGCTGCTCCAGGGGTGAGCGATGGCCCCACGTGTGCCGGGGACCCCGTTCCCAGCTCAGCCTTGCCCCTTGCACGTGTTGCCCCCATCCTGCCCTTACCCAGGCCAGCGGCTGTCGCTGCTGCAGGGCTCGGCCAGCCTCGGCACAGCAGTCAGCAGAGCGAGTGCTGCATCCCCAGCTGGCTCCTGCAGATCCTCCACTGCCCCAAAAGATGGATGGATGCTGAGGATGCCGGCCGGGAGCAGGGACACCCCAGCACGTGGGCTTGGCACAGCAGCCAGCACCGCTCCACGGGCTCATGCCGAGTGTCCTGCCGGGTGCGGTGAGCCCTGAGCTGTGCCAAGAGCGTGGGGATAACGTGACAGAGGGCTCCTGGCTCTGCTCCTGTGTCCCCTCCTCATGGCCTCCCCTGCTGCTTATGTGGCCGGGGGCAGGAGCGGATCCGAGGCAGCCACAAATCCCCGAGCGTAGGGGGGGGGACGGGCTCACAGCCCCCGCTGCTCTTCTGGTGCTCACCACGAGGCCTGGGTGTGCTGCTTCTACCCTGTGGGGCCAATCAGCCCCACCACAGCCCCTCTCTCACTCCCCCTCCTCAAAGGGAAAGGGGGAAAATACAACGGAAAGGGCTCAGGGTTTGGGATAAGGGCGGGGAGATCACTCAATAATCATCATTAATCCTGCGGGGGCTCTCCATGGGCCGCAGCCTCCTCCAGGCCACATCCACCTGATCCACCGGGGGCTCCTCCGCCCATGGGGGGGCTGCAGCGTGGAGATCTGCTCCGGGTGGGACCCATGACCCATTTAATGTCAAGCCTTGCCTTGGCAGCCCCTGGCTCTTGTGCTTGTCCTTGGGTGTCCCCGGGCTTCAGAGGCTGAAGCCTTTGGGGTCCCTCTGGCCACGTTCCCGAGATGTCAGGAGCTCTCCTCCACCTCCCCGAGCTGCCGGCTGGGCAGTCGCTGCCATGGCGCTGCTCCCTGCGGCCAGAGGTTCCTGACACCCAGTGTCCCAGTGCCCCCCTGTCCCACTGTCACAGTGTCCCCATTCCCAATGTCCCCGTGTCACAGGTCCCTGTGTCTCAATGTCCCCAGGTCCCCATGTCCCTGACACCTGGTGTAGCGATGTCCCCAGTTCCCATGTCCCTGTGTCACAGATCCCTGTGTAGCAATGCCCCCAGGTCCCCATGTCCATGCCACCCGGTGTCCCCATGTCCTGATGTCCCTGCTCTCCATGTCCCTGTGTCACAGGTCCTTGTGTCCCAATGTCCCCATTCCCAATGTCCCTGTGTCACAGGTCCCGGTGTCTCAATGTCCCCAGGTCCCCTTGTCCCTGACTCCCAGTGTCCTCGTGTCCCAGCATCCCCAGTCCCCATGTCCCTGTGTCACAGATCCCTGTGTAGCTATGCCCCCAAGTCCCCATGTCCCTGACGCCCAGCGTCCCCATGTCCCGATGTCCCCATTCCCAATGTCCCTGTGTCACAGATCCCTGTGTCCCAATGTTCCCAGGTCCCCATGTCTCTGACACCCGGTGTCCCCATGTCCTTATATCCCTGGTCTCCATGTCCCTGTGTCACAGGTCCCTGTATCTCAATGCCCCCAGGTCCCGATGTCCCTGACACCCAGCATCCCCATGTCCTGATGTCCCCATTCCCAATGTCCCTGTGTCACAGATCCCTGTGTCTCAATGTCCCCAGATCCCAGGTCCCTGACACCTGGTGTAGCAATGTCCCCAGTCTCCATGTCCCTGTGTCACAGGTCCCTGTGTCCCAATGTCCCCATTCCCAATGTCCCTGTGTCACAGGTCCCTGTATCTCAATGCCCCCAGGTCCCCATGTCCCTGACACCCGGTGTCCCCATGCCCCAATGTCCCCAGCCCCATATCCCTGTCACAGATCCCGGTGTCCCAGTGCCCCCAGTGCCCCCAGTGCCCCCGGTGACACGCAGTGCCGCAATGTCCCGGTGACCCCAGGTCCCAGCGCCGGTGTCCCCGACCCCCGGTGTCCCTGACCCCCGGTGCCCGGCTCCCGGTGCCGTTCCCCGCACCGACGCAGGAGGTCGCGGCTCCACTCCGGGAGCTCCGCGGCCGCTGCTGCGCACCCGGGCGCCGCTCCCGGTCCCGGCGGCTTTGGGGGACCCGCGGGTACCGGAGCCAAGCAGGTCAGGGAACCGCCGGGGGACCGGGACCGGGCGGCACCGGGGTCTGCGGGTTGGACTCCGGTCAGTGGGCGAACACGGGAACGGGACCGGGGCTGCGCCGTGCGTCCCGGAGCGGTGCCCCCCGTGCTGGAGCACCCGTGGGTGAGGCTGGACCCTGGTGGCGGCTGCCCCGTGGCTATGGCACGGCAGCTCTGCGCCAGGACCCCCCCAGAGCCCCCCAGCAGACACCGTGCGGACCCCCCAGCAGCCAGGGGCAGCCCCGCGGGCATCCCGAGCTGGCCGGGCTGGGGACGTGAGGCCGAGAGGGAGAGGATGGGGAGGAAGAGTGGAAGAGTGCCCGAGCCCCTGCGGGGATGAGGAGGGGGGCGAGGAGGTGCCTGAAGCAGGAGCACGGGAGGTTCGCGGACAGAGCGAAAGTAAAAGCGTCCCAGGAGGGGGCTGGGGAGCAGGAAGGGGACGTGAAGGAGGCGCGCAGCCCAACGCCAGCAGCAGATCCAGGGGAGCTGAGGGGCAGCGTGCCCACGGGTGATGGTGAGCAGACAGGCACACCGCGGAGCCACGGGGACTGCACAGCCACAGGGAACCGCAGAGCCATGGGTGGAGGGTGCCCGGGCACCCTCAGGGGTCCGGACTTGCCGCCCTGTATGGAGGGCCCCGAGCACAAAGTGGTGCTCGAGTGTCTCGGTCCAAAGCACGAGCAGCGTGCTGGGGCTGTGGTACGCAGGGGCTGGAGGAGGGGGCTCCCTGCGTCCTGCGAGGGACCTGGGCTTAGCAGAGGGGCCGGGCAGGGGTTGAACACCGGTTTGTGCTGTGCCACAAAACGTCCCCAGCTCAGGAGACTGCGGCCTCACACACCACAGCCTGGGTGGAAAAGGGAGCCTCCGGCTGTATTTGCAAGAGCACCAGACCAAAACTCCTCTGGTAGGAGGCTGCACCTCATCGTCTCATCAACCTCATGACTGCTGAGGTTTATTTCCAGGCCATGCGTTCCCTCATTTGCACAGACCGAGCTTTCCCAGTGCTTTTGGAGAGGTCACCGTGGGGCCGAGGGGAGGCAGCCCAGGAGCAGAGCCGGACCCTCGGTGTCTGCAGCTGGGGCTGGGTGTGCCCCGCAGAGCATGCAGCAAACCGCTCCCCACAGCTCCGTGCCTCCCACCAGTGTTTCTGGGCTGTCCTTGCAGAGCCCCCGCCCCGTGAACCTTGTGCCCGGCCCTGCTGCACTCAGCTCCCGCCCCCGCAGCCAAAAACTAAAAGCTGGGGCCGAGCACGGGCACCTCCTGCCCAGGGACACTGCTGCACCCGGAGCCGTGGGTAGGTTGCAGGGGCTTGGTGCTCAGCGGGTTTGCTCCCCAGTGCGCTGCGCGGCTCCAGAGTCACAGCTCAGCAGCGCAGAAACCGTGCAGCAGGTCCCTGGGGGGCTGCTTCTGAACGCAGGGATCGGGAGCAGCCGGCGTTGCTCTCCTACAGGCGAATGGTGCATGGCTAAGCCTGCTGCTGGCTGGGCTGGCGCTGCAGGCTTGGCCTTCTCAAGGGCTTTGTCACAGCCTGCCAGCGCCCTTATCCCCCAAGCCCGGCGGGAAAGCCTTCACCCTGCACGTGTGTTTGCTCTCTGTCCCCCTGCAGCCTGTGACCCAGCTCTGGCATCACCCTTCCTGTACTGACACTGCGGCAGAGCACGATGGCGAGCGGCTCCTGGGAGGATCACGGTAAGGGTGCAAGGGCCGGGCACTGCCCTGCCCCAGAGCCCCCTCGCAGGGGGGATCGGTGTCCTCGTGCCACCGCAGGCACCGCAGGGACAGGGCTCTCTTGGCAATCTCCCTGCTGGGAGGGGGTGGGTTTGGGGACAGAGCAGGCATGTGCCAAGCAGTGCCGTGCACGTGGAGAGGGGACAGGCATCCCTGGGATGGTGCGGGTATCCCTGGGGTGTCACGGGTATCCCTGGGGTGGCACAGGCAGCCCCGGGGTGGCACAGGCAGCTCTGTGCCCCTGTGCCAGGCTGTTTCCATGCATGACCCACCCCAGGCAGTGCTTTACACACTGCTGCTCTCTCACTGAGCCTTTCCCCTCACTGATGCCAGCAGGCCAGGGGACCCAGGAGCACATGGAGTTGCGCCTGGTACTCGTCGGGAAGACCGGTGCAGGGAAAAGCGCAACGGGGAACACCATCCTGGGGCGGGCGGCCTTCGAGTCGCGCCTGGCACCACAGGCGATAACACAGACGTGTGCCCAGGAGAGCCGGCTCTGGCGGGGCCATAAGGTGGTGGTCACTGACACCCCCAACATGTTTGACTCACCGGAGCACAGTGCCCGGTCCTGCTACGAGCTTGCCCGCTGCCTGCTGCTGTCGGCGCCGGGGCTGCATGTGCTGGTGCTGGTGACCCAGCTGGGCCGCTTCACGCAGGAGGACGAGGAGACCACCCAGCAAGTGTGGCGGGTGCTGGGGCGCGAGGCTGCGAGGCACACCATCGTCCTCTTCACCCGCAAGGAGGACCTGGGGGGCGGCTCACTGCAGCACTACGTGGCACACCCCAGCAACGCCGCCCTGTGGGCGCTGCTGCAGGCCTGCGGGGGACGGTACTGTGCCTTCAGCAACCGGGCGGCCAGAGCCGAGCGCGAAGCCCAGGTCGAGGAGCTGATGGTGCTGGTGCAGCAGGTGGTGGAGGAGAACCAGAGCACCCCTTACACGAGCGAGCTCTACTCCCAGGCCACGCGGCTCCTCAGCCGCAGCGACGTGGATTTCGAAGAGAAGTGCGAGTGCCTCGCGAAGCAAGTGGAGCAGCAGCTGCAGGGCCAACAAGGATACGGCATCCTGGGTTTGATCAGACAGTGTGTGCAGGGGCTGTGGTGCATGCGATACATGCGGTGTCTGTGCTGCTGCTGCTGCTTCATTGTGGCAGCAAACCCGCGCATTGCGCGCTTTCTGCAGCAGGCGTTCCTCGGTGGTTGGGGGGCAGTTGTCCGTCTGTACAACCGCTTCTTGCGCTAGAAGCAAGAGTAGAACTAGAATACACTGTGCTGTACTACTTCTCTCAAGTAATTGCATTGTGTTGCTTAACAACATGGCAAGCAGCCGATTCCCCCTCTAACAGCACCGCAGTCCCCATATGGGCTGTGCCTCTCGGCACAAAACTGCAGCACAAAGCTTGCGGCTGCTGAGCGGTTTCTGCTTTGTCTCCAGCTCGATGCCAGGGATGTGCCCAGGGCATTGCAGGGACGGCTGCGGACCTGGGGACACGCAGGGCCAGAGCCAGGCGGTGGCTCCCAGGAAATGCCCTCGTCCCCTGCATCAAGCCGTGGGGCAGTCCCGGGTGCTGCCAGGAGAGCGCAGAGCATCCGGGCAGAGGGGAGCAGCACCCAGCAGAGGGGACCCATCCCTGAGCAGCTCTGGTGGCAGCAGGTTGAGGACAGAACTGGTCACATTCCCCTCACTGCCCTGGGCTGAGATCACCTCATGTCCCCGCAGGCTGGCATGGGATTTGGGGAGCCACCTTGGCCTGGCACAGGGGTGGAGGGGTGAAGGACAAGGGGCACAGGGTGATGGGCCAGTAGGGACACCGAGGGACCCTGGCAGGGACACCAAGGGACCCAGCCCTTCTTCCTGCTGCCCCTCAGGTGCTGCTGCTGTTTCTCAGGGGATCGAAGCCACGTGCGCAGGTTCCAGGGGATCCACGTCACCGAGGTAGGACCCAGGGCAAAGAGCATCCTAGGGACAGGTGGGACAGGTCGGTCACACGTACGTGACAGCAGAAATAGCCCTGGTGGCAGCAGTTCTGAGCATCTGAAACCACCAGGAGCTTTGACAGGGAAGTGCCGTGACACAGGATGAGATGCCGTCCCACTGCAGGTGCCCTGACCCCAGGCTCACGTGCTGTGGAGCTGCACACAGGCACAGGCTCCATTTCTCATGCGCACCTCCCTGCCTTCAGGAACACGGGCTGCTCTGCGCTTCTGTGCAGTTTCATGCTTTGCTGTGATCACTGACCCGTGGCGGGGAGCCCCAGGGGGTGGGAGCAGGGGTCGGAGCTGTCACTGCCAGCTCTGCAGGTGCCTGCGGAGCCAGGGAGCACCATGAGTGTGGGGAGAAAGAAGTACAAGGTACTGGCAGGGAAATTTGCCACTTGCAACCTTTGCAACACTTAAGAGGCGTGCAGGGTCCGTCCCAGCCCCTGACCACGGTGCAGGCTGCAGCTGCCTCGTCTCCTGCCCCTTCTTCTGTCAGGGCTCTGCCTCCAGTCCCACCAGCAGCAGGAGAAACTGCTTGAAAATTAAGCACAGATCATCGTGGCAGTTAAATAATTCTGAGGCCGGACTGTTTCTGGAGGAAGTACAGGAGGTAGCGTTAGAGCTGTCTGAACCTCCAGGGCTGCACAGAATCGAAACCAAGCTGGGGGCTGGTGCGGGAGGAGCCGGTGCTGCCCTTGTGGCATGAGCACAGTTCTCCAGGCTGACACCGGCCATCTCCGCTGTCACTTCCTGGTGGCTGTGAGCGTCCCGCGGGGACAAGGCGAACGCCAGCGCAGGACGTGCAGGAAGGTACAGGCGGGAGGCCAGGGGTTGCGAGGCTCCGTGCCGGCGGGGAGGGCTCCGAGGGGGCCTGGGGACCTGGCACAGGGCAGCGGGGCAGGGAAGTGGCTCTTCCCCCTGTCCCCTCCTCTCTCTTTCCCCTCTCCCCACTCCTCCCTCCCCTTGCTCGGCGTGGGCACAGCCCCAGCCCGGGGGAGTCCCTGGGCACCGTGCTCAGCCCCACGCGGGGCCGCGGCTGCACGGGTGTCACTGCCCTGAGGGTTCCTGCCACCACACTGCCCCCCCCATGATCCTGCGCACACTGAGTCTGCCTTGCTGCTCTGTTTCCCCGCAGCACCTCACAGTTCTGGCTTTTATTTTGCTTTTTACTGTTTTCTGCTGCTTTCCAACCCCATTTGTCCCAGTGCCACTGCAGCCTGACCCAGCAGCAGCCCCCGACCCCTTCCCACCGCGGGGGCACACAGAGCCCCGCAGCCTCCAGTTGCCAGCAGCGAGGCTTCGAAACCATCCCCACTTTTAATGAAAATCCCTTCTGCTGTCAGTGATGCTCCCAGCATCTGGGTGCCTGCTGACGGAGCCCTGGGTGTCTGCTTTTGTCTCCGCAGTGTGACCGTGGCCGTCCGTCGTGTGTACATGCAGCCCAGGGTCAGCGGGGGCTTGGAGATGAGGCTGATCCTGGCCGGAAAAGCTGGGGAGGGGAAAAGCGCCACGGGGAACACCCTCCTCGGGAAGCGTGTCTTTGAGTCCAAGCTGTCCACCCAGCCAGTGACCGTGAGCTGTGCGAGTGCACAGGGGCACTGGGACGGCAAGGACTTCACGGTGGTTGACACGGCCGACATTTTCAACCCTGGAGGTGCCAGCAGTGAGGTGCACCAAGAAATTATCCAGTGCATCAGGCTGTCCTCCCCGGGCCCCCACGCGCTGCTGCTGGTGATCCAGCTGGGCCGATTCACCCAGGAGAAGGCGAAGGCCGCAGAGAGACTGCAGGACATCTTTGGAGCTGATGTTCTGGGGCACACGATTGTCATATTCACCCGCGCGGAAGAGCTGGGGGAGATATCTCTGCACGACTACGTGTCCTGTACTGACAACAAAGCTCTCCGTGAGCTGATCAAGAGGTGTGGGAACAGGTACTGCGGCTTCAACAACCGGGCAACTGGAGCTGAACGGGACCACCAGGTCGCAGAGCTGATGGGGATGGTCCGCTGCATGGTGCAGGCGAATGGGAACAGGTACTACAGCAATGAGATGTACCTGGAGCCCAATTTAACAGAAGAGCAGGTGGAGGATCACATGTGGAGGTACAGAGCAGGCAGGATGAAGAGGGAGTGGTTCAGCTGAAGGACAGCTCTCCTGGCTTGTGGGCTGATTGTCCTCATCATTATTGTGATTACCCTGGGTTTCGTTATTGCACGGCTGCGATGAATCCCAGTGTAATACACAATAAATGTTTGTTCATTGTCTTGTATTATAAAAACAAGGAGTTCTGTTTGAGGAGCGGGACTTGCGAAAACTCCCTGCTGAAGTAAGGAGCTGTATAATGCTTGGCTAGACACTACGAAAATTCTTTTGCTTCGTGTAACAAAAAAGAGAACCCCCTCCCCTTCTCTCCTTCTGCATCTCAGTTGCCTCTTTTGTTCAAAGACCCTGCTGCAAAGCTCATGGAACCATCTCCTGGTAAGTTGCTAACCTAGTGTATCAACATCCTGCCTTCCTGTCTCACGCTGGGACAACATGACCAAATAAAAAAAGAAGTTGAACCAGAACGCCGAGGAAGACTACAGCCTTCATCTTCACGACCACCAGAGGGACAGAGACGACCCCCTAGCAACAGTGCGCGCAGTCGCAGAATATACCAGGATGTGCTGCGTAATCCCGGAATTACCAAGATATAAAAAGGGACCCTGGCGGGGGTGAGGCACGCGCCGTTGGCGGAGCCGAGACTCCCCGGCCGCCCAGCGCTGTTTTGCTTGCTGTTGCTTACTCAATAAATTCCTTTCTATTATTAATGCAATGCTCTCTGAAAATTAGTTAAGGGGGCAATTTATAACACCCAGCACCACAGAGCCACTGAATGCCTGGGGCTGGAGGCCCCTCTGGACACCACTCCAGCTGCCCAGGACCGTGTCCACTGGGTGTTGGACATCTCCAGGGATGGAGACCCCAGCACCGCTCTGGGCAGCCTGTGCCAGTGCTCAGACACCCACACAGCAAAAAAAGACTTTCCTGATGTCTCAGCGGGCGTCCTTGTGCCTCCAGCAGTGCCCATGCCCTTGTGTCCTGGTTCTGGGCACCCCACCAGGCATTCACACACACAGACGGGACCCCCAAGTCCCAGTGTAATGGAACCAACTCTCCCTTGAAAACGAAGAGGAATTGTCTATTTTTATTGAGCTTCCCTTTAATCAGTTATCATATATGTAGTACAGGACAAGAAATATGTTTAACTTTTAACCTAGGCTCCCTTTATTCAGTGACAGAATGCTCCTTCTGGGAGAAACCAAGGAAAGTTGCCAAGAGCAAGTAGCCTGAGGTTGTACTTAGGTGACATGTGGCCATCGATGGATAAAAGGGGTTAGGGTGCTTCATCGGGGAACACCACCAAGGACCCCCACAGAAAGGAAGGCATGCGCAGAAGTTCCTGAAAAGGAGCCAGTAAGAATGATGCCACATGAGCACAAAACTCAGGTAGATTAGAATGAATTTGTATTAGATCGCTAGAATAGTCATGAATTTAATGTCTCCATGGAGCCAGGAAGTCGACATTGGCTGTGTTTGATCTGTGGAAACTGCACCGAGCTCTGAGGCCTGAATAAAAGCAATATCTCTCCTGAGTGCGTGCGAATTGGCTTATTGCACACCGGGTGAAGGATCATAGAGTCATAGAATGGTTGGGGTTGGGAGGGACCTTAAAGATCATCCAACTCCAACCCCCCTGAAACAGACAAGGCTGCCTCTC
Source organism: Aythya ferina (assembly GCF_964211825.1). Taxonomy (NCBI): domain Eukaryota; kingdom Metazoa; phylum Chordata; class Aves; order Anseriformes; family Anatidae; genus Aythya; species Aythya ferina. The sequence goes on from NC_140297.1 coordinate 801,065, forward strand.
ACCAGATGAGGTTGGCCAAGGCCCATCCAGCCTGGCCTTGAACACCTCCAGGGATGGGGCATCCACAGCTTCTCTGGGCAGCCTGTGCCAGTGCCTCACTACACTGATAGTGAAGCGTTTCACAGAATCACAGAATCACAGAATTTCTAGGTTGGAAGAGACCTCAAGATCATCGAGTCCAACCTCTGACCTAACACTAACAGTCCCCACTAAACCATATCCCTAAGCTCTACATCTAAACGTCTTTTAAAGACTTCCAGGGATGGTGACTCCACCACTTCCCTGGGCAGCCCATCCCAATGCCTCACAACCCTCTCGGTAAAGAAGTTCTTCCTAACATCTAACCTAAAACTCCCCTGGTGCAACTTTAACCCATTCCCCCTTGTCCTGTCACCAGGCACGTGGGAGAATAGACCAACCCCCACCTCGCTACAGCCTCCTTTAAGGTACCTGTAGAGAGCGATAAGGTCGCCCCTGAGCCTCCTTTTCTCCAGGCTGAACAAGCCCAGCTCCCTCAGCCGCTCCTCGTAGGACTTGTTCTCCAGGCCCCTCACCAGCTTCGTCACCCTTCTCTGGACCCGCTCAAGCACCTCCATGTCCTTCTTGTAGCGAGGGGCCCAAAACTGAACACAGTACTCAAGGTGCGGCCTCACCAGAGCTGAGTACAGGGGGACGATCACCTCCCTAGCCCTGCTGGTCACACTGTTCCTGATACAAGCCAGGATGCCGTTGGCCTTCTTGGCCACCTGAGCACACTGCTGGCTCATATTCAGCCGACTATCCACCATCACTCCCAGGTCCTTCTCTGCCTGGCAGCTCTCCAACCACTCCTCTCCCAGCCTGTAGCTCTGCTTGGGGTTATTGCGCCCCAGGTGCAGGACCTGGCACTTGGCCTTGTTAAACTTCATGCAGTTGACCTCAGCCCATCGGTGCAGCCTATCCAGATCCTCCTGCAGAGCCTTCCTACCCTCGAGCAGATCGACACATGCACCTAGCTTGGTGTCATCTGCAAACTTACTGAGGGTGCACTCGATGCCCTCATCCAGATCATCGATGAAGATATGAAAGAGGACCAGCCCCAGCAACGAGCCCTGGGGAACGCCACTAGTGACCGGATTCCTCCTAATATCTAGCCTAAAGCTATTTTCTTTTATTTTAAGACCATTCCCCCTTGTCCTCCACCACCACCCCAGGTCCTTCTCCCCAGGGCTGCTCTCAATCCACTCCCCACCCAACCTGTATTTGTGCTTGGAATTTCCTCAGCCCAGATTAAGGACCTTGCACTTGGTCTCGCTGAACCTCATGAGGCCCGTGCAGGCCCACTTCTCAAGCCTGTCCAGATCCCTCGGGATGGCATCCCTTCCCTCCAGTGTGGGGGCACAGTGTCAAATGCTTTTCACAAGTCCAGGCAGATGATGTCAGTTGCTCTTCCCCAGCCATCACTGCTGCAACCCTGTCATGGGAGCCACCAGATTTGTCAGGCATGATATGCCGGATCTGCTCCATGATCTTGCCAGGCATAGAGGTGAGACTGACTGGCCTGTGGTTAACCAGGTCTTCCTTTTTCCTCTTTAAAAATGCGGGTTTTCTTTCCCCTCTTCCACTTAGTGGGAAGTTCACCGGACGGCCACGACTTCTCAACTATGATGGGCAGTGGCTTAGCAACTCCATCCAGTCTCGGGGCGTGGGGCTGCTCCGCGCTGCTCGTGCTTGGGGCAGCAGCACCCTGGAATTTGCTCAGCACGGTGCTTTTAGTCCCTCTCCCTGGAATAGGGCGGTGGGAGCTCAGCGCATTTACAGGAAAGGCCAGTTTGGCAGAGCTCTGGAGTCTGCAGACTGCAGAGAGGAGGGGAAGGACACGGGCTGAAGGACACAGGGCCCTTCCGCAGGTGGCTGTGCGAGCAGGGGGTTTGCTGCTCACTCTGTGGATGCCTCTGAGCCACGGAGCGCCTGCCCCGCCTGCAAACACGCTGGGGCTGCGAGCCCGGGGCTGCAGGTCCCCCAGACAGGCTTTTCCCGTAAATGTGCTGAGCTCCGGGCAGTGCAGAGAGTGAAACTCAGAGCAACGGGAGGCAAAGGTAACCTGAGCTCGGCTCCCCGCTTCCTCTGCCCTGGCTGATTTCCTGAAAAGGGCTGGAGCTGCGCACACACCACACATCTGCGCGCCTGCACAGGCTTTGGGCAGCCCCTCTTCAGGCCGGTTTTGCTGATTACAAAGCCCTTTCTCGCCATCCCTGCCCACCCCGTCCTCACCAGGCTGAATGTCCCTGCCTTCCTCCTGCTCCCAGTTCAACCAGCGTTGAGCCTCGTGTCCTACGATGAGGAAGAGGAGCACTTGGAAACGCTTCTTGAGCACTGGCAGAGCAGGGTCCCCTCCTGCAGGCACAAAGGGGTGTGAGGGTGGGAGTCCCGTGCAATCCCACAGCAAGGGCCGTGGCTCAGGGATGGGACCCGCACCGTGGAGGCACCTGATGTCCCCTGCATGGTCGCAGCCCCCATCCTGCGCCTCCTCGCCCAGTCCTGATTAACACCTTCATTATCAATCTGGGAGATGCAGTATCAGAGAATCATAGAACCATTGAATATGCGGAGTTGGAAGGGACCAAAGCCCCTTCTTGCCATGTCTGACAGCAGTGTCCAAATGCGGTTTGGACACCACGTCCCTGGGCAGCCTGTCCCAGTGCCCGACCACCTCTGGGTGCAGACGCTTTCCCTAACCCCCAGCCTGACCCTCCCCTGTCCCAGCTCCATGCCGTTCCCTCGGGTCCTGGCGCTGTCCCCAGGGAGCAGAGCTCAGCGCCTGCCCCACTGCTCCTCTTGTGAGGAAGCTGCAGGCCATGATGAGGTCTCCCCTCATCTCCTCTTCTCCAAGAGGACAACAGTGTTTGCTTTGGGCTGAACAAACAAAGCAACTTCAGCCGCACCTCATATGCCTTGCCCTCTACACCCCTGACATCTTTGTAGCTCTCCTATGGACACTCCGTAATAGTTTCATGTCCGTTTCATACTGTGGTGTCCAGAACCACACACACTTCACAGAATCACAGAACTGTAAGGGTTGGAAGGGACCTCGAGAGATCATCGGGTCCAAACCCCCTGCCAAAGCAGGTTCCTTAGAGCAGGTTGCCCAGGTGGGCGTCCAGATGGGCCTTGAATGTCTCCAGAGAAGGAGACTCCACAACCTCCCTGGGCAGCCTTCGAGATACTTTGAGTCCTGCACCTGGGAAGAAACAACCCGAAGTATCTGTACAGGCTGGGGGATGACCTGCTGGAGAGTAGCCCTGAGGAGAAGGACCTGGGGTGCTGGTGGGCCAGAAACCAGCCGTGCCCTGGGCTGCAGCAGCAGCAGCACAACCAGCAGGGCGAGGGAGGGGATTGTCCCCCTGTGCCCCGCTCTTGTGAGACCCCCCCGGGCACTGCCTTCGCTGTGGGGCCCCAGCACCGGGATGTGGAGCTGCTGGGGTGAGTCCAGAGGAGGCCACGGGGATGCTCGGATGCTGGAGCAGCTCTGCTGTGAGGAGAGGCCGAGGGGTTGGGGTTGTTCAGCCTGGAGAGGAGAAGGCCCAGGGGAGACCTCACAGCAGCCTTCAGGGCCTGCAGGAGGGCTGGGGAGGCACTCCTGGGCGGGAGGGTGTAGGGATAGGATAGCCCTGAGCGGTGTGCAGGGTCCGTCCCAGCCCCTGACTGTGATGCAGGTGGCAGCTGCCTCATCTCCTGCCCCTGCTCCAGCTCTGGGCGCTCCCTGGAGCGATTGCACCAAGAGAAACTGGTTCAAAATTAAACACTGAAACCTAAATTTTGAGGTCCCTTCCAACCCAAACCATTGTAGGATTCACTCTGTGATTCATCTGCCCAGAAGTGCCATGCTGCCAGGTGCATTCTGTGTCTCATGTGTGGACACTGGTGTTATATATGGAGTGGTAATTCATATCGAGAAAATGGTTGATATTAATAAAGAAGGGGGAGATTTTGGAATGTGGCCATGGGGGTTGGAAAACCCTGTGACTGAGATAACATTAGACTCTTAACGCCGAGGCCATCAGGAATATAAAAGAGTTTAGAGGGAACAAAGAAGGGTGGTTCAGGAGACTCCATGCAGTCTGGGGTTTCTTGTTCTCCAGCTGGTTCTCTTGTTCTCCAGCCGTTAAGGCATGGATGTTTCTGGGTGTTTGCTGTTGTTGTTACATTCAAAGTTGTCTGACCAATGAAAAGTTGTTTGGAAAAGAACTGCTGTGGAGAGAAGGCTATAAGAGGGGAGCCTGCCCTCAAGATAAAGAGAAGGCAACATGAAGTTACCTCAATAAAGAAGCAGGAAAAAGAAGTGAAGAGGAACAGGCTGGCAGAATGGAGACCAGGACGGGAGCAGGCACATTGATGGCCTCATGAAGATAGGTTCGGCCAGACTCAGCAAACCGCTCAGAGAAGCTCGTACAGAAAGTTGCTGGAAATAGGCAGCACTGGAGCTGGAGAGAAGCTCGAGCTGAGAGAAGCGGACCTGTGCACACAACTGCCCCTCGCTGGTCAGCAGCTGTGCATTATGGGGAATCATATGTCCTTAGGAACAAAGACTGTCCTGATAGCCTTACAGCTTATTCTCCTTATTAACAATCGGACAGTTTATGAGCCTGAAATATGGGACCAAACTGAGGTCAAGGTGTGGGACTCTGCAACTAAAAATGACAAGGTTGCAGTGGGATTGCTCGGCACCTGGTGAGCAGTCTCTGAGGCCTTAAAGAGCCATGTGGAGCCACAGTCAGAAACATGTGGCTTGCCAGGTAGTGAGGGAGCTGCGGGCTCCTTTAGTGATCTGACTGCTACGCCATGGGCCCCTCTGCTGCTACAGCCATCGAAGGCCTTTGCTGTTGCACTCCCTGTTGACCTGGACGTGCCTTTTGACCCAGGCCTATTGGCCTTGAAAAGGAGACAACTTAAAGCAAGACATTGTTCAAAAGGAACGGAAAATGGAGACTGTTAAGTTATTGAACTTAAAGGATCGTTTACTTGGTTACCTATCCTGATTGTATGTATGTATAGGCATACTCGGGTTATTATGTAAAGCAATGTTCTGTATACATGTATTTAGAATGTTTGATGTTCACGTGTGCGTGTTGGTAGAGCATAGACTCCCCGCGCACCCAGTGCTGTTTACTTGCCTTTTATAAATATTCTTTTACGTTACTAAATTCAGAGTTGAGACTTCATTTATAACAACACCCAGCCTGGCTCCAGGAAAAGCCTCCTGAGCCTGATGAGCCCTGCTCGTCTGGGGGAGGAAGACAGTGTGGACGGCTCGTTTGTGTGAAAGGAGTGGTGGCGTGTCCTGGTTTCAGTTAGAACAGAATTAATTTTCTTCCTAGTAGCTGGTGGAATGCTGTGCTTTGGCTTAGGATGAGAAGAGTGCTGATAATACCCCGATGTTTTAATTGTTGCAGAGCAGTGCTTATACCAAGCCAAGGACACCTCAGACTTTTGCTCTGTCCTGCCAACAGGCAGGCTGGGGGTACAGTAAGAGCTGGGAGGGGACAGACCCAGGACAGGTGACCCAAACTAGCCAAAGGGGTATTCCATACCATCTGACATCATGCTAAACAATATACAGGGGTGGCTAGCCGGGGGGAGGGGGCCGGACTGCTCGGTTAGGCTGGGCATCGGTCAGTGGGTGGTGAGCAACTGCATTGTGCATCACTTGTTTGTACATATTATTATTATTATTTTCCTATTATCACCATTGTATTATTATTATTATTATTGTTGTTATTATTACTTTTGTTATTATTATTTTCCTGTCTTATTAAACTGTCTTTATCTCAACTCACGGGTTTTACTTTCCATTTCTCTCCCCTCTCCCAGAGAGGGAGGGGGAGGGTGAGCGAACGGCTGCGTGGTGTTTAGCTGCCGGCCGGGTTAAACCACGACATGGCGAGAAGTACTCAAACTAAAATGCCCTTCATTGGGACGAGCTTTTTTTGCCTTACTTGCTCAGTTCAGAAGCTTTCTGTTTCTGTTCTTGGCGACCAATGACTTTGCACATGATCTAGCTCCTAACCGGCTCGTACAGGGTCATTTGTTCAACAGAGCTGGTTTGCACGTCACCGAAATCCCCTCCTACTCCTGCTCCCGCTAAATGCTGCCAAACTTCACAGGCAGCTGCCACACTTCAGCCACTGCACCTACAGAAGAAGACCTGTCACCGTCAGAAGCTGCAAAGTTCAGACTTGGGGACAAAAGCGCACAGGTGCCTCTGGTGAGTTGTCTGAAATGCTGCTACTGTCATTCCAGGGAGAGCAAAGAAAAAAAGGTTGTAATGCCTGCTTTCAGGGAGGGGGTTATTACTTCCTTAAGTAAAGTTCAGCCAGTATTTGTTTCCAAGTGAGAACAGAAAGTCCCTGGAGAATGGAAATCCTGATTGCATTTCTGTAAGGGTGATTTAACAAACTCCTTGTCTTCAGGAGTGTCTGTTCTGGTAGCACTCGCTGGGTCCTCACAGGAGCATTGACTTCACAAGGGTGTCTGCACCATAGGAATATCAAAAGGGTGAAAAAGTTCTCTGACCTGCCTTAAAGTTTCTAGGAAGAAATTGACTCATTTAAGTTACAATCAAGCTTTTAAATATATTTCCCCCTAAGCGTGCCATATGAACTTTTCACATACCTTCTGATTACTGAAGCCATTCTTAATTTTTTGCTTGTTTTGTGGACAGAAGAGTCTTCTTGGGGGCATTAAAATGTAGTACCTGTCCCAGCTTTTTGTTTTAGCTGTGGTTTGTTCTACATGCCAGTTCTGTTGTGGGATTTCCCAGCTGACATGGGTTCTAGTTGTTTCATTGCACATCTCTTTCTTACCATGATGCCGACGAACACTGCACACCGCTCGGGGCTGGGACAGACCCCGCACACCGCTCAGGCTCAGGGCTGGAGGTTCAGGTGCCGGATGAGGGCACTGAACTGACGGCGATTCTGGGGGGAGGCCCCTGCTCCAGTTGGGGGCCGTGCACATCCTCTGCGAGCTCGGCAGGTTTCCCAAAGCACTGCAAGGGTTGCCAGTGACCGAGCTGAGTTCCCCTGCCAGCTCCTCGTTCCCCAAGGCATCGGGACCCCCTCCCAAGCTGAGGAGGAGCAGCCCTTGCCCGGGCTGTCCCCATCTGCCACCACGGTGCAGCGAGGCCCAGCCACGCTCCCCTGCCCCTGCGGCCCCTGCTCCTGGGCTGTGCGGGGCTGGCAGAAACATGCCCTGCCCCTGGCACGGGGTGCGGGGCTGCCAAACGCTGCTCCCTGCCTCACAGGGTGCGCAGCCATCTTGTGGGTGCGTGCGTGTGTTTACCATCGGCTATACAACCACTTCCTGCATGCACACACAGCAGGCAGCACGCACACACCAGGTGTGTTAGCGACCCGACAGCCTGGTGACCATCATCGGCCTTGTTACCGCCGTGGGGGGAGCATGGGAGACTTTGGCAAACCTCGCTCAAATTCCCTTATTCTGCTTTCAGGCTTCCCTTCGGAGTGGGCTCAAAATGGAAGATGCTGAGAAGGAAGGTGAGCGCCTTACCCACTGCGTGCAGCAGCAGCCAGAGCCTGGCCAAGCTTAGAGTCCCATGGTCACAGAGCCACAGAGTGGCTGCCTCCAGCCCCATCCAGCCTGGCCTTGGGCACTGCCAGGGATGGGGCACCCACAGCTCCTGGGGGCAGCCTGCACCAGGCATCACCACCCTCATAGTAAAGAATTTCTGCCTCGGATCTAACCCAAACCCACCCTCTTCTACCTTAAAGCCGTCACCCCGTGTCCTATCCCTACACCCCCTGCCCAAGAGTCCCTCCCAGCCCTCCTGCAGCCCTTGCAGGCACTGAGGGCCGCTGTGAGGTCTCCCCACAAAAGAATTTCACAGAATTTCTAGGTTGGAAGAGACCTCAAGATCATCGAATCCAACTTCTGATGTAACACTAACAGTCCCCACTAAACCATATCCCTAAGCTCTACATCTAAACGTCTTTTAAAGACCTCCAGGGATGGTGACTCCACCACTTCCCTGGGCAGCCTGTTCCAATGTCGAACAACCCTTTTGGTAAAGAAGTTCTTCCTAACATCCAACCTAAAACTCCCCTGGTGCAAACAGCCTTCTCCTTTAGCAGTCTCCTCATTCAGTCAGCTGGGTGCAGTGCTGCTGAGGGTGAGGCTGGGTTTGCGTCCTCGTGCAGCCTCACGCACGCTTGTGCACGCGGTGCACGGGCCCTCTGGGGAGGCCACGGGCTCGAGGATTTCCCGAGGCTGCCTCTCCTCTTCCCACTCCTTAGGCTGTGCTGTGCCAGGCTCAGGGCAGATGGGGCAGCAGCCGTTGGTTACAGCCGGAGGCACAGCGCAGGGTGCAAAGTCCTGCCCCAAAACCTCCCTATCTGTGTGCCTGAGCCAGCTCTGGCCCTGCTGGGGCCGTGCAGGGCAGGCGGAGGGCCTGCGGTGATCCAGCACAGAATCCAGTGGGTGTTTTTTGCTCAACACATGACTTCTTGTAAAGGGAGTGCTTCAGCCCGGCCGTTTGAGCACTCTGTGCATTCCTGGGCTGCTGGAGGGCTGCGGCATGCACTTCTGCTTTCTCTTTCTGCCTTTGGAAGAGGTCTGGGTGCTGGCCCTCTGAGGCAGCCTTATCCAGACTCCCCTGAGGTCCCTCGTGTTGCTCCTGATGGTCCACGGGGACCGCTGCTGGGGCCATGGGGCCATGGGCTGCCCACACCGTGTTGTCGAGGCCTGGAGGGGAAGCCGGAGCTAGTCTTGGGGCTAGGGGGGCACACCAACAGCTGTCTGACACCGAGCCCAGACGAGCTGCTCCCAGCTCTGCGCAGGCTCGCTCTTACTGGAGGCGAGCTGTGCTGGCTGCCTGTGAGCATGCAGCATGGGGTGAGAAACCCCCCCCTCTGCCAGCTTCTGTCCTGCCTTGGCTGCTTTTGGTCCATTTTCCAGAGGGTCTTTTAGTCAGGGCAGCCCTTGTCTGAGTTTACTGAGCACAAACTTTCCTCCTGTGGGAGAGCCGAGCAGAAGGGCAGGGCTGGCGGGGCCGAGCAAGCCCTGCTTTGGCTGCTGGGACACGGCTTCAGCCCCTGCCCTGTCCCATCCCCTCTTGTGCATAGCAGTGTCTTAGTGTGAGAATTAAAGTTGTGTTTTTGCAGTAAAAAGCCTTTCCTTCTCGCCCCTGGGATTGTGGCGTGCAGGGGGTGTCCTGGCACCACAGGGCCGTGGCGTTCAGACACATGTCTCTGGTTGTTTCCCCAGGACCCAAGCTGAACATCCTGCTCGTGGGCAAAACTGGAAGTGGGAAGAGTGCGACAGGGAACACCATCCTTGGGAAGAATGCATTTGAATCTATGACAGGAGCAACTTCAGTAACCCAAAGCTACAGTGCAGAGAGTGCCTCATTCCGTGGAAGAGAAATTGCCGTTATCGACACTCCTGGCCTTTTTGACACCCAGAGAGCCAATAAGGAAACAGCTGAACTGATTGGAAATGCTCTTCGTCACTTCTATGGAGGGGTGCATGCTATCATCCTGGTGATGCGACTGACCGATACCAGTAAAGAAGAGGTGGAAGTGGCTGAGTGGGTGACAAAGATTTTCCATACTGAAGCACAGAAGTACATGATCCTGTTATTCACCTACGCAGAACAATTTGGGAGTCCAGATGATATCCACGATTTTGTGGAATCAAACAAATTCATCAGTGGGATGGCAGGAAAATGTGGAAATAGGTACATTGCTTTCAGCAACATAGCAACAGAGCAGAGAAGGAAACAGCAGGTTGCAGACCTCATTAAAATGATTGATGCGATGGTAAAGGAGAACAAAGATGCTCCGTGTTACACGCGAGAAATGCTGGAGGAACATACACGGACGGCTTTTGGAAAGTATTGTACTATACACTAGCCAACAAGGCTTTGGTCAGACGTGCGATGTTTCCTCTCTTGTGCCTTTCCTGCCGTGCTCTGAAGATCACTGTCTCCTTCCTCTCTTGATGTTTCCTCCTGTCCCGTCACTGACCTACCTTTTCCCCTGGCCCGTGCCATTGCTCTCCTGACAGGCTGCGAGAGTGAAATGGGTGTCTGGCGACGTGTAATTCTCCTCTGCTGCTCTGTTGTGCTGGGAAGCCGGAGACCTTGGCTGGGTGGCACAGAGCTGCACAGCCCTGCTGGCAGCACCACTGCGCTGACTCTCTCCTCCCTGGTCTGAAGACACGGCAAGCTGAAAGCAACGGGAACATCAGGACTGTGAGATGTGCCCCCTCAGAGCACAGGTCAGCCTGGAACACTGCTTCCGAGATCAAAGCCACTTGTACTCCCCGTGGCAACAAGGGCTCCAGGAACTTCTCTGGGCTTTGGGAGGATTCATGGTGCCAGCCTTGGTCCCTCTGCAGTGGGATGCTTCTGGTGTCGCTGGCTGTGCTGCCCCTGCCTTCACTGGGCAATGCGAGTAATTGTATGTGATCGCTGGGTCTACAGAAGCTCATCTAATAAGTGCTAATCTGATGCTCATCTAATAAATGCCCATAAATGCCCATAAATGCTGAGCCTTGCTGTGTGGAGAGGCACCTTTCAGTGCACTGTGACCCGCAGTGCTGAAACAGCCGTTTGGGAGGGTGGAGAATGGTCCAGGTGCATTCAGGATCAGGCCCAAGCTGCAGCTCCCCCCAGGCTGGTGTTTGGTGGTGGCCATGAGCTGTGCAAGGGCGCGAGGTCTCACTGCTTGCCAGGCGAGTGCAGCAGGCAGGGGAAGCTCTGTGGCCATACCTGAGCGTGGGGCTGGGGGAGTGCTCGGGAGGGGGCTGCCTGACTCACCCCAGGTTCTTCTCCCACCCAGAAAGGCTGCGGAAAGCAGCCTAGGAGGGGGGAGGAATCCCAGAACGCCAGGCTGACCTCTTCCTCAAGCGATCACAGCAAGAGAAACTGCTTCAGAGCTAAACACAGACCGTACATCTCCACAATTAAATAACTCTGAAGTTGAATTGTAACAGGATGAAATGCCAGAGTTAGTGTAATAGCTGCGTTGTAGGTAGTGCTGTATGGGTATCCGTGTGTGTAAATGTACCAGTGACCTCCAGTGGCATAAGCAGTATCATTGCTATCCTAAAACCATCCCAGCGTGTCCTGAAGGCATCCAGTGCTGACTCCTGGCTGTCCCCATCCCTCTGCATGATGAGAGGAATCACAGAATCCCAGAACCATCTAGACTGGAAGAGCCCTCCAAGGTCACCCAGTCCATCCTCTGACCTACCACTAACCAGTCCTCCACTAAACCATATCACTGAGCTCTACATCTCAACGTCTTTTAAACACCTCCAGGGATGGTGACTCCACCACTTCCCTGGGCAGCCCATCCCAATGCCTCACAACCCTCTCGGTAAAGAAGTTCTTCCTAATAGCCAACCTAAAGCACCCCTGGTACAACTTTAGCCTGTTCCCCCTCATCCTGTCACCAGGTATGTGGGAGAACAGACCAACCCCATCTCGCTACAGCCTCCTTTAAGGAACCTGTAGAGAACGATAAGGTCGCCCCTGAGCCTCCTCTTCTCCAGGCTGAGCAACCTCAGCTCCTTCAGCCACTCCTCAAAGGGAAGGGGCAGAAGAAGTGTGTTGGAGGGGTTGGGGGCTGTGTGCCACAAACTGCTGGAGACTCTGAGGGCCCCAACACATTTCCTGGGGGTACAGAATACTTCTGCTGACCTGGAAGAAGGCTTGAAATGCAAGCAGCCCTGTAATAATTCTGCACCGCTTGCTTAGAATGGCAAGAAAATGAGCATTTAACCTTAGGATTAAGGCAAAATGCAGGCCCTGTGTGCACCTCCACCCGGGGCGTGTCCGTTGCTGTGTTAAGAGCAGCAGCAGTGCTGTGGGTAGGGGGGGTCGCCACAAGAACAAGCCAAGGCTGCACCTGCTCCCCTCCTCTGCCACACTTCTCACTTCCAGCCAATTTTTGCATTCAAACACTGGAGCACAGGCAAGGGGGCCTGGGGAAGCACGCTGGGTTAGAAGCAGAGCAGCACTGCGAGGCTCATGCTGAAATGCAGACAGCGAAGTGGACAACTAACCCCAAAGTCACACCTCCAGAGCTGCACAGGATCGAAACCAAGATCTGGGCTGGTGCGTGGGTATTTGTAGGCTGCCGAGTGTCCGTGCCAGGAGGCTGAATGCTCTCCTGTTCCTGCACCAGTGCCGGGCACAGGGTGCCAGCAGCCATAGCCGTGCTCCAGGCTGCCAGTGCCAACGCCGCCACCAACACCGCTGCCAATGCTGCTGCCACTTCGTGGTGGCTGTGAGGGTTCCATGGGGACACTGACTCTGCTGCAGCGCAGCCACGCTGGGTGTCGATGGCGAGGCCAGCGTGGAAGCTGCTTGAAGACATGGGTTGATGGCGAAACTCTGTGCCGCTGGGAGGGTTTCAAGGTGGCCCAGGGCACGCGAGTGCCTGGGTGCCGCAGGAGCCTCACGAGGAGGGTGCTGCTTTCTCCTGCAGCCACCCAGGGACCTGGTGTAGAGGCCATCCCTTTAAAAGATCAAAACCCAAAACCTTTTTCATGGTGATTTGCAAAGCGAGTAACTGGTAAGTGCTTCACATCCGTGAGTTGTACATTAACTTGGCAGTTTGGTTTCACGCTCAGTACATAACCAGTATGCGCGCCTTGTTTACTGATAAGCTTTTGCTCAGCCAGGTCCAACGCCTCCTGGACACCCCTTGTTCTGACTTCAGGACTTGCAGTTCCTCCCTGAGGGGGAGGAAGGGGCTGCTTTCCTATCTGCACCTGGCAGACCTTGTTATTTACCATCCCAGAAATGGTCTATAAACGTATAGATATGCGTGTATGTGTGAATGTATACGTATATGTCAATATTTTAATTCCAGTTGGTCCTTAAGGACAATTGACAAAGTCTTTTTAGGACTCCTAGATGTGATGCACATTCTGATTACCTACTGAACTTTAAACCAAACTGCTGTGTTAATTTATGACTCTCAGACATGAAAAACATGCTGATCACAGAATGATCGAATATCTGAGTTAGAAGGGACCCATAAGGATCATCAAGTCCAACTCCTGGGTCCCCAAAGGACCAGCCCCTGTGTGTGACAGCGGTGTCCAAACACTCCTTGAGCTCCATCAATCTCGGGGCCGTGCCCACGTCCCTGGGCAGCCTGTCCCAGTGCCCGACCACCTCTGGGTGCAGACCCTTTCCCTAACCCCTAGCCTGACCCTCCCCTGTCCCAGCTCCATGCCGTTCCCTCGGGTCCTGTTGCTGTCCCCAGAGAGCAGAGCTCAGCGCCTGCCCCTCCGCTCCCCTCGTGAGGGAGCTGCAGGCCGCCATGAGGCCTCCCCTCGTCTCTTCTCCATGCTGAACAATCCAAGCAACTTCAGCCGCTCCTCATATGTCTTCCCCTCTAGACCCTTCACCACCTTTGTTGCCCTTCTTTGGACGCTCTCTAACAGTTTTGTATCTTTCTTGTACTGTGGTGCTCAGAGCTGCACTCAGTACTCGAGGTGGGGCCACACCAGTGCACAGCAGAGCAGGACGATCACTTCCTTTGACCTACAGTGCTGTCCTTGATGCAGCCCAAAATATGGTTGGCCCTCTTGGCCACCAAGGCACGCTGCTGGCTTGTGCTCAGTTTTCTGTCGATCCAAACCCCCAGAATCCTTTCTTCTGGCTGCTCTCCAGCGTCTCGTCCCCCAGTCTGTATAACCAGGGTTGCTCTGTTGCCCTTTCCCAGGTGCAGAACCTGACACTTGCTCTTGTTAAACTTCATATTGTTGAATGGCAATGACAATGATCTAGCTGACACCAGCTAGTTCTCAGAGGACTCTGGGACGAATCCCATCAGGCCCCATTGGCTTATATGTATCCAGGTGGAGCAGCCAGTCTGCACAAGATCGGGGTTAACAGTGAGTTTGTTGTGCTGGCTCTTGCCATCCCCCAGCTGTGGGTAGCTGGGGCCTCAGAGCCCATCATTGGTGTTCAAGACAGAGGCAGAGGTGAAAAATGCATTCAATGTCTCTGCTTTGAATATGTCCCTCATTGTGAGGCGACCGTGCTCATCATCTATCAGACCAACGTTTGCTCTGCTCCTCCTTTTCCCATTAATCTACTTCAAAAAGCCTTTCTTATTGTCCCCCATGCTGCTGGGCAGCTTCAACTCTAACAGAGCCCATGCAGAGCCGGGAGCAGCTCGTCTGGGCTCGGTGTCAGACAGCTGTCAGTGTGCCCCCCTAGCCCCAAGACTAGCTCCAGCTTCCCCGCCAGGCCTCGACACCACGGTGTGGGTAGCCCACAGCTCCAAGGCCCCAGCAGCGGTCTCCTGGGACCATCAGGAGCAGCATGAAGGCAGAAAGAGAAAACAGAAGTGCATGCCGCAGCCCTCCAGCAGCCCAGGAATGCACAGAGTGCTCAAACGGCCGGGCTGAAGCACTCCCTTTACAAGAAGTCACGTGTTGAGCCAAAAACACCCACTGGATTCTGTGGTGGATCACCGCAGGCTATCGGCCTGCAATGCACAGCCCCAGCAGGGCCAGAGCTGGCTCAGGCACACAGATAGCGAGGTTTTGGGGCAGGACTTTGCACCCTGCGCTGTGCCTCCGGCTGTAACCAACGGCTGCTGCCCCATCTGCCCTGAGCCTGGCACAGCACAGCCTAAGGAGTGGGAAGAGGAGAGGTAGCCTCGTGAAATCCTCAAGCCCCTGACCACGGTGCAGGCTGCAGCTGCCTCGTCTCCTGCCCCTTCTTCTGTCAGGGCTATGTCTCCAGTCCCACCAGCAGCAGGAACTGCTTGAAAATTAAGCACAGATCATAGCGGGAGTTAAATAACTCTGAGGCCGTACTGTTTCTGGAGGAAGTACAGGAATTACAGGAGGTAGCGTTAGAGCTGTCTGAACCTCCAGGGCTGCACAGAATCTAAACCAAGCTGGGGGCTGGTGCGGGAGGAGCCGGTGCTGCCCTTGTGGCATGAGCACAGTTCTCCAGGCTAACACTGGCCGTCACCGCTGTCACTTCCTGGTGGCTGTGAGCGTCCCGCGGGGACAAGGCGAACAACAGCACAGGATGTGCAGGAAGGTACGGGCGGGAGGCCAGGGGCCGCGAGGCTCCGTGCCGGCGGGGAGGGCTCCGAGGGTGCCTGGGGACCTGGCACAGGACAGCGGGGCAGGGAAGTGGCTCTTCCCCTTGTCCCCTCCTCTCTCTTTCCCCTCTCCCCACTCCTCACTCCCCATGCTCGGCATGGGCACAGCCCCAGCCCGTTGGAGTCCCTGGGCACCGTGCTCAGCCCCACGCGGGGCCGCGGCTGCACGGGTGTCACTGCCCCGAGGGTCCCTGCCACCACACTGCCTTCCCCCGCCATGATCCTCCTCACACTGAGTCTGCCTTGCTGCTCTGTTTCCCCGCAGCACCTCGCAGTTATGGCTTTTATTTTGCTTTTTACTGTTTTCTGCTGCTTTCCAACCCCATTTGTCCCGGTGCCACTGCAGCCTGACCCAGCAGCAGCCCCCGACCCCTTCCCACAGCTGTGGCAAACAGAGCTCCGCAGCATCCAGCATCTGGGTGCCTGCTGACGGAGCCCTGGGTGTCTGCTTTTGTCTCCGCAGCCAGGCCGTGTCCATCCAGCGTGTCCACGTGCTGCCCGGGGTCGGCGGGGGCTAGGAGATGAGGCTGATCCTGGCCGGGAAGGCTGGTGGGGGGAAAAGCGCCACGGGGAACACCCTCCTTGGGAAGCGTGTCTTTGAGTCCAAGCTGTCCACCCAGCCAGTGACCGTGAGCTGTGCGAGTTCACAGGGGCACTGGGATGGTGAGGACTTCACGGTGGTTGACACGGCCGACATTTTCAACCCCGAAGGTGCCAGCAGTGAGGTGCACCAAGAAATTATCCGCTGCATCAGGCTGTCCTCCCCGGGCCCCCACGTGCTGCTGCTGGTGACCCAGCTGGGCCCATTCACCCAGGAGAAGGCAAAGGCTGCAGAGAGACTGCAGGACATCTTTGGAGCTGATGTTTTCAGGCACACGATTGTCATATTCACCCGCGCAGAAGAGCTGGGGGAGAGATCTCTGCACGACTATGTGTCCTGTGCTGACAACAAAGCTCTCCGCGAGCTGATCGAGAGGTGTGGGAACAGGTACTGCGGCTTCAACAACCAGGCAGATGGAGCCGAACGGGACCGACAGGTCGCAGAGCTGATGGGGATGGTCCGCTGCATGGTGCAGGCGAATGGGAACAGGTACTACAGCAATGAGATGTACCTGGAGCCCAATTTAACAGAAGAGAAGGTGGCGTATCACATGCAGAGGTACAGAGCAGGCAGGGTGAAGAAGGAGTGATCCAGCTAAAGGACAGGTCTCCTGGCTTTTGTGCTTATTGTCCTCATCATTATTGTGATTACCCTGGTGTCCTGGTTTCAGTTAGAACAGAATTAATTTTCTTCCTAGTAGCTGGTGGAATGCTGTGTTTTGGCTTAGGATGAGAAGAGTGCTGATAACACCCTGATGTTTTAATTGTTGCAGAGCAGTGCTTATACCAAGCCAAGGACACCTCAGCCTTTTGCTCTGTCCTGCCAACAGGCAGGCTGGGGGTGCAGTAAGAGCTGGGAGGGGACAGACCCAGGACAGGTGACCCAAACTAGCCAAAGGGGTATTCCATACCATCTGACGTCATGCTAAACAATATATAGGGGTGGCTAGCCGGGGGAGGGGGCTGGACTGCTCGGGGTTAAGCTGGGCATCGGTCAGCAGGTGGTGAGCAATTGCATTGTGCATCACTTGTTTGTACATATTATTAGTAGTAGTACTATACTGATACAGTACTGTACTGATACATGCGGTTGTTCCTTCCCAGGTGCAGGACTCTACACTTGTTCTTATTAAACCTCATTTGGTTTCATTCCTGCCCATCTCTCCAGCCTGTCCAAGTCTCTCTGAATGGCAGCACAGCCTTCTGGCGTGTCAGCCACTCCTCCCAGCTTTGTGTCATCGGCGTACTTGCTGAGGGCAGACACTATTCCCTTGTCAAGGTTGTCGATGAAGATGTTGAACAAGACCGGACCCAGCACAGACCCCAGGGGAACACCGCTAGTCACAGGCCTCCAGCCGGACTCTGCTCCTCCGATCACCACCCTCTGAGCTCGGCCGGTCAGCCAGTTCTCAACCCACCTTACTGTCCACTCCTCTATCCCAAACTTTCTCAGCTTTGCTATAAGGATGTCATGGGAGACAGTATCGAAAGCCTTGCTAAAGTCAAGGTAGATGACATCCACTGCTCTCCCCCCATCTACCCAGCTGGTGATGCCATCATAGAAGGCAACGAGATTGGTCGAGCACGACTTCCCCTTGATGAATTCATGCTGACCACTCCTCTTCTTCTTCTCTTCCAATTGCTTGGAGATGGCATCCAGAACAAGCTGCTCCAACACCTTTCCAGGGACAGAGGTGAGACTGACTGGCCTGTAGTTTCACCAGTAGTTTAGAAACCAAATGAGATTTACTAAGAGCAAGTGTAGAGTCCTGCACCTGGGAAGAAACAACCCGAAGTATCAGTACAGGCTGGGGGATGACCTGCTGGAGAGGAGCTCTGAGGAGAAGGACCTGGGGGTCCTGGTGGACAACAGGTTGACTATGAGCCAGCACTCTGCCCTTGTGGCCAAGAGAGCTAATGGGATCCTAGCGTGCATTAAAAGGAGTGTGGCCAGCAGGTCAAGGGAGGTGATCCTTCCCCTCTCCTCTGCCCTGGTTAGGCCTCACCTGGAGTACTGTGTCCAGTTCTGGGCTCCCTGGTAGAAGAAAGACAGGGATCTCCTGGGAAGAGTCCAGCGGAGGGCCACAAAGATGATACGGGGCCTGGAGCATCTTCCCTGTGAGGAGAGGCTGAGATACCTGGGGCTGTTCAGCCTGGAGAAGAGAGGACTGAGAGGGGATCTCCTCAATGTATATAAATATCTGAGGGGTGGGGGACAGAAGGATGTAGCCAACCTCTTCTCAGTGGTTTGTGTGGATAGGACAAGGGGCTATGGCTGCAAGTTACAGCACAGGACATTCCGTACTGACATGTGAAAGAACTTCTTCATGATGAGGGTGACGAAGCATTGGAACAGGCTGCCCAGGGAGGTTGTGGAGTTTCCTTCTCTGAAGACATTCAAGGCCCGTCTGGACGCCCACCTGCGCAGCCTGCTCTGAGGAACCTGCTTTAGCAGGAGGGTTGGACCTGATGATCTTTCGAGGTCCCTTCCAACCCCTACAGTTCTGTGATTCTGTGATTCACGGATCCTCCTTTGTGCCCTTCTTGAAGACCGGAGCGACGTTGGCTGTCCTCCAGTGTTCAGGCACCTCTCCTGTTCTCTAGGACCTAGTCTTCCTTCTACTGTTTACACACTTTAAACAAACAAACAAACAACTTCTTCGTATCCTTTATCTCTTTTGCAAGCTTCATCTCTAGGTGGGCTTTGGCCTTCCTTGTCGCATCCCTGCAGGCCCTGACAACACTTCTATACTCCTCCCAAGAGGACAGGCCCTTTTTCCACATTTCATAGACCTTCCTCTTCCTTTGGATCTTGTCAAGGAGCTCCTTGCTCGTCCACGTAGGTTTCCTGCCCCTCTTCCCCAATTTCCTACTCTTAGGGATGCACCGATCCTGAGCCTGGAAGAATTGCTCTTTTAATGTTGCCCAGCTTTCACAAGTACCCTTGCCTTCTAGTATTCTAGAAGAACTGCACACATTTTCCTCAACTGGTGAACAACGCCATGCTTGATGCACCCCAGGGTGCAGTTGGCCCTCATGGCTGCCAGGGCACACTCTTAACTCACGTTCAACTTGCAGTGCACCAGAACCCCCAGGTCCCTTTCTGTGGGGCTGCTCTCCAGCCTCTTTTCGCCCCGTCAGTAAGCGTAGCCACATGCTATTTCTTTCTCAGGTCTATTTCTTTCTCAACTAAAGCTTCCCATAGTCAGAATCATTTACTCCATTCTGTGCTGCTAAACTAATAATAAATTAAATGGTCTTTCTAGGTTGAACACATTGCTCTTGATCCTTTTGTCTATTCACACTGTTTATTTCACTAATTCAATGTTTATGTCACTATTCACAAGTTAGACCTGCAGCTGCGGTTCCTGCTGCTGTTCCTGCTTCCCGCACCCTTTTAAGGGGAGTTCCTCTAATTAGACTGGGGTTGGGGTGATGTCCAAACACAACTTGGCAGGGGCCATCCCTTTAAAAGATCGAAACCTGAAAGCTTTTTCATGATGATTTGTAATTGCAAAGTGAGTAACTGGTACATGCTTCACATCCATGAGTTGTACATTAACTTGGCTGTTTGGTTTCATGCTCAGTACATAACCAGTATGTGTGCATTGTTTACTGATAAGCTTGTGCTCAGCCAGGTCCAATGCCTCCCAGGCACACCTTGTTCTGACTTCAGGACTTGCAATTCCTCCCTGAGGGGGAGGAAGGGGTTGCTTTCCTATCTGCACCTGGCAGACTTTGTTATTTACCATCTTAATACTAGTCTACATTGCAGCTACTGTGAAGTTGTCTGAAATCAATACCACAACAGCCTGTACCAGGG
Source organism: Aythya ferina (assembly GCF_964211825.1). Taxonomy (NCBI): domain Eukaryota; kingdom Metazoa; phylum Chordata; class Aves; order Anseriformes; family Anatidae; genus Aythya; species Aythya ferina. Next base: position 820,628 of record NC_140297.1, read on the forward strand.
CTTTGGCACCCACCCAGCACAGACGTGAGACCAGGGAGCTGCCTCTTTGAGCGAGAGCTCAGGAGCAGCCCCACATCCACAGAGCATGGCCCTGGGCTCTGGCAGAGTGATGCCGCTGGATGTCCTGCCCTCATGGCACTGCGCTTTGGGACCTGTCCAGCTCCAGGCTTGCGCCAGCAGTAGCCCCAGGCATGGTGCCCAGCGCAGAGAAGGGGTAGGCCGAGAGCCGGCATGGCTCTGCCCTCTGCTGTGCTACTCCCACTGAGCTGCAGGCCGGGGAGGAAAGCCAAGTGTCCCCTGCCCTGTGGCACCCAGGCAACTCTTGGGGACATTGGTCGTGGGGAAGGGAGCCGGGGCAGGCACCAGCCATAAGGCCGGCACAACTAGACCCAGAGATCCAGTCAGCTCCTACAGCTGGCATGGCACGGCTTGGCTTGGCACCGCAAGTGGGGCTCTGCCATCCTCCTCTCCTGCCACACACATGGATGCACAGGGACCGAGTGTGAGGCCAAGGGCAGGGCTGTGTGTTCCTGCTGGCTACCAGGGGCCCACATCCATGCCTCAGAGCGCGCCATGTGCAGGAGGACAAGGGCACCCGTTCAATTGCTCAGCAAGGACAATGAGGTGCTGGTGTTGACCGAAACAGTGGATCCTTTCTCCTATGAAGAAAGGCTGAGAGAGATGGGGATGTTCAGCCTGCGGAAGAGAAGGCTCTGGGAACACCTCATTGGAACCTTTCAGAGCTTAAAGGGGTTTAATAAAGAGGATGGAGAAAAAAAAATTATTCATGTGGATTATGCTGGACAAGGGGGAATGGTCTTAAAATAAAAGAAAATAGCTTTAGGCTAGACATTAGGAGGAAACGCTTCACTGTCAGTGTAGTGAGGCAATGGCACAGGATGCCAAGAGAAGCTGTGGATGCCCCATCCCTGGAGGTGTTCAAGGCCAGGCTGGATGGGCCTTGGCCAACCTCATCTGGGGGGAGGTTTCCTTGTCTGTTTCAGGGGGGTTGGAGTTGGATGATCTTTAAGGTCCCTCCCAACCCCAACCATTCTATGACTCTAAGACCCTTCACCCGGTGTGCAATAAGCCAATTCGCACGCACTCAGGAGAGATATTGCTTTTATTCAGGCCTCAGAGCTCAGTGCACTTTCCACAGATCAAGCACAGCCGATGTCGACTTCCTGGCTCCATGGAGACATTACATTCATGACTATTCAGCGATCTAATACAAATTCATTCTAATTTTCCATGAGTTTTGTGCTCATGTGGCATCATTCTTAATGGCTCCTTTTCAGGCCCTTCTGTGCATGCCTTCCTTTCTGTGGGGGTCCTTGGTGGTGTTCCCCGATGAAGCACCCTAACCCCTTTTATCCATCGATGGCCACATGTCACCGAAGCACAACCTCAGGCTACTTGCTATTGGCAACTTTCCTTGGTTTCTCCCAGAAGGAGCATTCTGTCCCTGAACAAAGGGAGCCTAGGTTACAAGTTAAACATATTTCTTGTCCTGTACTACATATATGATAACTGATTAAAGGGAAGCTCAATAAAAATAGACAATTCCTCTTCGTTTTCAAGGGAGAGTTGGTTCCATTACACTGGGACTTGGGGTCCCGTCTCCGTGTGTGAACGCCTGGTGGGGTGCCCAGAGTCTGGACACAAGAGTATGGGCACTGCTGGAGGCACAAGGATGCCCGCTGAGACATCAGGAAAGTCTTTTTTTGCTGTGCGGGTGTCTGAGCGCTGGCACAGGCTGCCCAGAGCGGTGCTGGGGTCTCCATCCCTGGAGATGTCCAACACCCAGTGGACACGGTCCTGGGCAGCCAGCGCTGGGGACCCTGCCTGGGCAGGGACAGAACACGCGGGGTGCAGAGGGGCCTCCAGTCCCAGGCGTTCAGTGGCTCTGTGGTGCTGAGATTCATCACAGCCGTGCGATAAGGATACCCAGGGTAATCACAATAATGATGAGGACAATAAGCACAAAAGCCAGGACAACTCTCCGGGATGGCCTCCAGCTGAATCGCGCCCTCTTTATCCTGCCTGCTCTGTACCTCGCCATGTGATACTCCACCTGCTCTTCTGTTAAATTGGGCTGCAGGTACATCTCATTGCTGTAGTACCTGTTCCCATTCGCCTGCACCATGCAGCGGACCATCCCCATCAGCTCCATGACCTGGTGGTCCCGTTCGGCTCCAGTTGCCCGGTTGTTGAAGCCGCAGTACCTGTTCCCGCATCTCTCAATCAGCTTGTGGAGAGCTTTGTTGTCAGTACAGGACACATAGTCATGCAGAGATCTCTCCCCCAGCTCTTCCGCGCGGGTGAATATGACAATCGCGTGCCCCAGAACATCAGCTCCAAAGATGTCCTGCAGTCTCTCTGCAGCCTCCTCGTCCTCCTGGGTGAATCGGCCCAGCTGGGTCACCAGCAGCAGCGCGTGGGGGCCCGGGGAGGACAGGCTGATGCACCGAATAATTTCTTGGTGCACCTCACGGCTTGCACCTTCGGGGTTGAAAATGTCGGCCGTGTCAACCACCGTGAAGTCCTCGCCATCCCAGTGCCCCTGTGCACTCGCACAGCTCACGGTCACTGGCTGGGTGGACAGCTTGGACTCAAAGACGCATTCCCCGAGGAGGGTGTTCCCCGTGGCGCTTTTCCCCCCACCAGCCTTCCCGGCCAGGATCAGCCTCATCTCCAAGGCCCCGCCGACCCCGGGCTGCATGTAGACACGACGGACGGCCACGGCCTGGCTGCAGAGACAAAAGCAGACACCCAGGGCTCCGTCAGCAGGCACCCAGATGCTGGGAGCATCACTGACAGCAGAAGGGATTTTCATTAAAAGTGGGGATGGTTTCGAAGCCTCGCTGCTGGCCACTGGAGGCTGCAGGGCTCTGTGTGCCCCCGCTGTGGGAAGGGCTCGGGGGCACTGCAGCTGGGTCAGGCTGCAGTGGCACCGGGACAGACTGGGTCCCCCCTGCATGCCTGGACATCAGAGCAAGAGCAGCGCAACTGGCATCTGTGGATCGCACCGCCGCGTGTGCAGTCACAGCAGTGCACGGACAGCAGCAAGGAACAGAAATTCAAAATAACAGCTGGAGCTGCGAGGTGCTGAGGGGAAACAGAGCCGCTGCTCTGTTTCCTCAGTCTCAGCCTCAGTCTGCAAAGGATTACAGGCACGGGGGAAGGCAGCAAGGCGGCAGGGACCCTCGGGTGGTGGCAGGAACCCTCAGGGCAGTGACACCCGTGCAGCCGCGGCCCCGCGTGGGGCTGAGCACGGTGCCCAGGGACTCCCCCGGGCTGGTGCTGGGGCTGTGCCAAGCATGGGGAGTGAGGAGTGGGGAGAAGGGAAAGAGAGAGGAGGGGACAGTGGAAAGAGCCACTTCCCTGCCCCGCTGCCCTGTGCCAGGTCCCCAGGCACCCTCGGAGCCCTCCCAGCCGGCACGGAGCCTCGCAACCCCTGGCCTCCCGCCCGTACCTTCCTGCACGTCCTGAGCTGGCGTTCGCCTTGTCCCCGCGGGACGCTCACAGCCACCAGGAAGTGACAGCGGAGATGGCCGGTGTCAGCCTGGAGGACTGTGCTCATGCCACAAGGGCAGCACCGGCTCCTCCCGCACCAGCCCCCAGCTTGGTTTCGATTCTGTGCAGCACTGGAGGTGCAGGCAACTCTAACGCTACTTCCTGTAATTCCTGTAATTCCTCCAGAAACAGTCTGGCCTCAGAGTTATTTAACTGCCGCGATGATCTGTGCTTAGTTTTCAAGCAGTTTCTCCTGCTGCTGGTGGGACTGGAGGCAGAGCCCTGACAGAAGAAGGGGCAGGAGACAAGGCAGCTGCAGCCTGCATCGCGGTCAGGAGCTGCGTTCGACCCCGCACACTGCTCAGGGCTGGGACAGACCCCGTACACTGCTCAGGCTCAGGGCTGGAGGTTCAGGTGCCGGATGAGGGCACTGAACTGACGGCGATTCTGGGGGGAGGCTCCTGCTCTAGCTGGGGGCCGTGCACATCCTCTGTGAGCTCGGCAGGTTTCCCAAAGCACTGCAAGGGTTGCCAGTGACCGAGCTGAGTTTCCCTGCCAGCTCCTTGTTCCCCAAGGCATCGGTACCCCCTCCCAAGATGGCCACAAGCAGCTGAGGAGGAGCAGCCCTTGCCCGGGCTGCCCCCATCTGCCACCACGGTGCAGCGAGGCCCAGCCACGCTCCCCTGCCCCTGCGGCCCCTGCTCCTGGGCTGTGCGGGACTGGCAGAAATGTGCCCTGCCCCTGGCACGGGGTGCGGGGCTGCCAAACGCTGCTCCCTGCCTCACGGGGTGCGCAGCCATCTTGTGGGTGCGTGTGTGTGTTTACCCTCGGCTATACAACCACTTCCTGCATGCACACACAGCAGGCAGCACGCACACACCGGGTGTGTTAGTGACCCGACTAAGCGCTTGCCCGTTAGCGACCCGAAGGTTGCACATGCAAAAGACGACCGAAGAGTACTGTGAAATCTATCCCAGCAGATCCAATGGTTATAAAAATGGAGCCGGAGAAGGAGGGAAAAGAGGTGGAACTTATGGTAGATGCACAAGCAACATACTCAGTTTTAAATAAAGCATTAGTATCAGTGGGGAATGATTACATTGTAGTGAAGAGGGCAACTGGCCAATCTGGAATAGCATATTTCTGCAAACCATTGAAATATAAGTATGGGAAACAGTGGGGCATTCACAATTTCCTATACATGCTCAACTCTATGGAGTCATGCCTAGGGAGAGATTTATTGGAAAGATTACGAGCGATCATTTCATTTAAAAATGGGGAGATTATTCTGGAGGTAAATGATCAAAGATACGTGGAAGTGTTGAGTTTGATACTGACAGCTATTGAGACCAAAGAGGAAATTAGTGAGGAAATCCTAAGTCAAATGTTTTCCAGAGTATGATCTAATGTACCAGGGAAGGCGAAAAATGCACTTCAACAGTACCCCTTGAAAAAGGAAGATAGAGAAGGAATTAGCCCGATAATTGATTAACAAACTTAACACCAGAGCTAACTTGGTTTACCATTTTAGACCTGAAGGATGCCTTCTTTTGCCTCCCTCTCCATGAAGCCAGTCAGAAAATCTTTGCATTTGATTGGAAAGGCCCTAAGAGTGGGCGCAAAACACAGCTCACATGGACAAGGTTGCCTCAGGGCTTTAAGAACTCTCCCACCTTGTTTGGAGACCAACTTGCAAAGGACTTGGAGACCTGGGAAGCCCCATCAGGAGAAGGAAGGATGTTGCAGTACGTAGATAACCTCCTAATAGCCACCCAGACAGAAGCATGTGTGGCCTGGACAGTAAGCCTCCTAAACTTTCTGGGACTACAGGGGTACAGGGTATTGAAGCAGAAGGCTCAGGTGGTTAAGTTGATCTACATGGGTTATGAGGTTAGTGCCGGACAACAGACCTTGAAGCAAGATTGTAAAGAAGCGATATGTTAAACCCCAAAACCTGAGACAATGAAAGAACTGTGAACCTTTTTGGGAATGACAGGGTGGTGCAGATTGTGGATCTATAATTACAGATCGCTTGTAAAACCGCTGTATGTGCTCATTGCAAATGGGAACAGGGAACTCCAATGGACAAAAGAGGCCACACAAGCTTAGGACCAACTAAAGAAGGCCCTCATGTCAGCTCTAGCTCTGTGACTCCCAGATGTAAATAAACCATTCTTCCTTTTCTCCCATGAGAAACAAGGGATTGCCCTGGGAACACTAGCACAGGACCTGGGCCCATATCGAACGGCAGTTGCTTATTTTTCTACGCAGTTGGATGCTACCACCAAGGGATGGCTGGGAAGCCTCAAAGCTGTTGCAGCAGTGGTGCTAAATATCCAGGAAGCACGCACGTTCACCTTGGGACAGAAGATAACTGTGCTAGTGTCTCACACAGTGTCCACAGTGCTGGAAGTGGAAGGCGGTCACTGGCTTTCCCCACAAAGGTTCCTGAAATCAGCAGAAACCAAGGGGAGCCAGTAAACCATGACTGCCTGGAGACCATTGAAGCTACCTACTCCAGCCGTCCAGATCTGAAGGACACTCCTTTTGATGATGTGGGAATATGGGAGCAGCTACGTCATCAGTGGAAAACGACATGCTGGGTATGCAGTTACCACTTGCAAAGACGTAATAGAATTTGGAAAATAAACATCTATAGGGACTAAATAATGAGATTATTGGAAGCAGTTCAGCTGCCTGTAAAGGTAGCAATCATGTACATTAAGGCACACCAGAAGGTGAGCTGAGAATTGGAGGAAGGAAATGATCTGGCAGACAGAGAGGCAAAAGAAGCAGCAGAAGGTGAGGTGGCAACTGAGGGAGCCCTGATTCCAGACAGGCAAATTCTCCTCGAGGGTAAGCTTGTATATAACAAAAAGGATAGAAAATTAATCGAAGGTCAGAAGGGAAAATATAACCAAGAGGGATGGGCTATTACCAAAGACGGGAAGGGGAAGCTAGTCATCCCCTCCAATTTACTGTGGTCACTGGTAAAGAAAGAACACCGGAAAACACATTGGGGAATAGATGCTTTGTATAACTATCTAATTGAAAAAAAAATATTGCCAGGAACTTATATGCTACCATCACCCAAATAACTGAACAATGTGATCTTTGTCTCCAGACTAACCCCAAAAATGTCCCCAAACCAAAACTGTGTCAAATTGGAAAAGGCCATGGGCCTGGGCAACAGTGGCAAATTGACCTTTCTGAACTTTCAAGAAAAGGGGGGGATGTTGATATTTACTGGTGTTAACAGACAGATAGCTTTTCAGGATGGCCAGAGGCTTTCCCCACTAGGACTGCCAAAGCCTGAGAGGTAACTAAGTCTCTTGTAGAGAAAACTTTGAAGCCACAGTGGGAAGGACTATACCAGGTGCTCCTTACAGCCCTCACCACAATTAAGATCAAGGAACGGAGTGCCTGGATTCACCATTCTTAAGTGAAGAAAGCTCCAGAACCCCCTGGAAAGTAATGCCAGGTAATGGTGAACTGAAACTAAAGCTCAGTCGAGTAAAATGAGGACATTATGGTCAGGAGTATTTAGTAACATAGTCAGCAGGAGTCTAGTTAACAGAATTGTTTTATTTCTATGGCTTATAAATTGTAGTTGTGATTCAATAAGGTGCCTCTAGGATAATAGAGAATGGTTAGCGGCCTTGGTCCAAAGCTGTAACAACAGAGGATAGAGCATTAATGGAAAGTTAGCAGTTGTGGTTATTTGGTGAACAAATGGTGACCTTTTATATACATTATAAGAATGGCAAAAAATAGGGAAAGAATGGACACACCAAAGAACCGTAGGGGACGAAATTAAAATAGGGTGCTGAATGATTAATGGAACGACCCACGAGAAAGTAACGGGGATTTTAGTAAAACCGATTTCCAAAAGTGGCCAACAAGAAGGTTGCATCTGCCCAGGTAAATCAGATTGCTGGTATAATTTTATATTAACACAGACTGTAGTAATTAGCTGTTTGTTTTTGGCTGTACTTCCTACAACAGTGAGACAAAACTAAAACAGCCCCTACAATCATCCTTAATGGCATTGGGAACTAGCCAATGGCAAGTTTCAAAGGTGTTACCGAGATGGGAAAAGGCTGAAAACCAAGACCACAAACTAATAATAGATGCACTTAGTATGGTTCAAGATAATGCATCTTTAGCTCTTAGTTGTTTACAAGCACAGTTATGGATTCAGGCAACAGCCGCCTTGATCATTAGGGAAGGAAGTGAAGGCATTTTTCCGGCTGAAGTCCAAAAGACTGTTTGGGACAATGCTAATGATTTTGAGAAGTTTCAATCTTGGTGGACTCTGGTAAATTTTACCTATGACCCCATTGTTAACATGGCTACTGCCTTTGTGCTTACTATATGTAATGCCACAGTTTATGTTATCCACCCCATCATTGCACTAGGATTAAACCATGAGGAGACAGTGCTCTGTCCTTCAGAGCATAGAACATGGGCACAGATGGAGAATGGGAGATGGCAGTCTGTAAATCTAGAATCATGTGTTACCTGGAAACAGCAAGGATTTATTTGTGAAAGCAATACAATTGATGCTCAGGATGTATGTCTTGACACGGAGCAAGGTGTCTGCCACTTTGAAATTCATCCAAATACTAGTCAAAAGACTGTGCTTGTATATATCGGTCAAGGCTGTGTGTGTTTAAGAACTGCTTGTGATTTTGTAGAAGTAGATAAGGAGAACATAACTCTCCCTAGCAAAAATCATTCTAACATTTGTATTTGTAACTTTGTTAGAATCGTCGGGTGTCATTTTCTATATTTGGCACCAGTGGTATCCCACCAGTTGATCAAGTCTAACAACACAATGTACACTCTAATCACTGTCCATCATGATACAAAGGCAAAGAGCAAAACAGGACACAAATCACAGCTGGTGGGATACACTCTTTGGATGGTCGCCAACTGCAACTGGGATTTTGAACACATTGTGTCACCCAATTATTGGTTTATAGATATTAGTTGGTATAAGTTTGATATTGTCTTTGTAATATTTGTTTGGAATTGGAAATCGTTACAACGAATGTCTATATTATCTTCCTTGACAAAAGCGCATGGCAAGGCATTGAGGGGTACATACCATAGAGACTGAGAAGAAGAATTTTTGTATTAACTAAAAGAATTTACTAGATTTTCCAGAAAAGGGAGGACTGAATCATTGGGATTAGAAATTAGAGAGTGATCAATTAAGAATGAATAGGTGCTATATTTGCGATGTACTGCGCCTGTGCTGCGCTTAGGCCTCCAGATAACAGGAGCCCTTCGGACCCCAAGAAGCAGATCAAAACAACCTTACGGCCCAGATTGTGACCAAGGCCTCAGAGAACACACGCAAAGAGATGAGGTGAAAAGTTCAACCCTGATGAAGACATCTTACTTCATCCCCACGACCCTCAACGCCCACCACCACAAGGCACTGAGCAAGCACAGACAAGAGGAATGTATGGAAATGACTTCTTGTAGCTAATTATAATACTAAGTGGGGACAGGTTCTGCATATGTATAGGCGTATTGGGAATCTTCATGCATATGTAACTCTTTACTGCATATAACCACGGCAAATTGCCACATTAGGGGTGCACGACTTTTTTGGGACTACCCCCCGTGCTGCCCAGCACTGAATAAACATACCTACTGTACAATCTTAGTGACTGTGGAGTCAGCTTTCCGTGAGTCAGCTGTGAGGTCTCCCCACAGCCTTCTCCTTTAGCAGCCTCCTCATTCAGTCAGCCGGGTGCAGTGCTGCTGAGGGTGAGGCTGGGTTTGCGTCCTCGTGCAGCCTCACGCATGCTTGTGCACGCAGTGCACGGGCCCTCTCAGGAGGCCACAGGCTCGAGGATTTCCCAAGGCTGCCTCTCCTCTTCCCACTCCTTAGGCTGTACTGTGCCAGGCTCAGGGCAGATGAGGCAGCAGCCGCTGGTTACAGCTGGAGGCACAGCACAGGGTGCAAAGTCCTGCCCCAAAACCTCGCTATCTGTGTGCCTGAGCCAGCTCTGGCCCTGCTGGGGCCGTGCAGGGCAGGCCGAGGGCCTGGGGTGATCCAGCACAGAATCCAGTGGGTGTTTTTTGCTCAGCACGTGACTTCTTGTAAACGGAGTGCTTCAACCTGGCCATTTGAGCACTCTGTGCATTCCTGGGCTGCTGGGGAGCTGTGGCATGCACTTCTACTTTCTTTTCCTGCCTTTGGAAGAGGTCTGGGTGCTGGCCCTCTGAGGCAACCTTGTCCATACTCCTCTGGGGTCCCTCGTGTTGCTCCTGATGGTCCCCGGGGACCGCTGCTGGGGCCGCTAACCCTAATTCCCGTGTTTTTGCAGTAAAAAGCCTTTCCTTGTCACCCCTGGGAGCATGGCGTGCAGGGGATGTCCCGGCACCACAGGGCTGTGGGGTTCAGACACGTGTCTCTGGTTGTTCCCCCAGGACCCAAGCTGAACGTCCTGCTCGTGGGCAAAACTGGAAGTGGGAAGAGTGCGACAGGGAACACCATCCTTGGGAAGAAAGCATTTGAATCTATGGTGTCAGCAGATTCAGTGACCAAGAACTACAGTTCAGCCACTGCCTCACTCCGTGGAAGAGAAATTGCCGTTATCGACACTCCTGGCCTTTTTGACACCCAGAGAGCCAATAGGGAAACAGCTGAACTGATTGGAAATGCTCTTCGTCACTTCTATGGAGGGGTGCATGCTATCATCTTGGTGATGCAACTGGCCCACATCAGTAAAGAAGAGGTGGAAGTGGCTGAGTGGGTGACAAAGATTTTCCATACTGAAGCACAGAAGTACACGATCCTGTTATTCACCCGAGCAGAAGATCTTGGGAGTCCAGATGATATCCGCGATTTCGTGGAAACAAGCACATACCTCAAGGGGATGGCCAGAAAATGTGGAAATAGGTACATTGCTTTCAGCAACATAGCAGCAGAGCAGAGAAGGAAACAGCAGGTTGCAGACCTCATTAAAATTATTGATGCGATGGTAAAGGAGAACAAAGATGCTCCGTGTTACACGCGAGAAATGCTGGAGAAAGACACACGGACGGCTTTTGAAAAGTATTGTACCTCTAGCCAACAAGGGTTTGGGCAGACAGGCGATGTATCCTCTCTTGTGCCTTTCCTGCTGCGCTCTGAAGATCACTCTCTCCTTCCTCTCTTGATGTTTCCTCCTGTCCTGTCACTGACCTACCTTTTCCCCTGGCCCGTGCCATCGCTCTCCTGACAGGCTGCGAGAGTGCAATGGGTGTCTGGCGACGTGTAATTACAGAATCACAGAATCCCAGAATTTCTAGGTTGGAAGAGACCTCAAGATCATCGAGTTCAACCTCTGACCTAACACGAACAGTCCCCACTAAACCATATCCCTAAGCTCTACATCTAATCGTCTTTTAAAGACCTCCAGGGATGGTGACTCCACCACTTCCCTGGGCAGCCTGTTCCAATGTCTAACAACCCTTTCAGTAAAGAAGTTCTTCCTATGATCCAACCTAAAACTCCCCAGGCACAACTTAAGCCCATTCCCCCTCGTCCTGTCACCAGGCACGTGGGAGAACAGACCAACCCCCACCTCACTACAGCCTCCTTTAAGGTACCTGTAGAGAGCAATAAGGTCTCCCCTGAGCCTCCTTTTCTCCAGGCTGAACAAGCCCAGCTCCCTCAGCCGCTCCTCGTAGGACTTGTTCTCCAGGCCCCTCACCAGCTTCGTCGCCCTTCTCTGGACCCACTCCAGCACCTCGATGTCCTTCTTGTAGCGAGGGGCCCAAAACTGAACACAGTACTCGAGGTGCGGCCTCTCCGGAGCCGAGTACAGGGGGACAATCACCTCCCTAGCCCTGCTGGCCACACTGCTTCTTATGCAAGCCAGGATGCTGTTGGCCTTCTTGGCCACCTGAGCACACTGCTGGCTCATATTCAGCCGACTATCCACCATCACTCCCAGGTCCTTCTCCACCAGGCAGCTCTCCAACCACTCATCTCCCAGCCTGTAGCTCTGCTTGGGGTTATTGCGCCCCAGGTGCAGGACCCGGCACTTGGCCTTGTTGAACTTCATGCAGTTGACCTCAGCCCATCGGTGCAGCCTATCCAGATCCTCCTGCAGAGCTTTCCTACCCTCGAGCAGATCGACACACGCACCTAACTTGGTGTCATCTGCAAACTTACATAGGGTGCACTCAATGCCCTCATCCAGATCATCGACGAAGATATGAAAGAGGACCGGCCCAAGCACCGAGCCCTGGGGAACGCCACTAGTGACTGGCCTCCAACTGGACTTGACTCCAATTCTCTTCTGCTGCTCTGTCTATACATTGCTCTGTCACCACCCATTGTGCTGGGAAGCCGGAGACCTTGGCTGGGTGGCACAGAGCTGCACTGCCCTGCTGGCAGCACCACTGCGCTGACTCTCTTCTCCCTGGTCTGAAGACACGGCAAGCTGAAAGCAACGGGAACATCAGGGCTGTGAGATGTGCCCCCTCAGAGCACAGGTCAGCCTGGAGCGCTGCTTCTGATATCAAAGGCACTTGTCCTCCCCGTGGCAGCCAGGGCTCTAGGAAATTCTCTGGGCTTCGGGAGGGTTCGTGGTACCAGCCTTGGTCCCTCTGCAGTGGGATGCTGCTGGTGTCGCTGGCTGTGCTGCCCCTGCCTTCGCTGGGCAATGCGAGTAATTGTATGTGATCGCTGGGTCTACAGAAGCTCATCTAATAAATGCTCACCTAATAAATGCTAATAAATGTCCATAAATGCTGAGCCTTGCTGTGTGGAGAGGCGCCCTTCAGTGCACTGTGACCCGCAGTGCTGAAACAGCCGTTTGGGAGGGTGGAGAATGGTCCAGGTGCATTCAGGATCAGGCCCAAGCTGCAGCTCCCCCCAGGCTGGTGTTTGGTGGTGGCCATGAGCTGTGCAAGGGCGCGAGGTCTCACTGCTTGCCAGGCGAGTGCAGCAGGCAGGGGAAGCTCTGTGGCCATACCTGAGCGTGGGGCTGGGGGAGTGCTCGGGAGGGGGCTGCCTGACTCATCCCAGGTTCTTCTCCCACCCAGAAAGGCTGCGGAAAGCAGCCTAGGAGGGGGGAGGAATCCCAGAACGCCAGGCTGACCTCTTCCTCAAGCGAAGGAGGTAGAAGGAAGTAAGGGAAGGGAACCGGGGCAGGCACCCGCACTACGGCAGGCACCACTTGGCCCAGAGATCCACTCTGCTCCTGAACCTGGAACGACATGGCTTGGCTTGGCACAGGAAGAAGGGTTTTGCCATCCTCCGCTCACACCACACATGTGGATGCACAAGGACCAAGTGCCAGGCATGATTGTAATGTGTCATGATGTAAGTTTGTAGATGGCACCAAGCTAAGTGGTGCAGTCAGCACAAGAGAAGGAAGGGATGCCATCCAAAGAAGGCTCCGTGGAGACCTCATTGTGGCCTTTCAGTGCTCGAAGGGTTCTTATAAAAAGGATGGAGAGGGACTCTTTAATTGTGTAGATAATGATAGGACAAGGGGGAATGGTTTTAAACTGAAAGAGGGGAGATTTAGATTGGATGTTAGGAAGAAATTCTTCACTCAGACGGTGGTGAGGCACATGTTGCCAAGAGAAGCTGTGGATGCCCCATCCCTGGAGGTGTTCAAGGCCAGGCTGGATGGGCCTTGGCCAACCTCATCTGGGGGGAGGCAGCCTTGTCTGTTTCAGGGGGGTTGGAGTTGGATGATCTTTAAGGTCCCTCCCAACCCCAACCATTCTATGACTCTATGATCCTTCACCCCGTGTGCAATAAGCCAATTCGCACGCACTCAGGAGAGATATTGCTTTTATTCAGGCCTCAGAGCTCGGTGCAGTTTCCACAGATCAAGCACAGCTGATGTCGACTTCCTGGCTACATGGAGATATGGAATTCATGACTATTCAGCGATCTAATACAAATTCATTCTAATCTACCTGAGTTTTGTGCTCATGTAGCATCATTCTTAATGGCTGCTTTTCAGGAACTTCTGCGCATGCCTTCCTTTCTGTGGGGGTCCTTGGTGGTGTTCCCTGATGAAGCACCCTAACCCATTTTATCTATTGATGGAGTGATAATAATCTCAATAATTTTCTTAGATGGGACCTTCCATGAAGCTATTTTAATCGCGATTGCAATGGTGGGCATCCTTGTGAGGAAAATCTCAAATAATTTTCTTCAGACAGGATGTTCTGTGAAGCTATTTTATTCATGATTGCAGTGGCAGGCGTCCTGCCAGTTAGGAGCGCATTATAGTAAACACATCATAATCTTTTATTCCCTATTACCCGACACCTCATTGCCTCCCCTGTTTCCTCATTCTCTGAGTACTACAGGTTCACAAGCTACTCAACACTTCTTTATACCATACGCGTACAATTTTTCTTTTTTTGAACCCTTTAATTTCTCCCTTTTCCTTTTTTTTTTTTTTTCTTATGTTTTAAGAACCTGTGATCTTTGTTTTACTATTCCCACACTGCTCATCCTGTTTTTCTCAAGCTTCCACCTCATTTTGGAACAGTGCAGCCTTCTACTGTCCACTTACCTACTGTGCATTTCTCCTTATTATGACCACACAACTACCTTGGAATACAGAAAAGTAATTCTCTACTACAAAAGCACAACTTAGTTTCTCACATCCTGCAAGCAGCAGCGCACAGCACAAGTTTTCAATAACCCTGAATCCCCTATTACCCAACACCTGATTTCTCCCTGTTTCCTCACTGGTTGAGTACTACAGATTCACAACTTACTTGACCCACTTCTATACCATATAGGTACAATTTTATTTGACCAGCCATTAATTTCTCCTTTTCCTTTTTTCCTTTTTTTTTTTTTTTTTTTTCCTTCTTCTCTGTGATTAGAGGGCCTGTGACTCTTGTTTTTACTTATTTTGCACTACTCCTTCCATTTTTCTTAGCTATGCTTCTTATGTTGGGACAGTGGGACCTTCCCCTTTATCTGCTTAACTAGTGCTATGCTGCTGTCATGGCTGCACAATCACATTTCAATATGCAATGTTAGTGGATATTCCACTGCAAAAGCAACTTCTATTGCAAAAATACAACCTTGTTTCTCAAAATCGTCACGTCACCTAAGCACAACCTCAGGCTACTTGCTATCGGCAACTTTCCTTTGTTTCTCCCAGAAGGAGCATTCTGTCCCTGATGAAAGGGAGCCTAAGTTAAAACGTAACCATATTTTTTGTCCTGTACTGCATATATGATAACTGATTAAAGGGAAGCTCAATAAAAATAGACAATTCCTCTTCTTTTCCAAGGGATAGTTGGTTCCATTGCACCAGGACAAGGAGTCATCTGCAAGATGGGCAGAGGCTGGGAGCTGGGGCTGCTCAGCCTGGGGAAGGGGGTTCGGGGGTTCTGTCTGTGTGTGTGAACGCCTGGTGGGGTGCCCAGAGCCTGGCCACAAGGCCATGGACACACGCTGCAGGCACAAGGACGCCCGCTGAGACATCAGGAAAGTCTTTTTTTGCTGTGCGGGTGTCTGAGCGCTGGCACAGGCTGCCCAGAGTGGTGCTGGTGTCTCCATCCCTGGAGATGTCCAACACCCAGTGGACACGGTCCTGGGCAGCTGGAGCGGTGTCCAGAGGTGCCTCCAGCCCCAGGCGTTCAGTGGCTTTGTGGTGCTGGGATTCATCACTTCCACCAAATAAGAAAAATAATGACAACCACCGCAATGGCAAGGAGAATCATCCCACAAATCACAATAGGTCTCCTGTAAGACAGATTGAAAAACCCAATACTTTTCCTGCATGCTCTGTACATCGCCATGTGATACTCCACCTTCTCTTCTGTTAAAATGGGATCCAGGTACATCTCATTGCTGTAGTACCTGTCCCCATTCACCCGCACCATGCAGCGGACCAACCCCATCAGCTCCGCAACCTGTCTGTCCCTTTCGGCTCCAACTGCCCGGTTGTTAAAGCCACAGTACCTGTTCCCGCACCTCTTGATCAGCTCACGGAGAGCCCTGTTTTTGGAATACTTCACATAATCTTGCAGTGACCCCCCCACGAGCTCTTCCGCACGGGTAAATATGACGATCGTGTGCCCCAGAACATCAGCTCCAAAGATGTCCTGCAGTCTCTCTGCAGCCTCCTCGTCCTCCTGGGTGAATCGGCCCAGCTGGGTCACCAGCAGCAGCGCGTGGGGGCCCGGGGAGGACAGCCTGATACAGCGAATAATTTCTTGGTGCACCTCACTGCTGGCACCTCCAGGGTTGAAAATGTCGGCCGTGTCAACCACCGTGAAGTCCTCGCCATCCCAGTGCCCCTGTGCACTCGCACAGCTCACGGTCACTGGCTGGGTGGACAGCTTGGACTCAAAGACACGCTTCCCGAGGAGGGTGTTCCCCGTGGCGCTTTTCCCCCCACCAGCCTTCCCGGCCAGGATCAGCCTCATCTCCAAGTCCCCGCCGACCCCGGGCTGCATGTACACACGACGGACGGCCACGGTCACACTGCGGAGACAAAAGCAGACACCCAGGGCTCCGTCAGCAGGCACCCAGATGCTGGGAGCATCACTGACAGCAGAAGGGATTTTCACTAAAAGCGGGGATGGTTCTGAAGCCTCGTTGCTGGCAACTGGAGGCTACGGGGCTCTGTGTGCCCCCGCTGTGGGAAGGGCTCGGGGGCACCGCAGCTGGGTCAGGCTGTGGTGGCACCGGGACAGACTGGGGCCCCTGGATCGCGCTGCCACGTGTGCAGCCACAGCAGTGCACGGACAGCAGCAAGGAACTGAAATTCAAAATAAAAGCTGTAGCCGTGAGGTGCTGCGGCTCTGTTTCCTCAGTCTCAGTCTCAGGAATTGCAGGCACAGGATTACAGGCACAGGGGAAGGCAGCAAGGCGGCAGGGACCCTCGGGTGGTGGCACGAACCCTCAGGGCAGTGACACCCGTGCAGCCGCGGCCCCGCGTGGGGCTGAGCACGGTGCCCAGGGACTCCCCCGGGCTGGGGCTGTGCCCATGCCGAGCATGGGGAGTGAGGAGTGGGGAGAAGGGAAAGAGAGAGGAGGGGACAAGGGGAAGAGCCACTTCCCTGCCCCGCTGCCCTGTGCCAGGTCCCCAGGCACCCTCGGAGCCCTCCCCGCCGGCACGGAGCCTCGCGGCCCCTGGCCTCCCGCCCGTACCTTCCTGCACGTCCTGCGCTGACGTTCGCCTTGTCCCCGCGGGACGCTCACAGCCACCAGGAAGTGACAGCGGAGATGGCCGGTGTCAGCCTGGAGAACTGTGCTCATGCCACAAGGGCAGCACCGGCTCCTCCCGCACCAGCCCCCAGCTTGGTTTCGATTCTGTGCTGCCCTGGAGGTTCAGACAGCTCTAACGCTACCTCCTGTACTTCCTCCAGAAACAGTCCGGCCTCAGAGTTATTTAACTCCCGCGATGATCTGTGCTTAGTTTTCAAGCAGTTTCTCCTGCTGCTGGTGGGACTGGAGGCAGAGCCCTGACAGAAGAAGGGGCAGGAGACGAGGCAGCTGCAGCCTGCACCGTGGTCAGGGACTAGGATTTCCCGAGGCTGCCTCTCCTCTTCCCACTCCTTAGGCTGTGCTGTGCCAGGCTCAGGGCAGATGGGGCAGCAGCCGTTGGTTACAGCCGGAGGCACAGCGCAGGGTGCAAAGTCCTGCCCCAAAACCTCCCTATCTGTGTGCCTGAGCCAGCTCTGGCCCTGCTGGGGCTGTGCATTGCAGGCCGATAGCCTGCGGTGATCCAGCACAGAATCCAGTGGGTGTTTTTTGCTCAGCACGTGACTTCTTGTAAAGGGAGTGCTTCAGCCCGGCCGTTTGAGCACTCTGTGCATTCCTGGGCTGCTGGAGAGCTGCAGAATGCACTTCTACTTTCTTTTTCTGCCTTCATGCTGCTCCTGATGGTCCCAGGGGACCGCTGCTGGGGCCTTGGGGCCGTGGGCTGCCCACACCGTGGTGTCGAGGCCTGGTGGGGAAGCCGGAGCTAGTCTTGGGGCTAGGGGGGCACACCGACAGCTGTCTGACACCGAGCCCAGACGAGCTGCTCCCGGCTCTGCGCAGGCTGCATTAGAGTTGAAGCTGCCCAGCAGCATGGGGGACAATAAAAAAGGCTTTTTGAAGTAGATTAATGGGAAAAGGAGGAGCAGAGCAAACGTTGGTCTGATAGATGATGAGCACGGTCGCCTCACAATGAGGGACATATTCAAAGCAGAGACATTGAACGCATTTTTCACCTCTGCCTCTGTCTTGAACACCAATGATGGGCTCTGAGGCCCCAGCTACCCACAGCTGGGGGATGGCGAGAGCCAGCATGACAAACTCCCAGTTAACCCTCAACCTGTGCAGACTGGCTGCTCCACCTGGATGCATACAAGCCAATGGGGCCTGATGGGATTCGTCCCAAAGTCCTCTGAGAACTAGCTGGTGTCAGCTAGATCATTGTCATTGCCATTCAACAATATGAAGTTTAACAAGAGTTTGACATTTTTGGTCTGTTCTCCCACGTGCCTGGTGACAGGACGAGGGGGAAAGGGCTTAAGTTGTGCCAGGGGAGTTTTAGGTTGGATCTTAGGAAGAACTTCTTTACCGAGAGGGTTGTGAGGCGTTGGAACAGGCTGCCCAGGGAAGTGGTGGAGTCACCATCCCTCGAAGTCTTTAAAAGACGTTTAGATGTAGAGCTTAGGGATATGGGTTAGTGTTCGTGTTAGGTCAGAGGTTGGACTCGATGATCTTGAGGTCTCTTCCAACCTAGAAATTCTGTGTGTGTGTGAAGAGCAAGTGTCGGATTCTGCACCTGGGAAAGGGCAACAGAGCAACCCTGGTTATACAGACTGGGGGACGGGACGCTGGAGAGCAGCCAGAAGAAAGGATTCTGGGGGTTTGGATCGACAGCAAACTGAGCACAAGCCAGCAGCGTGCCTTGGTGGCCAAGAGGGCCAACCATATCCTGGGCTGCATCAAGGACAGCACTGTAGGTCAAAGGAAGTGATCGTCCTGCTCTGCTCTGAGCTGGTGCGGCCCCACCTCGAGTACTGAGTGCAGCTCTGAGCACCACAGTACAAGAAAGATAAAAAACTGTTAGAGAGCGTCCAAAGAAGGGCAACAAAGGTGGTGAAGGGTCTAGAGGGGAAGACATATGAGGAGCGGCTGAAGTTGGTTGGATTGTTCAGCATGGAGAAGAGACGAGGGGAGGCCTCATGGCGGCCTGCAGCTCCCTCACGAGGGGAGCGGAGGGGCAGGCGCTGAGCTCTGCTCTCTGGGGACAGCAACAGGACCCGAGGGAACGGCATGGAGCTGGGACAGGGAGGGTCAGGCTGGGGGTTAGGGAAAGGGTCTGCACCCAGAGGTGGTCGGGCACTGGGACAGGCTGCCCAGGGACGTGGGCACGGCCCCGAGATTGATGGAGCTCAAGGAGTGTTTGGACACCGCTGTCACACACAGGGGCTGGTCCTTTGGGGACCCAGGAGTTGGACTCGATGATCCTTATGGGTCCCTTCTAGCTCAGATATTCGATCATTCCGTGATATTAAGTAATCAGCATGTTTTTCATGTCTGAGAGTCAAAAATTAACACAGCAGTTTGGTTTAAAGTTCAGTAGGTAATCAGAATGTGCATCACATCTAGGAGTCCTAAAAAGACTTTGTCAATTGTCCTTAAGGACCAACTGGAATTAAAATATTGACATATACGTATACATTCACACATACATGCATATCTATACGTTTATAGACCATTTCTGGGATGGTAAATAACAAGGTCTGCCAGGTGCAGATAGGAAAGCAACCCCTTCCTCCCCCTCAGGGAGGAACTGCAAGTCCTGAAGTCAGAACAAGGGATGTCCGGGAGGCGTTGGACCTGGCTGAGCAAAAGCTTATCAGTAAACAAGGCGCACATACTGGTTATGTACCGAGAGTGAAACCAAACTGCCAAGTTAATGTACAACTCACGGATGTGAAGCACTTACCAGTTACTCGCTTTGCAAATCACCATGAAAAAGGTTTCGGGTTTTGATCTTTTAAAGGGATGGCCTCTACACCAGGTCCCTGGGTGGCTGCAGGAGAAAGCAGCACCCTCCCCGTGAGGCTCAAGCGGCACCCAGGCACACGCATGCCCTGGGCCACCTCGAAACCTTTGGGGTTAGTTGTCCACTTCGCTGTCTGCATTTCAGCATTAGCCTCGCAGTGCTGCTCTGCTTCTAACCCAGCGTGCTTCCCCGGGCCCCCTTGCCTGTGCTCCAGTGTTTGAATGCAAAAATTGGCTGGAAATGAGAAGTGTGGCAGAGGAGGGGAGCAGGCGCAGCCTTGGCTTGTTCTTGTGGCGACCCCCCCTACCCACACCACTGCTGCTGCTCTTAACACAGCAACAGACACGCCCCGGGTGGAGGTGCTCACAGGGCCTGCATTTTGCCTTAATCCTAAGGTTAAATGCTCATTTTCTTGCCATTCTAAGCAAGCGGTGCAGAATTATTACAGGGCTGCTTGCATTTCAAGCCTTCTTCCAGGTCAGCAGAAGTATTCTGTACCCCCAGGAAATGTGTTGGGGCCCTCAGAGTCTCCAGCAGTTTGTGGCACACAGCCCCCAACCCCTCCAACACACTTCTTCTGCCCCTTCCCTTTGAGGAGTGGCTGAAGGAGCTGGGGTTGCTCAGCCTGGAGAAGAGGAGGCTCAGGGGCAACCTTATCGCTCTCTACAGGTTCCTTAAAGGAGGCTGTAGCGAGATGGGGTTGGTCTGTTCTCCCACGTACCTGGTGACAGGATGAGGGGGAACAGGCTAAAGTTGTACCAGGGGTGCTTTAGGTTGGCTATTAGGAAGAACTTCTTTACCGAGAGGGTTGTGAGGCATTGGGATGGGCTGCCCAGGGAAGTGGTGGAGTCACCATCCCTGGAGGTGTTTAAAAGACGTTTAGATGTAGAGCTCAGTGTTATGGGTTAGTGGAGGACTGGTTACTGGTAGATAAGAGGATGGACTGGGTGATCCTGGAGGGCTCTTCCAGTCTAGATGGTTCTGGGATTCTGTGATTCCTCTTGTCATGCAAGGCATGGGGACAGCCAGGAGTCAGCACTGGATGCCTTCAGGACACGCTGGGATGGTTTTAGGATAGCAATGATACTGCTTATGCCACTGGAGGTCACTGGTACATTTACACACACGGATACCCATACAGCACTACCTACAACGCAGCTATTACACTAACTCTGGTATTTCCTCCAGTAACAATTCAACCTCAGAGTTATTTAATTGCAGAGATGCACGGTCTGTGTTTAGCTCTGAAGCAGTTTCTGTCGCTGTGATCTCTTGAGGAAGAAGTCAGCCTGGCGTTCTGGGATTCCTCCCCCCTCCTAGGCTGCTTCCCGCAGCCTTTCTGGGTGGGAGAAGAACCTGGGGTGAGTCAGGCAGCCCCCCCGAGCACTCCCCCAGCCCCACGCTCAGGTATGGCCACAGAGCTTCCCCTGCCTGCTGCACTTGCCTGGCAAGCAGTGAGACCTCGCGCCCTTGCACAGCTCATGGCCACCACCAAACACCAGCCTGGGGGGAGCTGCAGCTTGGGCCTGATCCTGAATGCACCGGGACCATTCTCCACCCTCCCAAACGGCTGTTTCAGCACTGCGGGTCACAGTGCACTGAAGGGCGCCTCTCCACACAGCAAGGCTCAGCATTTATGGGCATTTATGGGCATTTATTAGCATTTATTAGGTGAGCATTTATTAGATGAGCTTCTGTAGACCCAGCGATCACATACAATTACTCGCGTTGCCCAGCGAAGGCAGGGGCAGCACAGCCAGCAACACCAGCAGCATCCCACTGCAGAGGGACCAAGGCTATCACCACGAACCCTCCCGAAGCCTGGAGAAGTTCCTAGAGCCCTGGCTGCCACGGGGAGTACAAGTGGCTTTGATCTCGGAAGCACTGCTCCAGGCTGACCTGTGCTCTGAGGGGGCACATCTCACAGTCCTGATGTTCCCGTTGCTTTCAGCTTGCCGTGTCTTCAGACCAGGGAGGAGAGAGTCAGCGCAGTGGTGCTGCCAGCAGGGCAGTGCAGCTCTGTGCCACCCAGCCAAGGTCTCCGGCTTCCCAGCACAATGGGTGGTGACAGAGCAATGCAGAGACAGAGCAGCAGAGGAGAATTACACGTCGCCAGACACCCATTGCACTCTCGCAGCCTGTCAGGAGAGCGATGGCACGGGCCAGGGGAAAAGGTAGGTCAGTGACAGGACAGGAGGAAACATCAAGAGAGGAAGGAGAGAGTGATCTTCAGAGCACGGCAGGAAAGGCACGAGAGAGGAAACATCGCCCGTCTGACCAAAGCCTTGTTGGCTAGAGTATAGTACAATACTTTTCAAAAGCCGTCCGTGTGTCTTTCTCCAGCATTTCTCGCGTGTAACACGGAGCATCTTTGTTCTTCTTTACCATCGCATCAATAATTTTAATGAGGTCTGCAACCTGCTGTTTCCTTCTCTGCTCTGCTGCTATGTTGCTGAAAGCAATGTACCTATTTCCACATTTTCCTGCCATCCCGCTGATGAATTTGTTTGATTCCACAAAATCGTGGATATCATCTGGACTCCCAAGTTCTTCTGCTCGGGTGAATAACAGGATTGTGTACTTCTGTGCTTCAGTATGGAAAATCTTTGTCACCCACTCAGCCACTTCCACCTCTTCTTTACTGATGTGGGCCAGTTGCATCACCAGGATGATAGCATGCACCCCTCCATAGAAGTGACGAAGAGCATTTCCAATCAGTTCAGCTGTTTCCTTATTGGCTCTCTGGGTGTCAAAAAGGCCAGGAGTGTCGATAACGGCAATTTCTCTTCCACGGAATGAGGCAGTGGCTGAACTGTAGCTCTTGGTCACTGAATCTGCTGACACCATAGATTCAAATGCTTTCTTCCCAAGGATGGTGTTCCCTGTCGCACTCTTCCCACTTCCAGTTTTGCCCACGAGCAGGATGTTCAGCTTGGGTCCTGGGGGAACAACCAGAGACACGTGTCTGAACCCCACAGCCCTGTGGTGCCGGGACATCCCCTGCACGCCATGCTCCCAGGGGTGACAAGGAAAGGCTTTTTACTGCAAAAACACGGGAATTAGGGTTAGCGGCCCCAGCAGCGGTCCCCAGGGACCATCAGGAGCAACACGAGGAACCCCAGAGGAGTATGGACAAGGTTGCCTCAGAGGGCCAGCACCCAGACCTCTTCCAAAGGCAGAAAAAGAAAGTAGAAGTGCATGTGGCAGCCCCCCAGCAGCCCAGGAATGCACAGAGTGCTCAAACGGCCGGGCTGAAGCACTCCCTTTACAAGAAGTCACATGTTTAGCAAAAAACACCCACTGGATTCTGTGCTGGATCACCCCAGGCCCTCGGCCTGCCCTGCATGGCCCCAGCAAGGCCAGAGCTGGCTCAGGCACACAGATAGGGAGGTTTTGGGGCAGGACTTTGCACCCTGCGCTGTGCCTCAGGCTGCAACCAGCGGCTGCTGCCCCGTCTGCCCTGAGCCTGGCACAGCACAGCCTAAGGAGTGGGAAAAGGAGAGGCAGCCTTGGGAAATCCTCGAGCCCGTGGCCTCCCCAGAGGGCCCGTGCACCGCGTGCACAAGCGAGCATGAGGCTGCATGAGGACGCAAACCCAGCCTCACCCTCAGCAGCACTGCACCCAGCTGAATGAATGAGGAGGCTGCTAAAGGAGAAGGCTGTGGGGAGACCTCACAGTGGCCCTCGGTGCCTGCAGGGGCTGCAGGAGGGCTGGGAGGGAGTCTTGGGCAGGTGGTGTAGGGATAGGACACAGGGTGATGGCTCTAAGGTAGAAGAGGGCAGATTTAGGTTAGAAATTCAAAATCTTTCACAGTGAGGGATTTGAGGCCTGGCGCAGGCTGCCCCCAGGAGCTGTGGGTGCCCCATCCCTGGCAGTGCACAAGGCCAGGCTTGATGGGGCTGGCGGCAGCCACTCTGTGGCTCTGTGACCATGGGACTCTAAGCTGCTGCGTGCAGTGCATAAGGCGCTCACCTTCCATCTTAGCGTCTGCCATTTTGAGCCCACTCCGAGGGGAAGCCTGAAAGAAGAATAAGGGATTTTGAGCGAGGTTTGCCAAAGTCTCCCGTGCTCCCCCCACAGCGGTAACAAGGCCGATGATGGTCACCAGGCCGTCGGGTCGGTAACACACCTGGTGTGTGTGTGCTGCCTGCTGTGTGTGCATGCAGGAAGTGGTTGTATAGCCGAGGGTAAACGCACGCACGCATGCACCCACAAGATGGCTGCGCACCCCGTGAGGCAGGGAGCAGCGTTTGGCAGCCCCGCACCCCGTGCCAAGGGCAGGGCACATTTCTGCCAGCCCCGCACAGCCCAGGAGCAGGGGCCGCAGGGGCAGGGGAGCGTGGCTGGGCCTCGCTGCACCGTGGTGGCAGATGGGGACAGCCCGGGCAAGGGCTGCTCCTCCTCAGCTTGGGAGGGGATCCCGATGCTTTGGGGAACGAGGAGCTGGCAGGGGAACTCAGCTCGGTCACTGGCAACCCTTGCAGTGCTTTGGGAAACCTGCTGAGCTCACAGAGGATGTGCACAGCTACCAACTGGAGCAGGGGCCTCCCCCCAGAATCGCCGTCAGTTCAGTGCCCTCATCTGCCCCTGTTTCAGCTCTGGACTCTGCCTCGAGTGATTTCAGCAAGATAAACTGCTCCAAAACTAAGCACAGACTATACACTACTCAAAGTAAACTCAAATCACGTCACTAAATAATTCAGTCATTACTGGAGGAATTACTCCATCCACAGCAAAGCCACACCAATTCTCAGCTGTCTTTTCTCTGCTTCCCTGCCAGCTAGCTCAGGCTTAGCAGTTCCTAAAGTACCCCCAAATGCCGAGACCCTTCAGAGCCACCCCGTGCACAGACCGCTCACTTCGCATGGCTCCAGCAGCGGCTGCTGTGCTTGCCTCTTACCTCCTCAGGTTGCAGTGCTTGGGCCAGGTGCAATACAGTTCACGTCTTGCCCCTGACCGTGTCCTCAGCTCTCTGCTTTCTGTTCCTTGCCAGCACGAGAACGATGCTTTATCACCTAACCACACGTGGCAGCCCCAGCCCAGGCAGACAATCCACCCAGACCCATGGGTACCCACGCCCTTCATTTGAGCTGAGAGATGCTCGTGCCCTGACGAGCCCTGGGTTGCACCAACCAGCCTCCATTTGAGCCTCCGGGGCTCGGCATCACGGTAAGAAACAGATGTGCAATGAAACAACTAGAATCCGTGTCAGCTGGGAAATCCCACAACAGAACCAGCATGAAGAACAAACCACAGCTAAAACAAAAAGCTCAGACAGGTACTACATTTTAACACCCCCAAGAAGACTGTTCTGTCCACAAAACAAGCAAAAAATTAAGAATGGCTTCAGTAATCAGAAGGTATGTGAAAAGTTCATATGGCACGCTTAGGGGGAAATATATTTAAAAGCTTGATTGTAACTTAAATGAGTCAATTTCTTCCTAGAAACTTTAAGGCAGGACGGAGAACTTTTTCACCCTTTTGATATTCCTATGGTGCAGACACCCTTGTGAAGTCAACGCTCCTGTGAGGACCCAGCGAGTGCTACCAGAACAGACACTCCTGAAGACAAGGAGTTTGTTAAATCACCCTTACAGAAATGCAATCAGGATTTCCATTCTCCAGGGACTTTCTGTTCTCACTTGGAAACAAATACTGGCTGAACTTTACTTAAGGAAGTAATAACCCCCTCCCTGAAAGCAGGCATTACAACCTTTTTTTCTTTGTTCTCCCTGGAATGACAGTAGCAGCATTTCAGACAACTCACCAGAGGTACCTGTGCGCTTTTGTCCCCAAGTCTGAACTTTGCAGCTTCTGACGGTGACAGGTCTTCTTCTGTAGGTGCAGTGGCTGAAGTGTGGCAGCTGCCTGTGAAGTTTGGCAGCATTTAGCGGGAGCGGGAGTAGGAGGGGATTTCGGTGACATGCAAACCAGCTCTGTTGAACAAATGACCGTGTACGAGCCGGTTAGGAGCTAGATCATGTGCAAAGTCATTGGTCGCCAAGAACAGAAACAGAAAGTTTCTGAACTGAGCAAGTAAGGCAAAAAAAGCTCCTCCCAATGAAGGGCGTTTTAGTTTGTATACTTCTTGCCACTGCTTCTTTCTCACAAACAAACCGTCCGCGCTGTCTTCCTCCCCCAGACAAGAGCAGGGCTCATCAGGCTCAGGAGGCTTTTCCTGGAGCCAGGCTGGGTGTTATAAATGAAGTCTCAACTCTGAATTTAGTAACGTAAAAGAATATTTATAAAAGGCAAGTAAACAGCGCTGGGTGCGCGGGGAGTCTATGCTCTACCAACACGCACACACGAACATCAAACATTCTAAATACATGTATACAGAACATTGCTTTACATAATAACCCGAGTATGCCTATACATACATACAATCAGGATAGGTAACCAAGTAAACGATCCTTTAAGTTCAATAACTTAACAGTCTCCATTTTCCGTTCCTTTTGAACAATGTCTTGCTTTAAGTTGTCTCCTTTTCAAGGCAATAGGCCTGGGTCAAAAGGCACATCCAGGTCAACAGGGGGTGCAACAGCAAAGGCCTTCAATGGCTGTAGCAGCAGAGGGGCCCATGGTAATGGCGTAGCAGTCAGATCACTAAAGGAGCCCGCAGCTCCCTCAGTATCTGGCAAGCCACATGCTTCTGACTGTGGTCCCACAGGGCTCTTTAAGGCCTCAGAGATTGCTCGCCAGGTGCCGAGCAATCCCACCGCAACCTTGTCGTTTTTAGTTGCAGAGTCCCACACCTTCACCTCAGTTTGGTCCCATATTTCAGGCTCATAAACTGTCCGATTGTTAATAAGGAGAATAAGCTGTAAGATTACCAGGACAGCCTTTGTTCCTAAAGACAGATTCCCCATAATGCACAACTGCTTACCAGCGAGAGGCAGTTGTGTGCACAGGTCCGCTTCTCTCAGCTCGAGCTTCTCTCCAGCTCCAGTGCACCTGTTTCCAGCAACTTTCTGTACGAGCTTCTCTGAGCGGTTCGCTGAGTCTGGCTGAACCTATCTTCATGAGGCAATCAATGTGCCTGCTCCCGTCCTGGTCTCCATTCTGCCAGTTTTTAAATGTATTGGGTGGCTGCACCTCCAGCACCAAGGGTGCTGGAAAACGCTCCCGTTGCCCACGAGAGCACATGGTGAATCCCGAGGTCCATCTAGTGGCTGCTCCTCGGAGGCAGAGCTGTGGCAATCACGATGTTGGGGACCCCTGGAAGGTGGGCATGGGGCGAGATGGGAAGAAGAACGAGCACCCATTAAACGCCTTCCCCCCGGAGCCGGGGCTGGAGCTCTGCACTGCTGGGACGCTCCCGTCCCCTGCCACCCCCACGCAGTCGCGGTCCCACTGCGGCATGAACAACGAGCAGCCACACAGCAGGGACTGCAGGCAGACGGGGCTAGAGGTGTAAGCAGGAAACCTCTGGCCCAATTCCTGCAGCTGACGGAGGGGGAGGATGACCGGAACATTTCCACCCCCTCCATCGTAACCGGACGATGCTGCAAGAACATCCCCAGGTGGGGAGATCACCACAATCCGTGTAAGCCCTACCAGAAAAGAAGTAACCAGAAAACCTGGTGGAGGAGGTAGAGGGCTCTGTGTTCATGTATGTACCGCCATCCTGACCCAAAACAGAACACCAGTGTTATAAATGAGGTCTCAATTCAATCTGAATGTTGTAATATTTATAAAACAAATATTTCTAAAAGGTATAAAAGCTATAAAAGGATAAAAAGGTATAAAAGGCAAGTAAACAGCTCTGGGTGTGCTGGGAGTCTACACTCCACCAACACGCACACACAAACATCAAACATTCTAAATATACAGAACATTGCTTTACACACTAAACACAAGTATGCCTATACATATGTACAATCAGGAAAGGTAACAAACAATCCTTTAAGTTCCATAACTTAACAGTCTCCATTTTCTATTCTTCAGGCCTTATGTATCCCGTTCTTCTCAGATCAAAAGATCAAAGAAAAGCATATCCAAAGATCAAAAGATCAAAGAAAAGCATATCCATCTCCTTGTGAAGGCCAAGAGGCCTGGGTCAAAAGGCACGTCCAGGTCAACAGGGGGCGTAACAGCAAAGGCCTTCGATGGCTGCAGCAGCAGAGGGGCCCATGGCATAGCAGTCGGATCAGTAAAGGAGCCCACAGCTCCCTCAGTATCTGGCAAGCCACATGCTTCTGACTGTGGCTCCACATGGCTCTTTAAGGCCTCAGAGATTGCTCACCAGGTGCCGAGCAATCCCACCGCAACCTTGTCAATTTTAGTTGCAGAGTCCCACACCTTCACCTCAGTTTGGTCCCATATTTCAGGCTCATAAGCTGTCCGATTGTTAATAAGGAGAATAAGCTGTAAGGTTACCAGGAGAGTCTTTGTTCCTAAGGACGTATGATTCCCCATAATGTGCAGCTGCTTACCAGCGAGGGGCAGTTGTGTGCACAGGTCCGCTTCTCTCAGCTCGAGCTTCTCTCCAGCTCCAGTGCGCCTATTTCCAGCAACTTTCTGTACGAGCTTCTCTGAGCGGTTTGCTGAGTTTGGCCGAACCTATCTTCATGAGGCAATCAATGTGCCTGCTCCCGTCCTGGTCTCCATTCTGCCAGCCTGTTCCTCTTCACTTCTTTTTCCTGCTTCTTTATTGATGTAACTTCATGTTGCCTTCTTTTTTTTTATCTTGAGGGCAGGCTCCCCTCTTATAGCCTTCTCTCCACAGCAGTTCTTTTCCAAACAACTTTTCATTGGTCAGACAACTTTGAATGTAACAACAACAGCAAGCACACAGAAACATCCATGCCTTAATGGCTGGAGAACAAGAGAACCAGCTGGAGAACAAGAAACCCCAGACTGCATGGAGTCTCCTGAACCACCCTTCTTTGTTCCCTCTAAACTCTTTTATATTCCTGATGGCCTCGGCGTTAAGAGTCTAATGTTATCTCAGTCACAGGGTTTTCCAACCCCCATGGCCACATTCCAAAATCTCCCCCTTCTTTATTAATATCAACCATTTTCTTGATATGAATTACCACTCCATATATAACACCAGTGTCCACACATGAGACACAGAATGCACCTGGCAGCATGGCACTTCTGGGCAGATAAATCACAGAGTGAATCCTACAATGGTTTGGGTTGGAAGGGACCTCAAAAATTAGGTTTCAGTGTTTAATTTTGAACCAGTTTCTCTTGGTGCAATCGCTCCAGGGAGTGCCCAGAGCTGGCGTAGGGGCAGGAGATGAGGCAGCTGCCACCTGCATTACAGTCAGGGGCTGGGACGGACCCTGCTCACCGCTCAGGGCTATCCTATCCCTACACCCTCCCACCCAAGAGTGCCTCCCCAGCCCTCCTGCACCCCCTGCAGGCCCTGAAGGCTGCTGTGAGGTCTCCCCTAGGCCTTCTCCTCTCCAGGCTGAGTGTTATAAGTTTACCAGATGGTATTCAGCCACTGTGTGATGGGTATACATATACTCTTCAGTGTGGTATAGAATCCTTGGTATAATGACCACCTGTACACAAAAATCATGAGATGTGTTAAACAATTTTAAAGATAGGTAAGGAGTGACTCCCAACAATGAACATACCTACCTAGTGTTATTTGCAGGAATTAACCATTTGTGTGTTTGGTACATTTTTTTTTCAGTGGCATGGCACAGATAATTTTTATCTCTTGGAACTGTGCCAATACATCTACCTTTTCCCGTAATTTGGGTCAAAGTTATCACGATTTCCTGACCCCAACTGCACTTGGAAGAATTTGAATATGGGGGCTTAACACTTACACATAGCCAGCACCCTTCAGTTATCTCCTCGGGTACAACCCCTTTCTTTTTTCACAATGCTTGGAAGCCGTGTGGGAAAGGATAACTCTGTCAACTTATTAGAAAACACTGTAGTAGGTTGGGCAGTCCCAGGTATCTTTACAGTCTGGACAACCAAACCTTCCCCTATTAACTCTTTATTAGGCCCGACTACCTTGGAAGTCTCGGGTTTTTCCTTCTTTATTAGTATGAGTCCTCCCCTATCTGTTCCGTGTTCGTAAAATCTGACATGTTTCCTAGTACCCCGCTAGTATCGTCCAAGTTTGTTATATTTATATATAGAACCTTGCATATTTCTTTATTTCCGTGGAAGGTTCCTGTATACCCTATACCATGCCCTCGCCACCTGTAACAAGGATCCAATTGTCAGTTACAACCTTACAGCCCATATCCCACTTGTAAGAATTTATCCCGACCAGCCCCAAGTGTCCAGTCTGTAGCAATGGTTTCACACCCCCGGTATGCACAATAATACACGTTCAGGCATTTACAGTACCCCTTTCCCGGGTTAGAACTTGGGCAGAAATAAAATCCCATATATTCCCAGCATCGGGGCCTCGAGATCAGCTGACATAGTGTAGAAGTAAAGCTTGGCCCCCCGATGTTATCTGGGTTGCAATAACCTGTTGATCTTCGAATCGACTTAAAGTCCATTTAAAAGGTTGGTGGGGGTGGTGTTGAGTCACTATGCAGGATGAAATCACTGCGAGAACCCCCAAATACTGATAGGAATGGCTGAGGCCCATTTCTTTCCCCACTTATTCACTCCTCTGCCTCACTCGTCAGTTGGGTTGCAGCCAACTACGAGGTTTTAGTTCTTCTCGGCAGCAGCAGTGTTCTTCAGGGGAGAGCCTCTACCTTAACCCACAGTACCTATTGAGTTTGTCGCAATGTGAGCTTCAGGTCTTTGTTTCCTGGAGCGATCTCCCACTTCTCGTCACAGATGGGTCCTTTAACACGGCTGGCATGTGTCCATCCTTTCTCCGCAGTCCGGACGACTGTTTCTGTAGTAAGCAAAACAACATAGGGGCCTTCCCCATCGTGGTGTTAAAACAAAAGTCTCTTTCCAAGTCTTAATTAGAATTGAGGGTGATCAAGTGGCAATTCCAAGTCATAGGGCATACCATATAGCATTTCAAAAGGAGAAATTCCTACATCAGTTCTGGGCTGCGTCCATATGTTTAACAGTGCAAGGGGTAAGCATTTTACCCAAGAAGCCTTAGTTTCCAGCATAAGTTTTGTTAATTGTTTCTTAATTTCACCATTCATTCTCTCTACCTTTCCAGAAGAGGAGGGGTGCCAGGGGCTGTGAAAATCCCACTCAATCTCTAAGGCCTGCTTTAATCCTTGCAGTAAAGCTTTACACCCATTCAGTCACGTGGTCAATTAGGACAAACAAGTAACTCAGTAAAGTCTACCTGTATGCTTTGGAAAGGTCAAAGCCCTGGCTCCCGTCCCCCTCTAGATAGGTTACAGAAGACCTTTTTATTTACCCTTTGACATATAGTACATCCTCTGCATGTGTGCTTCCCTAAAGTATATATTCCTACACAGACATGCTTTCTTAGAACAACATCACACATTGCTTGCACCTCCCAATGACTCTTCTGATGTAAAACAGTTAATATTTGCCTCATCATCACTTTATTCAGCATTTCTCTCCCATCACGGAGTATCGATTTTCCTTAAAATGATCCACATATTTGTAACGTTAATACCTCCTTGGGAGGTTGTAATTGCTCCAAAATCTTTTTTAGAATTTACCCAAATAGATAGGTGGCCCTGTAAACCCCTGAGGTAAAATTGTCCACCTATATTGTTGCTTCCGCCCCCATTTCAGGGTCTTTCCAGTCAGAGGTGAATATACATGTATGTTTGCTCTCAGGGCCAGAGAGCACTCCATTCATAACACTGTTATTCCAGTCTAACAATTTACTATTTGAATGCCCAATTTAATCATCAAATCCCTTCCCAACAAGTTAGTCTCTGCCTTGGATACATACAATAATTGCCCAGTGATCATTTTATCCCCTGGTCTCAGCTTGGTATTCCCCAAAAGTGGCACTGTTATCCCAGTCCCTTCTACCCCCATCACATTTAGGGTTTCATTAGTTAATTTAATCCCTGATACTTTACAAGTCAGTAATGACTTAGCTGCCCCAGTGTATTGGGTTTGATGGCAAGGTTCGGGGGGGGGTGTGTGTGAGAGGTGTGGGGGTGGGAAACTGCAGTGAGAAAACTGCCCCCGTGAGAAAAACCCAGAAACCTCCCCGTGGCAGATAAGGGACAATTTCATCTGGCCCCAAAGGGGCCCACTGCTGCCCAGAGCCAAGCCATAACAACACAGTCCGTGCCTCTGTGAGAGCACATCCACGAAAACAAACAAAGAAACAAACAAAAACCTGCTGCTCAACAGCAGTTGGGAGAGCGAGAAACCCCCCCGCAGACACCAAAGTCAGTGCAGAAGGAGGGGGAGGAGGCGCTCCAGGTGCTGAAGCCGAAACCCCCTGCGGCCAGTGGAGAGGCCCCAGTGGAGCAGGCTGTTCCGCCACCGTCCCCCTCCCCGATGCTTGGGAAAATGACCAAACACCACAGCAAATATGCAAATATACCAAAACTTCTAGACTGTTACTTAGATAATGCCTACATCACCTTTCCCTGCTCATTCATTTTCAAACAGCTCTGTTAAATACTACATGCCACACCTTTAACACCTTCAGCAACCCTTTTAACACTTCCTTTATCTTTCTCCAGCCCGTACTTTTCTAATACCAGCACCAAAGGCTCAGTCAGAGTCCAACTTAATTCCATACCTTTTCCCTCCAAGATACTGAAACAACATATCAATCAATATACCATATTTCATCCCATTTTCCTTCTTTCCACAAAAACAACATTGACTGTAATATGGTGTTTTAATTAATAGTTCCATTTAGGGGCCACTCCGCTCCATCCTCTAGTTTATAAAGTGGCCACCATTGATTACAATATTTGATAAGAGTTCTTTACTTTCTGTACCCTCTCACCCCACTATATCCCTCCAATGTGTTAGTATACATCCTAGGGCGCTTTTCCTTGGGATTTCTTTGCTTTGAACTTTTCCTACTGTAATCTACAGTGGTTAATATTCCACTGTTTTCCTAGAAGCTCTTTACTAGTCAATCCCAATCCCTCCAAAATCCACAATATATAGATACACAAGTAAAATCAGACCACTGTAAATTAACTGCCTGTTGACAATTACACTGAGGACATTTATACCTGATGAGCCGATAATATGCCTGGGCAAATTTTGTTCCCTTAGACATACACCTCAATGGCAGTTCTTATATTTATATATTTACATATTAACATATGTATAAAAGAATACTTTAACAAAAATGCCCGGGCTTTTATATATACAATATACAATGTACAGTTATTATTCCAGTTAGAATTATTCCTCAGCAGCTGGAAACATTATGCCAGTTGCCCTTAAAGCTCGCTTACCCTCCTCCTGTCCTTTTCTTAAAATCTCGGGCATCCCCGGAGTTAATGGGGATGGCCACATATTACGTTCCTGGCTGAGGTCCCCCCATTGCTATTTCTCGTAAGGGATATAATCCCTCCCTTAAAGCAGATTTCTGATTTCTTGCCCTGCTTCAGGTTACCGGCCCCTGTGTTTCATGATCCGATTCCAATTCTCCTGGGTTAGCTAATTCGTGGAGTCCATTAAGGACGGGAGCCGTTGATGCAGTCGGTGGAATATAGGGCGGGGGCAGTGTTGAGACTTCCAAGTCCTTTCTCTTTTTATCCTGCCCTCCTTTTTCTTTTAGAGGATATAGATGCATCCTCGTATCTGAATTTATCCAGAGGTGCGCATATTCACTTTCTTCCAAACTAAAGGGTTCCTATGAGTTTACATAAATATTTAGGGCCTGACAAACCCAATCTTCAAAGGACCCAAATACAGGCCAGTAAAGGTGATCTCCTTGAATCTGTTTACCACCCCAAACTTCAACACAATAATGTATCATTTTTACTTTATTCCTTCCCCGCCTAAAAGGGGAATCCTGCCAATTTTTAATCATTAATTTCAGGTTAACCTAACATCAGACGTTACCCCACCCATGGGACCAGAAGGCTTACTCTTCTTCTGTCCCATCTTCCGGAACACCTTCACACACACACACATGGATCACTTCCCCCTTTTCGTGGCCCAGTCCCTCGCGGGATGTGGGAACCGCACTACCGAGGGGTCCACACTCGCTTCGTCCACAATTGGACGTCTCGTTTGTTGTGTTCCAGGATACCCAACCCCAACCGAACGGATCACCGGCCTATACTTACCCACCCCGTGGGTCTTCGTTCGGGCTTCGTGCACAAAGGTTGCCTGGGGTTTACCGGTTTTATTTGCTTGTGTCTAATTTTGGGTTCGTCGGTGAAGGATTTGAATGAAAGTAGTCCTAGCGAAGGCCGCTGAAATCAGCGGGGCGCCCCCTCCGAAGGTCTTTCAATCAGATTGCCTTCATCCGAGTCACGGCACCAAATTGTTATATGTTAGACCACACAATTTACTGGTCTATTGAAATTATTTTATTAATCAAGTAAGCAGACACAAGCAAAACAGCGCTGGGCGGCTGGGGAGTCTCCGCTCCACCACGGCACGCAACTTCCCCTTTCCAGTGTCGTTGTTTTATAGCATTGAAGTTCCGGCTTGTCGAGACCTGTCGAGACCTGTCAAGACCTGTCCTGAGACTGCACAGTCTGTTGTTGGGGGTTGTTATTCTTCCTCCGGTGATCATGCGTTGTGCTTATGTTCAGGTGGGGGCAAAACAGGATGTCTTGCGGTGGGTGGGTGGTATCTTACAAAATCTTTGTTTTAACAAGGATGTTCACCCAACCCCCCTTCCCCATTTGTCCCCATGTTACAATGCCGTGAGTTGTTCGCGTTGTCCCCATGAGATGCTCACAGCCACCAGGAAGTGACAGCGGAGATGGCCGGTGTCAGCCTGGAGAACTGTGCTCATGCCACAAGGGCTGCACCGGCTCCTCCCGCACCAGCCCCCAGCTTGGTTTCGATTCTGTGCAGCCCTGGAGGTTCAGACAGCTCTAACGCTACCTCCTGTACTTCCTCCAGAAACAGTCCGGCCTCAGAGTTATTTAACTCCCGCGATGATCTGTGCTTAGTTTTCAAGCAGTTTCTCCTGCTGCTGGTGGGACTGGAGGCAGAGCCCTGACAGAAGAAGGGGCAGGAGACGAGGCAGCTGCAGCCTGCACCGCGGTCAGGGGCTAGGATTTCCCGAGGCTGCCTCTCCTCTTCCCACTCCTTAGGCTGTGCTGTGCCAGGCTCAGGGCAGATGGGGCAGCAGCCGCTGGTTACAGCCTGAGGCACAGCGCAGGGTGCAAAGTCCTGCCCCAAAACCTCGCTATCTGTGTGCCTGAGCCAGCTCTGGCCCTGCTGGGGCCGTGCAGGGCAGGCCGATAGCCTGCGGTGATCCAGCACAGAATCCAGTGGGTGTTTTTTGCTCAACATGTGACTTCTTGTAAAGAGAGTGCTTCAGCCCGGCCGTTTGAGCACTCTCTGCATTCCTGGGCTGCTGGAGAGCTGCAGAATGCACTTCTACTTTCTTTTTCTGCCTTCATGCTGCTCCTGATGGTCCCAGGGGACCGCTGCTGGGGCCTTGGGGCCGTGGGCTGCCCACACCGTGGTGTCGAGGCCTGGCGGGGAAGCCGGAGCTAGTCTTGGGGCTAGGGGGGCACACCGACAGCTGTCTGACACCGGGCCCAGACGAGCTGCTCCCGGCTCTGCGCAGGCTGCATTAGAGTTGAAGCTGCCCAGCAGCATGGGGGACAATAAGAAAGGCTTTTTGAAGTAGATTAATGGGAAAAGGAGGAGCAGAGCAAACGTTGGTCTGATAGATGATGAGCACGGTCGCCTCACGATGAGGGACATATTCAAAGCAGAGACATTGAACGCATTTTTCACCTCTGCCTCTGTCTTGAACACCAATGATGGGCTCTGAGGCCCCAGCTACCCACAGCTGGGGGATGGCAAGAGCCAGCATGACAAACTCCCAATTAACCCTCAACCTGTGCAGACTGGCTGCTCCACCTGGATGCATACAAGCCAATGGGGCCTGATGGGATTCGTCCCAAAGTCCTCTGAGAACTAGCTGGTGTCAGCTAGATCATTGTCATTGCCATTCAACAATATGAAGTTTAACAAGAGTTTGACATTTTTGGTCTGTTCTCCCACGTGCCTGGTGACAGGACGAGGGGGAAAGGGCTTAAGTTGTGCCAGGGGAGTTTTAGGTTGGATCTTAGGAAGAACTTCTTTACCGAGAGGGTTGTGAGGCGTTGGAACAGGCTGCCCAGGGAAGTGGTGGAGTCACCATCCCTCAAAGTCTTTAAAAGACGTTTAGATGTAGAGCTTAGGGATATGGGTTAGTGTTCGTGTTAGGTCAGAGGTTGGACTCGATGATCTTGAGGTCTCTTCCAACCTAGAAATTCTGTGTGTGTGTGAAGAGCAAGTGTCGGATTCTGCACCTGGGAAAGGGCAACAGAGCAACCCTGGTTATACAGACTGGGGGACGAGACGCTGGAGAGCAGCCAGAAGAAAGGATTCTGGGGGTTTGGATCGACAGAAAACTGAGCACAAGCCAGCAGCGTGCCTTGGTGGCCAAGAGGGCCAACCATATTTTGGGCTGCATCAAGGACAGCACTGTAGGTCAAAGGAAGTGATCGTCCTGCTCTGCTCTGCGCTGGTGTGGCCCCACCTCAAGTACTGAGTGCAGCTCTGAGCACCACAGTACAAGAAAGATAAAAAACTGTTAGAGAGCGTCCAAAGAAGGGCAACAAAGGTGGTGAAGGGTCTAGAGGGGAAGACATATGAGTAGCGGCTGAAGTTGGCTGGATTGTTCAGCATGGAGAAGAGACGAGGGGAGGCCTCATGGCGGCTTGCAGCTCCCTCATGAGGGGAGCGGAGGGGCAGGCACTGAGCTCTGCTCTCTGGGGACAGCAACAGGACCCGAGGGAACGGCATGGAGCTGGGACAGGGAGGGTCAGGCTGGGGGTTAGGGAAAGGGTCTGCACCCAGAGGTGGTCGGGCACTGGGACAGGCGGCCCAGGGACGTGGGCACGGCCCCGAGATTGATGGAGCTCAAGGAGTGTTTGGACACCGCTGTCACACACAGGGGCTGGTCCTTTGGGGACCCAGGAGTTGGACTCGATGATCCTTATGGGTCCCTTCTAGCTCAGATATTCGATCATTCCGTGATATTAAGTAATCAGCATGTTTTTCATGTCTGAGAGTCAAAAATTAACACAGCAGTTTGGTTTAAAGTTCAGTAGGTAATCAGAATGTGCATCACATCTAGGAGTCCTAAAAAGACTTTGTCAATTGTCCTTAAGGACCAACTGGAATTAAAATATTGACATATACGTATACATTCACACATACACGCATATCTATACGTTTATAGACCATTTCTGGGATGGTAAATAACAAGGTCTGCCAGGTGCAGATAGGAAAGCAACCCCTTCCTCCCCCTCAGGGAGGAACTGCAAGTCCTGAAGTCAGAACAAGGGATGTCCAGGAGGCGTTGGACCTGGCTGAGCAAAAGCTTATCAGTAAACAAGGCGCACATACTGGTTATGTACCGAGAGTGAAACCAAACTGCCAAGTTAATGTACAACTCACGGATGTGAAGCACTTACCAGTTACTCGCTTTGCAAATCACCATGAAAAAGGTTTTGGGTTTTGATCTTTTAAAGGGATGGCCTCTACACCAGGTCCCTGGGTGGCTGCAGGAGAAAGCAGCACCCTCCCCGTGAGGCTCAAGCGGCACCCAGGCACATGCATGCCCTGGGCCACCTCGAAACCTTTGGGGTTAGTTGTCCACTTCGCTGTCTGCATTTCAGCATTAGCCTCGCAGTGCTGCTCTGCTTCTAACCCAGCGTGCTTCCCCGGGCCCCCTTGCCTGTGCTCCAGTGTTTGAATGCAAAAATTGGCTGGAAATGAGAAGTGTGGCAGAGGAGGGGAGCAGGCGCAGCCTTGGCTTGTTCTTGTGGCGACCCCCCCCTACCCACAGCACTGCTGCTGCTCTTAACACAGCAACAGACACGCCCCGGGTGGAGGTGCACACAGGGCCTGCATTTTGCCTTAATCCTAAGGTTAAATGCTCATTTTCTTGCCATTCTAAGCAAGCGGTGCAGAATTATTACAGGGCTGCTTGCATTTCAAGCCTTCTTCCAGGTCAGCAGAAGTATTCTGTACCCCCAGGAAATGTGTTGGGGCCCTCAGAGTCTCCAGCAGTTTGTGGCACACAGCCCCCAACCCCTCCAACACACTTCTTCTGCTCCTTCCCTTTGAGGAGCGGCTGAGGGAGCTGGAGTTGCTCAGCCTGGAGATGAGGAGGCTCAGGGGCGACCTTATCGTTCTCTACAGGTTCCTTAAAGGAGGCTGTAGCGAGATGGGGTTGGTCTGTTCTCCCACATACCTGGTGACAGGATGAGGGGGAACAGGCTAAAGTTGTACCAGGGGTGCTTTAGGTTGGCTATTAGGAAGAACTTCTTTACCGAGAGGGTTGTGAGGCATTGGGATGGGCTGCCCAGGGAAGTGGTGGAGTCACCATCCCTGGAGGTGTTTAAAAGACGTTGAGATGTAGAGCTCAGTGATATGGTTTAGTGGAGGACTGGTTAGTGGTAGATCAGAGGATGGACTGGGTGATCCTGGAGGGCTCTTCCAGTCTAGATGGTTCTGGGATTCTGTGATTCCTCTCATCATGCAGAGGGATGGGGGCAGCCAGGAGTCAGCACTGGATGCCTTCAGGACACGCTGGGATGGTTTTAGGATAGCAATGATACTGCTTATGCCACTGGAGGTCACTGGTACATTTACACACACGGATACCCATACAGCACTACCTACAACGCAGCTATTACACTAACTCTGGTATTTCCTCCAGTAACAATTCAACCTCAGAGTTATTTAATTGTAGAGATGTACGGTCTGTGTTTAGCTCTGAAGCAGTTTCTCTCGCTGTGATCGCTTGAGGAAGAGGTCAGCCTGGCGTTCTGGGATTCCTCCCCCCTCCTAGGCTGCTTTCCGCAGCCTTTCTGGGTGGGAGAAGAACCTGGGGTGAGTCAGGCAGCCCCCTCCCGAGCACTCCCCCAGCCCCACGCTCAGGTATGGCCACAGAGCTTCCCCTGCCTTCTGCACTCGCCTGGCAAGCAGTGAGACCTCGCGCCCTTGCACAGCTCATGGCCACCACCAAACACCAGCCTGGGGGGAGCTGCAGCTTGGGCCTGATCCTGAATGCACCCAGACCATTCTCCACCCTCCCAAACGGCTGTTTCAGCACTGCGGGTCACAGTGCACTGAAGGGCGCCTCTCCACACAGCAAGGCTCAGCATTTATGGACATTTATTAGCATTTATTAGCATTTATTAGGTGAGCACTTATTAGATGAGCTTCTGTAGACCCAGCGATCACATACAATTACTCGCATTGCCCAGCGAAGGCAGGGGCAGCACAGCCAGCGACACCAGCAGCATCCCACTGCAGAGGGACCAAGGCTGGCACCACGAACCCTCCCAAAGCCTGGAGAAGTTCCTAGAGCCCTGGCTGCCACAGGGAGGACAAGTGGCTTTGATCTCAGAAGCACCGCTCCAGGCTGACCTCTGCTCTGAGGGGGCACATCTCACAGTCCTGATGTTCCCGTTGCTTTCAGCTTGCCGTGTCTTCAGACCAGGGAGGAGAGAGTCAGCGCAGTGGTGCTGCCAGCAGGGCAGTGCAGCTCTGTGCCACCCAGCCAAGGTCTCCGGCTTCCCAGCACAATGGGTGGTGACAGAGCAATGCAGAGACAGAGCAGCAGAGGAGAATTACACGTCGCCAGACACCCATTGCACTCTTGCAGCCTGTCAGGAGAGCGATGGCACGGGCCAGGGGAAAAGGTAGGTCAGTGACAGGACAGGAGGAAACATCAAGAGAGGAAGGAGAGAGTGATCTTCAGAGCATGGCAGGAAAGGCACAAGGGAGGAAACATCGCCCGTCTGACCAAAGCCTTGTTGGTTAGAGTATAGTACAATACTTTTCAAAAGCCGTCCGTGTGTCTTTCTCCAGCATTTCTCGCGTGTAACACGGAGCATCTTTGTTCTCCTTTACCATCGCATCAATAATTTTAATGAGGTCTGCAACCTGCTGTTTCCTTCTCTGCTCTGCTGCTATGTTGCTGAAAGCAATGTACCTATTTCCACATTTTCTGGCCATCCCCTTGAGGTATGTGCTTGTTTCCACGAAATCGCGGATATCATCTGGACTCCCAAGATCTTCTGCTCGGGTGAATAACAGGATCGTGTACTTCTGTGCTTCAGTATGGAAAATCTTTGTCACCCACTCAGCCACTTCCACCTCTTCTTTACTGATGTGGGCCAGTTGCATCACCAGGATGATAGCATGCACCCCTCCATAGAAGTGACGAAGAGCATTTCCAATCAGTTCAGCTGTTTCCTTATTGGCTCTCTGGGTGTCAAAAAGGCCAGGAGTGTCGATAACGGCAATTTCTCTTCCACGGAATGAGGCAGTGGCTGAACTGTAGCTCTTGGTCACTGAATCTGCTGACACCATAGATTCAAATGCTTTCTTCCCAAGGATGGTGTTCCCTGTCGCACTCTTCCCACTTCCAGTTTTGCCCACGAGCAGGACATTCAGCTTGGGTCCTGGGGGAACAACCAGAGACACGTGTCTGAACCCCACAGCCCTGTGGTGCCGGGACATCCCCTGCACGCCATGCTCCCAGGGGTGACAAGGAAAGGCTTTTTACTGCAAAAACACGGGAATTAGGGTTAGCGGCCCCAGCAGCGGTCCCCAGGGACCATCAGGAGCAACACGAGGAACCCCAGAGGAGTATGGACAAGGTTGCCTCAGAGGGCCAGCACCCAGACCTCTTCCAAAGGCAGAAAAAGAAAGTAGAAGTGCATGTGGCAGCCCCCCAGCAGCCCAGGAATGCACAGAGTGCTCAAACGGCCGGGCTGAAGCACTCCCTTTACAAGAAGTCACATGTTTAGCAAAAAACACCCACTGGATTCTGTGCTGGATCACCCCAGGCCCTCGGCCTGCCCTGCATGGCCCCAGCAAGGCCAGAGCTGGCTCAGGCACACAGATAGGGAGGTTTTGGGGCAGGACTTTGCACCCTGCGCTGTGCCTCAGGCTGTAACCAACGGCTGCTGCCCCGTCTGCCCTGAGCCTGGCACAGCACAGCCTAAGGAGTGGGAAGAGGAGAGGCAGCCTTGGGAAATCCTCGAGCCTGTGGCCTCCTGAGAGGGCCCGTGCACTGCGTGCACAAGCATGCGTGAGGCTGCACGAGGACGCAAACCCAGCCTCACCCTCAGCAGCACTGCGCCCGGCTGACTGAATGAGGAGGCTGCTAAATATCCCTGGAAGTCTTCAAAAGACGTTTAGATGTAGAGCTTAGGGAAATGGTTTAGTGGGGACTGTTAGCGTTAGGTCAGAGGTTGGACTCGATGATCTTGAGGTCTCTTCCAACCTAGAAAATTCTGTGAAATTCTGTAAAGGAGAAGGCTGTGGGGAGACCTCACAGTGGCCCTCGGTGCCTGCAGGGGCTGCAGGAGGGCTGGGAGGGAGTCTTGGGCAGGGGGTGTAGGGATAGGACACAGGGTGATGGCTCTAAGGTAGAAGAGGGCAGATTTAGGTTAGAAATTCAAAATCTTTCACAGTGAGGGATTTGAGGCCTGGTGCAGGCTGCTCCCAGGAGCTGTGGGTGCCCCATCCCTGGCAGTGCCCAAGGTCAGGCTGGATGGGGCTGGCGGCAGCCACTCTGTGGCTCTGTGACCATGGGACTCTAAGCTGCTGCGTGCAGTGTGTAAGGCGCTCACCTTCCATCTTAGCGTCTGCCATTTTGAGCCCACTCTGAGGGGAAGCCTGAAAGAAGAATAAGGGATTTTGAGCGAGGTTTGCCAAAGTCTCCCGTGCTCCCCCCACAGCGGTAACAAGGCCGATGATGGTCACCAGGCCGTCGGGTCGCTAACACACCTGGTGTGTGCATGCTGCCTGCTGTGTGTGCATGCAGGAAGTGGTTGTATAGCCGAGGGTAAACGCACGCACGCACGCACCCACAAGATGGCTGCGCACCCCGTGAGGCAGGGAGCAGCGTTTGGCAGCCCCGCACCCCATGCCAAGGGCAGGGCACGTTTCTGCCAGCCCCACACAGCACAGGAGCAGGGGCCGCAGGGGCAGGGGAGCGTGGCTGGGCCTCGCTGCACCGTGGTGGCAGATGGGGACAGCCCGGGCAAGGGCTGCTCCTCCTCAGCTGCTTGTGGCCATCTTGGGAGGGGGTACCGACGCCTTGGGGAACAAGGAGCTGGCAGGGAAACTCAGCTCGGTCACTGGCAACCCTTGCAGTGCTTTGGGAAACCTGCTGAGCTCACAGAGGATGTGCACAGCTACCAACTGGAGCAGGGGCCTCCCCCCAGAATCGCCGTCAGTTCAGTGCCCTCATCTGCCCCTGTTTCAGCTCTGGACTCTGCCTCGAGTGATTTCAGCAAGATAAACTGCTCCAAAACTAAGCACAGACTATACACTACTCAAAGTAAACTCAAATCACGTCACTAAATAATTCAGTCATTACTGGAGGAATTACCCCATCCACAGCAAAGCCACACCAATTCTCGGCTGTCTTTCCTCTGCTTCCCTGCCAGCTAGCTCAGGCTTAGCAGTTCCTAAAGTACCCCCAAATGCCGAGACCCTTCAGAGCCACCCCGTGCACAGACCGCTCACTTCGCATGGCTCCAGCAGTGGCTGCTGTGCTTGCCTCTTACCTCCTCAGGTCGCAGTGCTTGGGCCAGGTGCAATACAGTTCACGCCTTGCCCCTGACCGTGTCCTCAGCTCTCTGCTTTCTGTTCCTTGCCAGCACGAGAACGATGCTTTATCACCTAACCACACGTGGCAGCCCCAGCCCAGGCAGACAATCCACCCAGACCCATGGGTACCCACGCCCTTCATTTGAGCTGAGAGATGTTCGTGCCCTGCCAAGCCCTGGGTTGCACCAACCAGCCTCCATTTGAGCCTCCGGGGCTCGGCATCACGGTAAGAAACAGATGTGCAATGAAACAACTAGAATCCGTGTCAGCTGGGAAATCCCACAACAGAACCGGCATGAAGAACAAACCACAGCTAAAACAAAAAGCTCAGACAGGTACTACATTTTAACACCCCCAAGAAGACTGTTCTGTCCACAAAACAAGCAAAAAATTAAGAATGGCTTCAGTAATCAGAAAGTATGTGAAAGGTTCATATGGCACGCTTAGGGGGAAATATATTTAAAAGCTTGATTGTAACTTAAATGAGTCAATTTCTTCCTAGAAACTTTAAGGCAGGTCAGAGAACTTTTTCACCCTTTTGATATTCCTATGGTGCAGACACCCTTGTGAAGTCAACGCTCCTGTGAGGACCCAGCGAGTGCTACCAGAACAGACACTCCTGAAGACAAGGAGTTTGTTAAATCACCCTTACAGAAATGCAATCAGGATTTCCATTCTCCAGGGACTTTCTGTTCTCACTTGGAAACAAATACTGGCTGAACTTTACTTAAGGAAGTAATAACTCCCTCCCTGAAAGCAGGCATTACAATCTTTTTTTATTTTTTTCTCCCTGGAATGACAGTAGCAGCATTTCAGACAACTCACCAGAGGCACCTGTGTGCTTTTGTCCCCAAGTCTGAACTTTGCAGCTTCTGACGGTGACAGGTCTTCTTCTGTAGGTGCAGTGGCTGAAGTGTGGCAGCTGCCTGTGAAGTTTGGCAGCATTTAGCGGGAGCGGGAGTAGGAGGGGATTTCGGTGACGTGCAAACCAGCTCTGTTGAACAAATGACCGTGTACGAGCCGGTTAGGAGCTAGATCATGTGCAAAGTCATTGGTCGCCAAGAACAGAAACAGAAAGTTTCTGAACTGAGCAAGTAAGGCAAAAAAAGCTCCTCCCAATGAAGGGCGTTTTAGTTTGTATACTTCTTGCCACTGCTTCTTTCTCACAAACAAACCGTCCGCGCTGTCTTCCTCCCCCAGACAAGAGCAGGGCTCATCAGGCTCAGGAGGCTTTTCCTGGAGCCAGGCTGGGTGTTATAAATGAAGTCTCAACTCTGAATTTAGTAACGTAAAAGAATATTTATAAAAGGCAAGTAAACAGCACTGGGTGCGCGGGGAGTCTATGCTCTACCAACACGCACACACGAACATCAAACATTCTAAATACATGTATACAGAACATTGCTTTACATAATAACCCGAGTATGCCTATACATACATACAATCAGGATAGGTAACCAAGTAAACGATCCTTTAAGTTCAATAACTTAACAGTCTCCATTTTCCGTTCCTTTTGAACAATGTCTTGCTTTAAGTTGTCTCCTTTTCAAGGCCAATAGGCCTGGGTCAAAAGGCACATCCAGGTCAACAGGGGGTGTAACGGCAAAGGCCTTTGATGGCTGTAGCAGCAGAGGGGCCCATGGTAATGGCGTAGCAGTCAGATCAGTAAAGGAGCCCGCAGCTCCCTCAGTATCTGGCAAGCCACATGCTTCTGACTGTGGTCCCACAGGGCTCTTTAAGGCCTCAGAGATTGCTCGCCAGGTGCCGAGCAATCCCACTGCAACCTTGTCGTTTTTAGTTGCAGAGTCCCACACCTTCACCTCAGTT
Organism: Aythya ferina; assembly: GCF_964211825.1. Lineage (NCBI taxonomy): Eukaryota > Metazoa > Chordata > Aves > Anseriformes > Anatidae > Aythya > Aythya ferina. Next base: position 864,674 of record NC_140297.1, read on the forward strand.
TGGTCCCATATTTCAGGCTCATAAACTGTCCGATTGTTAATAAGGAGAATAAGCTGTAAGGTTACCAGGAGAGTCTTTGTTCCTAAGGACAGATTCTCCATAATGCACAACTGCTGACCAGCAAGAGGCAGTTGTGTGCACAGGTCCGCTTCTCTCAGCTCGAGCTTCTCTCCAGCTCCAGTGCGCCTGTTTCCAGCAACTTTCTGTACGAGCTTCTCTGAGCGGTTCGCTGAGTCTGGCTGAACCTATCTTCATGAGGCAATCAATGTGCCTGCTCCCATCCTGGTCTCCATTCTGCCAGTTTTTAAATCATAGAATCATAGAATCATAGAATCATAGAATATCCTGAGTTGGAAGGGACCCTTAAGGATCATCAAGTCCAACTCTTGACACCGCACAGGTCTACCCAAAAGTTCAGACCATGTGCCTAAGTTCACAGTCCAATCTCTTCTTAAATTCAGACAGGCTCGGTGCAGTGACCACTTCCCTGGGGAGCCTGTTCCAGTGTGCAACCACCCTCTCTGTGAAGAACCCCCTCCTGACGTCCAGCCTAAATTTCCCCTGCCTCAGCTTAACCCCGTTCCCGCGAGTCCTGTCTCTAGTGTTAATGGAGAAAAGGTCTCCTGCCTCTTGACAACCCCTTACGAGGAAGTTGTAGACTGTGATGAGGTCCCCCCTCAGCCTCCTCTTCTCCAGGCTGAACAGGCCCAGTGACCTCAGCCGTTCCTCGTACATCTTCGTAGCCCTCCTCTGGACACTTTCCAACAGTTTCATGTCCTTTTTATACTGTGGTGCCCAGAACTGCACACAGTACTCGAGGTGAGGCCGCACCAGCGCAGAGTAGAGCGGGATGTATGTATGGGGTGGCTGCGCCTCCAGCACCAAGGGTGCTGGAAAACGCTCCCGTTGCCCACGAGAGCACATGGTGAATCCCGAGGTCCATCTAGTGGCTGCTCCTCGGAGGCAGAGCTGTGGCAATCACGATGTTGGGGACCCCTGGAAGGTGGGCATGGGGCGAGATGGGAAGAAGAACGAGCAGCCATTAAACGCCTTCCCCCCTGGGGCCGGGGCTGGAGCTCTGCACTGCTGGGACGCTCCCGTCCCCTGCCACCCCCATGCAGTCGCAGTCCCACTGCAGCAGGAACAACGAGCAGCCACACAGCAGGGACTGCAGGCAGACGGGGCTAGAGGTGTAAGCAGGAAACCTCTGGCCCAATTCCTGCAGCTGACGGAGGGGGAGGATGACCGGAACATTTCCACCACCTCCATCGTAACCGGACGATGCTGCAAGAACATCCCCAGGTGGGGAGATCACCACAATCCGTGTAAGCCCTACCAGAAAAGAAGTAACCAGAAAACCTGGTGGAGGAGGTAGAGGGCTCTGTGTTCATGTATGTACTGCCATCCTGACCCAAAACAGAACACCAGTGTCCAGGCATGAGATACAGAATGCACCTGGCAGCATGGCACTTCTGGCCAGATGAATCACGGAATGAATCCTACAATGGTTTGGGTTGGAAGGGACCTCAAAATTTAGGTTTCAGTGTTTAATTTTGAACCAGTTTCTCTTGGTGCAATTGCTCCAGGGAGCGCCCAGAGCTGGAGCAGGGGCAGGAGATGAGGCAGCTGCCACTTGCCTGTAGGGTCCTATTCCTACACCCCCTGCCCAAGAGTCCCTCCCCAGCTGGTTTCTGGCCCACCAGCATCCCAAGTCCTTCCCTCAGGGCTGCTCTCAATCCACTCCCCACCCAACCTGTATTTGTGCTTGGGATTGCCCCAGCCCAGCTGCAGGACATTGCCCTTGGCCTTGTTGAACCCCCTGAGGCTGGCACAGACCCACCTCTCAGCCTGCCCAGGTCCCTCTGGACGGCATCCCGTCCCTGCAGGGTGGCAGCTGCACCACCCAGCTCAGTGTCGTCAGCAAACTTGCCGGGGGTGCCTCAATTTCACTGTCCGTGTCACTGATAAAGATGTTTAAATAGTACCGGTCCCACTACTGACCCACTCGTTACCAGTATCCACCAGGACATTGGGCCGTTGAGCACAACTCTCTGAGTGCCACCACCCAGCCAATTTCTCACCCACGCAGTGCTGCACCCATCACATCCGTGTCTCTCCAGTTTAGAGACAAGGACACCAAGGGGGACAGGGCCAAATGCTTTGCACAAGCCCAGGTGGAAGCTGTCAGTTGCTCTTCCTCTACCCACCAGTGCTGTAACCCTGCTGTAGAAGGCCACCAGATTTGTCAGGCACGATTTCCCCCTGGTGAAGCCATGCTGGCTGTCACCAGTCACCTCCTTGTTTGCCATGTGCCTTAGCAGAGTTTCCAGGAGGATTTGCTCCATGATCTCACCGGGCACAGTGTTGAGACTGACTGGCTTGAGCCTTCAATGTACCCTCACTTTGTAGCCTTGCTTCAGACTGCTGTGTGAATGAGCTTGGAGCTGAAGAAAGAAAAAAATTAGACAACGCAGCAGCACTGCTGAGATGGGATCTTTGAGAAAGCAAGGACTCAGGAAAGGAAGTACCACCGTGTGAATATACAAAATCCTACAGAAAGACAAGCAGGCAAGGAAGGTGGCCATGCGGATAAGGAGGTAGTCAGGAACCTCTGGGCCAAGATGTCAGCAGTGCTGACAGCCGGGGCAGGCAGCAGCTCAGCAGCTCCGAGAGTTTAATCCAGGGAGATGCAGACACCAATTTAGGAGAATTTAGGGCAGAGCAAACACCAACAACCACCTTGTGGCGAGACCTAAAGGGTCACCCAGCCTGCAGGTATGTGGAGTTTGCAGGAGTGAGTTCATAGGATTCCGTAATACACAAGCACAGAGACTTTATTTTCTACAACTTCTGTTTATTACGGATAACCACAAACCACCACTAGCAAGCAGTGATTAATCAGAGTGAACCACTGTGGCTGAAAAGGCAAGTAGATATAGACGGATGGATAATAAACATTACAGATCTTACAGGAAAGCAATGGTATATGCAGCATTGAGGAATCACACCACTTAATAATGGGGGTCAGACCGACCTCAAAAACGGTCCAATTTTAAAAAGCAGCCTCAGCAGAGAAAAGCCCTCAGGAACGGGGCCCATAAAAGGGCCAGCGTTAGGTAACAGTCACTATAGTAGTCGCTGATTCCCACTGTCTCTGGCTGTCTCCTTTTTTCAGACTGTTCTTTTCTGTCTCAGATGGGAAGCTCTTCCCCGTTCTCCTGTTTTCGATGACATCTCAGCATGTTTCCAGTGCTCAGGATGCCAGAGGTGATGCACCCCTCAAGGCTACCTCTGGTAGTCAGATTACCTCTGTAACTGTCCCTGTCACCTTCACAAAAAACTGGTGCAGTGAGGAAGGGACAGAGGGGACAAATCAGGTGGCAGTGTTTGCTCTCACAGGACCACAGAATCGTTTAGGTTCGAGCACCACAATGTCCTTCTTGTAGTGAGGGGCCCAAAACTGAACACAGTACTCGAGGTGTGGCCTCACCAGAGCCGAGTACAGGGGGACGATCACCTCCCTAGCCCTGCTGGTCACACTGTTTCTTATGCAAGCCAGGATGCTGTTGGCCTTCTTGGCCACCTGAGCACACTGCTGGCTCATATTCAGCCGACTATCCACCATCACTCCCAGGTCCTTCTCTGCCTGGCAGCTTTCCAACCACTCATCTCCCAGCCTGTAGCTCTGCTTGGGGTTATTGCGCCCCACGTGCAGGACCCGGCACTTGGCCTTGTTGAACTTCATGCAGTTAATAAAGAAGTTAAAGCTTTATTGTGTTATGGCAAGTAATGGTGTTAAGGTAACAAAGGTTTGTTTTTGGGTTAGATCTGAGGCAGAAATTCTTTACTATGAGGGCGGTGAGGCCTGGCGCAGGCTGCCCCCAGGAGCTGTGGGTGCCCCACCCCTGGCAGTGCCCAAGGCCAGGCTGGATGGGGCTGGGGGGGGGGCTGGGAGCAGGGGGCGGCCATGGGGGGGCTTTAGGGCCCGTTCCCCCCCTGCCCCCGCCGTGAGCCAATGGCAGGCTCCCCTGCGGTCACGTGGGCCTCGGCAGGGCTCAAAATGGCGGCGCCGGCCCCGCCTCCATGTCCCCGGGGTTCCACGTGACGTCCCAGCCACACTTCCGGTGGGGGGCGGGGCTCCGGCCGGAAGCACGCGAAGGAGGGGAAGAGAGGAGGTGCCGGCGGGACAGGATGTGGGTGCGCACGGCCTACTTCCGGCGCGGAGCCCAACTTCCGGCGAGCGCACCGGAAGTGGCCGGAACACCGGAAGCGGCGCACCGGGACCCCGCGTGGCGCCCCGCAGGGCCATGGCCGGGCGGCCGCAGGTAGGAACCGGGCCCCGCCCGCGCCCCTCGACGCCCCGGGCCCACCCCAACGCCCCTATGGGGCCGGGGACCCCGGGCTGAGCCCCGCGCGCTGCTTCCCACAGGAGCTGCCGGCGTTCGAGGACGTGGCCGTGTTCCTGAGCCGCGCCGAGTGGGAGCTGGCGGCGGAGGAGCAGCGGGAGCTGTACCGCGCCGTCATGTTGGACAACTTCGCGCTCCTCGCCTCGTTGGGTGAGGCGGGACGCGCGGCACCGGGGCTGGGTACCTCATGGGGGGGCTGTCACAAGGCACCGGGGGTGCTCCGGGGTGGGGGAGCCTGGGGAGGATTCACCCCGGTGGCTCCGCCGCCTCTCCCCGTGTTCTGGTCTGGTTCTGCCTGGGTTTATTTGACAAAAAAAGGACGAAATGCGTTGAGTTTGCCACGCTAACCCTTTATTCTTGCAGCCAGTGTTTTGTAACAGAACGCCGCTCTTGTCTCCGCCCTGCAGGGTACGCAGGGCCCAAACCCGACCTCTTGTATCGGCTGGAGCACGGGGAAGAGCCGTGGGTCTGCACGCCGCAGGGCTCAGAGACGTGGGACGGACCCGACAGCCCCTCCCTGGGTGAGAGCCGCAGCCCAGCCCTCGGTGCCGTGCACCAGGCCCTTCCTCCTGCCCAGCATTGGGCAGCACGACCCCGTGCTCCCTCTTGTCCCCTGTCCTGCTCCTTCCCCTGCTCGCTGCCTGCACCCAGAGCATCCCCCAAGACGCTCCATGAGGGGCACAGCTCAGCCCAAGGGGAATCTCCCCCAGCTGGTGCCTGCGCGCAGAGTGATGGCTGCTCCATGGAGTGCCCTCATGGCACATCTCCTGTACACAGCAACTTTATGGGCTAAAGTTGCACCAGGGGAGTTTTAGGTTGGATGTTAGGAAGAACTTCTTTACCAAAAGGGTTGTGAGGCATTGGGATGGGCTGCCCAGGGAAGTGGTGGAGTCACCATCCCTGGAGGTCTTTAAAAGACGTTTAGATGTAGAGCTTAGGGATGTGGTTTAGTGGGGACTGTTAGTGTTAGGTCAGAGGTTGGACTCGATGATCTTGAGGTCTCTTCCAACCTAGAAATTCTGTGATTCTGTGATTATCTCCAGCAGCCGCTGGGCACTCTGGAGCAGGGCTGGGGCTCTGCAGGGCCTCCTCCTCCTCTGCTGGGGGGATGCAGAGTGCAGGGGTTCCCCTACTGGGACTGTGATGTCCCTCCGGTGTCCCTGCAGGGTGCAACGGGGACGGGAGCTGCCCAGAGGAGCCCGGCTTCACCTGGTGGCCGAGCCCTGGCCGGCAGCAGGCGCTGGAGGAGAGCACGGATCCCCCCAGCCATGCTGAGCGCTGCGACAGCCCCAGCCCTGGGCTCTGCGGTGCGGGGCCCGAGGGACAGAGGCAGGTTGGCCCCGCCACGCTGTCGGCAGGAGGACGGAGCGAGCCGTGGCAGCTGCGCTGCAGCAGGCTGCTGAAGAAATTCAGCGATCCCGGGGGCGAGGAGCACACAGAGGCGGCCAGCGGCCAAACCCCACCTGCAGGAAGCCCCGAGCGGGCAGAGGCCGGCTCCCAGAGCGGGAAAGACGAAGTGGAGGATGAAGAAGGGGCGAGGCCGGGCCTCGACGGAGGCACGGAACTCCCGCTTGACCCAGAGCCACAGCCACAGCCCCGATCAGAGGATCCCTGCGAGCCCCTGGGGGCTGAGAGCCCGGAGACGCCCCAGGGCAGCGTGCAGGAATCGCAGCACACCGAGGAGGACGGGAGCCTTCCTCCGGCAGCGGGGGACGTGGACGGTGCCCTGCTGGGAGACCACTGCTACTACACGAGGCAGGGGGCGGCGCTGCAGCCTGCCCTGAGGGAACACGACTACTGCGGGGACAGCGGGAGCGGGGCCCTGGTGCTGAGGGAACACGACTACTGCCAGGAGCAAACGTCGCCCCGGCAGGGCTGCGGCCACAAAGGCTCCTGCCCCGTGTGCCGGGCTCACGCCGCGCTGCGCAAGAGGAAGCTGCGGAAGGGGGGAGCCAACGGGAAGGGCACGCGGGTGAAGCAGCGTCTGGGGCCTTTCTTCAAGAGCTTGCGGATCTCCCGGGGGTATTTCTGTGCAGACTGCCTCTTCGCGCCCACCGTGCCGGCGGTTGTCCAGCCCGCTGAGGCAGAGCACACCACGAAGGACACTTCTGGGGTATTTAATTTGCCTGCGGAGTGGCAGACTGTGATCCTGCAGCCTCAAGAGGAGGGGAACTCCCTGGGGGGGACGCCGGAGGCGCCCCGTGGCCCTGCAGCCCCTCCCGAGCCATCAGCAGGGGAGGCGTGGGGCGGAGCGGCACAACCCAAGGTGTGGGTGCGCTACAGGGCGCGGGGCTGGCGGCCCCCCAGGCTTTGGTGGGACCTCGCCAGACAGGAACTCATTGCCCCAAGCCAGGCATCGCTGTGCAATGCCTGCGACGGGGCCCTGCGCACCAGGAACTGGGCGCTGTGCACCGCCTGTCTGTGCTCGGTCGTGTGCGGGGTGCAGAGGCACCACCCCCACGTGTCCCAACCAGCGCCTGAACACCGCAGCCCCGTCAGCTCTGCCCCGAGGGGGCTGCACAGGAGGTTCTCGGAGAGTTGCAGCGAGGGAAGCGGTGCCTGAGGGGGGGCAGGCGGTGGAGGGGAGGTGGAGTGGGCAGGGAAGGGCCGGAGGGGTGCAGAGCAGAGGAAGAGGAATGGGAGAGCGAGGGCGGCTGCGTGTTGCTGGGTTCGCTCTGTGCTCCTGGGCACCATGGTGTTCCCGTGGAGCAGCTGAGCACCCCGTGAGCAGCTTCCCCCTCTGCTCGTTTAGGCAGTACAAACTGGGAGATGTTTTGGGGGGGGTTGATAATCTCATTTCTTATAACGAGCCCCTGTGTTTAGCACTTTTAAAGGTGCTGGGGGCTGTGCAGAGCCCTGCAGCATCGCTGGAGGAGGGGGGGGAGCAGCACCACTGCCGGGTGGGCTGCGGGGGACACCCTGAGGAGAGGCTGGGGCACAACAATCCGGGGGGTGGGGGGCACCTCAGGAAGAAGTTTCAGCAGAAATACGGAACTGCAGAGACCGCAGAGAGCAGGGGGAGGAGAAAACAAGGCGGGGGGAGAGGCAGCACCGGGGTTAGAGGCGCGGAGGAGGTGCTGTGGGGGCGGGGTCCCCCAGGACCATCCGGAGCTCACCCTGGGGCAGGGGGGGCAGCGAGAGGAGCCCCGGGGGGGTGCCCGCGACCCCCGTGCGGCACCGGGAGGGGTTCAGAGGGGGGCGGAAAGGGGCTGTGGGGAGGGGCCGGGTGCACGTTCCTCCCCCCCCGTGTATTTTACCTGCCAATAAAGCCGTTTCCCCTCAGCCCGAGTCCGTTTTGCCTTGGGAACGGGGCGGGGGGGGGGGGGTGGCGGAACCCCCGGGAGCCCCGCGGCCTCCCCTCCCCCCCTGCAGCCCGTCCCGTGAGGGAGGCCCCGGGGGGGCTCCCGGTGCGGCCCGGCCCGGCCCCGGCTGCCACTGACCTGCCTGAGGCGGCCCCGGGAGCGCGGCCGCGGCCTCGGGGAGACCCCGGGGGGGCTCTGAGGGCTCCAGGCCCGGCCCCGCGCTCCCCCCGTTCCCCTCCCGTCGTCCCCGGTAATGGCGGCGGCGGCGGGGCCAATGGCTGAGCGCCTCCGCGGTCACGTGAGGCGCCACGGGCCAATGGCGGCAGCCTCCGGTCGGCCGCGCCGCGAGCGGCCGCCGCAAAATGGCGCCGCCGGGCGGAGCAGCCAATCGCGCGGCCGGTAGCCCGTCACGTGGCCGGGCGGTGCTCACCATCTTGCCGGCGCGTGGGGTTGTGGGTTGGGGCGTCACTTCCGGGTCGCGGGGCGGGGCGTGCGGCGAGGAGCGGGAGGCGGGATTGAAGCCGGATGTGCGGGCGGAAGTGACGCTCTGCGTGCCTGTTGCCATGGCAACGCGGGAGGGTGGGGCCTAGCGCTCCAGGAACGGCGCTGAAGCCGGGGATGGGGGAACGGGGGATGCGTAATCGCGTTAATTATGTCGAAATAAAGCAATTGTAATTATTAAAGCCAAGAATGGAAGCTCCCTTATTCACAGTAAAACTGATATTGCTGAGTGTCTTTGCTTACTGCTCTGCAAATTAACCCAAAAAAAGGGGTCTCAGGGTCTCTCACGGAGGGTATTTCCTTACAAAATCGGGGATCCTTCCCCAAAAACCAGCTGAGAGCGACCAAGGGTTGGGCATGTTATAAGTGAATTCTCAACTCCCTCTGAATTTAGTAACATAAAAGAATATTTATAAAAGGCGCTGGGTGCGCAGGGAGTCTATGCTCTACCACCACACACACCCAACCGTTGAATTTCCCAAATACATATAGGACATTGCTGTTACATATTTACATATTACATATTTACAAGAAACCCAAGTACACCTATACATACGGATATCCTATCCCTGCTTCATGTTATAATTCTCTTTGTGGTGGTCGCTGTGGGTGAAAGGCTCACGGTTTCCCCATCACCATTAGCAACCTTTTGTTCCAGACTGCAGGAGGCTTTGACCGTCTCCCTCTTCTTCTGCGCATGCTCTGCCCACCGCAAGGTTCCCGAAAGCAACAAAATGTGATTGCTTTTCCCGCGTTTCATTCACCCTTGAAACCACACTAATGATATTATTATCATATAACATTAAACAATAAATGTTAACAGTTCTAACCAGCACCCCCCCCAGCAACTTCGGTGCCTTAACAGAGGGGAAAACAAGCAATCCCAGATGGCAGGGCATCGCCTCAATCCCCCTTCTTTATTTCCTCTAAACTTTTTACATTCCTGATGACCTCATCGTTAAGAGTCTGATGTTATCACCAACCAGGAGGCTTTCTGACCCCCATTGCCACATTTCCAAATCTCCCCCTTCTTTATTAATATCAACCATTTTTCTGACACGAATTACCACTCCATATATAACAGGCAAGAGCCAACTGGTCAGGAGCTGCCTCAGCAAGAGGCAACCAGCCGTGATGAAGAGGAGTCCCTGGCCTTCATCCCCACAGCCCCCAGCAACCACCAGCGGGAGGAGTTTGTGGAAACAGCTTCTGGGGCTAATTTTAATACAAAGCGGGGACAGGTTCTGTGTATGTGCAGGCGTATTGGGGAACTTCATGCATATATAACATTTTACTGCACATAACCAGGGCCAGCTGCCACATTGGGGCACGCATGCCTCTGGGAGCTATCCCACATGCACCCAGCGCCGAAATAAACCACATTTATAAACCTACCTTATAACTCGTTTGCTTTGAGTTGCAGAGTTCTTCACGAATCATAGAGGGAAGGAATGTCATATTGGGATATGCTTGCTGTGATAACAACACCTAACAGATGCCTTGTAAAATGCAGACAACCAGAATCCTGGGAGCAATGAGGTGGAATTCATGGTGTAAGAAACATTACCACCTCAAAGAGTCAAAAAGTCAAAAGAAATTTGATTTATAATAGGTTGGCAACTGAAAGCCGTGCTTTGTCTGTGAAGCACCAGGTTGGTTGTGAACCTGGATTACCCAGTCATGGGGAAACAGTCAAGAAAATCCCAGTCAAGAAAAAAAATGTATATAAACTGTGTTTTGGAACTAGTAGGCGCGCTCCTGCTTGTGGCACGCCCGTCATCGCAAACATAAATAAAAATGCTGCTTCGCTGAGATCCTGGCCTGAGCCCACATTATTGGCTACAGTGAGAAACAAAGTGGTGTTTGTGCACCACAAGGTGGATTGTGGTGTGAATCCTCTCACCTCCTGCTGAAATAAACCACATCCCTATTTTATAGCTCATTTGCTTTGAGTTGTAGAGTCCTTCCACAAATCACCGTTTCCAGCAGTGACTGCGCAGCACAGCACCGGGGAGGGCATTAGGCAGGTACGGGGAAGGCCCCAAAATAAGGAGGATAGCTCAGAAAAACAGGATGAGCAGTGCAAAATCAGTAATTATGTTTAACTTTTAACCCAGGCTCCCTTTGATCAGGGACAAAATGCTCCTTCTGGGAGAAACAAAGGAAAGTTACCAATAGCAAGTAGCCTTAGGTTGTGGCCATTTTGAGAAACAAAGTTGTATTTTAGCAATAGAAGTTGTTTTTGCAGTGGAATATCCACTAACCTTGCATCATGTAGGCATGACAGCAGCATAGCACTAGTTAAGCAGATAAGGGGAAGGTCCCACTGTCCCAAAATAAGGAGAATAGCTAAAAAAAAACCAGAATGAGCAACATGAAATGAGTAAAAACAAGAACCATGGGCCCTCTAGTCACAAGAGAAGAAGAAAAAAAAAAAAAAGGAAAAGGAGAAAATAACGGCTGGTCAAATAAAATTGTACCTGTATGGTATAGAAGTGCATCAAGTAAGTTGTGACCCTGTAGTACTCAACCAGTGAGGAAACAGGGAGAAATCAGGTGTTGGGTAATAGGGGATATAGGGTTATGGTGAACTTGTACCATGTGCTCCTGCTTGCAGGATGCCCACCTTTGCTATTGTGAATAAAATAGCTTCACAGAAGACCTCATTTGAGCAAATTATTGAGGTTTTTCTCACAACAGGAGGGCTGGAAGAGGAGGTGGGGATGTGCACAACCCTGTAGCATCTCCTTCCTAAACCCGCTGCACGAAGCTGCGCCACGCAGCACATCCCAGCACCAGGGGCCTGGCACTGCACAGGGCTGGGGGGCGATGCTGCCGTGGAACCACCAGAGGTGCCACGAGGAGAGGAAAGGGGGAAGAAAAAAAAGGGGGGAGAGGAAAGGGGGGAAAGGGGGAGAAAATTGTATGGAAAGGGCTCAGGGGTTGGGATAGGGACAGGGAGATCACTCAATAATTATTGTCACAGGCAAAACAGAGTCAGCATAAGGAGATTAATAATTTTTTTCGCCTATTACTAACAAACTAGAGCAGTGAGAAACTAAAAGCAAATTACAAACACCTTCCTCCCAACACCTGCTCCAGCACGGGTCCCCCACGGGTCCCTAGACCCCCTGCTCCTGCGGGGGCTCTCCATGGGCCGCAGCCTCCTCCAGGCCACATCCACCTGCTCCACCGGGGGCTCCTCCACCCATGGGGGGGCTGCAGCGTGGAGATCTGCTCCGTGTGGCACCCATGGGTGCAGGGGGACAGCCTGCTCCACCAGGGGCCTCTCCACAGCCCACAGGGGAATTGCAGACCCGGGAGGTGGAGGGGCCAGCAGACCCCCATTTTGGGGAGCCGGCACCCCCTGTGCATCCATCCTCATCCTGGGGGGCTGGCCTGGAGAGGAACGTCCCCCCAGCCCCCCCAGCCCCCCCAGCCCCTCGCTGGTTCCCTCCTGGCAGTGGGTGGCTGCTCCTGAGCTGGCCAGCAGCAGGGGCCAAGGTCCAGGCGGGGAGCAGCGGGCAGCCGAGCCGTGCCCCGCGCAGCGCCATGAGGCTGCGGCTGCTCTGTGCCCTCGCCGTGGCCCTCCTGGCCGTGGCCGGGGCCAACCCACGGGACTCCAAGAAGGGGAAAACCCTCACACGGGACCGGGAGGTTGGTGGGGGGCAGAGGGAGGAGGCCAGAGCTGGGCAGCAGCAGCCAGGAGGGGAGGGAGGCTGCAGGGAAGATCTATGGGGAGGGGGAAGATGCGCGGCACGGTGCGGTGGCTCTGGCACCATGGGGGGAGCGATTCCCCAAAATATTGTCCCCCCGGGGACACCGGTGCTGTCACCAACACCGTGCTCCGGGCAGGGCAGAACCCCGGAGAGGTCCTGGTCGGGGGCTGCCCTGGGCAGGGGTGGCCCCGAGGATGGGCTGGGGGCAGTGGGATCTGCCCGAGCCCCTCGTCCCGGGGGGCTGCGCTGTGGGGGCAGCGCTGGGGCGTCCCCGGAGCCTTCGCTGTGCCAAAACGCTGCTGCTGCTGCTTGCACAACCAGCAAACATTTCATCAGGGCTGGCGAGGGGCTGAGCGGGGGCAGGAGGAGCACGGCCTTGGGGCCGGCGAATCCTCGTCCCCTTTTGCCTTCCTCCTCGTCCTCCTCCACCGTCCCCCCCACATCCCCCGGCTCCATCCCTGCTCTCGGCCCCATCCCGCTGCGGGGGGAGCCAGGACTCAGCAGCACCTTCCCCCCACAGGCGGGGACGCGTGGCGGGGGCCGGCGCCGGCCGTGCTCGGGGTGTTTCTCTGTGCTGAGCGAGGTGAGGGGGGACAAGGGGTGCTGGGGGGACGGGATGGGACGGGATGGGATGGGACGGGATGGGGATGGGGATGGGGATGGGGATGGGGATGGGATGGGATGGGATGGGATGGGATGGGATGGGATGGGATGGGATGGGATGGGATGGGGCACCCAGGACACGCACCCCTCGCACTGCTCCGTACCCCCCACCTGCAGGAATCCATGTCCTGGAGCACCGGGGATGTGGATGAAGACCCCGCAGGCCGGCGGGTGAGTGCAGGGCGGCGCTGCCCACCCGTAGACCTCCCCCACCACGGCTCCAACAGGGCTGGGGACCACAGCCCCCTTCCCCATCACCCCATTGCCTGGCTCTGACATCCCGCTTGTTCCCACAGGGCGGCCAGGAGCGCACCAGGAGGGAAAGCGAGAGACCTGCCCAGGTCCTGCCCCTCAGCCAGGTACCGGCCCCGTGGGACGGGCACCACGGGCGGCCACGGAGACCCCCGAGGTGACCCCGCTGTGTCCTGCAGGAGGCACCGGGCGGCCCCATGGCGTGGACAGGAGAGGCACGGGTGACCCTGCGCAAACCAAAGCGAGGACGGAGCCGGGCGTCCCGCCGCCCCCCGACAGCACCGCGGGACCCCGCCGCCCCCCACCAGCCCTGAGGGGAGCTGGGGGGGGGGCCCTGCTGTGCCCCCCGCTCAGTGGGGCCGCCCCACACGCTGCTGTCCCTGCACCCCGAAGCGCTCTGCAGGGGTGTCCCCACACGCTGTGCGGAGCCACCGAATAAAGGCACCGAGACAGCCCGAGTGGGTGCTTCTGAGGGTCCCACACCCACACCCCCAGCGCAGCCGGGTGGTCCCCAGCGCCCCCCACACCCTCCACGCCCCCCATCCCACCACCGCTCTTCCCCAGCCCCCCCCCACATTCCCAGTGCCCCCCTGCCCCCCGAGTGCCCCGCAGCACCCGGGACACCCGCACTGCACGGGGGCACCTGCACCCACAACCCCCCCTCCAAAACACCCCCTGGGGGGGTCCCCACAGCGGGGGGCTGCGTGGATCGGCGCCCCCACCCCAGCCCCAGCCCCAGGGTGGCCCCGGTGGGAGGGCACGGAGCGGCCACCAGAGCCGGTGCCGGTGCCTGGGGGTCGCACGGGCCGGGAGGGGCCGGGAGGGGTCGGGAGGGGCCGTGCAGGGGCTCGGGGGGGGGTCGGAGCACGGCGGGACCCGGCGCGGATCGGGGACCCCGGGGCCAGCATGGGGGCTCCGCGTTCCCGCCACGAGTTCCCGCCACGGCGCGGCCACGCCCCCTCGGAGCCACGCCACGCCCCCTCCAGGGCTAAGCCACGCCCCCACGCCCAGCACACCGCCCCCGTTTGGCAAAGCCACGCCCTTAGCAACAAGCCACGCCCTTGGTAACAAGACACGCCCCTTAGCAACAAGCCACGCCCCTTCCGCAGCGCCCCCTGCAGGCCCGGTGGCGGCGGCGGGCGCAGGCCGCGCGGTGCCGGTGGCGGCGGCCATGTCCCGCCGGGGCCCCGCTGAGGTGAGGGCCGGGACCGGCACCGGCACCGGGACCGGGAGCGGCACCGGGAGCTCCGGGGACAGCCGGGGGTGCGGGGCTGAGAGGAACCGGGGGGGCTGCGGGGGTCCCGGGGGGGCGGTGGGGGCCTCCTTGGGGGGCTGGGCCCGGGGGGGAGGGCCCCGGGGGGGAAGGGCCCGGGGGTACCGGGACCGGGGGTGCAGGGCCCGGGGGTGCGGGGGCCGAGGGGATCCCTCCGGAGCACCCGGGGTCCCAGCAGCCCACCCCGGCCGCCCCTCACCTCTTGTCCCCTCCTCCAGGCCTCGCCGTGGGGCCCGGGCACCGGCCGGTTGAGGCGCTTGCAGGCGGCGGGGCCGGAGCAGGCGCAGGCCCAGCAGCTGCAGGAGCTGCGGAGCAGGACGGAGAAGGCGGAGCGGAGGCTGCTGGCCTGCGAGAACCTGGTGGGCGAGCTGGGCAGCAACCTGGCGGCGCTGGGCAGCCTGCTGCAGGACTACGGGCAGCTGCAGCAGCGCCTGGACAACGTGGAGAACCTGCTGAGGAACAGGAACTTCTGGATCCTGCGCCTGCCCCCCGGCAGGAAGGGGGAAATCCCCAAGGTAACGGGTGCCCGGGAGCCCCTAACCCAGGTGGCAAAGCCCCAGCTCCGTTGTGGTTTGGGTGAGGAGCCCTGGGGTTGGGCTGGTTCAAGCCCTGAGCCCCAGAAACACACCAGGCAGCCCCGCAGAGCTCCTCAGGTAGCAGTGTCACCGTGCTGCCATTGTGGTGGCCTCCCCATGCCCATTCCCACCCCCGAGCCCTGGAGGGGCAGCAGCCTGCAGGAGCATTTCAGCGAGTGCCCCTTCAGCAGCTGTGGAGGGGTATGGGAAGTGCCACAGCCTGCTCAGCAATGGGCTGGCATCGCTCAGTGCCTGTGAACCCAGGGCTTGCAAGCCCCGATGTGTCCGTGCACACTGTGCTCTGTCCAGGCACATTCTCTGCCTGGAGGTCCCGAGCGCTCCCTGCCCCTGTGCAGTTCCCTTTGGTTGTGAAAAACATCACCAAGTGTGCAGTGTTTGTGATTCCAGGTGCCGCTCACGTTCGATGACATTTCCGTGTACTTCAACGAGCAGGAATGGGAGACGCTGGACAGCTGGCAGAAGGATCTCTACAAGGCTGTGATGAGGGGGAACTACGAGACTCTGATCTCCCTGGGTAAGGCACGGGGCCCGTTCCTCCGGGTGAATTTCTCTTCTAGGCAGGCTGGGCGGCCTCCCTCCAGTCCCACCAGCGGTCTGCTGTGGTGGGGTTGGACACCCGTAGCTCGCAGAACCTCTCCTGGGCAGCCAGACCCAGTCCTTTTCCTTCCTTCCTGCTTGTAAGAGCTTTCTGTAGGAAATACCAGTAACAGAAATAACACAAACAATGTCTATTATACCCTATATCCAGATGAGGTGCTATTCATAAGGACTGTGCAAGGGGATTCGAGGGCCAGGGAACCATCACGACCTTCCAGCACAGTTCAGGAGTTACCTGGGTGAAGTTTGATAATTGCATCTTGAACCAATTCTTGTCTTCTGGCTATTTAGTTGTGATTTGAAGTGACAGGGGCATTTCCACGTGCCTTGGTAAAGAACCAATTTAATCTCGTTCAGTTCTGAGCACATCTGACACGTTCTTGGATGATTTTGGGCTATAAGATTGCCCATCAAAAACTGTTCTGTGGGCGTGACTGGTAACGTGCTGGTTGGTGCAGTCCCTGAAGCTGCAGCTTCACTTTTCTAGATAATTCTCTGTGGAAGGCACAAACGTGTTCCTCACGTGGTCCATCTGATGTGGGCATTTTTAGACGGCAGGAATCCTTCTGTCCCTACTCCAGAACTAAAGCAATCTGCTAACAGCAGCTCAGAAGATTTACTCTTCAAATCACCGCTAACGTGGAGATGGGAGGGAAAGGTTAAAGACAAAGCCTCTCAAATCCTTATCTTATTTCTCTTATTTAAAGAGATCTTATTTCTTATCTTATCTTAATCCTTATCTTATTTCTCTTATTTAAAGAGATCTTATTTCTCTTTCTATTATTTAAATCTTCTCTGTGCTTGAGCCACGGCCGTGCTTATGGGTGAATCCCAACACGGGGCTAAGAAATCGACACCACCATCTTCCCTTGTTTCAGCGCGGGTAGTGTTTGAGGTGTTTGAGAGTTTAACAGAGCAATGGTGTAGCCAGTTCCTAACAAAACGTCCTCTGCTGCCCTGTCCCTGAGCAGACTATGCCGTGGCCAAGCCTGACATCCTGTCCCGGCTCGAGAGGGATGAAGAGCTCTGCAGCAGAAACTGTCGCGAGGCCCCGCAGACGGACACCCAGGATGGGCAGGAGCCCCCGCAGACGTGCATCGGAGATGGGCAGGAGCCCCCACAAATGCATCTCAGAGACGGGCAGGAGTCCCTGGAGACCGAGACGTGCATCCAGGACGGTCAGGAGCCCCCGGAGAGGTGTAGCAGAGAGAGTCAGGAGCCCCCACAGCCGTGCATCCAGGACAGCCAGGAGCCCCCCCAGGCGTGTGTCAGAGACAGTCAGGAGCCCCCCCAGCCGTGCACCCAGGAGAGTCAGGAGCCCCCGCAGACATCCATCACAGATATCCAGGAACCCCCGCAGGCACCAGCAGATGTGGAGCAGGTGGAAGAGGACTTGGGAGACGACGTAGAAGTGGAAGATGCAGAAGATGACATGGGTAAGTTAAAGGGTGCCAGCAGGACGTGGCCGTTCCTGGCCCTTGCTTTCTCCCATCGCTGTCTGTGTTAGAAAGGAGCTGCTCTGAGGTTTTGCTGGCTGCTTTGGCTAACTGTCCATGGGATGCCTTGAGTCTTATCTCCGAGAGGAACATTTATGCTTGGCCACGTGAATCGTGGGGAGACAACAGACAAAACCTGCCAGAAGGGGCTGGGATGGAGCCGGGAGCGGTGGGACAGACCCCTTGGGATCTCTTCCAGCTCCTGAATATGAAGGCCAGGCAAAAAAAAAAACAGGAGACACTGGAAAGGTGCAGGCAGGCCCAGAGAGAGCCGAAGGCAGAGCTGTGTTTGAGAGCTCTGTCCTGCTGGAATTAGGAGCTGGGGGGCTGCAGGAGCTTTGTGAGGGGCTGGGTGAGCACTGGCAGGGGTCAGGGGCCGGCTCTGTCCTTTGAGGAGGGTTACCCAGAAACAGTGCAGGCCCCAAGTGTGTCTTTGGGGGTTGTTTTGTCAAGTGCTCCTGGGAAGAGAGGAAAAAGGTGTTACACGGACACAGCCTCTCCCTCTCCTTTGAGATCTTAAGTCACCTTCTGTTAGGTTTTCGCTGTGCTTGAGTTAGAGCATGGGCAACGTGTCCGTGCCTGTCCTTACTGCCTGCCAGCCCTGGGGCGAAGGGAGAAGGGTCACTGAAGGGTCTGAAAGGTCAGCAGAGGAATTCTGTAGCCAGTTCCTACCAAAACTGAAAAAACTGTCCTCTGCTGCCCTGTCCCTGAGCAGACTGCGCTGCGTCCGAGCCTGACGTCCTGTCCCGGATCGAGAGGGATGAAGAGCTCTGCACCAGAGGCTGCCAGGAGAGCCCACAGCCCTGCGTCCGAGCTGGGCAGGAGCCCCCACACACACCAGAAGAGACGGGCAGGAAGGAAGAGGCTTTGGGAGAACGGAAAGTCCCCTCGGAAGCTGGCACAGGTGAGTTACCCGAGAGACACCGAGCTTGGAGGAGCATCGCCAGGGCAAGCAGAAGTCCTGGGGTGCGCTGTCAGAGTGCTGCAAGGGCAAATGGAAGAGGTTTGAGGACCTGAACGTTAGGCACAGTGGGAATGCCACCCGTGGCATTGATGGGGAGAGTTTGGGATGGATGAGGCTGCTCTGCAGAGGTTCCTTGTGGCTCCTTGGGGTCTCTTCCCGGACCTCTCTCTGCTTTTGGTCCCTGTGTGCTTCTTGAGCTGGCCCTGGCTCCTCTGCACAGTCCCAACACATCTCCAGTTAGCATCTGAAGGTGTCTGCAGTTAGCCAGAAGATGTGAGCTGTCCGCCGGTGCTGAAAGTTGCTTTCCTCTTCCCTGCCAGCAGGGCTGCCCATCCTGGTGATGAATGTCACGTCCCTGAGTGCGCGGGGAGAGGGGCTGAGCAGGGACGTGAAGCAGGAGACAGAGGAGGAAGAGGACCCGGCCGGGCACGGCTCCGGTGAGTTACCCCATGCATGGCAGGCACGGCGCTCTGCGGGCAAGAAGCAGCTCCCAGCTCACTCACGGGCTTGAAATAGGAAGGTTTAGAACATTCCAGATCCTTTTGTCACCCAGCAAGGGAGGGATCTGGTACCGGGTGGGGTGTGCAGCCCTGTCATCTGCAGAGGGAATGAGCCCAGACGGGGATCCTGCTAGCAGCAGTTGGGGGAGGCGCACTGGGTTGCCTGCAGCGTTTGGCATTCGGCAACAGTTCCCAGCTTGCCAAAAGCCAAGAGCCTGAGGTACTGCTCATTACAGCTTGCTAAGGATGTTTTTTTTTTTCCTGCTGCATCTTGTGGCCATCGCTGGTGTGGTGGTTTTAGAGGCGGAGCCCTCTGCCCTGTGGCACTGCAGCAGATCTGCCCCCGAGGGCACGCCGAGCTGCTGAGTTGCTCAGGCCAGGACCCTGCAGTGGCACCGGCGCCTCCCCACGCTGCGTTCTCAGATTTTTCGGGAGCTCCTTGCTCGCAGAAAGCCTGCTGGGTGCTTTGGGACTGAAACCACATCGTGGAATTGCCCCCGCAGTGTGAGTGGTGAACGCCTGTGTTGTTTCATTTCAGAGGAAGGCTCTTTGGCAGAGGAGAAGGCCTGTGAAGGGACCTCTCCCCCTGACAGCCTCGAGGTGAAGGAGGTGAGGCCCAACGCCTTGCCAAAAGTTTCTACACCTTCTCCTGACGCAGTGATCCAGAACGGCCCGGGAGAGCAGGCCAAGCCCAGGAGCAAGAAGAAACCCAGCAGGTGCTCGAGCAGCAGCCTGCTGATGGGCGACTGCCGGCGCGGCTACGTGCGCGAGTGGTCGCACCCCTGCACCGAGTGCGGGAAGCGCTTCCGCCTGAAGATCAACCTCATCATCCACCAGCGGAGCCACGCCAAAGAAGGGCCCTACGAGTGCACGGTGTGCGAGATCAGCTTCGCAGACAAAAACCGCCTGGTCCTGCACCAGGCCATCCACACCCAAGACAGGGCTTTCGCGGCCAAGGTCTGGGGGAACACGCACCCGGAACTGAGGATAGGGCCGAGGAAGAAGCTGTGCAGGGCTCCCGGCAGCTCTGCCCACAGCCCGGGTAACAGGACGCACGCGGGGGGAGCCTGGCTGGGCCCGACCAAGGAGGAGCAGGACACGGGCAGCCTGTCGGGGTGTTTCTCCCCGCAGCCGACGCTTCGCAATTACGCGAGACGCCCCCTGAAGTGCGATCTTTGCGGCAAGTTTCTGTCTTGCTCCTCCACCCTCCAGCGGCACCTGCAGACCCACGCGGAGAAGAGGCCGTTCCGCTGCGCCACCTGCAAGAAGGGCTTCACCCGCCACACTCACCTGGTGCGCCACGAGCAGATTCACGAGCGGCAGAAGGCCCTGGAGGGCCGGCAGCACAAGGCAGCCTAGGGCTCGACCGCGGCCAGGAGGCCCCAGCCGAAAGCAGCCCCCGGGGGTGCCTGACGAGGCGCCGTCCTCGCTGCTGCCAAAGCTGCTCCGCTGAACACCTCCTGCTGGCTGCTGTGGAGCTCAGGCTTGCAGTTACCAGACTGATAAAACAGCCCGGGTTGGGAGAGACCCACAAAGATCCTCGAGGCCAACTCGAGAACTGCTGCTGTGACGGTGGAGAGTAGGAAGTAGGGAAGCAGCTTGGGGGCAAGTGGCAACAGGAGGGATCCAAACCACTCGTGTCCCTGGGCAGGAACTGTGAGCGTTCAGATTCTGTCCGTGGTGGGGCACCAGGGCTGTGAACCATCATCCATCAACTGGATTTCGGGAGCTTTCCCCAAGTCGCAGAATAAATCAAAGCTTGGACACCGTTACGTGGAACAAATTCCAGAAGCCTCCGGCGATTAAAAATCTCCTCGGGAACCTCCTCGGGAACAGCTCTGGGAGATAAGGAGAGTGAAACAAACCCCACCTTAGAGTGAAACAAACCCCACCTTCTGTCCGTGTGATGCTGCGGCTGCTCCTGAGGTCCCAGCACCATTCCACTGACAAGGCCAGCCTCCAAAACCCTGCGTGAGAGGGCTGGTGCCCCAAAACCAGCCTGCACCCATGGTCACTTTCACAAATACTCGCTGGGTAGGATTCCTGCTGCACCACAGCCTGTGCGAGGACCCTTCCTCGGGCTCGGACGCGTTGTTCTGACACCACCCCAGCTGCTCTGTGCGGGACCATCCCCTCTGCTCAGCCCCACCGCGCCGTGCTCGCTCCCTCTGTCTCTAATCACATGGAAGCCTACCTCAACGCGCCGTGAAGAGGCACCCTGGTGGGTGATGCCAGCCAAGGCTCTGGTGGCCTCAGGCATCACTGGAAGCTCGTGGCCCCGTCCTGGCCCCGTGTGCAGCGGGCACGCCGCTGGGAAGCACGAGGCACGTGTACAGAGCGAAGGAATCGGTCCAGGCCAAGCGGAGGGGCTGATAGGACTCCCGAGCTGTTTTATTTTTTATTTTTTTGCTTTTGTGTCCATTGAATTATTTGATGTTCTAGTTTGAAATCACTACGTCTCTGCCCCTCCCCGGGCAGGGAGTGTTGGGAACCAGTTTCCTTAGGAGATTTTTCATTCCTGGCTGCCTCCAGGGTCCGAGGGGCTGCGAAGCCCTGCGGGATGCGGGTGGTTGGTGCCGGGAGGTGACAGGGCCGGCAGCCAGCCGCTTACCCCTGCCCGGTTTGCCATCCCAGTGCACCCAATTGATCCCAGTTGACCCCAGTACCACAGGGTACGAGTCAAGCCAGCGCAGCAGGCAGCCGGGAGGTGGCTTCAAGCTGTGACTGGGACCAACTTTTTTTTGTAGGAACGCTCCGATCCCTTTCTCAGGCCGTGGAATCCATAAAGTATTTGTCTGTACAGCCTCGTGGTGTTTGTTTTATACGCAGCGCCACGCAACGAAGGTGGGCACGGGGTGACAGGGGCTGTTCCAGGCTGGGGCCACCGGCCCTGGGGGAGCCTGGGTGGCACCAGGGGAGCTGTGGGGTGCCAAGGGGACAGGGACGGCGCTGCCGTGGCGCTGGTGGCACCTTTGGGTGTCATGGCCACCCTTGGGTGTCATGGCTGCCTTTGGGGGTCATGGCTGCCTTTGGGTGTCATGGCCGCCCTCCCCTGTCATGGCCGCCCCGCCATCTTGGTGGCCATCTTGTGTGTGGGCAGAGCTGCCCAGTGGGTGGGGCCATGTGGAGGGGGTGTGGTCATTGGTGGGTGGGGTTATTTGGGGTGGGTGGGGCTTATGGTAGAGGCCACATCCACAGCATCACCATGGCTACCTCCTGGCCTGGGCGATGTCCCCAGGGTGTCCTCAGGGTGCCCCTGGGGTGTCAGTGTCCCCTCCATCCCCAAGGTGTCCCTAGGGTGTCCCCAGGAAGCCATGGCCCTCTCTTGCAGCCCTGGGGTGTCCCCAGGGTGTCATTGTCACCTCCTTTATCCCCAGGCTGTCTCCAAGGTGTCCCCGGGGTGTCAGTGTCCCCTCCTTCATCCCCGAGGTGTCCCCTGAATGTCCCCAGCACACCGTGGCCCCCTCCCTCATCCCTGGGAAGGAGCCTTCATCTCCTGCACACCCTGAAGGCTGCTGTGAGGTCTCCCCGGGGCCTTCTCCTCTCCAGGCTGAGCAACCCCAACCCCTCGGCCTCTCCTCCCAGCAGAGCTGCTCCAGCCTCCGAGCATCCCCGTGGCCTCCCCTGGACTCCAGCAGCTCCACATCCCGGTGCTGGGGACCCCACAGCGAAGGCAGTGCCCGGGGGGGTCTCACAAGAGCGGGGCACAGGGGGACAATCCCCTCCCTCACCCTGCTGCTGCAGCCCAGGGCACGGCTGGTTTTTGGCCCACATGGTGCTGGGACAGGACCGAAATCACAAAACCTGGGCCGGAGGAGGAGGAGGAGGAGGAGGAGGAGGAGGAGGAGGAGGAGGAGGAGGAGAGGCTGGGCAGGCCCGAGGGCAGAGCAGGAGGGCAGATAAGGCTTTGTGGTGCTAATCCCCTCCCAGAGCCGCAATTCCTGGCTGAATGGGGCTGTGAGTGGGGGCTCTGCATCGCCATGGGGCAGCTCCTGCATTTCCCTGGCGCAGCTCCTGCATTCTCCGGGGCTGGGCGAGAGCACCCATGCAGGGTGGGCACGCCAAGTGCCGTGGGTGCTGCTACACCCTGAGGTGCTGCTGCTGGCGAGAAGGCGCCCGGGGGCTGCCCTGCTGCTGGCACGAGGACTCATGCTCATCCCTCAGCTCGCAGGAGGCACGTGGGGAGCAGGAGGTGTCCTGGCAAAGCCACCAGCGAGGACCCGGTCACAATTCACGTGGCATCAACCCCACAACTCCCTCGGTGGGGGCTGTTGGAGGCAGCACGGCACCAGCTGACACACGAAGCCCATCATCAAACCACATCATCTTTTATCCACAGCTCTCCCCAGCCGTGCGGTGACCCCGGCTGTCCCAGCAGCCTCTCCCCGGGCCACCCAACTCCCCCCAAAACTGGGCAGGATTTAAGGAACCCTGAGTTCAAGCGCTCCGCTCCCCGTCCCACGGCGCCGGACACGCAGCAGCCACTTCTCAGCCGAGCCCCCTTCCACGGCGCAGCCCCTGCTGCCGGACCTCCTCTGCTTGCTCTCGGCCCCGCAGCGTGTCAGCCGGCCCCGTCCTCGTCCCCGGGGACGTGGTGGGGGGCTGCGGGGAGCCCCACAGTGCCGCGATGCCCCCTGCCCACCGTGTGCCACCCTCACGGGCCGCTGCACCTCTCCACCTGCAGAAACGCTGCCCCTTCCTGGCTGCAGCCCTCATATTACGGATTGTCCTGCGTTGATGGCTTGCAGGGCACAGTCCCCGGCTCCTGGCCGCGGCCGGGCAAGCCGGCAGCAGGAGGGCTGGCGGCGGCGTGGACCTTCTGGTGGTGGTTCAGGGACTGCCGGTGGCGGAAGCTCTTGCTGCAGCCGCTGCACTGGAAGGGCCGCTGCTGGGTGTGCCGGCGCTGGTGCTCCTCCAGCGACGCTTGCAGGGGGAAGCTCTCGGCGCACTCGATGCAGCGGTACAGCCGCTCCCCGGCCCCGCCGCCCCGCGCCGGCCGGCCCGCCCAGCCCGCCCGCAGCTGCACCCCGTGGATGCGCTGGTGCTTCTGCAGGTGGTGCTTCTGGATGAAGCCCTTGCCGCAGGCCGGGCAGCTGTAGGGCCGCTCGCCGGTGTGGATGCGGTAGTGCTTGTTGAGGTTGGACTTCTCGTTGAAGCTCTTGCCGCAGGCCGGGCACTGGAAGGGGCGCTCGCCCGTGTGCAGGCGCTGGTGCCGCAGCAGCGCGGCGTGGTGGGCCAGGCTCTTCCCGCAGGCGGTGCAGATGAAGGAGCCGTTGCTCTTCCTCGCCTGGCTCTGCTGCCGCGCCAGGAGGCTGCGCTTCAGCCGCACGCTCTTCCAGCCCAAGGGCAGGCCGTGGGGCTCGTCCCCGGCGCCACACGGGCCGTGCTCCTCGGCGCCGGGCTGTGCCGAGGCAGCCTCCGCGGCAGTGTCCTCTCCCAGCGGCAGCCCCTGGGGCAGGGTGAAGGGCTGCTCGGTCCCCGCGCCGTGCCCGTGTTCCGCCGGGAAAGTCAAAGCCCCCGGGGCAGGGCGAGCTTCCAGCGGGACGACCACGGGCTTGAATTCGGGCTGGGCGGCCCCGTGCTTGCAGAGCTCCCCCAAGCCCTCTCCAGCTCCCTTCTGTTCGTCCAAGCTGCTGTGGCTCTCCCAGGGCACCGGCAGCTCCTGGCTCAGGGGAACCTCCTCTTCCAGCCTCATCGAGGGAGCCTGCGGCAGGGCCAGGCTTTCTGATCCTTCCTCCTGCGGCTGCTGCTCTTCTGTCTTGATCACGATCTTCTCACCTGCTGGGAGACAGCAATTATTCACCTCCAGCCAAGGAAAGCTCTCCCGTGCCTCTGGCCCCAGCGTAGGAGCAGGAGCTGAGCTGCCCCTGCAGCACGTTGGTGAGACCAACCAGCAAACGTGCCACTAGAGAGGGAGCAGGAGGGTTTTACCATGAGCCAAGGGGAGAAGAATAAGAGGTGGAAGGATGCTGGCGTCTGCTGGGGGTTATCTGGTCACCTTGGGGGACACTCAAGGGCCTGACAATGCAGTAGTGGTAAAGAAGCCAAAAGAGAGAAAAACACGAGGGCTTTTGTAATTGTTCCACAAAAAGTTGTGGCTGCGGAGTCCTCTGTCCTGGAAGGAACTTTGTCAGGAATTTACAGCAGGTTTTACCTGGGTAAATCTGGGGCAAAGGACCAAAGCTACCTTCCAGGAGCAGGACCGAGCTTGTCTGCAGGCAAGCAGGCGCAGAGCCACGCTCACGCTAAGCCCTGCCCGGGCTTTTTCCACTCTCTCGGTATTTGGCTCTTCTGGGCTTGGACATTTGGCGTGGCTCCTTTCGGATTTCTTTCCCCCCTGCGGCACTGCTTTTCCTCCTCAGCCCTCAATTCCCATCCCCTCGCCCAGCCAAGCTGCGTGCAGCCCTTCCCCACCCCCAGGCCCTCTCCGTGGTGGTGTTCACGCCATCGTGGCTGCCGCAACTCACCGCCACCGACGTGCCCTGACACCGCTCCCTTCTCCAGCAGCCCGTGGGTCCTGGTCCCCAAATCCTCCCCGTCCTCGGCCGGCAACAGCAGAGAGGGTTTGGAGCTGGCGTCCCCGGGCCCTAGGGGAGGAAGCGGCCGTGCCAACGGCTGATGCTGGGCGCTGGCACCACAGCCCCTGGGCAAAAGCTGCTCCAGCACAGCTGGGGCATCCTGGGCTGCTGGAACAGAGGTTTGTTTTTTCCCAGGACAGTCAGAGCAAGCTGGTGTCAGCCCCACTGGACGACTGATTGTAGTTATCTCAGCAAGAAGTACGCATCGGGCGCTCGTCCTTTGTAATAACTCATTATTCTCAGCCAAAAATAATTAGTGCTAGAACTTAGGGCTGCCTGCAACCAACTCCTCCAGGGTGGTGCACGTACAGCCACGTCCTGGGGCACACTTCCAGGGAAGCAGGACACGGCAGGAGCAGTGCCACGTGCTGCCGGGGGGCTCTGCACCCTGCCCAGCGGGCACGGTGTGGTGGATGGAAGGCGACAAAGAGTCTGAGACGTGCACAGGGACTGATCCTTACCAAGAGAGACCACGGCCTCGTAGCTCCCCTTCACCGCCATCCTGTACAGCTCCTGCTGCCGGCTGTCCAAGCCACCCCACTCCTGCTCCGGCAAACAGGCGGCGTCATCCTCACCCGCCGTGGGCACCTGAAATGGCAGGAGGCACCCCGTTAGCACCCCCTTAGCACCTCCCTGCCTTCTCTGCCCCCACAAGGTGCCCTCATCCCCCCCTGTGTGCTGTGGGCTGGCACAGTGAGGGTGCGGAGCTCCTGCATGTCCCAGCCTGAGCTCAGGGAACAATCCCAAAGCAGCAGAACGATGCCTCCCTGCTCAGACACCTCTCCCCTAGCAGCCAGGAGGTTTGCATGGGGCTTGTCCCCGTTACCTGGGGCACGTCCCCCATTCCCCAAGAGCTTGTCCCTTTTACCTGGGGCACATCCCCCATTCCCCGGGGCTCATCCCCATTCTGTGGGGCTTGTCCCCATTAGCTGGGGCATGTCCCCCGTTCCCTGCTGTTTGTCCCCAATACCTGGGGCTTGTCCTTTATTCCCCAGGGCTCATCCCAGTTACCTGGGGCACGTCCCCCATTCCCCAGGGCCTGTCCAAGTTACAAGGGGCACAACTCCCGTTCCCCATGGCTTGTCCCCATTACCTGGGGCACGTCCCCCATTACCTGGGGCACATCCTCCATTCCCCAGGGCTCATCCCCATTCTGTGGGGCTTGTCCCCATTACCTGGAGCACATCCCCTGTTCCACGGGGCTCATCCCCGTTCTGTGGGGCTTGTCCCTTGTTCCCTGGGGGCTTGTCCCCGTCACCTGGGGCACGTCCCCCGTTACCTGGGGCACGTTCCCTGTTCCCTGGGGCTCATCCCCATTCTGCGGGGCTTGTCCCCATTACCTGGGGCTTGTCCCCCGTTACCTGGGGCTTGTCCCCCGTTACCTGCGGCACGTCCCCCTTTCCCCAGGAGCTTGTCCCCCGTTACCTGGGGCACGTCCCCGCCGGGCCCCATGCCGGGCCGGGGTGCCCAGCATCCGCGATGCCTCAGCTGGCGCTCGACGTGCTCGAGGCGCCTGGTGCTCTCCTGCAGGAGGGCGGCCAGGGCGGCCCACTTGCGCTCCAGCTGCCCCCCGAAATCCAGCACCGCCTTCTCCAGCTCCGACAGCTTCTTCTCCGCCGTCTCCGCTCGCCCTTCCAGGCTCAGCAGCCGCAGGGCCTGCGTCTCCACCTTCCTCTCCACCGCCTGCACCGCCGCCACCACCGTCCACAGCGAGATCTCGGCCACCCCCGGCTGCTTCTCGCCCTCGACGGCCACCGGCACCGCCACCGGCACCGCGACGTGGCCGGGGGGCTGCGGCGGGACCGGCTGCCAGGGCTCGGGCCCCCACTCGGGCTCCTGTTAGCGGGGAGAGAAAGGAGCTGAGGGTCCAAAGGGGGGGTTGCTCCGAGGGTGGGCGGCACCCTAGGGACCCCCCCGTCCCCCTCCTCCCCGCACCCGCACCCCCCAGGCCTCCCACCCTCACCCCGGGGTGCGGCGGGCACCGGGCTGCGGGCAGAGCCGGTCCCCGCCGCCCTCCTGCGGAGGAAGAGACCGGGGAGAAAGGGGGAGGTTGGGGGGGGGTTTAGGGGGCGATGGAGCCGCCTCCGCCCGGTGCCCGGTGCCCCCCGTACCTGAGCCGGGCCCCACCGGGCCATGGCCGCCCCTCGCCGCCGCCGCTGCTGCACCACGGCGCCGCCTGGCGGCCCGCCCGCAGCACGGCCCCGGGCCTGGTTCCCCTCACAGACCCCCCCTCAAGGCCCGGGACCCCCATCCCCTCCTTCCCACAGCCCCCCAGTTGCAGCCCTGCTATCCCCAAAGTGCTCCGGGGGTGGGGTGTTCCTGCCCCGGGTCCCCCCAGCCCAGTTCCCCCAGTCTCAGTCAGCCCCGTTCCCAGTTCCCCCCCCAGTTCCCAGACCACACACACACACACAGCCCAAGGACCCCTCCAGCCCCAAACCACCCCGGTCCCAGAACTCCCCACACGTTCCTGGAGCCTCTCCACACATTTTAAGGTCCCTCCTGGTCCCAAACCCTCCCTGTCCTCAGCCCCCCAAGTCCCTGATCCCTCCTCATACCCCCCATTATCCCATCCCTCCCCAACCCCCCAACCCCTGATCCCTCCCTGACACCCCGTCCCTGATCCCTCCCCATATCCCCCAGCCCCTAATCCCTCCCTGATACCCCATCCCTGATCCCTCCCTGACCCCCCCCAGCCCCTGATTGCTCCCCATAACCCCCAACCCCGATCCCTCTCCATATCCCCCAGCCCCTAATCCCTCATACCTCCAGCTCCTCATCCCTCCCTGAGCCCCCAACCCCTGATCCCTCCCCGATACCCCATCCCTGATCCCTCCCTGACACCCCCCCAGCCCCTGATTCCTCCCCATAACCCCCAACCCCGATCCCTCTCCATATCCCCCAGCCCCTAATCCCTCATACCTCCAACCCCTAATCCCTCCCCGACACCCCATCCCTGATCCCTCCCCATATCCCCCAGCCCCTGATTCCTCCCCATATCCCCCAACCCCAATCCTTCCCCATACCCTCAGCCCTTAATCCCTCATACCTCCCACCCCCTAATCCCTCCCCATACCTCCCCCAGACCCTGATCCCTCACCGTAACCCCCATACCCTGATCCCCCCGCAGATTTGAGGCCGAGCACAGCCCAGCCGTGGCCGTCCCGTCGCCCCCCAGCACACACCACGGGGCCGAGTGGCTCCTGCTCTTTATTCCAGCCCCACCGCTGCCCCACACCATGGGAGGGTGAGGAACCGTGGGCCACGGCCCGCAGGATGAAGGCACACAGGGAAAGTCACGGCGGCGACCCCGCTGGCACTGCGGGAGCCCCCTCTGCACATTTCATCCGCCAGAACCTGACCTGGCCGCTCCCGCTGCTTTCACACTTTTTCCCCCCAAATTATTTTCCCATCGGCATCCTACCCAGCTCTTCGGCTCCAAAATCACAGAACTGTAGGGATTGGAAGGGACCTCGAAAGATCATCGGGTCCAATGTCCTCTTACTCCCCTCGGTGACTTCCAGAAATGGGGGAAAGACCCCACACCAGCTTATATCAGTGCTTGCAGCCCCCCCCCGGCTGCCCACCAGTGCTGGGACCTGACCCCAGCCTGGCAGAGCAGCACCACGGGGATGCTGCGGTCCCACGGGGGCTCGGCTGGAGGCTGATAGCAGCACGACAGAGCCACGTTCAGCTGTCACAGCAGACATTTCCACGTTTGCCATCTATCCACACCTCCAGCCAGAGGAGTCCTTCACCTAAACCAGGTTCTCGCCCACGGCAGAGGCTCCTCCAGCACAAAGAGCCGCTGGGCACAGGCGTGCTGGGCAAGGCGAGCTGCAGCAAGGCTGCCCAGGGCTCGTGGCCAAGGAGGGGGAGAGAGGGGACAGCAGCAGCCCTCCACCCTTGGAAACAACCCCCGTGCTTTCACAGAATAACCCGAGTTGGAAGGGACCCACGAGGCTCATCGAGTCCAGCTCTGACCCTTCTCTCCCGCTACATCTCCTACTTCACACCCCCGCGCTTAAATAGGTGCCACTGGCAGAGGCAGCTTGTTCCTGCACTCGTAGGGGCTCTCCCTCCTGGAGTGGGTTTTTTGGTGCCCGGCCAGGTGCTCGTGCTGCTTGAAGGCTTTCTGGCACTCCCCGCACCAGTAGGGCCGCTCGGCCTGGGGGAGCAGCTCGGAGGCCCAGACGAAGCTCCTGTTGCAGCAGGCGCAGAGGGTGAAGTGGTGCAGGTCGGCGTGCATCCCCTGGTGCAGCATCAGGAAGTTCTGGCTGGAGAAGTTCTCCATGCACTCGCTGCACGTGTACATGATTTTCTGGGGCGACAGCGGGCACCGGTTGGGGCTGGGCTTCTCCCACTGCGCCGCCGCGGCGCCGCTGCCCTGGGCACGGGGCTGGGCGGCCGGGCAGGGGGGCTTGCTGGCACGCTCCTTGGCATCGGATGGGGGGCAGAACCCCGTGGCCGCCCTGATCCGCAGGTGCCGCCTGATTTTCTTCTTGGACATGAAGGCCTGGTTGCAGTCGACGCAGACGTACGGCACCCAGTTGCTGTGGCTCCGCTGGTGGATGATGAGGTTGATTTTGAGCAGGAAGTTCTTCCCGCACACGACGCACCGGTAGAACTTCTCCCGAGAGGAGCTGCGCTGGCAGCTCGCCGTCCTGCCCATGCAGGAGCTCTCCACCGGCTTTCCGGGCAAGGCGACCGGGTGGCTGCGATCTGTGCACGCTGCTGCTCGGCAGAGGCCCGGGATCGGCTCCCTGTCCAGCTCCTTGGGCACGGCTGCCACCAGGCCCTGGCCACCGCTCGCCGCATCCTTCAGGCCCTCCTTCTGCAGCCCCTCCAGCGGCCGTTCGGGCACCGCCAGCTCCTCCGCAGCAACCTCCTCCCGCGGGATCTCTGTCGGGATCCCCACATCAGCACCTGCTGGAAATGTTTGCAGAAGCTGAGCATCATTCTTCCGCTCGGTTTTGAGGACAAGGCACAAAGATTCAGGGGCTTTTCCCATGCCTGCCCACCTGGGAGCTGCTACAAATGGACGCACCAAACCCCCCTTCACGCCGGGACCACGGTGTGGGTACACGCAGGGCATGGGTACAGCTCGCCATCAGAGACACCCCTGGGTGGCCTGGCATGATGAAATACTGCTGAGGATGGGAAGAACCTAACAGATTCATCAGGGATTCACCCTTCAGCGCAAACCAGCTACCTGGCAACAGGATTTACTGTCAGAGCCCCTTCTCGGCCATCAGGATTCATAGAATCACAGAATATCCCGAGCTGGAAGGGGCCCACAAAGATCACCGAGTCCAACTCCTGGCGCCACATAGACCTACCCAAAATTCAGACCTATGACTGAGGGCACAGACCAAACACATCTTAAACTCCAACAGGCTCAGTGCCAGGACTGCTTCCCCGGGGAGCCTGTTCCAGTGCGCGACCACCCTCTCGGTGAAGAACCTCTTCCTGATGTCCAGCCTAAGCCCCCTCTTTCCCAGGCTGAACATCCCAAATGACCTCAGCTGCTCCTCATACATCTTCCCCTCTAGGCCTTTCACCCCCTTTCTAGCCCTAATTGGGTAAAATCCCATCCCAAAAGCCCCCCCAAAGCTCCCAGGTGCCGTGCTCCTTGAGACCCCAGCCCCGGCTGGGATCCGGGGGGGGCTCTGCCCAGTACCTGCCGCAGTGGGGGGAGATGGAGGCGGCCTCAGGTTCACCACATCACGGCAGCACGTGGAGACGGGGCAGGGCGGAGAGGGGCCCGGCGGGCTGAGCTCCGCTGGGGTGCCAACAGCTCCCTGAAGGACACGAGCTGCAAGGGCAGAAGCGGGGATTAGGGCAGCGGGTGGGACACGGGCAGGGCCCGGGGTCCCTCATACGGTGGTCTCGCCGGGCACTCACGTGTGCTGCGGTCCGGGGTGGCCTCGTGGGACTCCTCTGCCTCCTCCTGCACAGCTCCATCGCTCGCGGAGCCAGGAGAGCTGGGCTCTGGGGGAAGAAGGGGACTTGGTGTCAGCAGCAGCTGCTGGGGTCCCCCCCAGGGCAGCCACTGCACCAGGGGAGGTCCTGGCAAGCGGCAGGAGCCGGGATCTTGGCACAGAAGGAGCCCCCCCAGTGTCACCCACCTGCAGCTGGCTCTGGGGGCACTGCCTCCCCCTCCCGGTGCGGCTCCGCTGGCGTGCACGGCTCTTCTTCCTTCTCAATCCGAGATAAGAGCTCAGGCTTGGCGAGGTCACAGTCTGCTCAAGGGCAAAACAGGGCTCAGGGGCGAGGCGCGACGCTGCCTTTGGGCACCCCACAGCCTCTCGCCTGCACAGGCTCCAGTCCCTGCCCAGCAAAAGCTCATCCCCAAGCAAAGCAGCAGCGGTGCTGAGCATGGTTAGGGACGCACAGGAACCAGCAGGGAGATTTATGGGGGCACCCTCTGGGTTATCTGACACCCCCCCAGGAACAGCCACCCGTGGTGGGAGCAGGTTTGTGCCTCACGTCGTGTTTTAGCCCAGGCTCCGCAGGCTGCCCTCGGAGCAGAGCCCAGGGGGTGGTGAGAGGCGGCCTCGGCGCCCGCTGTGGGGAAATCCAGCCCCAGCTCCCCAATCTCAGCGTGGGAGAGAATTAACAGGGGGCGTGTGGGGTTTGTGGGGTGTGTGGGGTGTGTGGGGTGCCGCCGTGCAGCAGGCAGGGTGCAGAGCACTCACATCCATGCGCATGCCCCGAGGGGAACAGCGTTACCTGCTCTCCACGAGGAGAAGACACCGAGCCCCTTACTACCCCTTCCTGCATCCCCTAAATTCTGCTCGCTGCCGGGGGGGGGGACAAGAGATGGAGCAGATGTTTGGTGTTTGGGTTTTTTTTTTTTGGGAAATGGGGGCGGAGATCCCAGCGAAAGGGAAACGAAAGGAGAGAGCAGCCGGGCTGCCTACAGAGGGACACCAGCATCTCGTAGCTGCCCCGCATCACGCTCCGGTACAGCTCCTTCTGCCCGTCGTCCAGGAGGGCCCACTCCTGCCTGCTGAACTGCACCGCCACGTCCTCGAAGGTCACCGGCACCTACGGGCGCAGCGGCCCCATAAGGCTGAGCCCCCAGCCCCTCGAGCACCCGCTCAGCCCACAAAGACCCCATAAGCAGCCCCCAGCACCCCAAATGATCCCCAGACTGATCCCTGGACCCTCAAACACCCTCCCCTCTCCTAAATCGCCTCGTAAGCAACCCCCAGCCCCACAAACACCCCCCCCAGCTCACAAAGACTCCACAAAGCAACCCCCAGCCCCACAAAGACCTAAAAGCAGCCCCCATGCTCACCCTGTCCCTACAAAGGCCCCATAAGCAGCCCCCTGGCTCCTCCCCATCCCCACAAAGACCCCAAATAACCCCCCCAGCTCACCCCTATGCCCACAAAGACCCCATAACCGGCCCCAGGCTCCCCCCCCCATCCCCACAAAGACCCCATAAGCAGACCCCTGGCTCCTCCCCATCCCCACAAAGACACAAAATAACCCCCCCAGCCTCACCCCCATTCCCACAAAGACCCCATAAGCAGCCCCTGGCTCCCTTCCAACCCCACAAAGACCGCATAAACCAGCCCCTGGCTCTCCCCCATCTGCACAAAGACCCCATCAGCAGCCCCTGGCTTTCCCCCATCCCCACAAAGACCCCATAACCATCCCCCAGCCTCCCCCCCAACCCCACAAAGACCCCGTAACCACTCCCCCGGCTACTCCCCCATCCCCACAAAGACCCCATAACCATCCCCCCGACCCCAAAAAGACCCCATAACCACTCCCCCGGCTACTCCCCCATCCCCACAAAGACACCATAACCACCCCCCCAACCCCATAAAGACCCCATAACCAACCCCCCCGACCCCAACAAAGACCCCATAACCACCCCCCCGACCCCAAAAAGACCCCATAACCACTCCCCCGGCTACTCCACCATCCCCACAAAGACCCCATAACCACTCCCCCGCCCCCACAAAGACCCCATAACCCCCCCTGCCTCCCCCCTAACCCCACAAAGACCCCATAACCACTTCCCCGGCTACTCCCCCGACCCCATAACCACTCCCCCGACCCCCCCCGCCCCCACAAAGACCCCATAACCACCCTCCCAACCCCATAAAGACCCCATAACCACCCCCCCGCTTGCCCCCCACCCCAACAAAGACCCCATAACCACCCCCCGACCCCACAACGACCCCACAAAGACCCCATAACCAACCCCCCCGCCCCCACAAAGACCCCATAACCCCCCCTGCCTCCCCCCTACCCCCACAAAGACCCCATAACCAGCCCCCCCGACCCCACAAAGACCCCATAACCAACCCCCCCGTCTACTCCCCGACCCCATAACCACCCCCCCGGCCGAGCCATACCGAGGGCAGCCGCAGCCCCCCGGCTCCCCCATCCCTCAGCGCCTCCTCGGCCCGCTCCAGCCGCCGCTCCAGGGCCTGGATGCGGGCGTGCAGCCCCTCCATCACCCCCCCCCCCCCCGGGAACCGGGAACGGCACCGACGGGACGGGACCCGACGGGACCCCCACGGGACGGGACGGGACGGGGCGGCCCCGGGGGGCGGCCCCCGCCACCTCCCCCCCGGTCCCCGCCGGCCGCATCCCCACAGCGGCCCCCGCCGGACGGGCGGCGCCGAGCAGCGACCCCGGGAGGGGGGTGCGAAGGGTGGGGGGGCGACCCCTGGAGTTGGGGGGGGGGCTCACGGAGGGTCTCCCGGGTGCTTTTTTGGGCGAAAAAAGGGCAAATTTAGGCGGATTTCGCCCCACCTCCGCGGGGGCCAGCGGGAGGGCTGAGGGAGCAGGAGCCCCCCCTTTGGGGTCCCTCAGCCCCCCAGCTGCCCCCCGGCTGTCTCCTCTTTTTTATCCAGGTGATTGACAGCTGTCAATCACCCTCTGCCTCTCCGCGAGGCCGCCGGCCGGCAGGGGACGCTGTGGGGAACGGCGACAGCCCCGGGGGGGGGGACACGGGGGGGGGCCAGGTGCGGCGGAGGCTCCGGGAACGGTGCAGGTAGGGCCCGGTCCCGGTCCCCGTCCCCCTTCCCCGTCCCTATCCCGGTCCCGGTGTCCCCTTGAGGGGCGCTGAGCCCAGTCCCGGTGTCCCCCCGACGGGCAGGGAGAAGCGCTCCGGGTTCCCATTCCCGGTGTCCCCCCCCTTTTTTAGGGTACCCCCCCCGGTCCCGGTGTGTGTGTCCCCCCCCCCTCGGGGATTTAAAGCTTTAAAGCCCCGGTCCCTCCGTGCCGAGCTCCCACCGCTTCCCCTCGCCACCCTCAGCAGCCCAACCACGGGTGGAGGATCCCTACGGTGTGTGTACCCCCCCCTCCCCAAAAAATAAATAAAAAAATAAAAAAATAAAAAATTAAAAAAATTTAAAAAAAAAAATAAAAAAATTAAAAATTAAAAATTAAAAATTAAAAATTAAAAATAAAAATATAAACATATAAAAAATAAAAAAATAAAAAAATAAAAAAGATAAAAATAAAAAAATAAAAAAGATAAAAATAAAAAAATAAAATTAAAAAAAAAAAGAAATAAAAAAATAAATAATAATTAAAAAAAAAACAACGGGGGCATGGCCTCCCCGCCGCCCCCCGGTCCCCTCTGCCCTCCGGGCCCCCCCGGGAGCGGCTGCATCTCGCTGTGGACGGTGGTGGCCGCGGTGCAGGCGGTGGAGAAGAGCGTGGAGGCGCACGGAGCCCGGCTGCTGGGGCTGGAGAGGAGGACGGGGAGCGCCGAGAAGAAGTCCGTGGACTGCCAGAGGACGGTGGTGGAGTTCGGCAACCGGCTGGAGAGCAAGCTGGCCCTGCTGGGCACCCTCGTCCAGGAGTACGGCCACCTCCAGCAGCGCCTGGAGAGCGTGGAGAACCTGCTGAGGAACGGGAACCTCTGGGTGCTGCGCCTGCCCCCCACACCCCACGGAGAGGTGCCCAAGGTGAGGCTCGTTGTCATCGTCACATCGCGTTATCACGTCTCAGTGGGTCCTTCAGGCCGTCCTACGGGGTGCTGAACGGGTGCTGCAGGACAAGGGGGGGTCCCGGAGCCCCTTAATTTCCCCGAGCACATCAGGTTGTGCAGGGGGTGCTGCCCCGTGCCACAAACAGGGGTGCTGTCCTGCGCCACGAGCAAGGATCTGAGCCGGCCGATTGCTCCTGTGCATGTCGGCCTGAGTTGAATCTCACTGGCAAAGGACAGGCTGTTACCTTCCACAATACACAATAACTTTTTTCCCCTGGAAATGACACCAAAGTATAGGAATTACCTTTATTATGGGGGGTAGAAACATCGAGTATTCACAGAATTAGCACAATTTAACCAAGTTATTCCAACTAAAACTCCTCAGCCTTACTCTCATCGTATCATGACAATGCCCCCAGACAGGATTTCTTCTCTCTTTTCAGCACCTGATCTATGTTAGCAGTAAAAAATGAAAAAGAAATGAGGAAGTTTTCTTTCCCTGGTGCTGTAAGCACGGCAGAGGGGTCTCCCCGTACCGGAGCGGGTGCTGAGTTTGTGACCTCTACGCTTGCAGGTCCCAGAAGGGTTTGACAGCAGCGCCGCCGGCTTCTCCGAGCCGGAGTGGGAGAACCTGGAGGAATGGCAGAGGGAGCTGTACAGAAACGTGCTGAGGGGGAGCGGCGAGTCTCTGATCTCTCTGGGTAAATAACGCGTCCGCAGTCGGCTGTCGGTGCTGCCAGATGACCTCTGTTTCGGGGGGCTTCTTCCCACACTTGGAAGCTGTAGTCGTGGAAACATGAGGAAGGATGTGCCCGCTGCTGAGGCCACGTCACGTCCAGCCCCTCGGTGGCCAGGACTCCCTGAGGTGGGCACTGGCTGCCGTCACCTCCAGAGGCTGCTCCGTGCCAAGCGCAGCCCGCAGACCCCTTCCCTGAGGTCCCCAGATGTTTTCTGCGATGGGGCTGGCTGCCCGAGCCAAAAGCCACCATATTTCGGTGTGCCCTGCAGTGGGGTCTCACCAAATGGTGTGTTTGGATGATGAAGCCACCTCGGGGTGTGCAGCTGCTGCCAGCAGCGTTTGCAGAGGTCCCTTCCTCCCCCTGAGCACCGAGGACTTTGCTCACCCCTGTGCTGCTGCAGGCTCGCTCCCTCACCAGGCACCTACAGCAACAAGGGCAGTTGGAAGCAACAATTCTGAAGGTAATTTCTCTGTCTCTCGACAGATTATGCCATCTCCAAACCCGACCTCCTGTCCCGGCTGCAGAGAGAGGTGCGCTGCGATGAGGTGGATTTGGGAGAGAGGGAGATTCCTGTGGAGCCGAGCGCAGGCAAGGAATGAATTGATTGTGGGTTATTCCTTGGGGATGGTGTTGGGTGGTGATGGATCCTGATTTGCTCTCGCAGGGACTTCTCGGGTTTTAGGAGGAGCAAGTCCCAGGGGAGTAATAGCGTTAGAAAACATATAACGGGTTTGATCTTTCCCGTTAGCAGAGTCTCTGGTGTTTAGACCTGATGCAAGCAGCCAGGACAGCAAAGGAGGCGTGCAGTGCCCGGCAGAACAGGAGAACCTGGAGGCAAAAGCAGTGCTGGCAGACCCCACACCCGGTGAGTGCTGTTCTGGAAGAGCGTGCTTGGACACAACAGCAGGGAGGATGCTGTCCTGAAACGTGGTCAGCTGTGGGGTAGTGGGAAGCCCCCAGCAGTAGGAGCAGGAGGTGCTGGAGAGGGGTTGGAAATGAATGCAGGGTAGCTGAGAGCTCCCCTGGGTGCAGCAAGGGAAAGGTTGAAGGATGCTGTGACACCTGGTGAGGGAATTCCCTCTTTATACCAGCAGAGTACGGCGTTCCCGAGCCGAGCTTCGCAGGCGCTCTGAAGCAAGAGGACGAGGCGTGCTCGGAGGAGCAGGGAGCCACGGAGGACATGGAGTTCACTGAGCTCAGCGTGGGTGAGTTGTGAGCAGCCCCACAACGTGCAGGGAGAGCTGGTGCTGTGGGACAGCGTGTGCTGAGGCCTGGGGAGAGAGCAGGAGCCTTCCTGAGGTCAGCAGAGCCGGCAGGAATCAGTCCTGGTCTCCGTTTCTTCTCCTTGTTGGCAGTGGGGCTTGCTCAGGGTTTGATATTTGCCCCGCTGGGAGTAAATCCTGGATGCTCTTTCTCATGCCCCTACTGTCACCTCGGCGTGTTGTCACCTCTCCACTGCCAGGCACTGCTCAGCACCAGTGAACCCCGTTCAGATTCTGCCCTCACACTGCCCAAAACTTTTTAACTAGAAGCTGCCAGCAGTTGGGTGCTTTCCCACCTACAGGCCATGCTCCTGTCCAGGTCAACCGAAATTAAATGTTCGGGTAGGAAGGAGTCAAGAGAAAGCTCCCGGCAGGTTTAGGGTGAGTAGAGAACCCCAGGCACCTAGCTTGGAGGTGAGAAGCAATGAAACCTCAGAGAAAACCTACTTGCACTGCCTCAGGGGGGCCGCGGGGATGCTTCCTGACATCCAAGGCAGCGGTAGGCACATCCAGACTCAAAAGCAGCGAGTGTTTGTGTGTCCCCTTTCACGAAGGAGGCCACACAGGTGGTTCTCCACGTCCTGGGAGTAGAGGGAAGGCAGCTGGGAAGGCAAAAAACACTTTGGAGGAGGACGGTGGCTGCAGACAGCTTTGTGAATTGGGGAGCACTGGATGCTTGTCTTGAAAGGCTGCGCTCCTCTCTGCCCCCTGCCTGGTGGCTTTTTGCAGTCACTGCTAAGCCAGCTGAAAAGGAAGCACTCCCGTGCTTCTCAGTCACATTCCCTCTTCTTTTAGTCTCTCTTCCCTGCGTGAGAGGGGCCTGTTTGATTCTGGGGGCGGCAGGGGAACGAGTGAGGGGGTTTCAGAAGCGTCCCGTGTCACCCACCAGTGAATGCCCCTTTGTTTTTCTCCTCAGTCCCAGCAGACGAGGTGATAGCGTTCAAAATAGAGCAGCTGGACTCCGACGATTGCCTGCAGAGCTCCGAGTCCCCCACAGCTTTATCTAGGGATGCGGAGGAGGTGGTTTTCCAGGGCCCCAGCGAGGCGCTGCCCTTCGATGGTCAGTACGGCTCTCCCGCGCCCCTGGGAAACCTGAGCACGAGCAGGCTGGTGCCGTCCGCTCACGGGGAAGGTGGCCTGGGCGAAATCAGCACCGTCACGTTCTACAGGCAAGACCGCCCCGAGGAGAGACCCCACTCCTGCGCCGCCTGTAGGAAGGGCTTGTGCCTGAAGAAGATGCTGATGATGCAGCAGCAGGGTCACGGCACGCCGTGCGGTGCCGAGTACCCGGAGGACGGGGAGGTTTTCCTCCAGCAGCAGCACCAGGTGGAGGACAGGCCCCGCGTGGGCAGGGGGAGCTTCAGGCAGAACCAGAACACAAAAGGCAGGGACAAGGCGCGCGGCACCGACAAACCGAGCCAGAAGAGCCATGCTCTGGGAAGGGCTTACAGGTGCAACAAGTGCCAGGAGCTCTTCCCCCAGAAGAAAACCCTCATCATCCACCGGCGCGTGCACTCGGGACGCAGCCCAGGCGTCCTCTGGTGCTCCTACTGCGGCAAGACCTTCAGCCACCCCTCCAACCTCACCCGGCACCAGAGGATCCACACCGGGGAGAGGCCGTACCAGTGCGGCGAGTGCTCCAAGCGCTTCACCCAGAAGCAGCACCTCCTCCAGCACGAGAAGATCCACCTGCGTGAGAGGAACTGCGTGGCTGGTGGTCGCACGAGGGAGGCTCCACTGCACAGCTTCTAGGTCGTGCGGGGCTCCCGTGGCCCTACAGCCCCGGGGTGGAAGAGGTAAGGGAGGAGAGAACCTCTGAAGTCCCTCCAGCAATTTATCCCAAAGGTCTGAGCAAAGTAGGATTAGGATCCAACTTGGCACTGCTGCCCTCTTCTTCGTGGTGACGATGGCACGCCGTAATACCTCATAGAGAACCCAGGATCTCTTAAGGATAAAAGTGTCTGGGGCCTCTCCAGGTTTGAATCAGTTACTTGAGCTGGCTACAAACAGCAAAGTAAGGTTTTCGGAAGGAGCCGCTCTTTGCCTGGAGTTTCCCTGGCTGCTCTCCTGGATGAACTTCTGCTGTGCTCAGTTTCATGGGCACGTTTGAGTCACACGTTTGCGAAAGACTCCAAGCAACTGAACACGTGCACGAGGTGGGGGCTGGCTCATGGCTTGCACGGATGCCCCGTGTGCCAAAGAGGGGCGGCTGCTCAGTTCCTAGCTCTCCATGCACAGGCCAAGTGACATTTTTCTTGCTGCTGCTGCTCGGGAAGCTCACTCAAAATACAGGTTCATCTCCTGGAGCGGCTGAGGTTGGGGGCACCTCTGGGTCCATCCAGTCCAACCCCTGCTCCTGCAGGGCCACCCAGAGCTGGTGCCACACATCCTGGTGGCTTCCGAAGATCTCCAAGGAGGAGAATCCCCAGCCTCTCGCAGTTCCTTCTCTAAAATCAGATTTATTTTTCTGGAAACTGCAGCGGTAGGGCCACCGCATGCCCTGATGCGTGAGGTTGTTCTGACGTGCACTGGGTCCTGCTCCGCTGGAGGCTGGGTTTGTAGTGCAGGAACTGCGGGGAATTCGCTTCATTGCCTGCTCCTGAGCACACCTAAGGGAGGTGGCATTGCTCAGACTCCTCCTGAGACCTGCAGGACTCCCAGTGGAACTGAAAGGGGAAAGCACTCGTAAGCCAGAGGCAGTGCACAGCTGTACTCAGGCTGAAGTGAGCGTTGGGATAACTTTCTGCTAACTGCCTGCACGTTAACACTTTCCTTTGTATGTCACTATCGTCTTCATCTCCCTTTCCTCCTGTTAGCTTGGGGTTGATATCATTTTTTTTTTTGCATTATATCCCCAAATGAAATGTGTTTAACAAATGGCCCAAGTACATCGTGCAACTTCAGGGCTTGTGCTGCTGCCTGACCTGCTTGAAAGCCGCTGTGGGTTCTCCCCATCACTCACCAGGCTTTAGAAACCCCTCTGTCACTGCCCGGTCCCTGCTTTTGGCCAAGAAGTGAGGTCCCTCTCCAGGTCCTCGCTGTTCATCGCCGCCTGCTCTGATCCGTTTAAGCTAACCCAATGCTTGCAGAATCCAGAGCAGGTCAGGGTGAACGTGCTGTGAGCCTGTGCTGCAGGACAGAGCTGGCACAAAGCCCCTGGCAGGAGTGTCAGCCGCTGCAGGTGTTTGCCTGCTGACATCTGCCTGCAGCCTCTTCTCGCCTTGGTGCCGCTGAGGTCTTTGATCTCTCAGCTTCTGACGTGTCTGAGTGGGTCTGTGTGCGGTGAGCCTCTCTGCCTGTAGCCGTTTGTTTTTTTTTTTTTTAACAAATATGAGATCTGTGGGGACAGAGGGTTCCGTATTTCATCACTTTTCGGGGTTCAGTGGCCTCTTGCTGCTATAAATCTGGTCCACGTGCATTCTTTCTCTCCGCTATTTGACGTGCTGAAGGAAAATCTCTCGGCAGTTAGCAGTGCATTCGACACCCAGACAGCTCGTTTGGGTCTTGTTCAATAGGCAGGTGAGCTAATCAGTCCTCCAGTGGTTTCCTGCTGACTGGTGAAGCTGCTTGTCTCCCTTTCACCTTTTTTGTTAACAGCCTGTGAGCCTTCAGGGCAGGGAACACGTTTCTATCTGTGTGTGAAACGCCAGTTACATCTACGGCAGTAGATACTTGATTTTTTGATAATAATGACATGAAACTTGAACGGATTAAAGTGTGAAGTCCTCGGTGCTTCTTTTTTTTTTGGTCTTTTTCTAATGTCACTTTACCTGCTTCTCCTTGCCCTGGGTGTGAGTGCACAGGGAAGGATCCCAGGGACCTTCCCATCTGTGCTGGAGCTGGGGAGGTCTGTCACACCTACCTCTCGTTCCCTGCTCAAAGCAACTGGCAGTTTGTTGTATTTCTTCTTACTGATTGGAAGACAAAAGCCTCCCTTGCAGAACAGAGTGGGTTTTCATTGTTTTTTTTTTTCTTATTTTTTTTTAATACTGCAGCAGAACCTGAGCAGGAGCGTTGTTTTCCACGCGTGCATGAGATCCAAAGAGGGCCTGAATGGTAACAGCACCTAAAAATAGCATGTAAGTGAGCTCACTGTGCAGTCCTCATCCTGCGGGCAGATCACATCGATCCTGCTGCAGGCAGAAAGTTTTCAGCAGCCACAGCCCTGCAGTCGCCATCAGCTCAGCCCACTCCCTTGAGTCCGGGAGGAGCAGGATTATTCTGGGGTAAAGGTGCAGAGGTGCTCCGATTGCCCTCTGACCTGAACAGCCGAAAATTTGGGAACATTTCAGCAGCATTTGTGGGTTATTCTACAGGAGCTACAGGAGACTATTGTGGGCTGCTATGGTATGTTACAAAAGGATGGTAAAAAACACTGGGGTCATTACCACAACTGTAAAAATCAGCAAAAAGTCAGGCATTTTAGCACTGGGCTGAGAAGGGTTACGCTATCTTAACAGCACTCCTATTTTTGTCTGAGACCTCACGTTTTAACTGCTACAAAGCATCAGAGGCAATTGATGTGCTCCATATTTCAGCACGTCCTGATGCTAGCTGTGATAATACAGGCAGAGCAGTATTTTGCGCAGTGAGTCACAGTTTCCCAGCTCTCTTGTATTTCAGAGATCGATATGTATATTTCAAACGAATCTCGGAGCTATTTTGAGGTTCGTGCAGCTTAGATTTCAGAAATGCAGCCCTGAATTCGAGAACAAACATTGCCAAGTGACACAGAAATGTGCTGCTCTCCAAGGAGAGAAGAAAAATCCTCGCCCAGATGCCGTGATGCTTACGGGACAGAGTGAAAGCTGCAGGGAGAAGCCAGGGAAGATGCAGGAGGGGAGGGAGAATTTCAGGAGCACAAGGTGATGCTCGTGGAGTGCTCACACCTCCCGTGAACAAGTGCCGTGCTTTTGCCCTCGTTGGGTAGCTCCTCTCAGTGTAACTTTTCTGATCTTCCATTGCATGGTTTGATACAGCTTAGGCTGGAATATGACGGCAACCTCAAAGCCAGATGTCTAGGCTGAGTTATTATCTGCAAAAGAAGGCAAAAACATGCTCAGAGAAGTAGAGAAGACACAGCTGATGCAGGACAGCAATGACCCATTGGATTCTCGATGGAGGGGCAGGCGCTGAGCTCTGCTCTCTGGGGACAGCAACAGGACCCGAGGGAACGGCATGGAGCTGGGACAGGGGAGGGTCAGGCTGGGGGTTAGGGAAAGGGTCTGCACCCAGAGGTGGTCGGGCACTGGGACAGGCTGCCCAAGGATGTGGGCATGGCCCTGAGCTACCGGAGCGTTTGGACACCGCTGTCACACACAGAGGATGATTTTGGGATGACCCTGCATGGAGCCAGGATTGGTTCTTGGTGATCCTGGTGGGTCCCTTCCGACTCAGGATATTCGGTGATTCTATGATTCCATTTTGTTTAAGAGCAGCTCAAGTTTTTGTTTGTTCATTTTGCAAGTACCTTCCGCTGCTAGAGCAACTGCACATCTTTTATTGCTTTACGACTTCAGATTTTTGTTTATAAAAGCTTCTCTGCGCGTCCTACCCCACAGAGGCAGGAATTCTTCACATACCACGGGAACACGGCCACTTCTGCATTTCGGATCAGCGGGCCAGCTCTCCTGCACCCAGCTCCTTACGCAGCAATTAAATGCAGGACGTGAGGGTGCAGGTAGGTGCAGAGCAGCTGTGCTCTGCCAGTCCCTCCGACAGGCCTCGAACAATTCACGTGCCCATAGCTGTCACCTAGCGCCGTGTCCAGGTTCTGGAGCCTCTTTCTGTCCCTTCCTAGGATGGGCCAAGCTGGATGGGGCTGGCCTGGGCTGGGGGCAGGGTGCCCTGGGCATGGCAGGGGGTGATCATGAGGGGCTTTGGGGTCCCTTCCCACCCAGACCTATCTGTGGGTATGAGCAGTTTATTGTAGTACAGGTCAAACACCAGATTCCGACTATTGGAGGTGGCTGCAGAGCTCGTGGAATCATAAAATATCCCGAGTTGGAATGGACCCACAAGGATCATCAGGTCCAACTCCAGCTGATTGGGATCACTGAGTCACAACTCAGCACCATCCTGACACCTCTCTGCAGCAAGAACGAGCACATCAGTGACATCAGTAATGTCAGCAAACACTTATCTTTGCAGTTTTGATCACTTCAGAGGTGAAGGAGGTCCTGTAGGTCCTGTTTCCTGTAGCTGGTGGCCAGGCAGCTTAGCAAATGTCCTGGATTAGGATGAACTGAGGTCGTGCTGCCCAGCACAGTGGTTGTATGGCACAGAGGGTGGCCTGGAGGTGTTACCTGACCTGGTGAAGGCTGCCCTGTAGGGACACCCACAGAGGAGCCCCTGGGTGCTTCTGGTCAGGCTGGAGTCTGAAAAACACATGGAGGCATCACTCTGTGAGGCTGGTGACACCATAGATGGGGTGGTAGCAGGGCCAGGCAAACCACAGCCGTGGCTAGGACGCACCGCATGGCCACCGTGCCCCTGTTCTGGGGCCGTGGCAGTTCCCAAAATGAACCTCAGGTGCCCCACACCATGGGTCAGCACAGGCCTCATGCACAGAGGGGATCCCACACCCTCACAGGCCCCAGCCGTGCACCCAACATTTTTTTGTCACATTTTTTTGTCACATTTTTTTCTGATTTACAAATTCAGCAGATGTTGGCTGCAGCTCTTGGGGTCACAAGAGCGAGGAACATCACTGCCGTCCCCCGACGTGGCACTGGTG
This sequence comes from Aythya ferina, assembly GCF_964211825.1. NCBI lineage: Eukaryota > Metazoa > Chordata > Aves > Anseriformes > Anatidae > Aythya > Aythya ferina. The sequence continues at coordinate 908,220 of NC_140297.1, forward strand.
AGACCGCAGCTCCCGCCAGCACCCTGAAAGGAGGATGCGGGGAGGGAGGTGTCCGGCATTTCTCGGTGACAGGACGTGAGGGAACAGGCTCGAGTTGCTGCAGGGCATGGCTACGTTGGGTTTGGGGCAGGATTTCTTCATGGAGAGGGTGGCCAACGGGAGCGTGGGTTGGTGCACCCAGCGTGCTGGGATCTGGTTCAGCTTCTTGTCACAGAATCCCAGCCCAATTGGGGCTGGAGGCACCCCCAGGTCCCTCTGGTCCCAGGGGTGCTCCAGCAGCCCCAGGATCTGCCCTTATTCCTACTGTTTAGGAGAAATTCAGAGAGTTTAAAGCGAAAAATGATTCATTTGTGAGTGTGTTTCTGTCACCGGTACTCCTGACAAGGTGTTGGGTGTTACTTAGCGTGGCAAGCTTTACATTTTCAGGCTGAATTTTAACAAATAAATAGATAAATAAAGCGTCCCAGCGTGCCAGGCTCTGGTTGAGCTTCTTGTCACAGAATCCTGACCCGGTTGGGGCTGGAGGCCCCCTCAGGGTCCCTCTGTTCCCAGGGGTGCTCCAGCAGCCCCCATATCTGCCCTTGTTCCTACTGTTTAGGAGAAATTCATAGAGTTTAAAACGAAAAATGATTTATTTGTGAGCGTGTTTCTGTCACTGCTACTCCTGACGAGGTGCTAGGTGTAACTTAGTGTGGCAAGCTTTACATTTTCAGGCTGACTTTTAACAAATAAATAGATAAATAAAGCATCCCAGCGTGCCAGGCTCTGGTTCAGCTTCTTGTCACAGAATCCCAGCCCGGTTGGTCTGAAGGCCCCCTCAGGGTCCCTCTGGTCCCAGATGTGCTCCAGCAGCCCCCGGATCTGACCTTGTTCCTACTGTTTAGAAGAAATTAAGAGGGTTTAAAACGAAAAATGATTTATTTGTGAGTGTGTTTCTGTCACTGCTACTCCTGACAAGGCGCTGGGTGTTACTTAGCGTGGCAACCTTTACATTTTCAGGCTGACTTTTAACGAATAAATCGATAAATAAAGCGTCCCAGCGCCTCAGCCTCTCGGTCAGCCGGGCCCCCCGGGCCCCGCGGGCGGCTGCAGGGGGCGCTGCGGGGCCGGGCGCGGAGCTCGGGGCCGCGGAGCTCGGCGGCGGCCATGGCCGGGGGCCGGGAGCCGGGGCGGGCGGCGGCGATACCGGGCTCGGTGTCGGTATCGGCGAGGCTGCTCCGCCTGGAGGCCCGCTTAGCACGGGCGGAGCGGCAGCTCCGGGCCGCCCTGGCCCTGCGCGGCCGGCTGCAGGCGCTGGAGCGGCGGCTGGAGCGCGGAGGCCGTCGAGGGGCTGCGGGGCCGAGGGGCCCGGCCCGGTTGCGGGCACCGTGGGCGCCCTTCGGGGAACGGGAGCGGCGGGCGCTGCCGGGCTGGCGCCGGGCCCTGCGCCGGGCCCCTCGCAGGAGCCCCCGCGGAGCGCTGCTCCCCCGCGGTAAGGGCCCGGGAGGGGGGAATGGGAGAGGGGTGGTCGTGGGGAAGGGGGTCGGGGGATCCCTGCTGCATATGGAGGCACAAGGAGGACCCCAGAGCCATCAAGGAGCCCCCACAGCTCGCCCCGTGTCCTCCTTATACTGGGGAGCCCCCCGGTGCTCACAGCCCCAGGGTACCCCCAGCCTGCATCCTCGTCTCCCCTTCCAGCTGCCCTGCTTCGGTGTAAAGCCCCTAACCCTGTCAGCCACCCTTTTGCCCCAGAGCTGGCTGTTAAAGCATCTTCTGAGCCCCTCGCACAAATATCCGTGCTGGGGCGTACACCCCTGAAGGGCTGCATCGATCCCTTCCTTGTGGTACCCGAGCGTAAAGGTAGAGCAAGGCGTGGAGCATCAGCCTGTCTGCCTTCCCCTTTGTATTTCTTGGAGGCGTTTTTCATTTTCAATAGCTTTTATTCATGATTTTCTTTTAGTGATGTTCTTTCTAAGCTCTGTTCTTGCTCTGTATGAAGCAGTGAATTTCGGCATCCAGCAACGCTTCCCCGATGGGCTAGAAGTGCTGTGGGTGTGACTGAGGGGCACCGAGCAGAGACTGGCAGAGCCAAAGCAGCAGCAGGACTCGAAAACACGAATTCAGTGGCACCTTCCTCCCCCTGGGACACCTAGAATGAGATTTTGTTTCCTGATGTTGGCTGCAGCAAACCAGGCAGTGCAGCTGCAGAAACGTGTGTGTGTCCCTGAAGCTCACCGAGGGCTTTGTGGCAGATACCTGAGCTCTGCTGAAGGGGTCTTGGGCAGCAGGAGCTAGGTCTGAAGCAAGGTTTTTGCTGGTACCAGAGCTAGAACAGAGCTGCTGAGCCTGGATGGGATGAGAATGTTAATTAATGTTGTACACAGAATTAAAATACCCTTGCTTCCTCTGAACAGAAGACAGCATAATCCATGTTAAACAAGAAGAAGAGTTGTGTGCAGTGGATCAGGAAGAGGTGGAGGCTATGGGAGCTCTGGAAGAGCCCTGCCCAGGTGAGTAACTGCATACCTCGGAGGGAAGAAGGCAGAGGGATTAGATTCTAAGCTTTTTTTTTTTTCCTCACGTATTCCAAATATTTTATAAAAAGCTCACGTTTCTGAGCAGACTTGCCACCAGTCCTGACAGGTGAGCAGCTGGTATTTCATCTTTTCCCTTCTTGCAGCCACCCTGGAGTTCGTGGCTGGTTTTCATCCAAACAGTGGAAGGGGAAATGTTTCACTCCCCCTTAAATTCCTTTCTCTGCACCCCTCGAGCTGACAGCTGGAAGCTGCTTACTTACTTTTTTGGGCCAAAGAGTTAGCTCGGAGGAGGCAAAATCAGTGTCAGGACCAGACATGGGGCACATTATCCTTTGCGAAGGGTGGCAGCTCTGTTTGTTGGCTGCGCTAATTTTATTTGGCCTGTAGCTTTTAAAGCAAACTGGGATTTTTAGCCCTTTCTGTCAGATTTCATTTAGAAAGCGGGCTTACGGGAGCTCATGTAAAAATCTAGGGTTGCCATGGGGAAAAACAAAACAAGGACAAGTCTCAGCCTTGTAAAATCTTGAACTTAAGCACATCTGATAAGCTTGTCTTGAATTTTGTCCTTTATCAGAGCCAGCGTTTTATGAGCCCGAGACTTCAGGTCGGATCAAGAGAGGCACAGAGGCGTATGCCAGAGAGCTGCCGGGCGCAGAGGGCGAAGATGTCCCAGGAGACCCTGACACGGGTGAGGATTCCCTGGAAAAACCTCCTGGAGTGACCACTTGGGTGGCTCCTGAGGCTTTGCCAGCACTTTTCCTACCTTTGTGAGCTCCTCAGTGTTCTGTGCTTTGCAGCTTTCTCCAGTGTTTCTCAATTGTGTATGTTTTCCCCAATGAACAGAATTTCAGACTTGTGCAACCGACGTTATGTCATGGATTAAACAAGAGGAGGAGCCACGCTGCCCTGAACGGCAAGACTCCAAGAAAGAAGAAATCTGTACGTACCCAAGAACAGGTCAGTAGTGAATTTTATCTGAGATTTCCTGGGATAGCAGATCCAATTTGGAGCATTTTTTATGTTACATTAAATGTCATGGCCGTACGACGTAAGCCATGAAAGAACCGGTGCAAACCTCAGTCTGCCAGGTAATGTTTGTTCGCAAAATTGTATTTTGTCAGCTGAAGAGTCTCTTCCCTCCCTCAGCTGCCCTAAAACTGTCATAAACACCTCCTTGGTTTTCAGTTCAGGCAGGCAGGGTGGTGCGCTCAGGTTGGTAGTTCCAGCTGGCTTGGTGTGTCCAAACCTGGTACCAACGACCGTGGAGCCTTGGCTTTGTGTTCCCGAGCTGGAGAGCTCTCCTGCAGCAAAAATTGAGGAGGAGTAGGCAGAAGAATATTTTGTGTAGAAATCAGTTGGTAGCCCAGAATGCCTCCAGTTCCTGTAAATTATTTGGGCATTCATGGACATTGACAGGCACGTGGTGAAGCTGCTATAAATTAATGGATAAATTAATTTATTGCCAGTGACAGTGGGGACTGCCTACACAAATGGTTTCACCCCACAGAAAAAAAGGTCCTTTAGGATATTGCCCTGGTGCAGGGCTGGCTCAGCTCCACCAAACTCCTTCCTGAGACACCAATTTGGGCTGCTGGTAGAGGCCTCGGGGCACGGGCTCCCAGCTGACTCTGTTCCAGGCCCTCCAGCCTGTCCTGCCACGTACCCCGCGGCTACCGAGGCGAGAGGACGTGCTGGGATGGTTACGCTGGTGCCTTTTGCACGAAATGCTTTAGCTTGGCCTGTGGCAACTGTTTGTGTGCTGATGTCCTAGTGCCAATGTCCAGCAGGAGGAATGAGAGCTTAGGATGTTTCTGCAGTGTGGATAATGTTGGTCTCAGCTGGCTGGTCTGTGGTCCCGCACAGTGCTTGGTGGGGTTTTTGGAAACAATGTGCTGCGATAGAAGGGTCACAGGGGACAGAGAAATGTCTCTGGACATGGAAAAATGGGAAAAAAAAAAAAAAGGGGACGTGGAAAATGAGGAGCCTGAGCTGAAGTCCTCTGATGGAAAACAAAACACTGGGTTATTGTCGCAGGGAGCTGTAATTACAGAACAAGGGAATTTGCAGGCAGCAGAGCTCCAGGCAGGGCCGAGTGGGGCGTCCTTTGCCCAGTGATAAATTTAGAGCTGTGCCGAAGCAGCTAAGGTGCCAGGTACCTCAGGTTGGATTGGTGGGGGTCAGAGGAAGGCAGGAGAGGAACATGGGCCTTAGTGATTTTTCACAGAGATTTCAAAATAATAACTGCTAGCAGACCATTTATTTTCCTGGGGGTTTTATTTCAGTGGAACGCTGGTACTCGCCCTTCCCCTCACTACTGAAGGCTCCCATCTTAGGCACTTTGCCCATTGCTGCAAGAATATTGAGGAATGTATTTTTTGGATAATCTCAGGAGGCTTCTTTAACTGAAAGTCTGTGAAATCTGTCTGTTTCAGTGCATGACGAGAACATGAAGAAGGATTCTCTGGCAGATAGCTTTGGAAGCACGGTCTGTGACTCTGGCGTACTGGGGAGACCCGGAGAGAAGTTTTGCAAGGATCCTACCCCTGGAGTGACGTGGGACAGTCAGTGGAATTCGGAAATGATGGGAACGAACACCACCAGGAATGGCTTTGGGGATGACGCTCGGTACAACCAAGCATTTGGTGAGCACTTAGACTTCTTCAGCGCTCAGGAAAATGTTGGAAAGAGGCCATGTGCCTACAGCAAATGCGAGAGAGACTCCAGCCAGCAGGAACCTCTTCCAGCTCCCCGGGGAGACCGAGAAGAGGCATTTCCAGGCCCCATGTGCGAGAAGAGGCTCAGTGAGAGGATGCTCCAGCAGCAGCCCGGTGCTCCGGGGGAGAAACGTGCAGGGCAGAGGGCTCCTATCGCGGGGCCACCACTGACAGCCCATGGACAGAAGGCTGCAGGTGGAAGCAGCATTTGTGCAGAGGATCATCCAGCTGTGGGACACAGGGAGAAGCTCCCCACAGAAAAACCCATTCCCAGCCCCTGCGGGGATGACCCGCGGGACGTGTCGGAGGCACCCAAGGGTGGCTTGGCGGGCCAGCAGCAGAGCCAGGGCAGGGGGAAGTCCTACATCTGCAACGACTGTGGGAAAAGCTTTGTGTGCCACTCCTGGCTCGTTCGCCACCAGATGACTCACACGGGAGAGAGGCCCTACAAGTGCTCGGAGTGTGACAAAAGCTACCGGAGGAAAGATTATCTTTTAAACCACCTGCGCCGCCACTCGGGAGAGGGGCTGTTCCAGTGCCACCTCTGCAGGAAGAGATTTGTGCTCAGGAGGAGTTTAGTTAAGCACCAGGAGAGCCACGTGCAAGAAACACAACGGACTGTGGGCGCTTGGCCCTGCGCAGAGATTCGGGAATCTGTTGTGCACTCCAGATAGAAAATCCGATGGGTTTCCCAGCCCGTTTAGGGGCAGCAGGGTCTCCCAGCGGGCAGGAGGAGGCTGTTGAGCGGCCACCCTGTGCCCCCTGCCTGGGAAGGGGATATTTTGGGGGTTGTTTTCTGCTGGGCATGTTGGGGTGGTTTGTGGAGCTGCCTTGCAGCTCTCCGCTGTGCCTGCCTGAGGGTGTTGGGGATGTGTAGGAAATGTGCAGCGCTCCGTTACTGCACACAGAACGACACCAGCACACAGAAAAACTCGTGGTGCTTCGGGCAGAACATCCAAAGTGTCATCCTGAGACGTCTTAGACCCCAGAGACTGGTCTAAAAACAAATTCAAGTTACTGCTGGCTCACTAAGCACATGAAATCGTGTGAGGGAACACCCACCGCGTGTGAAAACCTTCGAGAAAGGAAGCGGTGACCCCGCGGCTGCCTCTCCAGCAAGTGGTAGCTGGATGGCGTGGCCTGGGGGCAGCGTGAGCCCTCCTGGGAGCACGTTTTGGGGGCTCCAAGCTGCTGGGGCTGGGGCTGGCCTGGATGAGGCGATGCAGAGCAGCAAAGGGGCCTGGAGCGCGGTTGCCATTTTGTGTAGCCTTAAAATTCTTTTCCGCCTCCCTTCGCCATGTCGTTACAGGTCTGCTGGGGCCGTTTGTACAATTTTCTGCGTCCCGTGAAAACAGAGAAGCTCAAGACTAGCCGTTTGCTCAATTTTTACCTTCAGTAATTGTATTTTTGGTCAATGTTGGTGTTTCTCGGGGGCAGCGCTGTTAGGGAGGTGTGCCCCAAGGTGCCGGGAGGCCTGGGGTATAGCTTGGTGGCGTCGGGGTGGGACGAAGGCAGCTGCAGCCCGTGGTGCTGCAGTGCTCGCTCGCCATGTCATTACAGGCTGCGTCAGATTGAGGCAAAAACGTGTGGATTTGGCTTATTTTGCCTGGAAATGTGCATTTTTGTAAAATTTACATTATCAGGAGAGCCCTGTGCCTCATTCTCCAGGGAAAGGAGAAGAGCTGGGGTGGGATGGGGCCGATGCCGGTGTCACGGGCACTGCCCCGGGACCCCCGGGTCCCCCCCGGTCCCCCCCGATCCTGTCACGCCGCCCCCCCCCCCCCCCCCCGCCCCGCTCCCCTCAGGTTCCCGCCACCCCGCGCCGTTGCTATGGCAACCGCTTAGCGCGTTCCCGCCACGCCCGCTCCCTGCCCCTAAAGCCACGCCCTCCTCCTCCAATCAGAGCCCTCTCCTCGCTTCGCCGGCCAATCGCAGGAGGGCCTCGCAGCACGTGCCCGCGCCCATTGGCTGTGCCCAGCCCGCGCGCGCTCGGCGGGAGGGCGGGGGCAAAGAGGCGGGCGGCCAATGGCGAGGGGGGGCTCTGCGCGCCTGAGGCCGGATTGGCTGCGGCCGCGGGGGCGGGGCGGGGCGGGCCAAGATGGCGGCCTCGGCCCGCTGTGTGGTGGAGGGGTCAGCGCCCGCTGTGTGTTCGCTTTGGGGCCCGTCCCAGCGGGGGGCAAAGTGTCACAGAAACACAGGGTCCCCGAGGTTGGAGGTGCTATAAATGAAATCTCAGCTCAATCTGAACGTAGTGATGTTTATATAATATAAAATATAATAAAATAATAAATGTATTATAAAAATAAACAGCGCTGGGTACACGGGGAGCCTACACTCTACCATAAATATATAAAACATAACTTTTACATACGCCTATAAATATATACAATCAGATAAGGCAACAAACAGCCCTTTAAGTCTATCACTATTAATGTCCATGACTGGAGAGCATAATTGGAGTTGGTAATCTTGGTGGAATTGCTCCCATATCTTCCAAAACTTCATTAATTTCTCTCAGATCATACAACAGTCCCCATTTTCCATTCTTTTTCTTGATTACAAACACTGAAGAATTCCAGGGCTAGTCGTGGGAACAATATGTCTTGCTTTAAGTTGTAAAGCAACTCGGCCTTCGGGCTTTGTGTATCCTATTCTTCCCAGATCAAAGAAAAACGTATCCATCTCCTTTTCAAGGCCAATAGCAGAAGGATCAGTAAAGGAGCCCGCAGCTCCCTCACTGTCTGGCAAACCACACGTTTCTGACTGTGGCCCCACACAGCTCTGAAAGGCCTCAGAGATTGCTTGCCAGGTGCTGAGCAATCCCACCGCAACCTTGTTGTTTGTAGTTGCAGGGTCCCACACCTTGACCTCAATTTGGTGCCATATTTCAGGATCATAAACTGTCCGATTGTTGATAAGGAGAATAAGCTGTAAGGGTACCAGGACAGTCTTTGTTCCTAAGGACATATGATTCCCCATAATGTGCAGCTGCTTACCAGCGAGAGGCAGTTGTGTGCGCAGCTCCGCTTCTCTCAGCTTGAGCTTCTTCCCAGCTCTGGTGCCCATTTCCAGCGACTTTCAGTACGAGCTTCTCTGAGCGGTTTGCTGAGTTTGGCTGAACCTATCTTCATGAGGCAATCAATGTGCCTGTTCCTGTCCCAGTCTCCATTCTGCTAGCCTGTTCCTTTTCATTCCTTCTTTCTACTTCCTTATTGATTACATAACTTCATTGTATCATGTTGCCTTTTTTCATCTTGAGGACAAGCTCCCCTCTTATACCCTTCTCTCCACAGCAGTCCTTTTCCAACAACTTCTCATTGCTCAAACAACTTTGCCTGGCAACAGCAAACCCCCAGCAACTTCCATGTCTTAACAGCTGGAGAACAAGCAACCCAAGATGGCATGGCGTCTCCTGAATCACCCTTCTTTGCTCCCTCTAAACTCTTTTATATTCCTGATGGCCTCATCATTAAGAGTCTGATGTTATCAACAACCATGGGGCTTGCCGATCCCCATGGCCACACTCCCATGTGTTGATCTTTCCCTTCTTTATTAATATCAACCATTTCCTTGACACGAATTATTACTCCATATATCACAGAAGGGACCTTCAGGATCACCCAGTCCAATCTCTGACCTACCACTAACCAGTCCTCCACTAAACCATATCACTGAGCTCTACATCTGAACGTCTGTTAAAGACCTCCAGGGATGGTGACTCCACCACTTCCCTGGGCAGCCCATCCCAATGCCTCACAACCCTCTTAGTAAATAAGTTCTTCCTAATATCCAACCTAAAACACCCCTGGTGCAACATTAGCCCGCTCCCCCTTGTCCTGTCACCAGGCACGTGGGAGAACAGACCAACCCCACCTCGCTACAGCCTCCCTTGAGGTACCTGTAGAGAGCAATAAGTTCGCCCCTGAGCCTCCTCTTCTCCAGGCTGGACAAGCCCAGCTCCCTCAGCCGCTCCTCATAGGGCTTGTTCTCCAGGCCCCTCACCAGCTTCATCGCCCTTCTCTGGACTCTTGAGCACCTCCATGTCCTTCTTGTAGCGAGGGGCCTAAAGCTGAGCACAGTACCCGAGGCACCCCTCACCACTGAAACCCAAATGGCCCAACGATTCCTCCTGGCAGCAGCGAGCAGCTGGGTGTAAACGCGGAGCACGCTGCAGATGTCAAAAGCAGTGAGATGTGCGTCACATTGAAAGGCAAAATTTACAGACAAGCATGCACAAAGGTGGTGCTCGATGGATACCACGTGTAGATGAAGTACACATGCAGCCCGTGTTTGTACACATATGACACATATGCATCATGTATGAAGGCAAGGTGTGAGCTCCTTCTCACTATGACTGCACAGATCCCGTGTTTGGGTCCTGCCCATAGCGATAGGAACTGCATGCAGCACCATTCACCTCAAAGAAAGAGATATCTGGCTAAGTTGAAAGAAATTAATGGAAAAAAACAACATATTTTTAGCATTTCACCTTCAATATATTTTTGCAAACACTGCAGTAATCATCTTTCAGTATTCACAGGGCTGAATTTTTTGTCCACATTACCTTTTCAGTTTTATTAGCAGGGGAAAAACTCTTAGAGCTGGATCTGATGGACTGTGGCATTGCCTCAGTTAAAACGCACTCTGAAGTTATTTTATTTTATTTTATTTTATTTTATTTTATTTTATTTTATTTTATTTTATTTTATTTTATTTTATTTTATTTTATTTTATTTTATTTTATTCATTCAGTGACTGGAGTTTCAAGTTCACTGACCACGTTTTTTTTTTTTTGTGATTAATTTTTGACCCGGTTGTTTTAGAAAATCACTGAGTCACTGCTCTGAGCTACGAGTAGAGATAACACATAACATGTAAATTCCTGAGGTAAGATGCTGGTTATACGTAACGTGGGCATTGCTAGAAACGGTTGGCTGATGAGCAAAGAGGCTTTTGAGGGTGTATGGTGTACTGCTGGCACCGAGTGCTGAACACTTTCTGTTTTAGGTCCCTGGGACACTTGATAATGCGGCAGCACATGAGGGGAAGAACCTGGAAGACTGGCAGAAAGAGCTTCACAAGAAAGTGATGAAGGAGAATTACAAATCCTCAACCACTTCGGGTCAGGGTTAGTTTCCCGTTTCTCACAGAAGGCAGAAAGGTCTGTGCTGTATATGCCTATCCCTTCCCTACCAGTCACTCCTCAAATCCTTCGATTTATTTATTTATTTATTGTGGATTAATCTTTAGAGGCTCCTGAAGCTGTGTAGATAAGCTCCACAGTCCTTGCAGACTGAAGGACAGCCGCTTTTCTAATGCCTCCGTGTCTGTTGATGTTAGATACTCGGCCTGTGCGTGCAGGTGATGTCTGTGACACGGATCAAGAGACAGGGTAGGGTGATGGGGTCTTCCCTGGCAGAGGGACTTGGGCTCTGGCAGCGTCCCGGTTGATTTATGTGCTACCTGTCAAAGAGCAAAGGTTTAAAAAAGGTTTAAACTCACGAACTGAGGAGCTGGAACGACGCACGGCAGCGTGAGTCCTGCGGACTTGTTAATCGTAGTCAAGTTGTGAGTTTTTCCATCATCTCCAAACCCCCATGTATGTTGTTTGTTGTGGTTCACTGAATAATATTGAACTATTCTGATGCAGCAGTACTTGGATAACATGAATGATGCCCCAGAAAATGAAGAAGTCTTACCAGTCAGTGTTAAGCGCCCAACTACATCAGTTTGGAATCGTTGCTTTCTGAATCTGAAGGTGTGAACCCCCTCTGGTTCCTCAGCTTTCACCCAATTCCTCGGATTAATAGCAGAATGAGCCTGGCTGTAGTTATGGGCTGGATGTGCTTTTTCTTGTCCTCCAGGCTGCAGAAACAGAACTGCTGCGAACCCGAGAAGCCTCAGCTGTTGCTTACTCTACTTTCCTCTTTGTGACAGCTCTGGTGGAGAAGTGCTGATTTAGCCTAACCTCATTCTGCTGCTATTTCTGCACTTTCACATTTGAACATCCATGAAATAATGAGATGGTGCAATTCCACTTTTTCATTCTTTACATGTCTTCTATTTTTTACAGTAGAAGAGCTGGAGCGCAGACAGCAGCCTCTATTTTTTGTACAGCTCTGCTCTGTTAAAGAAGCGTGTGCCTTGCTCTGCTTGAAAAAGAATTACCTGGGGGAAAACAGTGACATGAATCATTTTTATTCGTATTAACTATGAATTACACTTGCACAACTGTATCAATTCAAGACCTTCCACTTCTGAACGCTTGACTTTTCAACTTTTTAGCTACCATTTCTGGGATATTTTAAGAATTGGAAGACAAATACTGCTGCCTACTCATCCTGTATGCCCGAGCAGCTGTGGAAGTGATTTGCAGTTACCTGCTCTTTGGTTTTGTCTCCAGAGCAGAAGAGAGAGGTGTGTTTGGACAGAGGGTTATGCAGGCTTTTGCTAGAAAACAGTATCACGGAGTGTTTGCTTCTAGCTCTAGGGCCCAAAATGTTGCTCTTTGAGAAAGAAAAAGGCAGTATTTTTCGTGTAAATTAATGAAAATGAGTCATGCTACAAAAAAGGGCAGAGAGAAAGTACAGGGCTTGGAGACTGGAAGCGAATAGCATGACACGAAGCCATCCTCAGCACTGGTCTTCCTGTGACTTATCGTTCCTACATTGGGAATTAAAGTAGGTTAGGCAATACCTTTGTAACTGGGGATTTGGGGGAGGTGTCAGAACGTGGAAATGGTGGTTATTGTTTCCCCGTGTTCCCTGTGCAGGCTGTCCTGTTCCCAACATCGATATCCGGCCGAGGGAAGTGCCACGTGTCAAGGAGCAGCGGGATTCTGAGGAAAAGAGAAATTCCTGCAGGTCTCAGCACAGGTGTGTGATGGCCTCAGACCAGCCAAAAATTAAACTGGCAGCATACTAAGGATCTAGCTTCTAGGATCAGAGGGAGGGGGGTTCTAATGCATCCCTGCTTTTTGTTCCCAAACTTGTTCTGTTTGTACAGACTACTCACAATAAATAAGGTTTTGTTCTTTGGAAGTTTATATTAGATCACATCAGGTAAAGTTTGGAATCTTTTTGTTCCAGGCTGTGGTGCTGCTGGGATCAGGCTCAGAGCTCAGGAAATACGGAGCTGTTTGGATCGTGTTCAGGAGGATCCCAGGACTCCACGTCCAAGTTTCAGTCAAGGGGGTAACATCTGAGAGCCATCGCAATTCGGGAGCAGGTCAGGCAAATCGAACAACAGGAAGCAGAAGAGGTAACAGCCCTCCTGGGAGAGGAGAGCCTGACGAATTCCAAGAGATCCTTCTTTACCAGGAAACCCAGACGGGAGAGAGGCTGTGTGTGTGCGCAGCATGTCAGAAAACCTCTAAACTGAAAACAGGGCTGTTAAAACAAAAGCAGATTCACACCAGAAGGAATCAGGTATGGTCAGACGTATGCACAGACTGCAGGAAAAGCGTTGGTCGCCTCGCAGATCTGATCTGACACCAGAAAACTCAGACAGGAGAGAGGCCTTACAAGTGGACAGCGAGTAAAAAAAGTTTTACAGAGAAACCCAGGCGTACAAATCACTTGCAACTCACAACATGGGCCTGTAACTACTGTGCCCAAAGCTTCCCTGGGATGGATTTTTCATTGTTAGCAAATAATCCACCAGAGGTGATGGTTCTAGTCATGGATCAATTACAGGGGAAGGTTTAGGATGAGGCAGTTTTGTAAAACCGAATCAAACCCAAGCATGGCAGGGTTGGTGCCAGCCAAAGAGGCATTGATTAGGAGCTGGTTTTAATTGGTGGCTAGATGATTCATGTCTGGGAGGGGGAGTTCCACACAGCAGCATTGACTGTACCGAAAGCATTATTAAAGGAACATTCGGATGCACAAAGCAGCCTGTGCTAGAAAATGGCTGTGTTTAAGCAGAACATTTAGGCAGAACAATTTAAGCAGAAAATTTAAGCAGAAAATTGCTGGGGGTTTTCATGTTCGAGAAGACCAAGATACGATCTGAACAGGATTGTCTGCAGAGTTGTGAGCAGAAAATGGAGCTTCTGGGAGCTTGGGAGCTCAGGCTGAAGTGAAGGGTTGGGTTTGGTGTAACACACACAGAAAAAAAAATAAAAAATAAAAACAAAAACACTGATGGGACAGTAATGGTGGCAGTGAAGGTGCTGTTGCATGGAAATAACCAGAATCAGTTGTTTCAAAAATTTATTCACAGTGCAGGAGATGCCAGTTTTGGAGATTCTGGCAAGGCACACAGGTATGTTCTTCATGTAAGTGTGAAGTACAGGTGAAAAAACTCTTCCCTGGAAGCCAAAAAGAGGCAGTGGCTTCAGCTGGAGAGAGGATTAGCAGAGGGGAAAGGAGTCCTGTGGAGACGGGGTTTGCACATCACACATCTCCCTGCAGGCTGGTGATGCTCAGCGTTTTTCCTTATTCCAGCTGAGGGCAAGGATCAAAAAGGTAGAGCTGCCTCCTGTGCAAAGCTCGTGTTCTGCACTGAGGCCGTGAATGAAGTTCTGTCCTTGGCTTCCCTCGAGGAACAGCAGACCAGGAAACAACTGGGGCTGGGATGGAGCTTGGTAAATCCTGAAGGAGATTAAGGGAGTACTCATGGCCCCGAGGGATCCCTGCCCATCCCCAAAGCAGGAGCAGCTTCCAGAAAACTCTTTTATCACTCACTTCTCCTTATTTTCTTCTTAAAATTTACCCTGGGGACAGCATTTCTTTTATCCTTCTCCCACGCAACGTGATGCCTTAGTAGCTGCCGGCGTGCTGGATGCTCCTGAATGGGGATTCTTTGCAGCGAGGCAGCTCCTGGAAAGCACCATTTTAGCAGAACTCCTTCCTTCTGCGAAACAAAGAGCACCTGGAACAGCAGGGCTGAATTTGGCACGTCACACTCCTACGGCTGTTTGTTCAGGAGCTGCTGAACGTAAATCCTCCGTGTTAAGACCTTCCTAGCCCTGTGCTGCAAGCGTGGGGCTGAGGAGCAGCCGTCCCAGGGGAAGACCAGGCACAGATGGTCGCTTACATTGGAGATTTTTGTGTGTTGGAGTGAAAATAATCACCTTGTTTCGAGGTTTAAGTGGAGACATTAAACGGAGTTAGAGGTGGAAAGCCACGCAGCCAGTGGGGTGACCCGAAATAGTGACGGTGTGTAAAATCTCGCTTGCCCAAAATGCTGAGTTTTACAACATTCCCAAACCTCTTCATCTTTGCTTAATAAAACTGGATGTCTCCCACGTGAGAAGCATCAGAAAATTGGCTCCCTGGGTTAGCAGTGGGCACAGTGAGGGTGAACACGAGTAGCTGGAGGAGTTAATTGCTGCAAAAAGTCTTCATGGCCTTACCTGAAGAACAAAAGTTTAGAACCAGGGGAAATTCAGAGCCAGGTGGACGTCGTGTTGGAATGACTTGATTGTGTCCTGATAAAGGAGAGGCAGAAGCAGCAGGAAGTGGGAGTCTTTGTGTCTCTGGTTTTGTGAAAACCTTTGTGGAAGTTTTCTTTCCTCTGCAAGCAGAAGGGCTTCAAGGTGGGTGGATTACACCTAACGTCCCTTCCTCCCACCTGAAATTTGGAGCATGTGCAAGGAGAAACAGCTTCTTCCAGGTGCCTTCGGAGTGTTGCTGCACTGCTGTGGTGAGGTGCTCTCTGCTTAGGGTATAAAAAGTGCAGAGATGTTAATGCAAGGACTCAGCTTTAAAAAAAAGATAACTTCTATTGGGTTTGTTCCCAGTGTTTCCAGTGCTGCTGGCTCTACTGATGCTGGTAAGAACCTTGCCTTGATTGAGACCAGGCTTACATCTATAATGATTAAGCATAGATTGTGTGCTAGAATTGCTCAACATGTTGCTGTTAACTATTTTTGAAGTTTATAATAATTTCTGATATTATTTCTGATATCATTTCTGACGATGTATTTAAGCATTGTGGTTTCAATCTCTGTTGACAAAAGACACTGAAAACATTAAAGATTTTTGCCCAATGCAAAAGGACTTGGAACGTTTTTAATTAAATTCACGGTAGAGCAAAGCAGGACCCTGTTTTTGAGATGTTTGGCACCGGTGTGCTGTGATGCCCTTCTGCAGGTGCACTTCTACTGGGCTGTGCATCTCTTCAGGTGTCTTGTGTTACCATGCAGCAACATCTCGCTTAGCACCATAGATAAATTATTTGCATAATGAGCATGCTCCTTAAATTAAAAGGAAACAAAAAGCAGCATAAGGTAAGCATCAAAAGGCGGTGACATAAGCAATAATTCTAGTCCAAAGCTTAGACTAAGGCAGAATGGAACAAACCTGAATGAAGTGGGGTGGAAATATGGGAATCCTCTAGTGTGGTAACTGCTAGGAGCACGGGAAGGAGATGGTGGGAAGCCAGCAGAGGGGCCGCAGAAACTGTAAAAAGACTCAGGTAAGGAATGGCCAAAAACGTGAATGGGAATCACGAGATTCTCTGAATTCCTCTCTGGGAGGCTTTGTTTTAATTCTCCAGTTGTGGAGTTTGACCTGCTGCGGAACAAACTGCCCCGATTCTCATAGCAGGGAGAGCAGGAGTGCTTCATAGACGGTGTTCCTGGATAGGAAACCTCAGCTGAGAATCTGTGCTCGCCTTGAGAAATAAGGTTCATGGGGAAACACAAGTGACTGGGTAAACTGTCGGGTTTGTGCAGCCAGAAGGAAAAAAAAGCCAGGTCTTTAACAAGTTGGGTATTCTTTAAAGAGAATTTCCAACTCATTCTCATTATTATTATTTGTTTGTTTGTTTATTTATTTATTTATTAAAAGTCACCCTGAAAATGTAAAGCTTGCCACACTAAGTAACACCCAACGCCTTGTCAGGAGTAGCAGTGACAGAAACACATTCACAAATAAATCATTTTTCGTTTTAAACTCTCTGAATTTCTCCTAAACAGTAGGAACAAGGGCAGCTCTGGGGGCTGCTGGAGCACACCTGGGACCAGAGGGACCCTGAGGGGGCCTCCAGCCCCAATTGGGCTGGGATTCTGTGACAAGAAGCTGAACCAGAGCCCAGCACGCTGGGTGCACCAACCCACGCTCCCGTTGGCCACCCTCTCCATGAAGAAATCCCCTCTGGTCCCCCTAGTCCCCCTCCTTGTCCCCTCCTGTTCCCCTTGTCCCTCCTTGTCCCCTCTGGTCCCCCTTGCTCCCCTCCTTGTCCCTCTCCTTGTCCCCCTTGTCCCTCCTTGT
Source organism: Aythya ferina (assembly GCF_964211825.1). Lineage (NCBI taxonomy): Eukaryota > Metazoa > Chordata > Aves > Anseriformes > Anatidae > Aythya > Aythya ferina. Next base: position 924,669 of record NC_140297.1, read on the forward strand.
CCTCCTTGTCCCCTCTGGTCCCCCTAGTCCCTCTCCTTGTCCCCCTTGTCCTCCTGGTCCCCCTTGTCCCTCCCTTGTCCCACTTGTCCCTTCTGATTCTCAGTGTCCCCTCCTGTCTCTCTTGTCCCCTTCCTTGTCCCCCTTGTCCCTCCTTGTCCCCTCTGGTACCCCTGGTCCCCCTCCTTGTCCCCCTTGTCCTCCTGATCCCCCTTGTCCCCCCCCTTGTCCTGCTTGTCCCTTCTGATCCCCAGTGTCCCCTTCATCCCCCTCCTTGTCCCCTCCTGTCCCCCTCCTTGTCCCCCTTGTCCCCTGCCCCCCTTCCACCCCCGTCCCGCACAGGGAAGCCCCACGGAGCGCCCCGGGCCAGCCGCGTCCCACGGGGAGGGGGCGAAAGAAGGAGCCTCTCCCGGTCCCACTCCCGGTCCCACTCCTCCCGGTGCCTCTCCCGGTGCCTCTCCCGGTCCCATTCCCGTTCCCGGTGCCGGTGCCGGGCCGGTAGGCGGCAGTGCTCCTCGCTCCTCGCTCGCTCTCCCCCCGCCCGCGCCCGCCAAGCACCGGCGAGGCGGATGCAATTCCCCGGCTGCCCCTGGCTCCTCGGCGGGGCGGCGGGGCCCGGCCCGCAGCGCTCAGCCACCGACAGCGGCCCCGGCACCGGCCCCGGGAACTGCCCCGGGAACGGCCCCGGGAACGGCTCCGGGAACGGCTCCGGGAACGGCTCCGGGAACGGCCCCGGGCCCGGCGGCAGCCAGCTCTCCCCGCCGCGGCCCGGCCCCAGCCAACGGGGCCCGGCCCAGCTCCGCGGGGCCATGGCCGAGTGGGCGCCCGCCCAGGTAAGAACGGGCCCGGTTCGGCCCTGCCCGGCTCGGTTCGGGGCTCCCCCGATCAGCCCGGCCCCGGTCCCGAGCCCCGGCCCCGGCCCGGAGGCGGAGCCGCCCCGCCCGCGCTGCTGGGGCGCTCCCCGACGGGGCCCCGCTCCGGTCCCGCTCCGGTCCCGCTCCGGTCCCGCTCCGGTTCCGCTTCTCCGGCTCGGGGGTCCCTGGAAAAGGCGCTGGGGACAAGGAGCGGAGCCCCCAGACCCCCCCCAAATGGACCCGAGTGGCCCCGTGGCCCCCCCTGCATGCCTCCGTGTCCCCCCTGGGTGTCCTCGTGTCCCCCTGGGTGTCCCCATCTCCCCCCCGGGATGCCCCCATGCCCCCGGGATGTCCCCATCTCCCTCCTGGATGTCCCCATCTTCCCCCCCAGGATGTCCCCCTGCAGCCCTGTCCGGGATGCCCACGTTCCTCTCGGATGCTCCCATGTCCCCACGATGTCCCCATGTCCCCACGATGTCCCCGTTGTCCCCACGATGCCCCCATGTCCCCGGGATGCTCCACCAGGGGCTCCAGCCCCGGGATGTCCCCGTGCCCTGCTGACCCCCGATGCTCCGGTGACCCCACTGCTCCCTGCCCACCCTGCTCCTTCCTCCACCCAGACACGGCCAGAAAATCCCCCAAAAGAAAAGGATCAGGGGGGCAGGAGGGACCCTGCGCCCTCCCGATGGCACAGCTGGGGACCTGGGCACGGCACGGGGGTACCCGCGGGGTCCGGGAGGTGGTGGTGGGGGCAGCACCCGGCGTGCCCCCTCCCCAGCCTCCCCCTTCGCCATGCAGGTGCAGGAGTGGAACGTGGAGCCCCCCCACCTGATGCCGCTGCAGCCGCCGCTGCTGCCCGAGCGGGCGCACGTGCGGGAGGCGCAGCTGCACTCCGCCGAGGCCTCGCTCTGGACCGTGGTGGCCACGGTGCAGGCGATGGAGAGGAAGATCGACCTGCTGGCCACCCGCCTGCTCAGCCTGGAGGGCCGCTCCGGCACGGCCGAGAAAAAGCTCCTGGACTGCGAGAAAACCGCCATGGAGTTCGGCAACCAGCTGGAGAGCAAGTGGGCCGTGCTGGGCACCCTCATCCAGGAGTACGGGCTGCTGCAGCGGCGCCTGGAGAACGTGGAGAACCTGCTGAAGAACAGGAACTTCTGGGTGCTGCGCCTGCCCCCCGGCCCCCGGGGAGAGGTGCCCAAGGTGGGCAGGGCCGGGGTGGGCATGAAGGGGGCTCGGGAGCCCTTTGGGGGCTGTCTGTGGGGGCTGCACGAGTCCCCGTGGCCGGGATGTCGGAGGGACGGGGACAGGCGCCGCTGAGCTGCCCGCGGACCTGTCCCTGCAGGTGCCGGTGACGTTTGTTGACATTGCCGTCTACTTCTCGGCGGAGGAGTGGAAGAATTTGGAGGAGTGGCAGAAGGAGCTGTACAATAACCTGGTGAAGGAGAACTACGAGTCTTTGATCTCCCTGGGTAAACAGCCCTTTTTGCCCTTTTTGCCCTTTTTGCCCTTTTCCCGGCAGCCGGGGGCGTTCGGCGCCGCCTCTCCCCGGCCCCACGACGGGGAGATCTCGGCCGCCGCTGCGACCCCGCGCTGTCTCCCCTCCTTGAGCAGACGCAGCCCTGGCCAGGAGCGACCCACAGCCCCGGCTGGAGCGCGGGGAGGTGCCCTGCGTCCCCGAGCAGAGGGACCTGGAGCCCCGGGAGCTGCCGGCGGACGCCTGCGCGGGTGAGGCATCGGCTCGGGCGGCTCCTCCTGACGGGCTCTGCTCCGGCCCCGCTCCCTCCCTCCTGCATTTAGGGCGCACGTCCCCAGCGTCCCGTCCCTAAGGGCTGTGTGGCTGTCACCTGTCCATATAGGCCGTGCCATGGTCACCCATCCCTGTGGGATGTCCTGTGGTCACCCATCTCCGTGGGATGTCCTGGGGTCACCCATCTCTGTGGGACATCCCATAGCCACCCGTCCCCAGGGAACATCCCATGGCCACCCATCCCCATAGGATGTCCCGTGGCCACCCGTCCCCAGGGAATGTCCCATGGCCACCCATCCTACAGCTCCTATAGGGGTGTTTGAGGCCCTGTCACCGCTATGGGACCCCCACCCCATGGCCATTCCCAGCGCCCCGGCAAGGAGCGGGGCCGCACGGGGTGGCTGCAGCCTGGCCCCAGCCAAGTCTCTCCTTGCAAACAGAGCCGCTGATCTCCACCTCCGACATCCTGTCCCGGATCAAGCAGGAGGTGGCGTTCGTGGGGGAGCAGCAGTTCGGGGAGGACCGGGGGATGCCCGCGGACCCCTGTGCAGGTGAGGCCGGCACCGCCCGTGGGATGCGCCAGCCGGGCGCTCGGTGCCGGCTTTTTGGAGCGTTTTCCTCCCTGTCCCACCCTGAGGCCCCCTCCCCTCCCTTCCCCACAGGTGCGGACGCCCTGATCACGGCGCACGACTTCTTGTCGTGGATCAAGCAGGAGGAAGAGCCGTGCGTCAGGGAGCCCTGGGAGCTGCCGGAGAGGGAAATCCTGACCGGTCCCGGCCCCGGTGAGCGATGCCTGAGCCTGAGCTGTGGGGGGGGAGTTCTCAGCCCAGCAGGAGCTGTGCGGGTCCTGCTCTTCCCCACGGCCTCTGCAGGCCCTGTCCATGCTGGTGCAGCTCAGGAACAGCCCTGGGGGAGACCCCAACCGGGTGCCAGGGGTGGCAGAGCCCCTGCTCCCACTGATTTCGGTCGTTGCAGCCATTCCTATGCCCTGGCCATGCTTAAAAAATGCGTTAGGGTCGGGCAGGGAGGCACCAGGGACATCATCCCCACAGCTTTGGGCTGGTTGTGGGTGCTGCCCCCCAATTTGGGGCCATCCCCGCTCCCCGGCAGCTGCTGACCGTGGCCTTTTTCCCCCTTTAGCCAGCGAGGGGCTGATGGTGAAGACGGAGGAGCGGTGTCCCCGTGCCGAGCCCCCAGAGGAGGTGCTGCCGGGTGCCTCGACGGAGCTGCTCTTCCCAGGCTCGGGCTTCGGGAGCCCCGAGGGACAGGCAGCGGTGGCCGGGGGGGCCCTGCCCGCACAGCACAGACTGGGCAAAACCCTGGGTGCGGAACCGGGGCCGGGGGCTGAGCCGGGGGGGGTCCCGGCAGCGGCGGCACCCTCGGAGGAGCGTCCTCACGGCTGCGCCGAGTGCGGGAAGAGCTTCAGCGGCAAGAAGAGCCTGCGGATCCACCAGCGGAGCCACGCGGCCGAGCGCCCCTACCCCTGCGCCGAGTGCGGCAAGAGCTTCAACTGCCACTCGGGGCTGGTGCGGCACCAGATGATCCACCGCGGCGAGCGGCCCTACAAGTGCGCCGAGTGCGGCAAGTGCTACAGCCGCAAGGAGCACCTGCAGAACCACCAGCGGCTGCACACGGGCGAGCGGCCCTTCGTCTGCGCCGCCTGCGGCAAGAGCTTCATCCGCAAGCAGAACCTGCTCAAGCACCAGCGCATCCACACGGGCGAGCGGCCCTACCAGTGCCCGGCTTGCGGCCGCAGCTTCCGCTACAAGGAGTCCCTCAAGGACCACCAGCGCGTGCACGGGGCCGAAGCCGGACCCCCGCCGCTGCCCCCCCCCGGGTTGCCCCCCGGGGATTAGGGGACGCCCCGCTGCGGACTGATGCCCCCTTCCCCAGGACGTTTTTTTTTTTGGGGGGGGGAGAGGGGCCACGCGCCGGCCACGGAGCTTTGTACCAAATCCGGGCGCCCGGCCGGGGGGGCGCAGGCAGTGGTGCCACCTGCCCCGCATGTGGGGAGGGGGTCTCTGCCCCCCACCCCCCACCCAGCCCCACCACGGAGGGACGCTCGTCACCCCCCTGCCGCTCGCCCCTGCCAGACAATCTGGGGATGATGGACGGGAGCTGCTGCCTGCCATGCCCCCCCCACGCTGCCCCCCGCCGCCGTCCTCGCCTGCTGCTCTGCCCCCCCCCCCCAACTCCGAGCCCCCGCTGCTTATTTTTACTCCCCGCGCCGTCCCGCTCTGTACAGTGCTTGGGGTGTCGTTTTTTTTGTATGGACGATGCAACGCGGAATAAAGTCGTGCTGGGCTGCAGCGCCTTCGCCACAGCCCCGCGGGGTCCCCCCCAAAGTCCCTGTCCCCCACGGAGCCCCCCCCAGGAGGGTGGCAGCATCACCTCCGGAGCCAGAGGCAGGGCCAGGCTGCTCCTGTGGCCATTTGGGTCCCCCAGGGCCAGCAGCAGCCCCAGCCCAGCAGGGACTCCCTGCCTTGTAAAGCTGTTTCTAGCAATTCTCACCAAATTCCAGCATTTATCGTTTTTCTTGCGTTCTCACCGCGCTCCTGGGCACCAGTTCGCAGCGAAGCCTCCCCCGGGAATCGAGCCCTGGGCTTCGCACGGAGACCGGAGCCCACCTCTCCCTGCATCACCCCCACCCCCCCAGCCATGTATTTCTGAATCGTGTTGCTGCAAATAAAATGCTCCCGGCCTGCAGTGTCCAGCACCCATCTCACGCCTCCAGCTGCTTCTTGTCCCCCTCCCCAAAAGGGACCTGGCCACCCGGGGGGGGCCCAGTTGGACACGGGTCACCCAGCAGGGCTGGAGCTGGCGGGGACCCCAACCCCACAGTGGGCTCGCAGCCCCTGCAGCAAACGGGCACATCCAGAACCCCCAGGCCACGGCAGCACCGTGCTGGCACCGGGGGGGATTAGAGCCAGGAGGCACCACGGGCAGGGCGAATTATCAGCATGACACAGCAGCACCCGTGGCATCGGCACGAGTGAGCGGTGGCCGGCACCGCACAGCTGAGGTTTGGGGTGGGGATGGGGGTCACGGCCACCCCAGCACCGAGTCCACACACACACACACACACGCAGAGATGGCTTGTCTGTTTTTTGGGGGATTTTTTTTTTTTTCGTTTTTTGTTTTTTTTAACAGAGGTTTACGGTTATATGCAAATTAGGTCATTAAATGATTTGCATAAAATGCTCGCACATCCGCGACTAAGTGTTCCTAACTCCCCACCCCCCAAGGTAGTAATCCTACTCGACTAGCGCCGCCGCACGCCCCGCTGGCACCCGCGCATGCACGCCTCTTCCCCGCTCGCTCCGGGCTGCCCGCGGCAGCAGAGGCTCAGCCACGGCCGCGGGCACCTCCCGGGGGTGCGTGTACACCTCGCACACGAGCATGCATCGCCGCCTCCTGACCCGGGGCTTGCCGGCGTGCTCCAAACTTGCCGAGCGCACGCCAGCTGCCCGCGTGTCTGTCCCCTTGCACCTTCCCCGTGCTCACGGGGTCCGGGCACGGTGGCACAATCGGTGCTAATAACCTCGCTCACGGCCGCACGCCTCCGTGACACACACACACGCGCGCGCGTGCGGCCCCGTGAGCACACCCGTCGGTCCGTGGCCAGGCACCCACACCGCACGCCCGGAGCCCTGCGTGGGGAGGGAGGGAGGGCCGTCCACACACCACGTCCTTCGCGGGACAGCGTCCCCGCCTGCCCTAGCTGTTGGTGAGGAAGAGCCGTCTGTGTCTGGAGGCAGAGCCACGCGGCCGCCCCCTGCGCCGCCCCCGGCCCCGGTTGCCGAAAGGGCTTCGGCTGGGCACGGCGGGCTCTGCCCAGCTGGCGTTCCCGGCCTGCGGCTCGGGGAAGCTGGGCTCGGCTTTGGGCTGCTCGAGGAGCGGGCTGGGGTCCGGCCGGGGCTCGGGCGGGGGCGCCTGGCTCTGCCGGGCGCTGGCCCTCTCCTGGCGCAGGTAGCGCAGCTCGTCGCGGATGTCCGTCAGGACGCCCAGCAGGCGGAACTGGAGCTCGCGGTCGCGGGCCCTCTCCTCGCGCTGCGTGGCCCGCTCCTCCTGCCACATGGCCAGCTCCTGGTGGTACAGCTGGTCCCACTGCTCCTCCAGGTCCAGCAGGTGGTGGATGTTAGTCCTCCAGCTCTCCCGGCGCTCCTCTCGCAGCCGGGAGCAGCCCACGCCGCGGGCAGGGCCGGGGGCAGCGGGGGCGTCCCCCGGGGGGGAGGCGGAGGAGGGCAGCGACTCCTCCGTCAGGGCGCCGCCGTGCAGCGGGGAGCGAGCCGGGGGCTCCTCCTCGGTCGCCTTCTCCCAGGTGGGGCCCATCAGTACCCTGGGCAAAGCGCCCATCTCCGGGCCCGGGCCCCCCGCCTGCTCCTCGGGGTGCGAGGAGGAGTCGAGCGAGCGGGCCAGGGGGGGCAGGTCGGACACCCCCTCGTGTCCCCAGTCCGAGTGAGCGTCCACGGGGTTGAGGGGGTCCTCGGGCAGGGAGGTGACGGAGCCCTGGGAGCTGCAGCGGCGGATCAGCATGGCCTGGCGGGACAGCTTCATGTCCTCCTCCGCGGACATCGGGGCCTCGGGCCCAGGCTGCAGCCCCATGGCCCCGCCGTGGCCCCTCTCCCCCTCCCGGCCTTCCCGTTCCTCCTCCTCCGACATGGAGGCGTAGGAGACGAGGGACTCGTTCCGCAGCGACGGGGAAATGGCTGTCATGTCCGGAGTCCGCAGCTCTGGTCCCGACTCGGCTGAAAGAGAAGAGAAGAGAAGAGAAGAGAAGAGAAACCTTCCCGTGAGCGCAGCTCGCTGCCACATCTGCTCTGTGCTGTCCTTTTACCCCTCCCTGACACACGGACGCACTCTGTCCCTCCAGCCCTCAGCCCAGCCCTCCTCGCATGGTTCCTGCACCCCTATATCCTGCAGCAGCGAGTTCCCCAGGCCCACCGTGTGCCGCAGGGGAAGCCAGGGCCTCCTCCTCGCGCCACCGAGCAGCCCTGGGCAGTTTGGGTTCACAGGCACGCACCCGCAGCCCTTTGGGATGTGCAGCCCAGGAGGCAAACGAGCAGCACCCACGGGACCCCAGCACCGTGCCGAGAGCCCCCCCGTGCCGGGACCAGGCTCTCCGTGCAGACCACCACCACCACATCTCCCACCAGCAGGCCTCCAGCACTTCCCCATCCACACTCCTCACCCTCCCTCCCCTCCACAAAGCCCCGGAGCAGCCTTACCCGAACTGCTCTGCCCTTCCCCTCGGCTGTACTCGCAGATGACCGAGGGGTCCGGGCTCTGCACCGCCAGGCGGGGCACGGCGGAGCCCTCCACGTCGGGCAGGGATGAGGGCTGCCCGTTGGTGTCGATGTAGATGCTGGGGTGGCTGACGCCGGGCTGCAGGTGCATGAAGGACTGCTTGGTGGCGCCGGGGAAGAAGAGATCTGCGGGACAGACAACATCCAGCATCAGCTGCTGCGACAACGGCACTGCCAGCTCGCGTGGCCTGGCTTTAAGGGCAGCCGGGGGTCCCCCAGAGAAGGGTCCCCGAGTACTGTGCAGGGGTGTGACACAGCACAGGGGACACGGTCACACCGATGTGCCTCCCTCAGGGATACCTGCACGACTGCTCACCATCACCTCACAGCCCCACAGGGGGTTGGCACCCCCTAAACAGCCCCCAGGGCTTCTGCCTTGAGCCCAGAGCTTGTTTGCTCTGCAATAATCGTGTTTGGTTTAGAAAGAGCCTGAGCCTGCTCCAGAAGTGAAACGGGACCCACGCTGCCCGCCCGTCCCTGCTGGCACCTGACGGGCCGAGCTGAAAGGCAGAAGGCAGAGGAACTACCTGGGGTGTCCTTTGGGGTATAAAGAAGCCAGACACGTTCCCTTTCAGGAAATGAAAGGGCAGGGGGGTTGTTTGCCTCCTGGACAGCAACAAAACCTCGCTGGCAATACCTGCAGGCCCAGCCCAAAGCACTGCAAGCACAACGGTGTCGGGTAGTCAGCTCCCAACACCCTCCCTCAAGCACTGCCTGGTCATAAGAACGAGCCAGGCGTTACCCCAAAGCAGAACCAAGCCACAGGTGTGCTCTGCAGAAACAGCACGGTTCAAAGGCTCGGCCCCATCAAGAAAGCTCCTCCCGACCACATGCAGCACCGCGGCGCGGCCGTGAGATGCAGCGGGAGGACGGCGCGGTTCGGTGCCGCAGCAGCTGCTCCTGCTCCCTCTGACCTCTGCATGAGGGACACCATCCCTGACGAGATCAGGGGCAATAAAATCCCATCCTGTCTTCTACCGGCTGCCTTGAGGTGGCACCCAGCATCGAATTTTAAACCAAGACCCACTCCCACAACGTTTGAGGCGCTCCTGTCGCTCTCAGGTTATTTCCAGCGTGGGTTTTTGACCCCAGCACACGCAGCTTTCAGGTATTACAGGACCACAGCCCTGCTGCGTGCTGTAATCCCGACATAAACCTCATATCAGAGCAAAACCCACAAATCTTCCACGATCCACGCTGCACCAGCAGGCACAGAGCACGAACGCTCAGCAGAGCCCAGAGCTGGGGGGACCGCAGCCTGGTGGGGTTCCCAGGCCGGGCATCACTCGAAGAGCTCCGGCGGGGCTGCAGCACAGGACTCTGCCTCTCCAACTCTCCTGTCCCCAGAGAACCACCACGACTGACCTGGGTCCAGGATGATTTCGGGCTCCGAGTCGTGGCTGGCCTGCAGGAAGGTGGAAGCCACCATCTTCTCCAGGGGCGTGAGGCGCGGCTTGTGCAGCGGCCCGCCAGCGCGGTTCATGGGCAGGTGCTTCTTGGAGGTGATCTTTTTCTTGACGTCCAGCCGCAGGTCGCGCCACTTGTGCTTGAGGTCGTCGATGGAGCGCTCGGTGTAGCCCAGGAAGTTGACGCGGCTTTGGATTTGGGTCCAGAGCTGCTTCCGCCGCACGGGGTGAGCCCGCAGGGCTTCAGACCCATACAGGGCGCTGAAGTGCCGGACCACATTCCAGACCAGTGTCTCGGTCTCGTCATTGGAGAAGTTGGCCTTCCTCTTCCGGCCAGATGCTGGCATCGCCTGCGAGGCTGCGGCAGAGGTGGAAGGGGCACAATTGAACCTCGGTCCCCACTCCTCTCTGTCAGCTCCTGGGGGAAACATGGGGCTGCGGGAGCCCGAGGGAGCCGCGGAGGAGGGAGCCGAAGCAAGAGCCCCCGAGGCATCCATGGCAGGGGAGGCTTGGGCCGGGGAGGATCTAAAGAGCCGCTTCGGCACACCACGCGGCAGGGGGGCACCTCATCCCCTCGCCCCGGCTCGAGAGCACCTGGGAGGGGAGAAAAGGAAAGGGCAGCGGTGGGTGGTGGCAGTGCGGCACCCCACAGGGTCCCTACGGCAGGGGGGGTGACAGCGGGGACCCCCAGCCCTCTCCAACCACAGGAACCCGGGGCCCCCAGCCAGCTACCACGGGGGCCGCGGAGAGGGTCGTGGTCATGGTGTGTGCATTGGGACCATGGCACAGGCCAGCACCCCGGGGCCACAGCATGGCTTCAGGGCCACAGCGAGTGCCTCAGGGCCACGCAGAGGAGGGTCAGGAGCCCCTCGGGGCGATGGGGAGTGCCTCAAGGCCACGGGGAGGGCCTTGGCACCGCATTGAGGGCGATGGGGAGCACGGCGAGGCCGTGGCGAGCATCTCTGGCTGCACGGCGAGTGCCTGCAGGATGTGGCCTTGGCAAGCATCCCGGGGCTGTGGCAGGAGCCACAGCGACGACTTCAGCACCACAGCAACTGCTTCGGGGCCACAGTGAGGGCCTTGGCCACGGGCAGCACCTCAGGTCCACAACGGGGACCGTGGTGATGGCAAGCACCTCAGCGCTGTGGCGAGGTGGTTTTGGTAAAAGCACCAGGGACACAGGACAGGGCTTCAGGGCTGCAGTGAAGACCCTGGCCAAAAAGCAGGTGTTGGGGCCGTGGCGAAGGCTGTGGCCATGGTGAGAGCATCTCAAGGCCACGGTGAGGACCTTGGCCGTGCTGCAGGCCTCGGCACTGATCATGTCTGTGGTGGTGAAAACCTTAGGGCCTCAGCGAGCACCGTGGGGCTGTGGCGAAGGCCTTGGCCATGGTGAACCTCTCAGGTCCATCAAGGGAGCCTTGGAGCTACGGCAAAGTCCTTCACCATGTCAAGCACCTCAAGGCCACGGCAAAGACAACAGTGAAGGCCATGGTGAGCACCTCAGGGCCCCGAAAAGCAGCCGGTGACAGCCCTGGGGTGATGACCACGGCCATGGCGAGCGTCTCAAGGCCACGGTCAACACCTTGGCCATGGCCAACATCTGAGGCTTGCAGCACGGGCTACAGGGCAACCCCGAAGACCTTGGCCACGGTGAATGCCCCTAAGGTGACGGAGAAAACCTGCACACCGTGGTGAGGCCCCTGGCCGTGGGGCAGGTCTCGTGTCCTCACGGCAAAGACCTTGGGCACCGCGAGCGCCCGCAGCCCACGGCGCGGTCCCCACCAAACGCCCTGCCCTCCGAGCATCCCGTGGCCGGGCTGAAGACCTCAGGACAGCCCCTGATGGGGTTGGGGGGGGCAGAAAAATCAACCCAGAAAAAAAAAACAACCCAGCAACCATCCCCTACAAACACCTCGGGGATCCCTGCTACGGACTCGGGCGCCCACCCCAAGCCCTTGGGTGCCCCCCGGGGGTCCCCTCCAACCCCTCGCACCCCCTGCAAAGGCCTCACCCCGGGGGCTGGGGGTGGTGAGGACGACCCGGGGGGGGCTTGGTTCATTGCATCGGGGGGGCTGCAGCACCCGGGGCCGGAGGGGTTTTTTGGGGGGGGGGCTACCGGGCACAGCCGGCGCCCTGCCCTCCACCGGGCGCCTTTTGTTCGCGCTTCCGACGGGCACCGGGGACAAAGGGGTTGGGGCCGGTGCCTGCCCCCGGGCCCCCCCCCACCCCAAAGGGTGCAAACAGCACGAGGGGGGGTGCAACCTGAAGCTTTTTCCCCCCACCCCCCTTTAAGGGTTTCTCCCCGCAGGGCATGCACGGCGGAGCCTACCTGTACCGAGCCGGGCTTGCAATGGGGAAGGGGGGGGGAGACGGGGAAAGGGGAAGGGGGAAAGGGGTGGGGGGGGGGGGAAAGCGGCGTGGGGGCCGGTTTGGGGAAAGGTTCAGGTCCGGTGGCGGCGGGTAATGGCTCCCTCCTCGGCGGAACTCGCCTTCATTTCCTCCGCCTCCGAGCGGCGCCGCGCGGGGGCCCGGGGAGCCGCGGCTCGGCCGCCCCCTGTCGGATGAAGCCTCCCCGACCTTACCCTGGGGGGTGTTGGGGGGGTTACCGGGGGTGGGGGGGACACCGGTGAGCAAGGGGGTTCACGTCGAAAGGGGTCCCCCCCCCCCCCCTGCGCCATCCGCACCGTGCGCCCCGGTAGCGGGGTCCCGGTACCCGTCTGCCCCCAACCGCCCCCCCCCTTGCTCCCCCCGGTACTGGGGACCCCCCCCTACACCCCCCGATGTCTCCCGGTATCCCCCCCACCCCCACACACACACATTTGTACCCCCCCGGTGCTGGCCCCGCACCCCCCGGGGTGCCCAATGCGCCCCAGTCCTTGGGCATCCATGTGTGACCCCCCCCCCGGGATCCCAGGACCCCCTCCAGGCACCGTTTGCACCCCCCCCCGGTGCTGTTTGCACCCCCCTCGTGCTGTTTACACCCCAAAGACCCTCCCGGTGCACCCCCTTGTGCCACTTGCCCCCCGTGTGCCGTGCACCCCGATGGATGTCCCCCAGCACACGCTGCTCCTGCACCCTTGGGGGGCCCGGGCACCCCCCCCAGCCCCCAAACGGGCACCTCCCCGTCCTTCCTGCCCATTGCACCACATCCCAAGCCCCCCATTGCTGCTCGCAACCCCATGTCCCCCCCCTTCACCCTGTGCCCCCCCCACAGGTACCCCTGGGCGAACCTACCGAGCACCCCAATGGGCACCCTGCACCCACCCCATGCAATGCAGAGGGTGCCCCTTATACCCCCCCCCTACCCTATGCACCCCAAAATCACCCGGGTTCATCCTGCCCAGTGTTTCCCCAGGGATACCCCCAGCACCAGGGGACCCCCCCAGTGCACCCCAATGAATTCTGCCTGGGCCAGCTGCCCCCACACCCCCAAATCCCATTGCCCACCCTGCTCGCTGCACCCCGATGGGCACCTCGAGCCCTGGGAACCCCAGTGGGCACCTCGTGTGTCCTGCCCCATTTGTGTCCCAAGGGGCACCCCCCTGCCCAAAACACCCCGTGTCCCCCCCCCATATCCCTCTGCAGACACTGCCCCACACTGAGCTCTCCCCGTGCTGCCTGGCTCCCATCCGTGTCCCCACCAGCATCACTTTTTGGGGAAATAACCCAGCAGGACCCAATTTGTACTGGGATCAAGGTGCCCTTTACCAGTTTGACCTCTTAACACTGGGGCTGACCCTTTCCCTGGGCCCCAGTGGGGACCCCCACCAGGGTGCTGGCAGGGTGGGGGGCATGAGGTTCCCCGGGGTGCCCCAGAGCTGTGGGGACAGCCCCGTCCCATCCCAATTCCTGGATCCTGGTGCAGGAGGGGATGGCAGCGTCCCCGTGCTGGGGACGGGGTTCCTGGGGCCCTGCACACATGATGGGGACCCCCAGGGCACCCATGGGTGCCATCTGCGGGATTTGGGGAGCAGCCGCAGTGCCGCTGGGACGGGCAGCCCACGTCCCCAGCCCAGGGTGACAGGACAAAGGGAGGCTGGGGGGTGGCACCACTGCTGTCAGCAGCAAAACCCCAGCCCGGAGGCGCTCGGTGGGGAGCGCGGCGGCTCTGCTAATTGCTGCGCTGGAAGTTATGCTAAATTACCACAAACGCCACCCGCTCTGCGGTTTGCTGACGCTCCGGTTTAATGCACCCGTTGCAGATCTCCGGGCTCCGCGCTGTGGGGGAGCAGCCCCCAGCCCCCTGGGATCACCTGCGCCAGCCCCTCGTGGGGCCACACGGGATGGATCCTCCGGGCATGGGGACACCACCAACACAGCAGCATCACCCTCGTTCCACTCCATCCAAAACAACGTCCCCCCCTGGGGTGAAGCCCACCCGGGGCAGCTCCACGGTGGCACCGGGTGCTGCTGCTGCTGCCCCAGCTCACAAAACCGTGGCTGAGAACGTGCCCAGCTCACGGCTTGGCGCAAGCATCCCCATGCAGGGCTCGCCCAGAGCTGGTGGACAAGGCGTGCACGGCGTCCTCCAGCGCGTAGAAGGCCTGGAAGAGGTCCGGGGAGGTGGCCCGGCACTCCAGGTACCGCCGCAGCGTGGCCAGGCTGTCCCACACCTCGGGCTGCGAGGGGCAGGGCTGCGCCACCACCGGCTCCTCGGCATCCTCGCCCTCCACCGTCCCCCCGTCCCAGTCCGCCACCTCGGCCATTTCGGCGTCTGCCGGCTCCCCGAGGCGCTCCAGCCCCTCGTCCATCAGCACGAAGCGCTCGATCTGCTCCTGGCCGAAGCGGACGGGTGCCAGCAGCGTGTCGGGGCTGGCGTCGGGGCTGAAGCCGGCGGCGCGGAAGCAGCTGGCGATGAGCCCCGGGCGCACGTCACCCCAGGCTTGCACCAGCATGTGCAGGGCATCCAAGAGGCTCGGCTGCTCCGAGCCACGCGCCGCCGGGAGCCGCGTCAGCAGCCGGCGCCGGTAGTGGCCCTTCAGGTCCCTGGCGATGCCGCGGTCCAGGGGCTGTGCCAGCGCGGCGGCGGGGGGCACGAAGACCATCCTGACGTTGGAGAGCTCGAGGTAGGGGTGCGCCTCGCGCCGGTCGAGGAGCAGCAGGACGCTCTTCCCCTTGCGCCGCATCTCCTCGTTGAAGTCCTGCAGCCACTCGGCGAAGAGCGGGGCGGTCAGGCGGGCCTGGCCGCTGGCGCGGTAGCTCCAGGGCATGTGCTGCAGGTTAACGCCGCGCAGGCAGCGGGGCCGGGGGCTCTGCCCCACCACCCGCAGCGCCGCCTTCTCCGTGCCGTCGGCGTTGGCGCAGAGCAGCAGCGTCAGCCGCCCGCCGGGGCCGGCTGCCTCGTCCTCCTCGGCCAGCGGGGTCTGCAGGAGGACCCCCGTCTCCCCGCAGCTGTACACCTCGGAGGGCGCGTAGCTGCGCAGCAGCTCGGGCAGCACCGCGCTGGCCCAGCGCTCGGCCCCCGGCTGCTCCGCGTCCCCCCTCTCCCGGGGCGGCTTCTCCAGGGCGATGTTGTGGCGCAGCCTGAAGCGGGCCAGCCAGTTGCCGCTGGGCTCGAAGCCTGGCTTGCCCAGCGCCTCGGCCAGGTTTTTGGCCTTGACCTGCAGGAGCGGGGCGCTGACGGGGAGCTCGGCCGCGCGGGCGCTCTCCACCCAGCGCAGCAGCGCGGCCTCCACGGCCACGTCCTTGCCCTCCCGCTTGCGCTTGCGCTCGGGGTTGCTGTTGTGGTGCCACTCGCTCAGGATCCGCTCCTTGTTCTTGATGATGCGGCAGATCTGGGGCTGCGACACCCCGAAGCGCTTGGCCAGCTCGCTCTGCGACACCTTGGGGCCGTCCAGCATCTCCAGCACCCGCACCTTCTCCGTCAGCGACAGCTCCTTGCGCTCTTTGCGGGGTGCCCCCGCCTCGGCGCACCCGCTGGCACCGGGGGGGGCTCCGGCCAGCCGTGCCGCGGGACCACCGCGCTGGCCGAAACCCCGGCCGCAGGCGCCGCAGACGTAGGAGCAGGCGGTGGCACGTGCCAGCGGGTGCCGCACCAGCTCCGGCTTCTGCTCGGCGCCGAAGCCGCACTCGATGCACTCGTGCTGCGGCCGCCCCCGCTGCGTGCCGGGGCTCTCGGCGAACACCGGCGGGGGGACGAAGCCCCCGTCACCCGCCCCGGGGCTCGGTTCAGCGACGCCGCCGTGGCCGCAGCCTTGCTCCTGCGGTGGCACCGTGCCGGGCTCCAAGTCGCCTTCCTCGCTCCTCGCCTTCGTCCCCAGCCATTCCCCTGCGGAGACACGGGTGCGTTTGGGGCAAAATCGTGCGAATCCTGCAGGATTTGGCCCGACACCTTACCGTGCTGCCTGTTTTCCTAGGGGCAGCCTGTCCCCAAGCTCCCGTCCCCGTCCCCGGTGCCACCCCGTCCCCGCTCACCCTGGGAAGGGCTGGCCGGGGGGCTACGTACCGGGGGGCTACGTGCCGGGGGGCTACGAGCCAGGGGGCTACGTACCGGGGGGGGTCGTGTTCCTGCTCCCGGTGCTCCAGCCGGGTGCCACCGTACCCCACCGGCACCGAGCCCCCGTCCGGTGGCAGCACGGTGGCAGCAGCCCCCCGGAAGCCCCCCGGTGCCTTACCCAGAGCAACGAGGCGCTCGCGGCCCTCCTTCATGGCGCCGGCCCGGTGCCCGCGGGGCCTCCTCCGCTCGGGGGGCGACACGGCCGCCGTGATGCCGGGCCCTGCGGGGGGGGGGGCTGCCGGTAACGGCTGCGCACGGCGGGCACCGGCGGTGCACGGGGATGGACGGCGGCGGGGAGCGGCTCGCCAGGTCCCGCTGCCGGTCCCGGTGCTGGTCCCGGTCCCGGTGCCGGTCCCGGTCCCGGTGGCGATGCCGGTGCCGCCCCCGGCCCCTCCCGCCCCGCTCCGCGCCGCCGCCGCCGCCCCGCGCGGCCCCGCTGCCCGCGCCGGGAGCGCGCGCCCCGCCCCGCCCCGCCCCGCTCGTCCCGCCCATTGGGCCGAAGGGCGCCGCGCTGATTGGCTGCGCCCCCTGCCAATCGAGGAGGGGACGGGAGGGGCGGGGCCGTCCCCCGGGACCCGGCTCTGGGGGCGGGGCGGGAGCAGCGCGTGCTTGGGGGGGGGGGCGGGGCCAAAGTGGAGGGGAGGGGAGGGGCCTGGGAGGTGATGTCAGGGAGTTGGGTGACGTCACAGGGTGGGGGTGACGTCAGAGGGTTGGGTGTGACAGCGGCGGCGTCACAGGTGTGTGAGGTGACGTCAGAGTGGCATGGGTGACGTCACGGCACTCTGAGATGATGTCAGAGAGGTGTGGGTGACGTCACAGGGGTGTGAGGTGACATCAGAGTGGTGTGGGGTGACGTCAGCGGTGTGGGTGACATCACGGCGCTCTGAGATGACGTCAGAGCGGTGTGGGTGACGTCACAGGGGTGCGCGGTGACATCAGAGCGGGGTGTGAGATGGCACCAGAGCACCGCGGGGTGACGTCAGAGCGGTGTGGGTGACATCACGGTGCTCTGGGATGACGTCAGAGCTGTTCAGGTGACACCACAGGGATGTGGGATGACGTCAGAACGCTCAGAGTGACGACCGGGTGACCTTCAGAGGTCCCTTCCAACCTCGGCCGTTTTGGGGTTCTGCGGCATCACAGTGACGTTGTGTGACATCAGCAGCGGGGGGTGACATTAGATCTGTGCGGGGTGACATCAGCAGTCAGATGTCACGTGTGAGATGACATCAGCAAGCTGCTATGACATCAGAGCAGGGTCTGTGGGTGCCAACCATGAGGGCTCTGTGGTGGTGGAGCCGCTGGTGAAGGTGCCAGCGGTGACGAACCGATGGGGGGAGACTGGAGCAGGGCGGTGCTGAGTGTAGCGATGCAGCACTGGGTGCAGTGCTGGGTGCTGCAGTGCTGGGAGCAGTGCATGCAGTGCTGGGTATTGCAGTGGGTGCTGCGCTGGGTGCTGCAGTGCTGGGTGCAGTGCATGCAGTGCTGGGCGTTGCAGTGGGTGCTGCACTGGGTGGTGCAGTGCTGGGTGTTCCAGTGGGTGCAGTACTGCATGCAGTGTCACTGTACTGGGTGCAGTAGGCGCAGTATTGGGTGTTGCAGCTGTGGGTGCAGCGTGCACCATAGGTGCAGTGCTGGGTACTGCACTGCTGGGTGTTGCAGTGGTTGCGCTGCTGGGTGCAGCACATGCAATGGTTTGAGCACTGGGTGTTGCAGTGTGGGGTGTTGCAGTGCTGGGTGTCACAGTGTTTGCAGTCACAGCATTTGCTGTTGCAGTGCCAGGTGTTGCAGTGCTTACAGTTGCAGCATTTGCAGCTGCAGTGCTGGGTGTTGCAGTCCTTGCAGTTGCTGTGGTTGTAGTTGCAGTGCCGGGTGTTGCAGCACCAGGTGTGGCAGTGCTGGGTATTGCAGTGTTCAGTGTTGCAGTGCGAGGTGTTATAGTGCTGGCTGTTTGCAGTTGCAGTGTCATGTGTTGCAGCACCGACTTTTGCAGTTGCAGTGCTGGGTTTTGAGGTGTTGGCTGTTGCAGTGCCGGGTGTCACACTACTTGCAATTGCAGTGCCTGCAATTTGCACAGTTTGTTGCCACACCGTTTGCAGTTGCAGTGTTGGCTATTGCAGTGTTTGCAGTTGCAGCGCTGCGCGTTGCAGTGTTTGCTGTTGCTGTGTCGGGTGTTGCAGTGCTTGCTGATGTAGCGCTGGGTGTTGCAGTGCTGGGTGTTGTGGTGCTGGGTGCCACAGTATTTGCAGTTACAGTGTTTGCTGTTGCAGTGTCAGGTGTTGCAACACCGGGTGTTGCACTGTTTGGTGTTGCAGTGTGAGGTGTTACAGCAGTGGGTGTTTGCAGTTGCAGTGCAGGGTTTTGCCATGTTGGCTGTTGCAGTGCCAGGTGTCGCCCCGCTTGCAGCCAAACCGTTTGCAGTTGTAGTGTTGGCTGTTGCAGTGTTCGCAGTTGCAGCACTGGGTGTTGCAGTGCCAGGTGTTGCACCGTTTGCAATTTGCACTGCTTGCAACTGCACCATTTACAGCTGTAACTTTTGCAGTTGCAGTGATAGATGTTGCAGTGTCAGGTGTTGCAGTGTTGCCTGTTGCAGTGTTTGTAGTTACAGCACTGGGTGTTGCAGTTCTGGGTATCACAGTGTTTTCAGCTGCACCATTTGCAGTTGCAGCGCCAGGTGTCGCAGTGCTGGGTGTTGCACCGTTTGCAGTTTTGGCACTGGATGCTACAGTGTCAGCTGTTGCAGTGCCAGGTGCCACACAGCTTGCAAATGCAGTGCTTGCAATTCACACTGCTTGCAGCCATACTGTTTGCAGCCGCAGTGTTGGCTGTTGCAGCATTTGTTGTTGAGGTGTCAGGCATTGCAGTGTGCGGTGTTGCAGCGCTGGGTTTTGCAGTGGTTGCAGTTACAGCATGGGGTTTTGCAGTGCTGGCTGTTGCAGTGCCGGGTGTCACCCCGCTTGCAGCCAAACCATTTGCAGTTGCTGTGTCAGCTGTTGCAGTGTTTGCAGTTGCAGCATTGGGTGTTGCAGCACAAGGTGTTGCACTGTTTGCAATTCTCACTGCTTGCAGCTGCACTGTTTGCAGTTGCAGTGTTGGCTGTTGCAATGTTGGGTGTTGCGGTGTTGTCTGTTGCAGTGTTTGCAGTTGCAGCATTGTGTGTTGCAGTGCCAGGTGTTGCACTGTTTGCAATTTTCACTGCTTGCAGCTGCACTGCTTGCAGTTGTAGTGATAGCTGTTGCGGTGTCAGGTGTCACAGTGTTTACAGTTGCAGCATTTGCTGTTGCACTACCAGATGTTGCAGTGCTGGGTGTTGCAGTGCTGGTGTTGCAGCACCAGCTGTCATTCCATTTGCAGTTTGCAGCACTGGGTGTTACAGTGCTTGGTGTCACAGTGTTTACAATCACAGCATTTGCTGTTGCAGTGCTGGGTGTTGCAGTGCTGGGTGTTTCAGTACCGGCTGTCACACTGTTTGCAGTTGCAGTGCTGGCTGTTGCAGTGTTCACACTTGCAGTGCCGGGTGTTGCAGCACCATCTGTCACTCCATTCACAGTTACAGCACCGGGTGTCATAGTGCCGGGTGTCGCACCGTTTGCAGTTGCAGCACTGGGTTGTGCAGTGTCAGCTGTTGCAGTGCTGAGTGCCACACATCTTGCAATTGCAGCACTTGCAATTCACACCACTTACAGCCGCACCGTTTGCAGTTGCAGTGTCGGGTGTTGCAGCACCGGGTGTTGCAGTGCTTGCAGTTGCAGCGCTGGGTTTTGCAGTGTTGGCTTTTGCAGCGTTTGGCGTTGCAGTGTGAGGTGTTAGTGAGGTGTCACAGCACAGGGTGCTTGCAGTCACAGCGCTGGGTGTTGCATTGCCGTGCTTGCAATTCACACCGCTTGCAGCTACACCATTTGCAGTTGCAGCGTTGGCTGTTGCAGCGTTTGCAGTCGCAGCGTTTGTAGTTGCAGTGTTTGCAGTTGCAGCGTTTGCTGTTTTAGCGTCAGGTGCCGCAGCACCTCCTGCCGCACCGTTTTGCAGTCGCACCACCGTCTGCCACACCGTCCCCGCTCCCCCCCCTCAACCGCCCGGCGCAGCACCCCCCCCACCTCCCCCCATCCCCACCAGGGGTCGCTGCTCCTCCTCCTCCTCTTCCTCCTCCTCCTCCTCCTCCTCCTCCTCGCCTCCCAGCGTGCGCCGCGCTCTCGGCATGGCCGCGCTGCCCGCCCTGCCCGCCCCAAGCCGCCGCCGCCGCTGCTGCCGCTGCTGAGACGGTGCCGCCCCCCCCCCCGACGCCCCCCGACTCCCCCCGGACGCCCTTCTCCCCCCTTCGCCCCCCGCGCTCCTTCTCCCCTCCGCCGCCCCCCGACGGGCCATGGCCGATTGGGCCCCCGCGCAGGTAAGCGCACGGTTCCCACCCCCCAAAATCCCCCCCCCCCTTCGGGGGTGCCTGCAGCGGTGCAAAGCTCGGCCTCGTCCCCTCCTTTCCCCGCAGGACCTGGAGTGGGCCATGGAGCCCCAGGAGCTGGCCCTGGAGCAGCCCCTGGCAGCCCCCGAGGAGGGCCCCGGCGGCGAGGCCGAGCTGCCGGCCACCGCCGAGCTGTCCCTGACGCTGGTGACCGAGGTGCAGGCGGTGGACAGGAAGGTGGACGCGCAGGCGGCGCAGCTGATGAACCTGGAGGGCCGGATGCGGATGGCCGAGACCAAGCTGATCGGCTGCGAGAAGACGGCCGTGGAGTTCGGCAACCAGCTGGAGAGCAAGTGGACGGCGCTGGGCACCCTCATCCAGGAGTACGGGCAGCTGCAGAAGCGCCTGGAGAACATGGAGAACCTGCTGAGGAACAGGAACTTCTGGATCCTGCGCCTGCCCCCCGGTGCCAAGGGGGAGGTCCCCAAGGTAACGGTGCCCGCTGCCCCCCGTGCCGCTGCCCCGACCCCTATACGGGGCACGGAAGCCCACAGCGGCAGCCCCCTTGAAGGACACCAGTGGTGCAGCTTGGCCCAGCACCACAGGGCTTGCCTGCTCGCTGAGCACCAGCACAGGTCCTTTTGGGTCCTTTTGGGTCCTTTTGGGTCTTTTTGTGGGGTTACGTGCCCCTCAGCACCCATCTGTGGTGCTCAAACCCAGTGCGGGGCCGTGGATTCCCGGCTCTGGATGGTGCTGGAATCACGCCGAGCGTGGCACAGCGTGGCTCAGCCCCACGTGCCTGCCCAGTGCGCCCAGTTCCTCTTTGGAGGTGGTTTCTGCAGAATTGCAGCAAAAAAAAAATGAGAAATGAGCCTGTGCCCGGCGAGAGGCACTGCCTGCAGCACGGGGAGGGTGAATGGGGCACGAGGGGTGGGCAGGTGAGGGGGGAAAACCCCACCACGTCCCTTCACCGGGCTGCCTGTGCTGAGACACGGGGCAGGAACGAGACGTGTAGGAGTCTGAATGAGGAAACATCCCCAGATGTTTTCTTCAGCAAGAGGCAAAACAGCCGAGCATACGTTGCTTCTAATTGCAGGTCCCCGTGGCGTTCAGCGACGCTTCATTTAGCTTCTCGGAGGAGGAGTGGAAGAACTTGAACGAGTGGCAGAAAGAGCTCTACAGGCACATCATGAAAGGCAACTACGAGGCCGTGATCTCCATGGGTAAAGTCTGGCTGGGGTTTGCCCCGCGCTTGCTGCTGTCCCAGGTCTTCCAGGGCCAGGCTGTGCCTGGCGGATCGGGGAGGGAGGGTGCTGAGCGGGTCTGGTCAGGGCTTGTGCTGGCTTCTGACGGCTCCTCATGGTGCTAGGTGCACGAGGGACGGATGGTGTGAGCATCACCGCAGTGACCCCGTCTCGCTGACGGTCTCCGTGGCCGGTAGGAGCTGGGCGAGGACCTGGGTAGTGAGGAGGGGGAAGCGAGAGACCCTCAAGCCCAGCGACGATGGGGAGAACGGGGAGTTTCCTGGTCCCGCAAAGGTCCACAGATCCACTGCGCTGGGGGCATCGGCGCGCTGCCGCTTCGGGCGAGTGCAAGCAGCAGGGGGGTGCCCTGCCTCGGGTTCCTTCCAGCCCCGTCTGTAGGGGATCACCCATCCCTTCCAGCCCAGGGGAAGCAGGGCGAGGTTTGTCCACCTGAGCGCTCTGCCCAGCCCCAGCCTCGTGCCGGGGAACGTCTCTGTCCCCAAATGTTTTCATGTCTGCTTCTCCGGGAGAGCCGGAGGGCTCGGGGCAGTGCGTTCGAGGCTGCAGGATCGTGCCCTGCGGGCGCCTTCCAGTGCTGGCTGTGGGCCATGCCTGTGCTGCACCTCTGGAGGCGTGCTGCCCTCACAAGGGTTTCGGAGCACCTGCCTGTTTTGCGAAATGGTCTTTGCCTTGGCTGAGCATCCTCCTGCAGCACTTGGGAGCACTGACATCCCTGGTAGACACCCATCCCGCCCTCCAGGCAATCCAGGGCCTTTCATCCTTTTTTTTTCTTGTTTTTCTTCCTTTTTTTTTTTTTCATTCTTTTTTACTCATGTAGATGGTTCTTGTGCGCAAAGGAAAAAGGTAAAGGATAAATACTGCCCCCGTTCTCCCGTTCAAAAAAACAATCCTGCATCCTCCTCTGGGTGCACAGGAACGTAACGGTCCTGCTGGAAGGGATCTGTGGGTCTGAGCCTGGAGCTTAGAAAAATGTATCTGTGCTTAATCTGAAGGTTTCCTTGGTTTGAGTAACTGGGTTTGGAGGCGAGCTCCTCGCATAAGGCTAAC
Organism: Aythya ferina; assembly: GCF_964211825.1. Lineage (NCBI taxonomy): Eukaryota > Metazoa > Chordata > Aves > Anseriformes > Anatidae > Aythya > Aythya ferina. The sequence continues at coordinate 947,180 of NC_140297.1, forward strand.
GGATCCAGTAGAGCAGTGGTGGAAATGAATGCCCAGAGACAAACGCTTGTTGTTTCGAAATTAAGTTTTCCGCTCTCCCTGCTAGGAGAGATTGTGATTTTCCCCTTTCCCGCACCAAAATCCACAAGCAGCCTGTGCCTCGGACGAGTAGGAAGGAACGGTTCTGGCTGTGGCAATCCGGGGCCGGAGGGAACCGTGTGGGGAGGGCACCTCCGCTGCTGCCGCTGGCTGACAGCTCTGGTTCTGTCCCCAAGCTGAAGCTCCCATTGCAATGGATCCGCGGACCTTAGCACAGAGGAGAAGAGAGGAAGCCTGGAGGTAAGCACAGATGCATTTTCTTATTCTCCTCCTCACGCTGCAGGCTGGGAGGTGCTCCTCACCTGAGCAGAGTGTGCTCCTGCAGTCCGCTCATGTCCCCAGGGCCCAGACAAGGTGAGCGGTGCAGGTGTGGGAGAGCATCTTCCCAAGCCTCTGCTTCCATTACCCGTCCTCCCCAGCAGCGAAGGAAGGTTGGTGGGCAAAGGTCGAGGAGTCTCTGTCCCGCCAGGCGAAGGAAACGTTCTGATCCCTTTTTTACACGCAGACACTGCCATTTCCAAACCCGACCTCCTGTCGCGGATCGAGCAAGGAGAGGATCCCAACACCGAGGACCAGGATGACTCTGAGGGAGGAGAAACTCCCACGGACCCCAGCACTGGTGAGCCATAAAGTTCCCGGGACCCGGTGGGGTGATGGAAAGCAGCTACAGCTGCCGCAGCCTCTCTGTGCTCTTCTCCTGGCTTCTGCCGACGCGTTTTGCCGGCGCCGTCCTCCAGGTCAGGGTGGCTTTGCCCTCCTCGTCGGCTCCTACCCGCTGCTGCCGTCGTTCCTGAAATCCCCTGGAAAGCAGCTGCGGGGTGCGAGCGTAAACTCACGCTGTCCTTCTTCCTTCTGTGCGCAGAGTTTTCCTTTCCTGGTCCCGACGACAGCTCGTGGGGTAAATACGAGGAGACTCTGGCTGAAAGTCACGACGGCTCCGAGGGAGAAGAGAGCATGGAGGCCCCCAGTACATGTGAGTTGGAAGCTTCACCGAGGTAGAGGGGCAGAGAGAGGTGGGCTCGGGCTCCTGGCTCTGGCCGGGGACATTCCCCGCGTGAGACCCTGCCGTCACCGTGGTCTCTGCCAGCCTCGCCTCGGGCTCAGCGTGGAGCTGGACCTCAGCCCTTGCAGACGGATGGGCACGCGTGCAGGAGGAGCTCCGGTACACAAGCAGCAGGCTGCAAAAGCAGCTGAGGGCTCCCGAGGGGGCGCGGGCCACCCGCACGGGGTCGGATGGCTCAGCGAGGTGGAGATGGGCTGGAGCAGGCGTAGCGCAGGCACGCTTCGGTGGCGTTAGCTGCAGCGTTCTTACAAGGCTTCCACGCGTATGTAAAGTGATATTTTTCACAGCTTCCTGTGTCAGCCAAATGTCAGGCTTTGTGGCGCAGCAGAAGACACGTCCTTGTCGCTGCCTGTCACCCCAGGTCCCTGCTTTGAAGCCTGGGAACACGTAAGCCGCTTGGGGAAGCTGTGTCCTGCTTGGACGTGTCTGGTTTCCTGGCCTCGTCCTCGCAAGCAGCCGAACTGCTCTGGCTGGTGCTTTTCCAGAGTTTCAGCCCGATCCATACCGATGGGCCCGTTTTCAAACTGCACCTTGACAAATTTGGCAAAGGGACAAGCAAGCGGCGAGACAGGGAGCGATGAGCGGTCTGCTCTGTGCACGCAGGCGCTGGGCATGCCTCCACCTTCGCGCGCTCTGCAGAAACCTGTGGCTTTTTCAGGCCTTTCCTCTGTACCCCCAGATCCTCCGTGCTCTTTTCATCCTCTGTTTGCCAGGGTCCTTGGCAGGAGCTTTGAGTTCCCGTTTATATCACAGGAGATCATTCAGCCCCAGGCCTAGGCAAGATACAAGCGCAGAAGAAAAAGAGGTTTTATCCCCCTTCTTTCTTTCTCTCCCTCTCTCTTTTATTTTATTTTTATTTTTTTTTGCCTTTATCCTGTACCACACGCCCTCAGTGACATGTTCTGGCTCACCTCTTGCTGAGAAACCTGCTTTTTCTCTTTGCCAAGCTAAACAGAGAGGTCTCACCATCACAGCGTCTGAGCTTTCCCCAGCAGTCGTCACATTTGGGCTTTATTTGTATCGCAGTGCTGCTCAGACAGCTCCCGGTCAGGGCTTGCAGCCCTGTAGTGCCAGGAACCCTCCTGGGTGCACAAAGCAGCCGCCACCTCTGCCCCCCCCCAAAAAAAAAGAATCGCAGTCTAAATAACACGGCCGTTCTTATCCCAAAGCAATGACATGCATGTCTCTGCCCCGTCAGATGCGCAGCAGTGTGAGGAGGAAGGTCCTGACAGCCTTGAGCTTCCGAGCTCGTTGGCAGGGAAGTGGGAGGACGTTTTCTCAAACCCGGAGGAAGAGGTGATGAAGCCAAGCGGCAAGAGCCGGGGCGGCTCGACCCCGCAGCAGAGAGCCCCGACGGGCAACGGGCTGAGGCGCTCCGCTCGCCGCGGGAGAGACTTGGCCAAGAAGGACGCTCCCGAGGAAGCGGCCGCCGTGGAGGGGCCGTACATCTGCTGCGAGTGCGGGCAGAGCTTCCTGGACAAGCAGCTCTTCGCTGCCCATCAGCGAGCGCACGCGGGGGAGGAAGCCTGCACGTCCCTGGAGCCCGGGGAGAGCTTCAGGCAGAAATCCAAAACCTCCCCGAAAGGCCAGGGCCCGTCCCGCTCCAAGGCGTCCAAGCGCGCCGACGCGGAGAAGAGCTCCGCTTTCAAGTACGGCTTCGTCAGGCACCAGGCCAACAACATGGTGGAGAGGCCGTACACCTGCTCGCAGTGCAAGGAGAGCTTCAGCCTGGAGGTCAGCCTCATCTTGCACCAGAAGCTCCACACGGGGAAGGGCGACGGGCCGCTCACCTGCACCTACTGCGGGAAGGACTTCCGAGACCTCTCCAAAGCCATCCGGCACCAGCGCATCCACACGGGGGAGCGGCCCTACCAGTGCACCGAGTGCGGGAAGAGCTTCATCCGACGGGACCACCTGCTCAAGCACTGGCGGGTGCACACCGGGGAGACGCCGTACCAGTGCCCCGTCTGCGGCAAGCACTTTCGCTACAAGGAGTCCCTGAATTGCCACCAGAAAATCCACTCCCGCAACCCCCGGCCCATGGAGGAGTCGCAGCACAACCTGGAGTCGGCCACGCAGACGGGCCACTTCTGCCTGAAAAAAGAGACGAAGCAGTAGCGCCGCGCGGGGTGGCCGGGCGGAAGGGCTCGCGGTGACGATACGGTCCAGCCGGTGGACGTGCGGCGTGATGGGAGGTGAACTTGTATCGCAGCTCATCCATGTGGTCGTGCTACCAAGCCCGCTTTGTCGAAGCATCGTAGGAATTCCTCTTAAAAAAAAAAAAAGAAACTTCAAAACACGAAGGCCTGGGCACCTCTTGAGCCCCGCGGGGTGACGTGGGACTTCCACGGCGGTGCAGGCCTCGCGCTAGTTGTCCCCCGCGCAGGTTCGGATTATTGCCCGTAGGGAACGCTCCCGAGAGCTTCTCTGGGGTCTGTATTTAGCAGGTGTTTCCCCACCTATCGTTGTGCATATTCAGGAGTGACGAGCTTTCGCTTTTCGTTCTTTTCCACTCGTTTCACCGCAGGGCTGGAGGGCGGGGAGCCGCCGCTCCGGCTGCGCTGACGCACCTCCAACAGCGGCCCCGGGGGCTGGGGTCCAGGGAAGAGAGGCGAAGCAGGGAGGTGGTTAGGGGCACGGCTCAGAACTCGTCGGAGGCAGGAAAGCAGAGAGGGGAGAGCGGCCAAGAGCAAGGTGAGAAAAAAGAAGGTGTAGGAGGGAAGGACGCGAAGGAGGAAGGGCTGAGGACATTGGAGCAGGAGGAGCCGGGAGGGCAGCGTGTGGGCGCACGGAGGCACGGTCGGGTACCTGACCCGGAGAAGGGATGTCTCTGTTCTTTTGAAGGACGTTGCTTGCACCGGTCAGGCTGCAGTTTCCTGACGGTGCCGCTGGTCTGTTGTAGGAACTCTTGTCCATGAAGGTGATTTTACTCTTTATTTTTTAACTGGGTTTGGTCTCACACTCAGGTAAGTCAGGCAAATGAAAGGAACTTCTCCTAACCCCTGTAAAGAGCTGTTTGGTTTTTAGTTAATCTAGAAGTAGGATAATTATTATTATTATTATAATTATTATTATTATTATAATACAAGGAAACGTGTGGCACTATACTTCACTGTTGAACTAAAACACTTAAATGTATGAGGTAACTTACCGCAGTTTTTCAGACGTCTCTGTAAATATCGGTTGAATTCTCTCGGAGCTCAGTGGTGTTGTTCCCAAGGTGACTGTAAGTAGTGTCTCTTCCGCTGTGTATCGTCGGCTGCTGGTTTGTGACTGTGTTTTGTAAGAACTTTTGTAAAGTCTGTCAATACAGTGTTTCCATTCTGAAGCCCGTGTCGGGTGAGCGATCGCGTTCCCCTCGCCCAGCCTCTGTGTTTCTCTCTGTGATGACTGCACACACTTGCCCTGCTGCACCTGGCTGTTATTTATCAGCGTTTTTCCAGGTGCCTTGCACAACTGGAGAACTGCACCGAGCCCAGCAAGGGCTGCTCCCATCCCTTAGTGTCCGTGCCCAACATCCGAGGAGCCACGTCCTGGAGGAGCGCTGCTCAGCGCGGCTCTGGGGCTGCTGCGTGTGCTGGTGCTCAGCCTTTGGGGGTCGTGTTTTTAAGCTTTTTCTCCCCTGACATCTGGAAGCAGACCTTGGTTTCACACAAAATTATCCCTGCACCTCCAGGAGCTGGCCCGTACCGTGCACAAATGCTGCGGAGGTGGAGCAGGGACGCTGCCGCCTGCTCGCCCACTGGCCCTGCAGCACCCACCGGTGTCTGTGGTGGGTGTGGAGACCCCCCCCGTGTCCTCTACAGATCCCTCCTTCCTACCTCACCCAGCTGGGGTGCCCCCGTGGCAGCCTGGCGAGGAGGTACCGGGGTGCACGGGGCCGCAGGAGGGCAGCTGCTAAGCAGGGCAGCGCTGTGGGCACGCTGGGTTTTGCATCACGGCTTCCTCGCTTGCACCTACCCACACTTTTTGTACCAGGGCTGCCAATAAACTGTTCCTGCCAGGCCTGGCCCCGCAGGGCAGTGTGAGCTTTTTGTCTCAGGGGGATGCAGCTCCTGGGGCTGAGCTCGGCCCCGCGGTGCTGGCCGTGCCAGAGTGCCTGGACAGTGTTTTTTTTCCAGCCCTGTGTCCCCTGGGTTCCTCTGCTGGGCTGATAGAGCCTGGCTCATTGTTACCATCCCCTTTCCCAGTCCTGCCTGCGGTGGGATGACCAACAGAGTCCTGATGAGGCCAAAGGGACTGGGACATGAGCAGGGTGGCTGTGGGTCACAGCCGGCAGGGGACAAACGGGGAGGTGGCGTTTGGCTGGAGAGGGGACACCCAGCCAGCTCCCCCCGTGCTCTGCAGCATCCAGTGGGGATGGGATGGGGATGGGATGGGATTGGGGATAGGGATGGGATGGGATGGGGATGGGACAGGCTTGTGGCATGGTGCTGGATGTGGCAGCTCCCAGCTCCTGGGGGCAGTGAGCACGTGCTGGGCAATGCACGCGTGGCTCATGAGCCCACTGCACATGGTCACGGGTTTAAATCTGCGGTGCATGTGTGTGCTCCCTGCATGTGCATTATACGTCCGTGTAATATATACGCACGGCCAGCAGCTCATCCAGATTCTTCTCTGGCTGCTCACGATGCGGGTTAGCCAGAGGGACCTGGATGCATATTAAAACTCAATCTATATAATAAATAAATGGCTCCATCCCTCTCCATACGCACACGGTGGGATGGGGTGGATCTCCCCTCTGTCCCTACCCAGCGGCTGCCCCCAAGGTCCTGGAGCTCCATGCGGAGGGGACAGGCTGGGTGCAGGGACACGCTGTCCCCACCACCCCTCACCAGTCCCTGACTGTCTCCAAAGTGTCCCAGCCCTGCCTTGATTCCTCCCCAAAACCTCTCTGAGACCAGGTGTGGCCCCATTTCAGCACCGCAGCAGTGCCGGGATGCTGCCTCGTCCCGTCCTCCCCCCCGTCCCCTCCCTTTTTCCGCAGACCAAATGGTTTCCTGCCCGTCCCCATGCTCGGTGTCACCGACTTCCCCCCATTGTCACCCTGGGCCAGGGGGCCCCGGGGTTGGGAACAGGAACGGGGCCACGTGGCGGGGGCTGCTGCTGCATATGGGGCCTGGATGGGATGGGATGGGGATGGGATTTGGGATGGGATGGGGATGGGGATGGGGATGGGATGGGGATGGGGATTGGAATGGGATGGGGATGGGGATGGGATGATTGGGATGGGATGGGATGGGGATGGGGATGGGATGGGGATGGGATATGGTGGGATGGATAGGATGGGACAGGATGGGACATAACAGAATGGTTTGGGACACGATGGGACGGGATGGGATGACACAGGAGATGTAACGGGACGGGGCAGGACGGATGGGACCGGACCCGAGGGGGCAGCAGGGGCTGACCCCGCCCGGTACCGGTGCCCGGGGCGGTGCCTCCCGTCGGTGCCGCTCCTCGGGGACCGATCTGGGAAGGGGAGGGGAGGGGGGGGTCAGATCGGTGTGGGAGGGGGGGGGGGGGAGGGACGGAGGGCGGTCTCCATGGCAACGCTGCCCTCCGGCCGCCATTTCGCGACACCACCGGGGGGGGGGGGGGGTGAGGGGACAACGAGGGGGCGCCCGGAGCCCCCCGCATCCATACCGGGACCCGGGGGGGGGCGCCCCGATCGCGGCGGGGGCGCTGCCGTCGAGGGGGGGGCTCCGGGGCCGCTCCAGCGGGGGGGGGGCTGCCGGTTCCTGCAGCGCTCCCCAGTCCCTCCCAGTCCCCCCCAGTCCCTCCCAGTGCCCCCCAGTCCCCCCCACATTCCCAAGAGGCCCGGGGGCCGCTCTGCGCATCCCTCCCCGCATCTCCCGTCGGTGGCGTCGGTGGAACCGGACTTTTAGGGGCGGGGGTGTGTGTGTGGGGGGGGCCACCCGTTAACGGGGATCCCCTCGGGGCCATTCCCTGCTGTTTCTGCGGCCCCGCTGCCGCCGTTTCCCGGCTGGGGGGGGGGGCCACCGACGGCGGGGGCGGCGCGGTGATGCCGTCGGTGCGGCAGAGGGCGCTGCGGCCAGCGGGCGGGGCGACCCCCACCGCTCCTCCTCCTCCTCCTCCTCCTCCTCCTCCTCCTCCTCCCCCCCCAACCCCCCCCCAAACCCGGTTCGGCCCCCGGCGAGGCCCCGCGCGGCGGCGGCGGCGCCGTCCCCGTCCCGCCCGCCCCCTGCCGGTGCGGCGGGGCAGCGGCGGGGCCGGAGCGCCCAGCGCGGAGCCGGGACCCGGAGCCGTTCAGCTCGGTCTCTCGCCGCCGCCCCGTCGTCTCTCCCCCCCCCCCTTTCCTCCTCCTCCGGTGTCCCCCCCCCCCTTTCCTCCGTTCCCCTCCCCAGCCCCGTCGATTCGCCGCCTCCCCCCACCCCCCCCCACCCCACGTCGAGCCCCGGCGCTGCCCCATGCCCGGCGGCGGCCACCGGAGGTGAAGCAGCGAGCGGGCGCTGGATCCTCCCGGCCGCGGCCCCCGGGGCTCCGGGCAGGGAACAAAGGGGCCATGGCCGAGGGGGCTCCCGCTCAGGTAAGGGGGCGGCCGCCGCAACCTCGGCCGGGGGGGGCCGCGGCCCGGCCCCGAGCCGTCCCAGGGCCGCACCGTCGGGGCGGGCCGCGCCGTCGAGGCCGCGGCTCGGTTGGAGGCGGCCGGGCCGGGCCGGGGGCTGTCAGCACCGGGACCGCGGCTGCGCCCCCCCCAACCCCGTCCTTTTTTCCTTCCCCCCCCCCCCGTCCTTTTTTTTCTCTCCCACCCCCGACGGGGCGGCGGCGGCGCGGGGAGCCCCGGGGGGGCGGCGCGGCCGGGCTGGGCCTTCGGGGCCGGTGGAGACGGCGCTGCCGTCGGGGCCGCCGCCGGGGCCGGGGCGCCCTTCCCGGAGCCCCGCCGCCCCCTCGGGGCCGCCCCCCCCCCCGGGGCGCTGCAGAGGCCTTGGGGGGGGGGAACCGGCGCCGCCGGGCCCCCCCCCATCCCCGCAGCTCCCCCCCGGTGGCGCCGTGGCGGAGCCGTCTGGGCGCCCCCCCCCCTTGCTGTCACCCCCCCCCCACCTCGGTGACAGGTCCCCCGTGTCACCTCCCCGTCCCCATGGCGACAGGGCGGCCGGCAGGGTGACAGCGCCCGCCTGTCCCCCCGGGGTGTCCCCTCCCCGTCCCCATGGTAACGGGGCTGCGATGTCCCCTCTGTGTGTGTGTGTGTCCCCCCCTCCAAGTGTCACCTCCTGGGTGACACCCATCCCGCAGGACCCGGCCCTAAGCAGCTTAACGGGGTCAGCACCCAGCGGGGACACGAGAACACGAGACGGGACGGGGACATCGCCGCCACCACGGGGTGGCTCGGCCCCGAGGGGGTCCCCAAGCACCTCGGGGGGCTGGGGGGGGGTCCCCAGGGTTGTGCCCTTCCCCGGTGACCCCCCCGTCCCTACCTGCAGGCGCCGGAGCTGGTGATGCAGCCACGCTGCCCCTCGCCCTTCCAGCCGCCCGCCGGCCCCGAGCGCACCTCGGAGAGGGAGACGCAGACGGCGGAGCTGTCCCTGACGCTGGTGGCGGCCGTGCAGGCGGTGGAGAGGAAGGTGGACTCGCACGCCACCCGCCTGCTGGACCTGGAGGGCAGGACGGGGGTGGCCGAGAAGAAGCTGATCGACTGCGAGAAGACGGCGGCGGAGCTGGGCAACCAGCTGGAGAGCAAGTGCGCGGCGCTGGGCACCCTCATCCAGGAGTACGGGCTGCTGCAGCGGCGCCTGGAGAACATGGAGAACCTGCTGAAGAACAGGAACTTCTGGATCCTGCGCCTGCCCCCCGGCAGGAAGGGGGAAATCCCCAAGGTAACGGTGTCCGGGGCTGGGGAGAGGGCAGGGAGTGGGCGCAGGGCGAAGGGGTTGCTCCCCAAATTCTTTCTGTGAGCGGGGACGGCCCCGACGCGGGGCAGATGCTCACCAAGGGGACCTGGGGGGAGCTCAGATGGCAAACCTGCCCTCCTGGGCAGCCCGGTGTGCCCCGCGATGGGATGCCCGTGGAGGGAGGGAGGTGGAATTGATGGGGGGAGCATCTCCCCATAATCCAGCTGGCATTTAGGGAGGTTTCAGTTCTGGCTCGGCCAGCTGTGCCACAGCAGCTCACCTCTAACCACCAACGGAGGTTGAATCAAGGACCCATGAAGGCTCAGCGGCTCCTCCTCTGCCACTTTTGGATCCCCGAGGATGGGTGGTGGTACCCGAGGAAGGAGCACGCGGGGTCTGCGGTGCCAAGCACGGGGGAACCTTGGGGATCCGCAGGAAGATGAGGAGCGCCCGCCCTTCCAGCCTGGGCTCAGCCGTGTTCAACAAAAGGCTCCCACCATGAATATTCATCCGCTATTTGCATTTCATGACTCTGGCACCAAAAGTTTGCTGATGGGACCCTTCCCCACACGGGGAAATCAACGGCACCGGTCCCCGTGGGTGTTTGGGGGAGGAGGATCGACACCAGCCCCGGGGGGAGGCACGGCTGAGCATCGCGGGGAGCTGGGCACAGCCCCTGCGAGCCGGCCGCATCCTGAATTTATCTGCAGAAATTACTGCTCGGCCAAACAGCCTCGGAAGCTGCCGTCTGCTCCCGGACAATTTGCGAGCAATAACTAATGATAACTCAGGGCCTGGGTCGAGTTTTCCCTGGAGTTCTGGGGTAATTGAATCCGGGGTTTTACGTCAGCTCATCAATAGAGATGAGGTCCAGCCGCGGCACCCGGTTTTTATCTCGTTTGCGCTCCCTCCAGGCGTGCACGAACCCGGGTGTTTGGACGAGCCCTTTGATGTCACAGGATGGAAACTCGGGTCTCGAAGTTGTTTTCCAATAAAAACACAAACCCGGTGGCGGCCACGAAGGAGCTGGCCATGTCCACGGGGTGAAAGGAAGCGAGGGGCGAGGTAAGGTCCCCTGAACCCCTGGTGCTTGTGGTTGCAGGTGCCGGTGACCTTCGACGACGTGTCCGTCTATTTCAACGACAAGGAGTGGGAGAAGCTGGAGGAGTGGCAGAAGGAGCTGTACAAGAACGTGATGAAGGGGAACTACGAGTCGCTGATCTCCCTGGGTAAAACACGGGTGGGGTGCCCCCTTTCTGCCTCCAGGTGGTTTCTTGGGAATCCCTGGCTGCCTGCGCCCCCAGGCGTCCTCCATCTCCTCCTCGATTTCACAACTTGACCCTCCTGAGACCCAAAAGTCCCAGTTTAAAAGGAGACTGAAAAAATACAGGAGGAGGTTTCCAGTCCTGCTCTTGCCTCCTGGTGATGCACGATGCACCAGCTGAGGGCGAGGTGGGCTGGAGACCTCTCGAGGCTCACTGAAAAAGCTGTTGTAAGGGCTTCCCTTCGCCTTCTGGGTCTGTTACTCACGTACCTCTCCAGAGAAAACTTCTGCAGGGACCCAGGGGAAAGAAAAATTGCCTAAAGCAGCGTGAGCTGCGATCTGTTGGGGCTTTATCTGTTGGACCTGCAGGAGAAATCCCTGTTCTGCTGGGGCCAGAGGTGAAACACTTTTGGCTTCAGGAGAGACAGGAATTCGCCTGCGAAATTCGAAAGTCATGCAAGAAAAATGTTTGGGTTGGGTTTGTTCTTTAAAGCAGTTGCTTTGTGTGTGGCACCCGCAGCTCCTGCCCCCGTGGCTGTCCGGGGAGCCCACCCGCAGCACCAGGCTGCTCTGCGTGCGGGTCCTTGGTGGCTGGTCCCCAGTCCCTTCGTGTTTTCTCCCTTGTGCCGGGAGAGGTGGAAGCTGAGCCTGAGGATTCCCTCTCTGGTAATCCCTCCCTCTCTCTCCCGACAGACTATGCAATTTCCAAACCCGGCGTTTTGTCCCAGATCGAGCAAGGGGAGGAAACGCGGGTCAGGAACGAGCAGGACTTGGAGGAGAGCGAGATCATCACCGATGCCACCGCAGGTGAGAGCAGCGTGACGAGGGCGTGAGGGGAGCTGGGACAGGCAGGAGGGAGCAAGGCTAAAACACTCGGTGCCAAGAGCTGTGGTGGAGGAGACGAGCAGGAGGAGCAAAAACAAACAGGGAAGGGTTCAGCTGATTGATGATTTGATGTCCAGGTGTGGCTCAACACAAAGCAGGGCTGGTGGAGCCCGGAGAGGGCACCAGGAGCTGTCAGCAGGGGAAAGATCCACGGTCAGAGCACATCCTGGGGAGCTTGGTGTGCTCGTGACCAACCGAGGGAGCTGCAGCCTTCCCCAAAAACTCCCCTCTGTCTGTTCCTGCTGCCTGGCTGGGCTCGCCCTTTGCAGTGCCCCCGCAGCCCGTGCGCACCCTGGGGTGTTGAGGGGTCCCTGCACCGCTGGGGCTGGGCAGGGAGCTGAGCTGGCACCACCGAGCTGCCAGGGGGCTTCTTGGGCTCGAGAGAAGGGTGGACAGACAGACAGACAGACAGGGAAGGAAGGAGGGACATCTGCAGGGCTCGCTGAGGTGCTGGGAGCGGAGGAGGTGTCCTGGCAGAGGTGGTGTTGGCTCCGCTGCTGGTCTCCGGCCTCGGGTTGGGTCACTCCGACCTGCCCGGGCTCCTGGTCATGAGGATTTTGAAGTTAAATCAGGGCCAACAGGAGGAAATCCTCTGCTGGCTCAGCCCCACAGCCTGGGGATTTGGGGTGGCCGAGGGGCACCGAGGAGTGGGCGTGGGGTCCCCAGACCCTTTGGATTCCCAGCTCCTGGGGCTGACGCCGGTGGGCACCTCTCTTTGCTGCAGCTGGCATCAGGGTTGTGATCAAAACGGAGGAGCTGCTTCCCGAGGACAGCCCCGAAAACCCAGAGCTGCACGGGATGTCGGGACAGTCGGAGGGGAGTTTCCAGAGCCCGGACGAGGAGGCCGCCTGCGAGAGCCCCTACGGCTCCGTCTCCCCTCCCAGAGACCTGCCGGGCACCAGCCTGGGCGACCCCTCCGAGTACGTGGCTGACTTCAACGAGATCCAGAGGGTCATCGTGCACCACGGCAGCTGCACAGGTGAGAGGTGGGGAGAAGGCTTGGAGGGAAAATTGGGGAGAAATCCCCCCCCGGATCGGTGCTGAGCGTCATCCAAAGGGGCACCCGACCTGCTGGGATCCCCTTTGGGAAAAGCCTTTCCCGAAAACTCTTGTCGGGGCAGGAAAGGGAGCAAAGCCAGGGGCTGCAGAGGCTGGGCAGGCGTTGGGTTTGGGGTGGGGATATCGGGGTGACAGCCTGGGGAACGAGGATGCTGTTTAACAGGGACAGGGCCACACTTTTGCACGTGCATGGAGTGAGGAAGTGCACAGCTTTGGGAAGGGGGAGCTGCTGGGGGGCGGATTGCAAGGGGAAGGGACCTGTCCCCGTGTTTGGGGACCTGTCCTCATGTTTGGGGACGTGCCCCCAAAAACACAGAGCTCAGGGAATGTCCAGAGGCCAGGGATGAGGGTGGCTGGATTCATGATGTGTGAGCTTTCAGGTGAGGCCAGGGGGTGGAGGGGAGAGAAGAGGAGGTCTCAGCGGGCACCTCGGGAATGGTTTTTCCCCTGCTGACCCCTCTGTCAGAGGGGAGAGGGCCGTGCAATGGAGACAGCTCAGTGTGGGCTGCCTCTTTGTGGGAAAGCCTGGCAGCTCTTCCTAGAAAGCCTCTGGACTCAAAGTCCACTGTGGGGTGACAGTCAGGGATCCACCGCACGCCCACCCTCACCAAATCCTGCTTTCTCCCCGCAGAGGACGGGATCGTGATCAAGACGGAGGAGGAGGAGGAGGAGGACGACCCGGACACGCTGGAGCCCTGCACCATGTTCTCGGGGAGGACCGAGCCGCCCTCCTTCCCCAACCACGAGGCCGGGCTGGGCTGCGAGGCTCAGTGCAGCTCCAAGGCGCCGCCGCGGAGCCTGGCGGCCGGCCGCGTGGGGAAGCCCCCCGCCTGCGAGAGGGACTCGGGGGAGATGAAGCCGGCCATGGCCCAGCAGCGCAACCGGACGAGGGAGAGGCCCTACATCTGCCCCGAGTGCGGCAAGAGCTTCATGCTGAAGATCAACTTCGTGATCCACCAGCGCAACCACCTCAAGGAGGGGCCCTACGAGTGCCACGACTGCGACCTCAGCTTCCGCAACAAGCAGCAGTTCCTGCTGCACCAGCGCAGCCACACGCGCCGCGGCGTGGGGGTGCCCCGGCGCCCCGAGCACGGCCTCAAGCCCCAGCCGCGGCCCCCGCCCCCGGGGAAGCCCTACAAGTGCTCCGAGTGCGAGAGCAGCTTCAGCCACAAGTCGAGCCTCAGCAAGCACCAGATCACCCACGTCGGGGAGCGGCCCTTCACCTGCGGCGAGTGCCGGCGGAGCTTCCGCCTGCAGATCAGCCTCATCATGCACCAGAGGATCCACGCCGGCAAGAGCGAGATGGCTTTCCTCTGCCCCCAGTGCGGCAAGAACTTCACCCGGCCCTCCCACCTCCTGCGGCACCAGCGGACTCACACCGGCGAGCGGCCCTACCAGTGCAGCCAGTGCGAGAAGACCTTCAGCGAGAAGTCCAAGCTCACCAACCACTACCGCATCCACACGCGGGAGCGCCCGCACGCCTGCGCCGTCTGCGGGAAGGGCTTCATCCGCAAGCATCACCTCCTGGAGCACCAGCGCATCCACACGGGCGAGCGGCCCTACCACTGCACCGAGTGCGGCAAGAACTTCACGCAGAAGCACCACCTCCTGGAGCACCAGCGGGCGCACACCGGCGAGCGGCCCTACCCCTGCACCGAGTGCACCAAGTGCTTCCGCTACAAGCAGTCCCTCAAGTACCACCTGAGGACGCACATGGGAGAGTGAGGGGCTGCCACGGCTTCCTCTCCCTTCCCTCCCTTCCCTCCAGCCCTCCTCCTCCTCCTCATCCTCCTCCTTCGCTCATCTCTCCCCCCCCCCCATCCCTCCATCCCCTCCCACCCCCCCGGCTCAGGGCATGGACATCAAGGAAGCTTTGTGTGGTAGCGCCGCTGCTCTGGTGGAGACAGCTAGGCCGATTGGAAATAAATTAATTAATTAAAGCAAGCAACGCGCGGCAAAATTAAGAGATTATATATATATAAAATTAACAGCAGCAGCTGATTTAGGGAGGATCCTCACCATCGACAACGACAGCCAACGACAAAGGAAAACCTGTACAGGGTGTTTTGCCGGAGTAGGACTCGTAACTGCTTTTTAAATCTACTGTTTGGTTTTTTAAATAAATGTGGAGGAACTTTTTATTTGATAAGCAAACTTAGGATGGCCAAGCTATATATATATATATATCTTTTTTTTTTTTTTTTTTTCTCTCCCGAGTGCTCCGCAGGCTGATTGTGGCACAGTCACTTTTTGCCCGGGAGCTCTGCAGAGGTGCTGCTGCCCCGGCGCCAGGCGCTGCCACCTCTCGGGGGTGGCCGCGGGGCGGCGGGGAGCTCCGGCAGATGCAGGGGGCAAGGAGGGTTCTCTGTGTATCGAAACTGGAAGCGCTGACAGGTGCCTGCCCGGCTCTCGGGGCTGTGACGCACTCATGGATTATACAATAGAATAAAATGCTAGTTCCAGTCCAAGGACATCTTTCTGGTAGGGCCCCGCCACCGAGGCTCCTCCAAACGCTCGTTTCTGGCAGCGGCGACCCCGGGCACCCGGCCCTGCTGCTGCCACGAGAGCTGTGCCCAAGGGGTCACAGGCGCGAGGTGCGGTGCATGGAGGCAGGAGGATGTCCCCTGGGTCCTGCCGTGGGTGTGTGGCTGTGTCCCCAAAGGGCTGAGACCCACGAGCCCATCCCGAGCTGCTCCTGCTCGCCCCCGTCCTCCTGCGATGATCCCTGTGGGGTCACGGTGTCCCCGTGCACAAAACTTTGGGGTTTATGCTGCTCTCCTTAAACACATCTCAGCGAGAAGGGCTGTCCATGCCCTTACCAGTGGCATTGCAGAGCCTTTACCAGCTCTGCCCCCAAATCAAGGGGGTCTTGCTGCTGGGAGACCCCCGGTGTGCAGGTCCCCGGTGTCTCCGAGCTGTCCCCATCGCATCCCGGCCACGTCTGGGGCAGCAGCGCTGGGTTCCCGGCCGGGCACGGGGCCGTGGTGCTGGATGTGGTGTGAGGAGGTGGTGTCACCAAACACAGCGGTGATGGGAGAGGTTATGGGGGCCATTAAAAAACACGATTTTTGGGTCAACTGCCCTGCCGTTTCCAGAGCCAATGCTGTATCGAAGCCCTGGCATTTCCGTGGTTCTCAAAGCACGTTTGCCAACAAGGCTCGTGGATATCGACGTGTGCGTATGAACAGCTCCTAAATTTGTCATTCCCAGACTCTTCCGAGCTAGGAAGCAACCCAGCACAGCCAGGAGCACTTTGGGGCTGCCAGGGCAGGCTCTGGCCAAGGTTCCTGGGTCTCCGCCACCAGGCTGCTACCCAAAACGTGCTGGTAGCCATTTGGGTTTTGGGGTCCATGTCCCCCTGCTTGTAATTAGGAAGATGAAAAAAAAAAAAGCAAGAACCGAACCGATTCTATTTCTCAGCACCCCGGTTCATGGCAGGAGGCTGGCAACACCACAGCCCAGGCGGCCTCCTTTTTTTAATTCCTAAGAAGAAATAGGGGGAATGGTGGGCAGCCCTGGGGGGCAGGATGGAGCCCGGAGCCCCTCACTGGGATTTATTTGCCTGCGGAAGGGGCGCAGCGAAGCGGGCGGCCCCAGGAAGCCGCTCGAGCAGGGGATTACGCTGGGCTCCCGCTTGTCCCAGCTGCTGCCCTGGCACAATCCCTTCAGCTGCATTAACCCTGAGCCCGGTGGGTGGAAATCGGTCGCCGCTCAGCACCGCCGGCCCGCTGGGGAGAAGCTCCTGGGCACGTTTCAGGCTGTAAATGATTTAATTTCTTTAAGTGGTCGAAGCACCCAGGGCGGCCGTGCCGAACCGCAGCCCTGAAGGCTCTGAGTGCTCGGGAATGGGATTATTTTTAACCAAATTCCGAAAGCTGAGACCCGAAAGCATGGACACACAAAGGGAGCCATGGACACGTGCACACACTTGTGCACGTGCACAAGGTGGGGTCCCCAGTAGGCAGGCGTCGGGGTCTCCTTTGGGAACAGATTGGGGGGCATTTTGGGCACAGGTTGGGGTCTCCTCTGCATGTGGGGTGGGGTCTCCCCCCTCAGGAGCCCCTCCACCAGGGGCACACCTCGGAGGAGCAGGAGTTTCTGTTCAAAATTTACGTTTCTGTTCCGATTTATGGAGCGCATCCGAGCCGCAGCGCTGCTGTCACTCCCAGCCTCTTCCCACAAATCCCACTTCCAACACCGAAAGTTGTTTTTTCCTAATAAATAATAATAAAAAAAAAGCCCAGAAACTTCAGGGTTTCCACACGAAGCTGTTCCAGAAATGTTCCTGGCCAAAACAGCTGCACACCGGGCTCTCTCTAGCCGGTTGGTAACAGAGGTGGGTGCTGTCACTGAGCTCAGCCTTTCCCAACCGAGGTAACCTCAAAAACTGTGCCCCACTCACCCCTCTCTGCCCCCCCAGGGTCTGTCAGGTGATGCAATCTCACTCCTGCAAATCTAACCCCCAAATCACCAAATATGCTTTTATTTTCCTCTAGGAGACAGTCCAGACCATTATTATTTATTTTTTTTTCCTAGAAAAACAGAAAGAAGAGTTTAATCCCCAAGGAGAAAACAAAAGCGATGCACTGATGGTTATGTGTCTGCCATGCCCTCCCTGCCTGTCCGCCCACCCCTCTTCAATGGCACACCCCGTGTTTCCCTCTCCCCATCAATTTTTATCCCCGTCCCCATAACACTGCTGTTTCCTCCCTGTCCATCCCATATATCCCTCCATCCTGGTCTCGTTCAGCTCCGCTGTCATTTTGGGACATCCAGCCTTGCCACCTCTCTCCCCTCTCCTCCTGCTCTCCCCCCCAAACCCTTTTTCCCTTTCCCCGTGCTCTTTGTCCCCCATCTCTGCAGCACCGCATCCTGCTTCGTGTGATGTTATCTGGAGCCGGAGGTGGTTGCACCTCTGTGCTGGTGCCCGGGACCCAGTGTGGCAGTGGCTGGGCTCTGGGATGTTGCCACAAGAGGTACCACAAGAGGAGAGAGACCTCCTGTAATTAATCCCTTTCCTTCTAGTGAACCTGCTGAGCACGTTGGACAGAGAAAGGGGGAAGATTTTGGAGTTGCTGGGCACAAATGGGGAGAGAAACTTTCCAGAAATGAGCTTCCTTATCTCCTTGGGGCAGTGATGGGTTCACAGCCCAACATCTAAATCCAGTGTCCGTCTAAAACTGGATCCCTTCGTTTTAACTGGGTCTGCTGTGAAAATAAAGCTCTACTTCCACGCCAGGAGTGACCCAGAGATGCTAATGCCACATAAGAGCTGGGGCAGCACTCGGCCCTTGGCTCTGCTGTTTCTGAAGACTTTATTTTCTCATGCTGTGATCTGTAAGACCTGGGTTAAACGTGGCAGCGGGTGCACACCTTTGGCTTTTAGGCAGAGATTGGAAATGCCTCCATGTGCTCCCAGGGCTCCCCGTGGTCCTGGCAGCATCGTAGGGCTCAAGGCAGGTTGAAGCCATCCGCAGTCCAGCTGTCCTCTCAGTTTTGGGGCTGATGTGCAGGATGAGCCTGCCCCAGTTTCCCCCACGCTGTGGTCCCCGACGTGAGGCCCTGGAGGAATGGGCTATCGAGCAGGGATGGATGCAGGGGGTTGGCAAACCCCATTGCATCCGTCCCTGGCACGTGGCAACGCTGCTTGGCTCCATCCTGCTTCAGGGAGCATTTTGGGACCGGCGGGGAGGGCAGCGAGGGTGCTGTGCCCTCTGAGGGGTTGTGGTGCTGCATGTGCACTGGTAGGGCCCGGTGTGCTCACACAACCCTGCAAAAGAGGAGGGAAAAGGGTTTTTTATATAAATTGGTTGGAACCAGAAGTGCTGAGGTGCTAGCAGGCCAGCTCCTGTTCTTACCCATCATCATAGTGGTTCCAAAGAGTGCTTATCAATATGGTGATAGGCGCTTTATATATATAAATATAAATAAATATAAATAAATATATATAAATATATATAAATATAAGAAGCTGGTTTGCTTTTCAGCAGGAAACAGACCGACATTGCTCTCTCTTGTGCATTAATGAAGGTGACACTGGATGCAGAGACAGCCAACCCATCCCTGACCATCTCAAGGGATCACAAAACCTTGCATATTGGAGAAGAACACCAAAACCTCCCTGACACCCCCGAAGAGACTGACGGGCACTGCCAGCGTCCTGCGCTCCCAGAGCTCCCAGGCTGAGGCTTTACTGGGAGCTGGAGGGGACAACTGGGAGGGGATGGGGACAACTGGGCTGGGGGGTGGCCATGGTGTCCGTGCAGAGGAAGGACTCAGCATGGCCATGGGGAACATGCTGCTATACCGGGCAGATCTCCCAGTGACAATGTCCACCTGTCCCTGCAGAGACAGGGAGATAAGATGAAGAAGGCGAGAAACAGGAGAGGGGCAGGGAAGTTTTGGGTGCCCGTGGGGTCTCTGACAGCGCTGCTTGGCTCTGGCTTGGTGTGGTGGGGGCAGCGCTGGGACACAGTCACCCCCTACCCAGGAACTCAGGGTGGAGACACAGAGCTGCTAATAGCGCTGGGAAGTGCCCACATAAAACATCCAAAAGTGTTCCCCTCCCTAAAAAAGAAAAGTTCAGGGCCCAGCAGGGAGCTGCAGGGAGGGCTGGTGGTGGCAGGGGTGTGATGATGATCTGTGAGATCCCGGGTGGTCAGGGGGAGACAGGAGGGAGCAAATGCTGTGGTGTCTCATCAAGGGACCGCGAGCACCCCAAATGGGGTGGCAGGGCCCAGGCAGAGGGATGTGTGGTGTCCTGGAGCCAGGGGATCCCCCAGCCAGGCCCATACCTACACTTATCAGGGCTGATAACATCGGACCCACCAGCTCTGCGGCTGGAAGGGCAGCACTGGGAGCTCTGGCAGAGCACATTCCGGGGGGCTCAGGCCAGCAGCAGAGATCTGCAACCCCTTATACAAGGAGAAAATACGGGGCCTGTCCCACTATTTCCCTATTTTTCAGCCTACAAAACGGGATCGTGTACAGCCATTGCTGTCTCCACGACCAAGGGCCGGAGGCAGGGCTGACATTACAGGGCAGGGCACAGAGAGGTGTCTGTCCTCTGAGAGGCCAGGCATGCATCCATTTTGCAGCCGAGCAAAATGGATGCGTGCCTTTCCTCCCCGTTCGCCCCAAGGGCCGGGGAATTGCCGGGCGGGCAGAGCACGGAGGAGCAATGAGCTGTGCAGGCGCCGCGTCCCTGGGAATGCAGCAAACGGCTGGGAAACGAGACAAAGGGGACCTCGTGCTGCACAGAAAGGGGACAGACGGAGCCCAGAGGTGCCTCTGGGGCTCTGCTGAGGGTGCCACCGGGACGTGCCCCGATGTTGGTGTTGCTCTGGGGAGGCTGTGGGGCCCTGGAAGGTTCCAGATGTGCTGCTTGTGACAGACGCCTCCATTGCTGTGTTGACTGCGGCAGTGCTCGGCTGGACGCCGGCGCTCAGCGCCTCCCTCCCTGGGGACACCGCTTGTTTATCACCATCAGGGGCATTGTTTGGGCAGAAATGGCCCGGGCCTGGCCCCTCGGTTCACCGAGGCCCCGTTTTTTGCCTGTTTTGTGCCTTTTCTCCTCATCTTCCCCCATTTTAAGGGGGGGGGAGAACCGCGGGGACACAGCCTCCGACGGGGAGGCAAAGGCAGAGGACTACATTTCCCAGCATGCCACAGCGAGGCGGGCAACCAGTGAGCGCGTTGCCCGCCTCGCGGCGGCACGCTGGGAAGTGCAGTCCCCCCACCGTACCCCTCTTTTATTGGTCAGAACGGCCGTCAACCAGCCGGGAAGTCGCCCTTCTCCCACTCCGATTGGCCGGCGAACGGGAGGTGGGCGGGGCGCCGGGAGGCTATAAAAGCCGCCCCCCGCGCGGCGCCGCGCAGAGCGGCCTTGCGATTGGCGGCGGGAGCTTTGGCGCCAGCTTCGGGGCGGGCGGCGGCGCTGACAGGAGGCCGGGAGGGACGATGGAGGCCGCGCCGGGCAGCTCACACCGCCGCCGCCTCCTGCTGCTCTCGCCGGCCTCCCCCGCCGCCGTCAAGGCGCTGTTCCCCGCCGAGCTCTCGCCCGTCTCCGACCTCCGCCTCACCATGGAGCAGCTGGGACGCGGCTCGGCCGGGTCAGTCCGCGCGGGCCCCGTGTCCCCCCCCATCCCCCCCCCACCTCTGGGGCCTGTTCGCGGCCCTCAGCGAGGTCTGGGGGCTCCGCTCCCCTCAGAGCAGGGCCGGGGGCTCCTCTCCTCCCCTTTACTCTCCTTTCTTTTTCTCTCCCCACACGTGAGGCGAGGCCTGGGGGGTCCCGTCCCGTCCCCTCCGCTCCGTCAGGGCCCCGAGGGGCGCCTCTGCCCCTTTCCCCCTGCAGAAACAGGGCCTCGAGGGCCTCAGCTACCTGCCCCCCCTCCCCCCCAACTACTGCCTTCAGGGCCTCTTCTACCTCTCCCTCCCCCCAAATTACATCCTCGAGGGCCTCCTCTTCCTTCCACCCCCAATTGCAGCCTCGAGGGTCCCTTCTTCCCCCTCCTCTTACCCCCCAACTGCAGCCTCGAGGACCTCTTCTTCCTCCTCCCTCCCCCCCAAATTACCTCCCCGATGGCCTCCTCTTTTTCCTTCCCCCCCAGCTGTACATCGAGGGTCCCTTCTTCCTCTAACCTCAAAAACTGCAGCCTCGAGGGCCTCTTCTTCCCCTCCCCCCCAACTGCAGCCTTGAGGAACTCTTCTTCCTCCCCCCCCCTCAACTGCAGTCTCGAGGGCCTCCTCTTCCTCCTCCCCCCCCTCTAAACTGCAGCCTCGAGGGTCTCTTCTTCCACCTCCTAACTTCAGCTTTGGGGGCCTCTTCTTCCTCTCCCCCACCCCGAATTGCAGCCTCAAGGGCCTCATCTTCTCCCCCCCCCCTTTCCAACTGCAGCCTCGAGGAACTCTTCTCCCCCCCCCCCCCCCAACTGCAGTCTTGAGGGCCTCCTCTTCCTCCTCCTCCCCCCCCTCTAAACTGCAGCCTCGAGGGTTTCTTCTTCCTCTCCCTCTCCCCCAACTGAAGCCTCGAGGGCCTCTTCCACCCCCAAAATGCAAGACCTTGAGCTCATTCCCCACCCCCCAAGCAGTTTTTCCCGTGCTGCCCCCAAACCAAGCCCCCTCCACTGCTCCTCCTCCCTCCACATTCCCCCTTCCCTGCCGCCTTTTTTTTCCCTCCCGTGCAGGCCCTGCTCCCCTGCCCACACGTGCTGGGGCTCCTGCTGCCTCCTAGGCCGTGTTCCTCCTCCCCTGGTGGCTCACCACGTGCCACCATCTTCTCCCAGCTCAGGGCATCTGCCTCACTCCGAGCCCTTCCCTGTACTTAGCTCCAAGGCTGCGTGTTTTCCCCTTTCCCAGCTCTTCAATCCGTCCCCTACAGCCCCTGCCTTGCTCTGGCCTCCTGTGCGGTCCTGAGAGCCCTCCTGCTCTTTGCCCTTTGCTTTTTTGGCTTTCTATCACTTTCATTTCTGTAATCTGCCTTCTTTATGGTTCACCCCTCCTTCAGATTCCTGGAATTCCTGTGAGCGACTCGCACCAGCCCCCTCCACGGTTATTATTCTGTCCTTTGACTTTGTGCCCCTAGCTCGTGCCCCGGTGCACCTTTCCAATTACCTGGCGCGAGGAGAGAAGCCGCCCTGCAGAAGCTCTTCCCGTAGAAAGATAACTGGGCTCTGATAAAGGTTTTTCTAGTGGATTATATGGGAGGTGCTGCCAGGACTCCAGGCACCGATGTCCTACTCAATGTTTAAAGTGGTTTTAGTCCTAAAGTTTTATTGCGAAATGACACCTTGCTATATTAGAGCCTTCATTTGGGAAGGTATAGGATCATGAGAGACTCTAAAGCGTAGTTTCAGAAAGCCCTCATGGTTTGAGTTATTTCCTCTACAAACTCCCTTCTCCAGCCACCCCTCCTCTTCCTCTTTTGGAAGCCTTGTTTCTAACATCACCAGTACTACATGTGTATTGTTTAAAAGAAAAAAGCACTGAAATTGAGGTCCCTGAAGGCCCTGAGCATGTCTGTAGGTGCAGTGATCTGGTGGTGGCATTGCCTGTGTGTTCAGCAGCACGGAGCACACAAAAGGCTGCTGTCTGCAGGAATCCTTGTGCTTGGCTGGCAGTAACTGTTTTGGGTTATGCTTCCCTGTGCTGTATAGCTGCCTTCGTATCCTCTTTTGTATTCCTCACTTTACAAGCATTTAAAACGAGCCCTGAACTTCTTTTACAGTCAGCACGAAAACGCTGAACAAGATCCGGGAAACAAGAATACCAGTGGTCTGCAGAGAACGGTGTCATCGGAGTCAACAGACTCAGGTAGGGTGTTCTCAGGGAGTAAAAACAGGTAAGGGATGAAGGGCACTGAATCTGCACCCTGCTTTCAGGTTTGGGACACAGAGCTAATGCTGTTTGCAATCCCTGTAGCCACTTCTCATCCTCAAGCTCGTGGAAGGCAGGCACATCCCCATCCCTCAGCAAAGCTCCTGCAGTCCCTGTTTTGGGTTGTGGGTTCTTAAATTGTCCCGGAGCATGCAAGCAGCAGAGCTAGCGTGGAGGAAAAACTGGTTCTGGCTCCAGAGGGGGACTCTGACACAGAGAAGTCATCCTAAGGAGGGGAAAGAAAAGCAAGAAAAGACGTGGCTACTGACCTGCTCTGATTTGTGCTCCAGCTAGATTTGTAGAGAGAAAATCCAGATTATCAGGACGTTTTCTGATTGCCTTGATCTGCTCTGTACGTGGCAGTAGGTCAACACCTTATCGTGAGTGGATCAGCCCCTCTTGCAGCAGGGGTGGAAGCTCGAGATAGCCCGAGATAGGCTTCCCCAGGGAACTGGAGCCCCACTATTCTCCAGTCTGTGGGGGCTGGCAGATACTGGCCTGTGAGTGCTGCACGTTGGGGCTGTGGTCTGGAGAACTGAGATAACGTTTCGTTACGCACTGATAGGAGCCAGCACGTATCTGCACCCAGCTCTGAATGGGACCACTTTGGGTTTCTGCCCTTTGCAGGGTGGTAACTTTGAAAGCGAGTGGTTTCTCTCTTTAAACCCAAACCGTGCTAACCTGCCCTGCACGCTTGAATCAAGTGTTCAGCAGGGTTTCCTTTGTGGCTTGGGTTTTGTTTGTGGCTTTTTGCATACAGAAGCTGGCTGTTTATCTTGAAATCTGGGGAGCTGGGTTTTAGGACTGATACTTGCCTAGAAGTACTCTTGATTCATTTTTTTCCCCCCTCTGGGTGAGATGAATTTTATCAGTGGAAATAAAATAAACAGTTACCCCATAATTTGAAGATTCAGAGAAGCTTCTGATACTTTGCTGGCCCAGTGTTTTCACTGGAGTTTGTGCACCACTTTGTGCATATTTCTTCAAAGGAAGCCAGAAAGTGAGTACAGCTGGCAAGCCTCAAGGGGAGATAGAGATGTAGCCAGCTTGGTTATTCTACTTCTTGGCTTTTTTTTCCTGCCTCCAAAGCTGGTCCCCAGTGTTTACAAAATACTTGTAAGGCTTCAGCTGTGCTGAGACCTCCACCTGTCCTGTTAGCCAGGTGAGTTTTGTAGCTGTTAGCTTAGATCAGTCGCTGAAGTAGCAGCAAGTCTTGGCGTGATCCTACAGAGCACGTTCTGGTAAGCTGTGTGCCTGTCACTAGGGCTTGTGGATACTGTAAAACAAAAGCTCCCTGAGGATCTGTGTTTAAGCAGGTTTCATATCCGACTGTACTTAGAAGAGGCTGTGTAGTTGTAATGTTCTGCTTGTGTTATTTTTGCTTATGGGGTGCTTTGGTTTTGTTTACAGTGCACTAGTATGTGTTAAAAGTGGCCTTTTTTTTTTTTCTTAACAGATGTAACTGAGAACATGGCTTAAAAAAGTAAAGGATTAAATGACTAAGATATATGTGAGAGAATAAGCCAAGATTATTCCACGTTAGGTGATTCAGTGTCTTTTTGGGGAATTCTATAGCGAAGCCCAGTAACTTGTGTTTGCTTGGTGCTAAGATGCTGCTTGTTAGAAAATGGTGTCTGTCTTGTGCAGGTTGTGCCTTGGATTCACCCAGTCCTCTGACCTCCAACGACATCATGGAAGAAACGTACGTAACCCTAAGCTAAGCCTGACTTCTGTTTCATGCTGTACTACTAACAAATACAGGCTAATGAGAACCTTGATGTGTTTTTTTTGTTGTTTTTTTTTTTCCTTTGGTGTGGCATGTGTGCAGTGTGTTTTTGTCTCAGACTTCTAGAAGTGTGTGCTTTAGTGCTGTGCAGATGCTGGCTCGCTGTCTTGTCTGTGTCCCAGAGTACTTGCAGGTCTTGGGGCTGCGTTGGTGTTGTACTAACTCAGCCATTTGTGTGTGACACTGGTGCCTTACAAGGGTCTGAGGCTGCACCAAGTCACATGGAGTTTTGCCCTCAGCACTTACTCTGTAACTTTTGCTTGTGTATGCTTTAACTGGTACAAAGCAGTTGTTTTTAGCTTGGAATTTGCCTCTCCCAATTCAAGTTTTAAAAAGATCCTTTGTCCTTTATTTATGTGGGCCAAATGCCTTTGGTTCCTGATTTACCAAGCTTTTATTCCTTTAATCTAGCTCCTTGTCTAGATGATGCTGAGAGGAGAGAGCAGGATTCCAGTTAGTGCTTTGAAAACTAGGATGGGATAAGCTGGCTGTAAATACCTCTTGAGAAGGACAAAGCGTCATCAAAAAGCATGTTGGCTTCTGTTTAGCATAATGCTCTGACTTAAATAAAAGGCTGACTTTTAGTCTACTATCCTTTGCTAACTGCGGGGCATCTCAATTTCAGGTTTGAGAAGGCGATTCTTGAATCTAGCAGACTGAAGTAAGTATTTCTGTTTTAACTTTATCAGTGACTGTTCTGGATTTGCCTCTAGCTTATAGTTCTGTTGAAAAAAAAGTGAGTTCTACTCACATTTATTTCAACGTTGTCTTTTAAAAGATAGTAATCTTGGTTCTTTTTCGTTGTAGCATTCGACTGCCTCTCAGAAGAATACATTCACTGCCAGTAAGTGAGGGTGGTATTGATCTTGTGTAAATGTTAAAGGATTTCGTGAGTTAAGTGTTTTTAGTTGGATCTGTCCCACATCTTGCTAATTTCTTGGCTTCAAGAACAGCTGCTGTGGTGCTTGACTTAAACTGTCAAAATGACAGCTTCTAAACTTGAAATCTTGTCCACGTGTTGATGTAAAACTTCAGTGCTGTAGCTTTGTCACCAGTGCAATTGGAGCACTGCATTTTGATACCTGCATAAGGCTCCTGCACATAGGTGCCCCAACTTGCAGATGAATGCCTTATATTCCTGATAACTCCTCTTTTGCTTAAGATCTGGTTGTGCAAAGGTTACAGCATGACACTAAACTAGCATTTCTCTATGAATTTTGTAGCAGAGGCTCCTGGGATCCAGTCCTGCTCTGAAGAGAAGCCATTCAGATTCTCTGGATTGTGACGCTTTTCAACTCTTAGAGCAAAATGAAAACAAGGAGAATGTAAGCATTGCTTTTTGTCTCCCGAGATGATTGTGTAAGAGGTGATAGCGAGGAAGCTGAATTAGCACACCCCTTCCTCAGCAGGCACAGTGGAAGAGGCTTTGCTTGGTGCCTGCCAGACTACAGCTCAGATATGACAAAGTTTTTGCACAGCTTATCTCGGGGAAACTTGCAGTGAAGTGCAGCAACACTGATTATAATAGTGACTGCAAACTGACTACAGATTAATAAAAATTGGGAAGGCTTTGGCTGTGCAGGTCTTCCTTTGTGCTATAGGACCTGCCTAGTCTGTGGCAGGGGAAAATGTTTTCATAGTGCTACCTTTAGGTAGCTGTGAGGGGGCTGCATGGTTCACCATATCTTTTTTCACTGCTGATATAGGAAACCTGGGTTCCTCAGCAGCACAAATGTTCTTTTACCTACTTGGTCTGTATGGCCTGGCTGCTGGACATGCCATCGATAGGTCTCTGCAGAAAAGTGGTGCTCAGGAGCCAGGGCCTGTCACCTAGCAACAAACATAATTCTGTTGACCAAGGCACAGCCTTGGCTGCCTTAAAAATGATCTCTTTTGCAGAGAAATTGACTACCAAAAGAAATTAAAAAAAAAAAAAAAAAAAGTCCTTAAACCTGCAGATAACAAGAGGATGAAAGCTTGGTTACGTTAAATGAATCACTATTGTAACATCTTTACTTTGAAAACATTCACGCTCCGATTTCTGTTGGCAGCAGGGAACTTAACATCCAACATGTCAGATAGCTTAAAGAAAGAAGATGCAATGATCCTAGCAACTTACACAGCTTGTTTTGGTAAAAACGATCGCTTTTCTGTTTTTGAATTCAGGAATCGTTTGAGTTTAAGAAGCCAACCAAACCAGCTTCTCGTAGTTCTGTGCACGTCCATTCCCGTGATGGCAAAGGTGTTCCTGGACAAAGGCAAAATTCCTCCTCAGCTCAGGGAGTAAGTACCGCGGTGTTTTAGTCAACTAATTCCCACCTAATCCTCTGCCTACGTACTGTTAGGGAAGAGGAAGAATTGCATCGTGGTTCTAAGACACTGCTGTTTGTTGTCACTATTCATGTACCAAATAGGAAAGCTCATCTATCTGTCAGATGAGAAAACTCTTCTTGTGTTTGGCTCATGAGAGGTTGTTCTGTAGTTCTTCTGTAGTCTGTGGAAGATGAGTAAATACAGAGCTGAGGCTATGCTGCAGTACGTCAAGTGAATGGGGACATAAATGCGGAATAGATAAAGTTTTAATTTGTAATTGGTTCTGTTATCAGGAAAGTGGATATTTGTATTGATGCAGATGCATTGGGAACAAAGAAGCCAACTGTGTAGCTGCAACTGGATCTTATCCAGATATGACACACAGGAAAAAAATATTACTTGATGTGCTATTGCTTTGCAAAACTTTGCAGAATCAATTGGAAAACAAACATGATGGATCCTTGCACAGAAAAGGAGCTGAGGGGCCAAGTCTTCTCCACTCCTTAAATCTGGTAGTACTTCATCATGCTTAGTACTCCTGATCTTGTACCTGGGAACTATGGAGTTGAATATTCCTGTTCCTATGACACACTAACGAAACACTCTGCAGTTGTAAGGATCAAATAAAGTACTGGAACTCAGTCTGGGGTTTGCTCAACTCCATCTATTCAAAATGCTGGGATAACCTCCATCTTTTCTGTAGTTTAGTGAGCAGCATGGCATCATCTCTGTTTGCAGTATCTTGTAAAGAGAGAATATTAAAGCTAACTATTTTTTCCTCAGTTTCCATCTAATGAAATACCCACGGGTGAGCTGGAAAACCACAGGTCAGCTTTCCAGCAACAGTCACCTCTAGCTTCCTCTGAAAGCGAAGATGATGATGGATTCCTAGAGCTCTTAGATGAGCAGGATTTGAAGGTATGTACAAAATATCAACCCTTAAAATCATCTCTGTATAACATTAAGTCTGCCAACAATATGTCTGAAGCTCATGTGTGTTCTAGAAGTCAGTGCAGTGTTATGTCAGTCTGCAAAAAGCCAGGTACTAAGGGTTCCTGAAAGACTT
Organism: Aythya ferina; assembly: GCF_964211825.1. Taxonomy (NCBI): domain Eukaryota; kingdom Metazoa; phylum Chordata; class Aves; order Anseriformes; family Anatidae; genus Aythya; species Aythya ferina. The sequence continues at coordinate 974,921 of NC_140297.1, forward strand.
ATCTTTTGCAATGCTTCCATTTTTCTGTTTTTCTGTGTGCTGTTTCCTAGTGCAGGCAGTGGTATTTGCTTGGTGGGAGAGCAGCAGTTAAAGGTATTGCTGCTGTTCTGTTGGTAGTTGAATTGCATTACTAGGAAGAATTATTTGAGTAGTTGGTATTTTCTAAAGAAAACTTGTTGAAGAGCTAGAGGTAATATTTGCTTTCAAGACTATTTCTAATTGAACTTGAGATGCTTAATGCTTTGGAAGAGTATCGCTGTTAAGTAACAATTGATATAACTTACCTGTTCCAACACGTGTCAGCTCATTCTGTTACTTTATCGAGTATTGGGCTAGTAATTGAGCTGAATTCCGAAACCTGCTCTGGCAGCTGAATTAAATTGCAATGTTTGCCCAAGCTATGCAAGAGCCTTAGATATTTACAGTGTCTGTCCTTGGTGAAATAAATGAGAATGAACTTTCATTTCCCAGAATGATGAGGAGATGCCATCTGACGTGGCAAGCCTCTGGACTGCACCGCTAGTCATGAGGAAAACGGACATGCGGGTGAGTGCTCAAGCAGAGCACAACAGAACAGAGATGGGAACTTTGTTCTGGCAGACATTTTCACTCCTGGGAAAAGTGATCACACTGCCTCTGATCCTACATCCCGTATAACAAAACAAGATGTAGTATAAAAATCCTACACTATTTTGTAATTGCTAAAGCCTGATGCCTGAAAGGTTGCGTCAGTGTAGAACAATGCTCATTGCGTGCATGTATCTGTTAACTTTTTACTAAAACACTTCATAAATGCAGGAAGATTTTGACTTCCCTTATCAGATACTTGTTGACATATCTTGAAAACATTTTTCACAGGCTTACCTGAAGTGCCTGTAGCCCAGTCTTCTGATAATAGACTGTGAGGGCAGTTCAGTCTCACAGCAGAAGGCTTTTAATCTGCTGGTAGATTGTCTGCTAATTGATAGAAAGCACTCTGCCAGCACATCTCATTGTGCTCTACGCTCATCCAGTCTGCACAGCAAGAGACAAGTGTTGTTGGCAGTGTAGGTCCCCAGTTTAGATGACCCTATTTACTTCTTGCTGTTGCTATGCAGTGACAGTCTTACATAAGGCAAAACTTTCAATAGTCTGAGAGCCTGAGACTGGCTTAATTTTTAATCTTAATCTTTGCTAGACAACTCTAACTTCTCTCCTTGTAGGCCAAACGATGCCGCTTGTTTGGCTCTTCAGCTCTGCCCAGTGGTGTAGGCAGAACTACCCAGAAAAGGATGGAGAGGTCGCAGGAAGAGAATTCTCCAGGGAAAAGCAAGAAGAGGAAAAGCCTGCCTGGAACACCATCCGAAGACGCAACGGTTGGTGGCTTGGCATTCAGTGTTGTGGCAGAGAATTAATTAAGCGGGGAAGGTGAAATACAGTTGCCTAGTTTATGAAGGCTAACGAGTTGCTGATCTATCCAGAATTTGTGCATAGTGTAGGGGCTGAGGGGAGTTGGTGCACTAGTTGTATGCTCCTGAACCTGTTTCCCTGTGAGCCAAAAGGGAAACTGAGTCACGGTTCAGGGTGTCAGCAAACACGGAGTTTGGTTACGCGGTGGGGAAGGGGTCTCTGCTGTCGGTGCTCAGTGTTCTGCTCTAACCTGTCTCCCTCTAGAATTTGAAGATAGTAAAGACACAATCCTCTGCAGCAGAGATTGAAAGCATTTTGGACAGTGATCAGAGAGACCTTATTGGTGACTTCTCAAAGGTAATTAAGTGATTTGTATTCTCTTTTGGTAGAGATGTCTTGAACCAGCCCAAGCAAAGCACTTCTCTTCAACAGTACATAATCAAATTACTGGTGAAGGCTGTCACTGAGAGCAGCGCTTTCATAAGTTAGACGTGATTCTTTTCTGGTCATTCAAAAATATTTACAAAATCCCTTCAGTTCAGGAGCCAAAGAAAAGCTGTCCTCGGATTTTAGAATTGTTTTAGCTCTTAAGCTTTGCTGAAGAGACTCTGGTCAATAAAGCATTTGTGTTACGAAGTTAGCTGCTGGATGCCCTGCTACCAAGTATGTGGGACATGCTTGGAATTTCTCAATTAAATGCTGTCTGTTTTCTAGGGTTATTTGTTCCACACTGTTGATGGGAAGCATCAAGATTTAAAATACATCGACTCGGAAATGGTATGTGTTCCAGGGACAGTAAGGAAAACTCTTCATTTAATAAAAATATCTGAAAACATCTAAACTGTATTGTTGCATGGGTTTTCTTTTTTTTTTTTTTTTTTCAGATTGTGTCTGTGCTGACTGGAAAATTTGCAAGCTTCATCAAGGAATGTGTGATAATTGACTGTAGATATCCATACGAGTATGAAGGGGGACACATTAAGGTAAGTTGCTGACTCTGTACGAGCAATGTGGAGCTGTCTGAAGAAAATGGGGACACTTGGCACAGAGTGGGGCTCTTCTTTACTTCTTAGGAGTGTCTCAGACCATGTGTATCTTCAGGCTGAGGTGCTCAGGTAGCCCAGAGAGGTTTGGGATCCCGTTATGCCTGCACACTGCATGAATCTCAGGGTACCGAGCGCTCACTTGGTTCACAAAGTGACTGCACGTTGAGGAGGGAGCCATTCCCTTTCCTTAACCAGAGGAGGTGGCCTGTGTGGCAAGCAGGGAGATGTTAAAGAAGAGGAAGATGTGAAATATTCAATTGTCCAGCATCCTGATATCCAGGGGAGCTAAGATTAGAATAGTTTATTTCATTTAAATGGTTGCTTCATCTGTAGAACAAAGGGCTGTGGAAAGCATAATTGTTCTTGGTGTCAGGTAAGCTGGCTGGCCCTCAAACACGGTGAGGTGGGAGGTGAAATCCAACCAGCCACAGCCTCCTGCTGTTGAAATGGCCACCTGGGGCTGGTCACAGTCACTTGAGGCAGTGTTAGATTGTGTGTGTAACGTTCTGTTTGAGTTTGAAGCTTTGTTCCCAATGTTCTCCTCTGGGAAACTTGAGGAGAAAGCTGCTCGCGAGGAAGCAGGACAGGTTTGTTGCTGTTCTCCTTTACTTGGGCACGACTGGTGCTTAGGGACACGGTTTAGTGGGTGACATTGGTAGCAGGGGGATGGCTGGAAAAGACCTCCAAGATCATCTGCTCCAAGCTCTGATTCTGTGACTGCCTCTGCAGGGTGCTGTAAACCTCCATATGGAAGAGGACGTGGAAGACTTCTTGCTGAAGAAGCCAATCCGGCCGTCGGAGAACAAACGGGTGATCATAGTGTTCCACTGCGAGTTCTCTTCAGAGCGGGGCCCGCGGATGTGAGTTACCCCACAACACCAGACACAAACTGCCCGCTGTGCTGGGCGAGGGCAAAGCTTTCCGGGAGGCACCAGTTTCTGTGCTGGCGTGCTACTGAACGTGTGGTTTATCACGAGTAGATGCTGCTGGTGCGCTGGAACACTTAAAAGTGGAAAATGCAATGCAGTTAGCTGCACTTCACGGCGAGTCTGGCTTGCTGGTGCTTCCCTAACGGGCAGCAGCTTGCTACCACAGCCCAAGGAGTGGGAGGCTGGGGGAGCAGTGGCTCCACGTGGTACTTGTCGAAGGCAAGATGTGATGTGGGATCTGTCCCTGCTGCAGGTGCCGGTTTGTGAGGGAGCGGGACAGGCTGGGTAACGAATACCCCAACCTCCACTACCCAGAGCTCTATGTCCTGAAGGGAGGCTACAGGGATTTCTTCCTAAGATGCCGTGTAAGTAACACTTAAATTCAGCCCTTCTGTTTTCACACTCAAAGAGGAGAAAGGATAAGTAAATACCCCAATTTCCTGGAGTGGCTTTTTCTGCTTTGTTCCGTGCTCTCCTGTTTTGAGAGCAGTTAGCATTTGGCAGTGACGTTCCCTTCACTTCTCTAAGCTGATTCCATACCTTACAGCTGTCTTGCTGCTGTAGCTGAAATGTTTTTCTGCTTGTCTCTAGAGTAAAACACAAAACTGTTTTCTGCCTTTTTATAAGAACCAGGAGTTTAAAATGTCATTCAGAGAAGGAATTTAAGACTGCTTTCGCCTGCAAGGACTAGGAGAGAAGAGAGAGGCCTGACAGTAATTGCTGTATGACGAATGGAGATGTCAAGTCGTATGCTATACTAAAAAAGCAAAATTGGAAGCGCAAAGCTTGAGTTTTTCAACTCCTAACTCAGAAAAGGAGACTAATAGATGCCCAGCAGCTCCTCCCAGCACCATGACAGTGGTGTTTCTTCTATTGCTTGTTTTCTGGTGCTTTGGCATTTCAGCTGTTGGCTGTTCCTCCTTGTTCTGGCACAAACTAGGCTGTGGTCTCACTCTTGCTTTAGTCCCTGTCAGGTTCTCACACTTGGGAGTATCTCTTAGATCACCTTCCTGTGCATTTCCAAACAGGTGGGAAGGATTCCTTCAGCCTTTCTGCAGCCGGGGTGTCAGCAGCAGGGCAGGGCTGTGTGCTGGTCCCCACGTTTGCCCACGTGCTGTTTCCCACCTCGTTGGGATGTTGTGTCTAGCAGCATTTGGGCCCACTTGGGGTTACTGCTGCTCACGACAGTCATGTTTTTTGGCTTTCCTACGTGGCTGTGGATGCCCCGGGGGTTGTTTCTGGCCCCTTGGCCGCACCCCTGAGATGGGAGGACTGGGAGCCTCAAGGTGGCAGCACGGGACAGCCGATGGCAGCGCTCACTGCTCTCAGATCTGAGAGCCAGGAGCTGCCAGGCCTGGAGATACATTTTTCAAATCTTTGTTATTTCAAGGTGAACGCTGGACAGGCTTCCTTAGTTTGCTAGCACTACTTACTGATGTCTGCCAGAAAAGTGGGGTGAGAGCTCAGTGCACAGGGCTGAAAGTCCTTAATTTGATAACTACCCCTTCTGAAGTAGCTGTAATCTGAATGTCACTCAGCTTTGCTCACGAACGCCTGGTATGCGGCTCCTGCTGCTGCTCCAGCCCAGTGGGCTCAGTTCTGTTTGCTCTGGAGGCCGTTGTCTGAGCGGCTGCTGCCAGGCCCTGGCGATGTGTCAGGACTCAGAGCTCTGAGGTGAAACCAGCTTCTCTTTCCCCAGAGCTTCTGCGAGCCCCAGAGCTACCGCCCCATGCACCACGAGGACTTTAAAGAAGACTTGAAAAGATTTCGCACCAAAAGCCGAACCTGGGCTGGTGAGAGGAGCAAAAGGGAACTGTACAGCCGCTTGAAGAAGCTCTGAGGGCTGATGGGATGAGCAAAGACTGCGCGCTGCGGGGTCGGGGGGAGCTGTAGCGGGAGGGAAGCCTGCTCCTTGCTGGTGGTTACCGGGTGCCAGCCCTCTCCTCATCTGTCCTAATGGCAACGCTGCGGCCGCAGGCTTCAACCGAGCAACCCAGGTACTGGCTGGAGGCTGCCTGTGCTCAATATTCTTTTGCTGCCTCATGGAAACGGCTTCTCACGCTCTGACATCCACAAACTGCCCAGCAGCCTGCCCCAAGAGGCTGTCCTCTGCACGTTGGCCTGGCATGTGGTGCGAGGAGGGGAGGATGTTTTAGTGCCTGTCAGTTTTTTTAAATGCCTTATTTTATTTAAATACAGTCAAGTGAAGCGAAGACGGCTGCAGTTGAATCATCTGGGGTGTACTCAAACTTTGTTCCTGCTGAAGGGCAGCCTGTGGTGGGGGTGCGGGTGGAGGTTTTGTTCTTTTTTTCTCAGCTGCAGCTTGGGTTGTGCTGTTAGCGTAACGCGTGGTGGTGCAGCACGATGGAAACATTTCCTTACAGCCAGGGCTTCCACGTCGCTGAGCTCCCGTGTGACGCTGAGGGAAGCCTCCTGAAGAAATACCTGTGGGGAAATTGCTTTTTTTTTTTTTTTTTATATATATATAGATATTATGTTCGCCTCATTTACTTAATCTCAATCGCTTTATTTTGTATTAACTTGAATTTAGCTGCTGCTTTAGTTCTAAAGAAATCGGTGTCTCCAAGTGGGCAGAATCTCTGGGAACTGACTTCAGGAATGGACTGCCTCGGGTGATCCTGGGGACACCAGGTGCCAAAGCTGTCACAAAGCTCTCAGCAGTGGCGTTTGCTGCTGTTGCGCCCTCCCAGGCTGTGTATTCGTGTCGTGAAATGTGTCCAGGAGAGAGCCTGGCCGGGAGGAACCAGGCTCAGCCCGTCCATGTGCCTCCGTGAGGCTGCTCTGAAGCTGCTCCTGCTGCCGTGGGTTTGACTTCAGCTCTCCAGTAGCCGAGCCTCTGCCAGGAGAGGCAGGAAACACAATTAATTGCAGAAAGAAGAATTCCTCGGGTAGTTTTGTACCCTAGGGCTGAGCCGTGCGAACTGCCCACCTAAAGCAGGGCTCGCAGTTCCGTGGCGTAGCATGGACCAAAAACCTAAAGTGCTAAAACTGCTTTGCTGCCCCTTCTTGTTCCACACCCACAGGACCTGGCGGCAGCTCAGTGAAGCTCGTGCAGGCTGGGAGCAGCCCCACGTCCTGGAAACTGCTGTGGCTTGAGCAGAAATCCACATTTTGCATAGCCTGGCTTGCTCTGCGTGAGCCAGTCTCGCCTGCTGTTACATCTGTGTCAAAGAACTGACTGGAAGCAGAGGTGTCTTGTGTGGGCTTTTAACTTGACTTTTTAAATCTCATTTTTAAAACCTGCTGTTAATCCTCCTGAGAACAGAAAGGGTAGGCTTTGAACTCTGACTTTCTCGTTTAAAAAAAGAAATCGAGGTTTGTTTCAGCAAAAATTATTACCTTGGGTGGGGGGAGATGAAATGACACATCAGGAATCCTGACTACCCCCTTGCTCTTTGCGTGTGTCCCACCTCTCACGAGGTCTTCAACTTCAGAGGAAGCCGCTGAGGCCTGGGGGGCTGCTCTGCCCTGGGGCTCGCCTGTGGTGGTGCCGCACAGGCAGCAGCACCCTGACCAACCCAAAACTGCTTTGAAGTGGTGAAGGATCGGTGCAGGGATAGGACTTCAGGGGCTATTTGAGTGCAGCTTGGTAAACAAGCATGTAGTCACTCTGTGAAAGTTTAATTTGCCCTATTCAAAAAAAAAACAACAAAAATGGGTGGAGGGGAATGGATTCATTAGATTGGTGATGCTCTTTTCAGATTGCTTATTTACAGCTGCTGGAGCAAATGCATTGTCCTGAGCTCCCTGATATTCAGGGGGCAAACTGCTGCGGGTGTTGCTGCTCTGCTCTGGCAGTGTCAGAGCACGGAGCTGCAGCGCACGCCTTGAGCAATCAGGAATGCTTCTGGCCCTGCTCAGCCTGCACCCAGCCCCTCGCCTCTTCCCCCAGCCCCATCCCCGCGTCCTGTGGTGAGCCCTGGGGGTGTGCAGGGAGGGGGAAGCTGCGCCGTGAATGTTTCCGACCAGGAGCTGTACCTTGTCAGCCTGCGACTGTAACAATGGACTGCTGCAGGCACAGAGAATAAAGTACTTGAACTCCAGCCTCTGTCTGATGCCTTTTCCCTGCTGGAAGGGGTGCAGGAGCGCTCAGCGGAACTCGCAGCTCCCTGGTGTGTTGGAAAAGAAACTGCATTGGAAAGAATCGTCTTCCTGTCTTGCCTTTCTTGCTCCTGGGGTAACTACACCCTGCTTTCCTGGGTGCCTGAGGAGCTTCCAGGCCCCCCGGGCAGAGCCGTGCACGGTGTCTGCACCCACAGATTTTCCCCATGGAGCTGCTTCTTGAAAGCTGGGGGCTTCAGCAGGAGGTGCGGGGCTGCAAAGCAGGTGGCCAACAACGGGGTCAGCACTAAAAAGCACTAAAAGCTTCACTTAAAATGCAGCAATGTGACTTCAAATCCACTGGAGGCTAAAGCAGAGTAGGGGAGGGTTTTTTTTTTTTTTCCTTATTGCCTCCATCTGTCATACTTAAAACTGATGCTGAAAGCAGCTTACGGCTCCATCAGCCTTTGCCACGAGCTCCTGAAATGCCACAAAGCTCGGCGTTTTCTTCCATTTGGCTTTTACCTTTTTCTGGCCTAAAAGAAAACTTGACTTGTTGCTTATTTTACAATGTTTTTGGCTCCTGCTCTGAAAAGGGGCATCCCTGCAGGGCTTCCTCCCTGCGGCTTTTCAGCCGCTGCTTTGTGAGGAGCGGAGGCATCTCTTAGTGCTCACCAAACCCCTCGTCCCAAGGCCTTTTGCACCTTTTATGATCTTTGTCTTCCCCGGGGCTGGTGCCCCCAACTCCAGGGGGTGTCAGAAGGGCAGGGAGGGAGCTGCTGCCTCTGCCTGGGTCTGAGTTGGGCAGAGGATGAAAGTCTCATACGTACCTCAACGTAGTTATTTTTTTTTTTTTTTAAGGACATCCATGGGGTTTTGCTGGGCAGAAGTTGATTTGGGGAAAAAAAAACCTTGACTTCCCTTCTTGGCAATGGCTTTAGTGCCACGTGTGACTAAGATGTCCCTGGCGTGTGGGTGGTGGTGCTGGATTCGGCCGGGCTCCCCTTTGGGTTTCCTTTGTACTGGAGCCAGGCAGTGACTGTGCCATGACCCAGTGCCCCGCGAGCCCCCTCCTGCATGGGGTCACCCCCTGTACCGTGCCCCAGCTTTGGTCCTACAGCCCCAGGGGACGTCCTGCCATCACCTGGCACTGCCAGCCAGGGCGGGGGGAGGCAGATTCTCCTTGGAGGTCACCACATCCACACACAGCTGGAAATGAAGTTCACCTCCTGCTGCCCTTCCAAGCTTCAGCCGCGATGGAGAAAAATCCCTGAGCGGGTGCCAGCCCCTGGTCTGGCAGCGGCTGCAGCGTGGCCACGTCCCGTAAAATCGTGCCCAACAAGCTGCGGAGCTGCGAGTGACACCAGGGCCCTGGCTGCTGCCGCCTGGCTCCTCCCTTCGCTGCTGCACGGGGAAATTTGGGCTGGGGAAATTCGGGCTGGCTGCATCACAGCCACTGCCAGGGATGTTCCTGGGAAGGGCCGAGGCCCTCGGGGCTGTCGGTCGCTGCCAGGGCACGGGGTGAGGGCAGCGGGCAGGGGGCTGCGCCACCCCAGTTTTCCTCCCCCAAAATGTTTCCCAGGACGGGCGCAGGGAGGAGAAGGGATGTCACGGAGACCACCGCAGCTCGGCCGCTCGGGGCTTCCTTTGGGTTTGTTTCTGCTTTTGCGGTCGCAGCCTCCGCGGCCACAGACGGGGCGCGCTGGCTCCGGGGCAGGTTTGCTGCTTCGCTTTGTTTCTGTTGGATGAACTCTCCAGCGATGTTTGCCGGGGCTTAGGGCTCGAGCAAGGAGCCATAAAAAGGGAGACTGACATCAAAAGAGGAAAGTGGACGGAGGCCAAGAGGAACGCGGCCAAGTTCTTCTTTCTGTTTCGCTCCGTGCGGGAAATCCCCCAAACCGAGGGCTCCGTCACATCCCCACGCCACGGCCCTGCTGCCACATGGCTGGGCAGGTGACAGGGTCCCCAGGGAGGGCAGGGACCCCGGGGAAAGTGCGCGTTTTCGGAGCCAGGCAGCACCTCAGGGATGACTTTTGCCCTTGTGTTTGGTGGGAAGGGAAGGTCGGTGGCTGCAGGGATGTGTGTGGCAGCGGAGGACCCCCCCATGGCCACATCCCGGGTGTCTCCGCCGAAGGAATGAAGCAGGGCGGGGATGGAGACAGCAGCTACTTCACGGTGGTGAGATTAGCAGGCGCAAACACCATGTGGTGATGCTCAAACCTCTTCAGGCAGCTGCCCGGTGCCGGGGGAAGGTGCAAGCCCGGCTCCGTGGCACTCAGCCCTGCTAAACGGGGCCATCCCATGAGCTCCTCTCTGGCCGTGGGGAGCGCAGGGGCAGGAGCTGTGCCCTGGCCCCAGTGCGGCACGCAGTGAGCCCTGCGCCCACGGGAACTCTCCAGGCATCCTCACAGCCCCAGATGTGGGCTCTGCCCATGCAGGGGGCACCACAAAGTGGCTTTGGGGCTGTCCTGGGTGCAGAGTCCGCGCTTTGCATGCGGAGGGGCCGAGCAGGGGCCTGGCTGCTCCCCTGTCCTGCAGCAGGACGAGCGGTGCCCCAAGTCCCACTGGGCTGCTCCTCTCCCCTCCACCCAATGTGCTTGAAGTTGGGAGTGAAAGCTGACGGTCACGGCACGAGGCAGAGCCCCTGCCCTGCACCACACAGCCCAAATTCCCTGGGAAACCCGGCCAGCAACAGCGGCTGGGCCTGGGAGCAGCACCGCAGGAACCATTTGGCATCGATGCTGGGACTCCGGGATGCTCTTCCTCCACGAGTGGTCCAGGCTCTGCTGAAACATGGAAGCCATCCCTGGAAATTCGCCCTCTCCGGCAGGATCCCCGAGCTCTCCAGCACTGCTGATGATGGGAATCTTTTAGTGGGATGCAGCATGTTGTGAGAAAAAAGTCTTCTGTCCATCCGGGGGACAGGGTTGGCAGCCCCTCAGCACCACCCCGCACCGCTCAGGATGCTTGGAGGGGGTGAGAGGCCGAGGCCCTGCATTGGGCATCTGTATCTGGCCCTGGCACGCTCAGAAATCCCTGTTTCCTACTGGGAGCTAAGCACCAGGCCCTGGGGATCACCCCAGGCCACTGGGGACAGGCACGGTGGCAGCGAGGGGACGCTGCAAGCCCTTCTCCTGCCTCTCCTCCTGCCCTCGGCAGCTTTGCTCACCTCCATCTCCCGTCGGGGACCAGCAGGACCTGCTCCTTCCTTGGCCGGGCAGGGGAGGTTACTGGGACAGAGCCATCATTTAGGGCCCCACCTGCTTAAGGGACCGCCCGGAGTCGCTCTGATTAGCAGCAGCAGAGCTGCTGGCGCTACGTGCACACACACACACACACACACATCCCAGCTGCGTGCAGGTCTCAGCTGGGGCTCCCTGCTCACAGCTGGGCTTTGGGCAGTCCGCAGGGACCCTCACCAGCTGGGTCCTGGAGCCGCGACAGCAGCGAGCCCCTGTCCTGGGGGCAGCGAGCGGGGTACCCCTGCTCCAAAGGGGTTTCACCCCAAACTCACAGTAGCCAAGGTCACATCTGTCATTTCAACCCCTTCTGTGCCACAGAGCAGCCTCACCCTGGGTCTGAAGCCTCGAATTGGGGCTCCGGGTGCAGGAGCTGCAGCAGCAGCTCACGGAGGGGGCGGCAGGAGCAGGGCGATCGCTCAAACCACGCCGCTGTGTCCATGGCCTAGGAGATCTCCCCTGCCCGCAGAGCTGGCAGCAGGAGCAGGGACGTTTGCAGCGGGGACAAAGCCACGATTGTTGTCCCCACGTCATGGACGGGCTTCAAAGCAGCGGGCGGCTGTGGGGTGCGGAGGCTGCGGTGGAGCCGGCGAGTCCTGGACGGGCCTCGCGCTGCGGCTGCGTGCGGCTGAGCACCGGGCAGCTGCTGGCACCTGGGGGCTGGTCCCGTGCACGGAGGCTGGCAGTGCCCGTGGGGGGGATGTGGGAAGGGGCAGCGAGGTGCTGGGGCCCCACAGAGCTCCAGGGACCGTGGTGAGATGTGCTGGGACACACGTGGGCTCCGTGAGGCTCTGCTGTCGGGCATCACCGCACCCAAGTCCGGATGCACCCCAGGGTTAGGTGAGGCATCGAGCCCAGGCTCTCGAGCACCTTCTCATCTGTGTTTCCTTCACCTCCACGCACCCAGCTCTGCATCAGGTTCCTTCTGCCTGATGGAGCACCTGGCCACCAGCCTGGACTCTGTTCCAGGTCCAGCAGGGACCCGGTGCTGAGCACAGCTGGATTTTGGGCATGGCAGAACACAGCAGGGGCTCAACAATTTAGGGTTGTACTCAATGGTTTTAGAGGTCTCTTCCACCCTAAACGATTCTATGACTTTGCAGCAACCTGGCTGCCTCACATGCCTGAAGCAGGAGCTGGATGCGGAGCCAGGTGCTCTCGTGCACCCAGACGGGTGTCTGGGACCCTTCGTCAGAAGCGTGTTTGTGCAGAGGGCAGCGAGCCTGGGTTTGAGCCTGGAGGGCTCAAAAAGCTGCCTGCTCCGTGCCTTCACGCCTGCGTGTCACCAGGACTTCAAGAGGAGAGCCTGGGAAAACCAAAAAACGTTGGGTTAGGAGGGGCTGTTGGAGAGGCTTCCTCCCCCAGCTCTGCAGCGATGCGCTCACACTTTGCTTTTGGCTAGAAGAGGAGCTCCTGTGCTGTGCTGGAGGCCTCTGGTGGCAATGCTGGGGGTCGGATGCTTGCTTTTCCTCCTGATGATCATCCTGAGATGAGGAGATCCCTGCCCAAAAAAGCCAGGCGATCTCTCCTCCCTCACCCCTCGGCAGCTCCAATAGATGTTTCTGTCTCTAGACTGATGTTGCTCTTGACAAACGCAGGCGGGCACCCACCCCCTGATAAATAACCCCGTGATTTCCAAACAGAGTTATGGTCTTTGCCATAGTTTCCTGCGGGGCCCCGTGCAATCGGGCCGTGGCCGTCTCCGTCTCCGTCTCCGCCGCGCGCAGGGCCCAGCGCCTGCGTTCAGCTGAGTCACGGTGTCAGGTTGCTCGCAGCATCCACCGCAAGACATTTGGATCAGCCCGGGGGGGAGAAGCTGCCCCAGCTCAAAAGAACAAAATGCTTCAGCTCTTCATGGCTCGGCTGCAGACGGGGCCCTGCAGTACGCAGCGCCGGCAGGAGCCCGGGGGACACCGGGAGCCCGGGGGACACGGGAGCCTTACCGTGTTGTCACCCGGCTGCTACCGATGCCCAGGGGCCTGTTCTTCTCTCACCAAACTCCCAGCAAGGAGAACTGCAACATCCAAATGTCAGCACTCATCCTCCTGCATGTTATTTATGTGCTGGACTGGGCAAACCCCGAGCCTGGCTTTTGGCAGGTGTGGGATGCTCAAGGAAGGGACAAGAGACACTGGGGTAAAAGCCTGCACCACGATGTGGGCTCTGACAGCACCCACAACACCTCCTGCCACCCATTAGTGCTGTGTCAGCTGCATTCTGCCCCAAAATCATCCATCACCATGCCACCGAGGAGCAGGACCTGCTGCAGGCACCCGCAGGGCTGCAGGACACTGTGCAGCTGTGCCTTTACACAGACACCTCGTGAGGAGCCACTGGTGGCGACCCTCTCCTGCACATCGTTATACGTACGTGCATGTATAAAATAGCACTTCTATGCCATCTCCTTGTTTAGCAATTTTAATTGCTTTAGAATTAATGGCCTGTAACTATCAGAAACAGACGCAATCACTCCTCCCTTCTGCAGGCTGCCTCCGCACAACATCAGGATGCAATTTCTGCTATTTCATTAAGCTCCCCTCAGCTGTCCTGGCAGAAAGGCAGCTATTTCTAAACAAACATTGGCGTTTAAAAATATGCTGATGGTTTTCGGCTAGATGTATTTGCAGCGAGAAATAAATGGCAGCCATTCAGCCACGCACCCCACTCGTGCACTTTTCGGTTCTGTGCAGCAGGGCGTCCACACGCCAGCCTTCCCTAACAATAGACTTCCTTTTTTTTTTGAGCAGCTCCTCCAGTTTTGGCCCGATTTTCCTCTCTGAACAAGGGGCTGTCTGTAGTCAACTGCTAGAGCAGAGATTATCTCTCCATTCTTTGTGCCTGAGCACTCTGGCTGGGAAGCCCCTCGGGATTACCGCGGGATCACTCGGTAATAAATAGCCGTATTTGTAATATTTGGTTACAAATCGCATCCTAATGCTCTTTAATAGCTGGGCATGTTTACCATACAAACACGAAGCTTCGCTTTCATCCCAGTCTCTCCAAGATTTGTTCCAACCTATCTTTCAATCTAACCCTACAAGGAACCTTGGAAACAGCACTTAAATTAATGCTCTTCCGTCACGCTGCCAAAAGGAGCTGCTGCTGCTCCTTCCCAGAAAAACTCAGTGCATGGGCAACTCGGTACACAGAAAAAATGATATATTCTGCTCCCACGTTTCCTCCCCAGGCAGCAGCCGGGGTCCAGGCAGCAGCTGGGGTCCCCCAGGTGCCCCCAGCCCCAGCTCTTCCTCCTGGCACCGCATGGGACTGGTGGTGGTCCCTGCCTGAGCACAGCCCTGAAGGCTTCACCAGAAGATTAGCAGCGTTTGTCTCAATTTCCAAATATGTCAGAAAAGTTTCTTGGGTGACCAGCTGGCCAACTTTCAGTATTCCTTTGCTTGCCCAGTGCTTAAATCTCCCGTTCCATGATTTAGGTTTAAAACGGGTGGGGAGGAGCGATGCCAAGCTGCTGCCGCCCCAGACAAAGAAAAGATGAGTAACCTCTGCTGAAACAGAGAGTCATTCTTGGAGGAAGCGATGATTTTCTTTAATCAACACAGCGATGTTTTACAGCCCCAGCAATAATTCTGGTCACAGCTTTTTCCCCATTAAGGGGAAATCAGGAGCACTGCAGCTCCTCTGTCCCCCTAGAGCCCACGGCTGTGGTCCCATCGCACGGCCCGGTCCAGCAGCTCTCTGCTCGGGCCCTTTGCTTCTCCTCTGCAGCTCCATATCTCGCTTCACCACCACGTGCACATTTCCATTTCCTCTCCTGGCTCTGTGCAGCTGAGCTGGAGGAGTCGGAGCTGCCCCTCAGCGTTTCCACCCCACTGAGGCTCCTGCAGCTGGTGGTGGCTCTGCAGGAGGTGGCCCGCATCCAGCAGCACCACGGGGATCAGCCCGCTGGGAGAGCCCCAGGATCCCCACAAGTGCTTCCAGACATGCACACGCACGCCGGGCAGAGCAGACTTCATGCTCGCGGCAGCAGATCCAGCTCCTCCGAGGGCTGCAGGAGCTGCAGCAAGCCCAGGGCAGTGGGCTGGGGCTGGGGAACCAGGCTGCAGGGCTCAGCGTACCGCCTGCCTTCCCCATGCCTGATTTTGCACGCTATGGGACCTCATTTTGCAACCTCTGAGCTTGTGCCCCCTGTTTAACGAGCCTCTGTTACCAGCCTACGTTCATTCATTACTTCTCAGGCTGTTCTTATTCCGTCCCCTTTCTAATAACATTGCATTCTCACCAATGCTTATTTGGGATGACTGTGGGAAGATTTTGAAACCAGATATAGGCTTGGCAAAATATTCATTATGACTGTGGCTCATCTTCCCAACCAAGAAATTGCATATTCCCCCTAGTGCTCCAAATCTGCTTCCATTTGCTGAGACAGCAATTTGACTTTTAAGTCGTTTGGCTCTCCTCGATGGCTTGACATTTTACTGCTCAGGTTTCCCGAGGAATTTGCTGCAGACTAATACTTAATCATGCTCTGCTAGGGTGACAGCTCAAGTTCAGCAAAAATATCGCTCGCCTTCAGGTCTGGATTCATTTAATTTGAAAGCAGATGCTTTCCCAAAGCAACGGATTTATTTGGGTACTAATTTTAGGGCAGTGTTTGGGCTGGTTACAACCAGCGCTGTTCTGTCAGCATGTGCAGCGCGTTCCCGACAGTTATGACAAACTGATTATTCCTCGTGCTCTCTTCCAAAGGCTCCACGGCCAAGTGAAGGAGACAATAGGCATCGGAGGCTGTTCTCAGACAGAGAATTGCTCCATTGACTTCCCAACTGCTTTGGGGCTGACGCTGAGAGAAGCTGTGCGTTAACAGAACATGGGAGGGATGTCCACATGGGACACGACTTCAAACAGAGCGCTCCCTTTCCCAAACCCTCTCTACAATGAGAGATTCATACAGCTAAAAATAAAAGGTTTTCTGCTGGCTAAAGCAAGCACCACGACGATTTCCAAGTGCTCTGGTAGCGGGAGCTGAACATTGTCCTCGCTTCATCCAGTTTCGTTTGGGGGTTACATAAACCACCAGCAGTTCACTGCCTGCTGCTTTTGCTAAAACCTTTAAAAAGCGATGTAATAACAAGTACTCTAAGTACTGCACCCCACAAAGGCTCTGCCTACCAGGAGAACAACACCAGGAGTTTCTTTCATGGGCTGTGGACATTCCTCCTTGAAAGGGATGCCCTCAGGGGTGCTAACAACGCCTTCAATGCCTCCTGCCTTTCACCTGGGTGCTGCCTGGCCCCACAGCTTCTCAAGTCCTTCTTGCCTTCAACTTCCTTATCTCCAATTTCAGGTTCAGTCAATCCCACCTTCAGCCTGCTGCTCACAGATCTACTCGAATAACTTCAGAACTGGGGCTGTTTGAGGCCTGCAGGGTTTCATGTTAGGCAGCAACAGTAGCACATATTTCATCACGTTGTGAAATGACCTTTTGGGATTGTTTTTAATTTTGGAAAGAATTCTTGAGTCATTTCAAGCTTTCAAGCCAATAGCTTCATTTTCACATGGCGTCCTTGTGTTCCTAAAGGTTTGCTTGCTGGCATCTGTCGCCAATATCTTCAACTATGCTCTTAAATTAGTTAATTGCAACACAACTTGCTGATCTGTCTTGACTCTCTTCTAAGCTTTTTAGCTCATTTTCTGGGATTCGTTTTTTCCCAAGCTCTCTCTATCTGTAAGATTCTCTGTTTATTGACTAATGCTGGCACTGAGGACTTTTATTTAAAGAAGTCTTTATCACTCATTTTTTATCTCCTGTTTCTTTATCGCTTATTTTGTGGCATTTCATGCCCACAATCTTCCCAGCTGCTGCAAACCTTCAAATAAAGTAACTCGGCAGCAGGTTAGATGAGGGGGGCTTTGGTTCCTTCAGAATTTGGTTTGTTCCCTTTCAAGGCAATCTTTGATAGAGATTCTACCTCACAGCTAAGTGCTGCCAATAAGGATTCATTTAACTTATCAAAAACTTGAAAGCGGTTGAGTTGGGCTATCTGGCTGCCTGGATCCTTGTCTGGTGAACGCTCCCTGGATTTCCAATTACGTTCAACTCACGGAGGTGTGCCTAAACGTTCCTTAATTTTCTGCCTCTCAGCTGCCATGCTATTTTCCGTGATAATTCCTCTTGACTGCAAAAATTAAACACCAAAAGAATACTTAACTCAGCCCCCATCAACTCGCCTTTGCTGAGCCCTGATCACCCGCCTAGTCCCCGTAGGACACGGTTTACCCCATGACCCCGAAACGCTCGGGGGCTCCCAGCCTTCTTGCTGAACTTAACTTCTGCCAGGGCCAGGCTTTCTACAAGCTTCTGTCCTCCCTCTCCCCTCCTTCCCTTTCTGAATTTCACGGCTTGCCAAGATTTTTTTTTTTTTTTCATCAGATTATCGTTATTTTCCATGCTTTGTATGAACGATTTGGATTTCTGTTCCAAGCAACTGGAGTGCATCCTCCCCCCCCCCCCCCCTTGCTTAAAGTCTTGCATTTTTGGAAGATGAATAAGAATTTAAATGGGAACTCTCACCCATAGTAATGAGAGCTGCTGTCATTTCCCCCAGCTCTCATTTCTTTTTACAGTGAGAGCAGAAAAATATGTGGAAAAAAATATATAGCCATTTGTGGCCTCTGAGCATGAGCTTTGGATATTGTCTGGATTTTTTTTTTCCTACTGACGATGATGAAATTTCACAATCAGGTCTCCAGGTCTGTTATGAAGTCCCGAGAGAAGAAAGAGTCTTCTAGAAACTGTGTTTACTTTGTCTCTTCCAGAAACCTTGGGTTTAACAACAACGTAATTAAATTTTTATATGACAGATTGGGTTTCATCCTTCCGCATTCTCAAGCAACTTTTAATTCGAGTGTCATCCTCCCTCTGTTTTATATATAATGCATGTAGCTCTCTGCTGCGCCCGTGTCACGCAGCACACTGACGTGCTTTCACTTTTCTCCTTTGGGCTAGTTTCTAGCAGTTACGCCCTCACCCCAGCCAGCTCCTTCCTTCTTTTTTTTTTTTTTTTTTCCTACCGCAATTTTGGATGCGAGATAATTCCTCAGAGATCACCTCTCCAACCCCGGCCTCGGGGCTTCGCTGAGTTTCTCTGGCTCGTATATTCCACCCTGCTTTGGCAGCCAGGGTTCGCGAGCAGATTCAGAAAACCTCTCCAGTTGCAAGCCTGAAAAACTCGTCTCGGTGAGGCAAGGCATTTGAATGTTTCCGAAGGTCCATCTTCTGCAGCCCGCTGCTCTGCTGCTGCTGAGCTGGGCAGGCTTTGCTAGCTGGTGGTGGCAAATCTCCATCC
Source organism: Aythya ferina (assembly GCF_964211825.1). Lineage (NCBI taxonomy): Eukaryota > Metazoa > Chordata > Aves > Anseriformes > Anatidae > Aythya > Aythya ferina. Next base: position 992,893 of record NC_140297.1, read on the forward strand.
TGCCTGCAAAGCACCATGCCTGGTGGGTGCCGAGGGGCTTGCAGGGACCACCACGGACTCACCAAGCACACACGGCTCTCCCGTGATGCTGCAGAGCTGGCCCCTATGCATATCAGGATCTCTGCCTTCTGCTGTGCTGCATCCCAATAATTCGTGGTTGACACGGGCTGCGCTGCCACCTCCATTAGCTCGTGCTGCAGGGGAAAGAAGCTTTTGATCAAGAAGGGCTGAGCTCTGGCCTTGCTGCTAATGGGACACTGCCTTTAATCCACACAGAGGGCTTGCTTCTAGCCTGAAAAGATGTTTTTCATGCAATTTTCATGCGTGGCTCATATTTAAAACCAAAGCATCTAAATGAAAGCTACACGCCCTCCATTTGCATGTCTGGACTGATGAATGTGCAAAATGGGACCAGCAGTGGCTGCACAGCAGTGGATGAGCATCATGCACACGGTCTTTCCATCCCACATGTCCTTCATAGGCTTCATGCAAATGCGTTAGCTGCCCAAATGGAAAATAAACAACAGAAAATGCCCTGGGAATTCTTCAGGCAGCCAAAGTGCTCTCAGCCATTTCCATGAACCAAGGGGAATTTCGTGGGAGTCAGGTTTCTAAAGTGACTGTGTTGTTTCAGAAAGGGAACCTGGGCATTAGTGTCGCTGGCCCGACTTCTGTCTACTCTGAAAAAAAAAAAATAAAAAAAGGAAAAACAAAATGTTAGAGATTTAAAGGAAATATGAAGTATAATGAAAGTACTGGAACACAGGTGAGTGATGTAGGAGACGTAGGCGAATGGTAAAGCCTTGCCAAAAACAACACGCGTGGTGCTGTCACTTCCCACGATAGCAAGGAAGTTGAAAAAGTCAAGAGAGTTCACCAAAAGTAGGGCAGGCAGCCACGGAAAAGAGAAGAGCACCCGATGAGAGATTTGAGGGATCGGCCACGCTTACCTCAGATAAAAGAAAAGTCAGAAATCGTTTGATGGAAGCAGAGAAAATACTGAATAGCCTGCAGAAGCTGCAGCGGGAGCAGCTTTCCATTTCTTTATTTTTTTTGTTGTAGCACAAAAACAAAGGAATTAGAAAACAGCGCATTCCAACCCATTAATTTGCACATGTGCCATTACACCGGGGAACCTGTTGCCACAAGAAAGCGTTGCCACTGGCTTATTACAGCTCAGAAAGGGAGTGGACCGTTGGGTCCCAAGAAGTCTAGGACAGTCATAATGAGTGGCGTGGAGAAGTTATTAAATCCCGTGTCCCAGAGCTTTCAGAGGCCAGCAATGGGAGCGCGGGGTGAGGTTTGATGCGAGGAGCTCACCCCTACCATGGGCTGGCAAAGTGACTGCTCCTGTTTCTGCACACTTGGCAGCATCAGCGACGAGGTGCTGTGAAAAAAGGGGAGTTTTGGTGGCCTTTCACAATTCCTTCACTTTGTCCAAGCGACGACAGCACGTCTCTGGTAGAAGAGGCACGGCAGGCCCCCAGATAGCCGTGTCCTTCGTCTCGCCACCCCCAGCTCTGCTCCTCCCAGCCTCTAGATGAGTGCTCACAACTTCCCTGCTGATGCTTTCTGTGCCTTATCTTGCACCTGACCGCGTGAGGGAGGAAGAGAATGGTAAAATTACAACAAACAAGGCCCTGGCCTTGAGACGCTCCTGGCTGGTGAGGGATCTGACTTGCAGAAAGCTTCGTGCAGACCTGCAGGGCCCACGAAGCTGGGTTCTTTGCAAACTTATTTTATTTTATTTTATTTTATTTTATTTTATTTTATTTTATTTTATTTTATTTTATTTTATTTTATTTTATTTTATTTTATTTTTTTCCCCGGAACAGTCTTCTTCTGTCTCATCACACAGCTTTTGTCAGTCCCGGTTACATGCTCCGTCTAGTTTGGGCTGGAAGCTCCTTGAGGCCCAGAGACCTCTCACCCCACCTTGTCCCCCGTGTCCTGTGCTCCAGAAGCAGGAGAGGAATGGCAAAGCACAATCAAAGTCACCAGGAGGAATTTGTGAGCAGCACAGCAAGGAAGAAAACGTCTGTGGCTTCACCAGGGAGAGCTGCACACCATGGAGAACGTGCTTAAAATCCCCTCGCTCCCCCACTTAGTAGTTTGAGGAGAATAATTTTATCGAAAGGCAAATCCTTTAATCTCCAGACATAAATCAACAGAAAGGCAGAACTACTTAGGACAGAGCATATCATATAGGGCATGTACTGTATGTCTTTTCCCTTTAAACAAACACGGGCCCTCCAGCTGTTAACCTATTTAGAAAAGGTAACTCAAGGCTACACACAGCCTCCTGAGGACATTTCCATTCTGTCATTGCAGCACAAACTCAATTTTTCTGCTTCTGGAGAAGTGGGCACGGGTTACAGAGGCCCAGGCTAGAGAGGGGAGCAGCCCGATGCTAAAAGAGCCATCCTCCTCCTCCTCCTCCTTCTCCTCCTCCTCCTCTGTGACCCCGCACACCGGGGACGGCGACAGATAGAGCCCAGATCAGGAGACCACGGGGTGTGCCAGCTGCAAGGCAAATCTCATGACCGGTCGGAGAGACTCGGCAGGTCGCTGGGGCGGCAGAGATCCCCGGCCAAAATTCCATGCCTTCCATTACGCTGGAGTCAGCCTCGCTGAGCAAACAGCCCCGTCTGGCCGGCGACTATCTGCCGGTGACCCACAAATGCTTTTGTTGTCGCCGGAGCAGCGTCCTGCCTCGCTCTGAGCAGTTAGCTTCTCATTGCATCCTGATTCACGATAGGGAAGTGGATGTGAAACGAAGACTGCGGCATGGGAGTGAAAGTTACAGGCTGGTTTTGGAAGAGGATTCAAATTCTCCAAGGTGCTTTCAGGCATTCACTTTGAAAAGCACACAAACACCTCCTTTTCCTGGAAATGAGAGACTGTTGGTGCTGCTCTAAGTGTTGCGCTAATTGACTGCTCCACTCAAGCACTTCACAGCTCAAGTCCAACTTTTTTTTATTTTTTATTTTTAAAATTATTATTTTATATAAGTTCAGGTTCACTACTTCCTCACTGCCACTCTGCCTAGCACTCATTTTTGGAAATGACCCCTCCGAAGGCTCTGCTGCCTGTTTGAGATGAGTGAGAGATGAGAGGAATGACAGCGAACCCCTCAGCAGCAAGCAGCTCTGAGAGCAGCATCCCTGCGGAGCCAGGACAAGCCCCAGCAGCCTGCCTCGCAAGCACTGCTCATGTCAGGCATTCACCTTTGGCTATCTTGTCATTTGCTTCGAGGAGTGAATGACAAACCCTTGGAAAATGGGCAAGAAAGCTGTACAGTTCTCTCTCTCCAAGACTTTTGCTGTCAGTACCCTGGACTCAGCAGAGCCAAACCCTGCCACATTACCAGGCATCCTTAATTTGCCCTGGCTCCCATCAAAGTGGAGATGAATGCGCATTTGCTAGAAATGAGCTCTCGTTTTCCAGCTCTCAGTGCTCCCCAGTGACTCAGGAGATACGAGTCAGGCCTCCACGTAGAACAGCCCAGCTTCTGGCCCGCTCCACCTGCCCTGCTGGGCAGGACTGACTCTTTGGGGCGATGAGCTGGTCCCCTTCCCTTTCCCCCATCCACTTTTACTGTCTGGCTTGATGAAAGGGCTGAGCCATTGCCTACTCAGCTTCTCTCCCTGCCTCCCTCACAAAAATAAAATCATCTCCCTCCCTCCTGCAAGGACAGATGCACTTGCAGCACCTTGTAGATTTTGGCCACCCTGCCAAGAGGAAAGTGGTTCTTGCTGCCCTCTCTTTCAGGCCACATGCAGCTGAGAAAGGACTCTTCAGTCTGGAGAGGCAGCTGGAAAAGCAAGTGGAGAAGTAGGTTATATTCTTTTGAGGGATAAACAGAGATAAATGAAATGCTCTGAAGTTTTGCATAGGGGAGGCACATGGAAAAGCAACAAGTCAAGTCTGTCCTTAAGTTGCTCCCAGAAAGAAAAAGAAAAAACAGACTTTAGATTTTAAGCAAAAACAGGGAGGTTTCTTATTAAATAGTGCCCCACAAACTTGCACTGAACCTGGGTAGGTTAATAAAATAGCCATCAGTTTTCTGGGCAGGCTAGGCTTGTAAGTGCAGTACCAGCTAAGAGAACACGTCAGTCCGTTGTTCACCCTGAAACAAGCCCATCTGGGATTTCATCCTGCCTTTACATTGATGGTTTCTGAAGAGTTACAGGGATTTATCTGTGCAGAGGAGAGATGGAGCTTGTATTATATTATCGCTCTTCCTTCTGGTCAGGAACAAGTTATTCTGCTCTTCAGATGTAAGCTGAGCTGTCAAACACTCTTCCATCCTGCTTCCAAAGCCAACCATAAAAGTATGACCGGCTTCAGCTGAAGCAAGACAGGATCTAAGGAAATCAGGAAGCCCAATTCTCAGCGTAAGGAGAAACTATAGGACAAAAAACAAAGCAGTTTAAGGTGTCCAAGGAGCATGTCATGGAGAACAAAGAAGCAGCTGTAGATGGGAATGAGGCAAGCAGAAGAATCTGTTCTCAGCTAGCGATGCATATGAAAGAGTAGTGATGGCAGAGAGCTGTCTGGACAGTGGTGCTACATGCCATAGAAATAGATTTAAATTGTCTCCTTAGGAGGAGAAAAAGCGGTGCTTTAGGGCTGATGGTAGCCCAGTTTACAAACAGACATTTCCCAAATTCCATGAGCAGTGAAATAGGGATGTTTGGATTAGGGTGGGCAGTGGCCTGCTGTACCATATAGTTTGGAACGGACACACCTATCATTAACAAAAGCAGAGGGCTGCCACCTGCCCTGATTTATGATGGTGAGGTGTGCTTGGCTGGGAATAGGGTGTTATCAAAGCTGTCGCTTGACCCAGTAAAGTCTGGAAACTTCTGTCTCCTTAAAACACCGATGGTCTGTCTCTCATGTGACCAGCGAGCATTGAAGTCTAGGCTTTGTACTCTGACATTTTCCTTTTGGGGAATAAATCCAGGGCTTGGTGAGCAACCAGAAGTTCTTTTTAGAGCCAAAAGCAGTCAGCCCAGTGGTCAGGTATACTCCCTAGCATGGCACTGATGTGACCCACTACGTTTTGTTATGTTACAATCTGCTCCAAAGCACGGGAATTATTGTTCTGCACCAGAATGAGGGTCTACCTTACCTCTGTCAGCACCTGGAAGAAAGGCTCCAGAGACAGAGGTGGATTTACCAAGGAGGAGAGAGGGACCTTTAAGCCTATGTTGATCTGAAGTCCTGGATAGGCTGGGACAGCCCTGAAATTCAAACCGTCACCTGGTCCTCCCAAAGCAAGCTATTAAGAAGCTATTTTATCACAGAGCGTAAAAATAGCACATGGTGCAAGCAGTTGTTATATATATGCCTTTCATCAGGACATGGGATTTCCCCCTATCTTGCCCTTGCAAGCAGGGCCCTGGGAAGCACCCAGTTCTCAAATTTGGCAGGAGGGGGGGCAGGCAGAAGCTGCACCCTTACCTGCACACGGATGGGGTGTGCCCCTTCCCACAGCCTGATGCAGAGGGTGTTCCCTCCCGCAAGTGACCCGACCTAAGCGACACACCTATTTTGGGTTTAATTTAGTCACCAGACTTTGATTTTCCTATCTAGCAGGCCAGCGTCTCGCATACTCCCATGAGATTTAGTAGCTCCCCCCCGGTCAGATGAGTGACACACACACCTCTGGGGCACATGCACAAATTTTGCTGCCAGCAGACAGGGACAACCTCCCCTCCCTCCAGGATGAACTCGCATAATAGTTTGCAGTGATTTAAGCCACGAAGCGTGAGCCTGAGCATTCCTCCTGCACGGCTGTTGTCACTGTACCAAGATTTAATGGTCTCACCTTTCACTTATCTGCTTCCTATGAAGTTTCAGCCGTGTGCGCTACAGCTACGCCTGCTGTAAAAAGCCTGGTCTTTCATCACTTTCCATCCTGCTATCTGTACATTTCATCACTACAACTTGTTCTCCCGTCTTTCTCCTGTCCTGCAGGCAAAGACAGCCACATTTCGGGACCAGAAGGGCCATGGCAGAATCTAAGCAAAAGCAGCAGTGATGTGTGTTGTTCAGACACTTGGGTGGGTGGGTGAATGCCCCACCTTGCCCTGGACGTTATGTTTTGGAGCAGGAACCTCCTTCCAGCTGCCTCCCCACCTCAGTCTCCGTGCACATCATACACATTTGTGCTCCCAGCACATCCTCTCCCCAGCCAAATGTGGCTCCTTCCCACTTCCATGGGATCTCCTTCATCTTTGTTCAGCCTTCACCCACCCTCAGACTTCTCTGTCTGTCGGTAACCTCCTTGGTCCCCAAAGGTGTGAGGAGAAAGCCTTGACACCACGAAGCACGAGGTGCCCCTTGTCACTGTGTTTCAGCACTGCACATAGGGGTTGCTCGCCCCTGCTCACCTCCCCTCACTGCTTCCCCTCAGCTGCCACCTCCCTTCACGGCTTCTCCTCAGCCATCACCCTCCAGCCTCTGGCTTTGCCTCAGCCATGCCCCTCTGAGGTGTCCCCTCAGATGTGTCCCCTCAGCCCCCTGTCCCCCCAGATGTGTCCCTCAACCATGTCCCCTAATCCCCCTGTCCCCTCAGCCCCATCCTCTCATCCATGTCCCTCAGCCCCCTGTCCCCTTAGCCATGTCCTTCATCCATGTCCCCTCAGCTCCCTGTCCCCTCAGCTGTGGTCCCCTCAGCCCCATCCCTCAGCCATGTCCCCTAATCCCCCTGTCCCCTCAGCCCCATCCTCTCATCCATGTCCCCTCAGCCCTGTCCCTCAGCCCTCGTCCCCTCAGCCCCCAGTCCCCTTAGCCATGTCCTTCATCCACGTCCCTCATCCATGTCCCCTAATCCCCCTGTCCCCTCAGCCATGTCCCATATCCCCTCAGCTGTGTCCCTCAACCACATCCCCTCAGCCCCCTGTCCCCTCAGCCCCATCCTCTCAGCCCTGTCCCTCAGCCATGTCCCCTAATCCCCCTGTCCCCTTAGCCATGTCCCTCAGCCACATCCCCTCATCCCCCATCCCTTCATCCCCATCCTCTCTGCCCTGTCCCTCAGCCATGTCTCCTCAGCCATGTCCCCTCAGCCCCCTGCCCCCTTGCCTTCTGCCCCACATCCCTTCCCCTCAGGCTCTCCCAATCATCCCCAGCTCCCCAAAACCCTTCTCTGCTGCGCTTCTCCTTCCCTATAGCCCCTTCTCCTTCCCCTTAGCCCCTTCTCTTTTCCTATAGCCCCATCCTCTTCCCTATAGCCTCCTCCCCTTCCCTATAGCCCCTTCTCTTTTCCTATAGCCCCTTTTTTCCTATAGCCCCTTTCCCTTCCCTATAGCCCCTTCTCTTTTCCTATAGCCCCTTTCCCTTTCCTATAGCCCTTTCCCTTTCCTATAGCCCTTTCTCCTTCCCTATAGCCCTTTCTCCTTCCCTATAGCCCCTTCTCCTTCCCTATAGCCCCTTCTCCTTCCCTATATCCCCTTCTCTTTTCCTATAGCCCCCTCCCCACAGCCCCCTCCCCTCAGCCCCCGCCCCGCCCCGCCATGGCCCCTCCGCGCCGCCCCCTCCCCCCTCCGCCCTGTCACTGCGGCACCGCCTCAGCCCCTCCCGCCCCCTTGATCGTCCCGCCCCCCCCGCCGCCCGCGCTCGCTCCGATTGGCCGGCGGCGGGCGGCGGCGCCTCGCCATTGGCTGAGCGGCTGAGGGCCCGCCCAGGGCAGGCGCCAGCAGGGGAGGGCGCTCGGCGTGAGGCCAGCGGCCGCTCCGCTCCCTCCTCCTCCTCCTCCTCCTCCCCGGCCGGGCCCGCAGGGGACAGCGACCCTCGCCAGGCGGCTCCGAGCCGGCCGCAGCCCCCCCCCGAGGGTAAGGGTGGAGGGTGGGGGGCTCACGGAGCCCCCGCTGAGGGGTGGGAGGCCGGGGGGTGCCCGCCGTGAGGGGCGGTGGCGGTGAGGGGGGGGGGCGCCCGCTGAGGCGGCGGGGCCTTGGGGGGGGGGGGGGGGGGCGGCGGGAAAGGGGCTGAGGGGGCTTGGGGGGGCTGGGGGGGGGTCTCTGAGGGCTGGGGGGGTCTTTGAGGGTTGAGGGGGGTCTCTGAGGGCTGGGGGGGGGTCTTTAGGGTTGAGGGGGGGTCTCTGAGGGCTGAAGGGGGTCTCTGAGGGCTGTGGGGGGGGGTCTCTGAGGGCTGGGGGGGGTCTCTGAGGGCTGGGGGGGGTCTCTGAGGGGTGCCCGCCCGGCCCCGGCCCGCAGCCGCTCCCTGCGCCCCCCCCCCCGGTACCGAGCGGCGGGCGGGGTCCGGCCCCGGCCCTTCTGAGGGGGCTGGGGGGGGTTTAGGGGGGGTGCGGGCGCCGCCTTTGTCCCCTCAGGGGAGGCCTTGGGGCGGGCAGCCCGGCGTGGGGCGGCTCCTGGGGGGGTTCTGGGGTTCCTGGGGGCTCCTCGGGCTTCCCACTCCCCACCAGGGGGCCAAGCAGGGCGGGGGGGGGGGCTGTGGGTGCGCCCTGCTGACAGAAACCCCCCCTGGCCCCCAACTCTGCCACGGTGGGTGTGAAATCCACAGTCTGCAAGCGTATTAAACCTGGCTCTTAATACATATATATACACGATAAAATCCTTCCTAGGTGTCTGATAAGTCCTGGTTGCTTCCTCTTTTCTTTCTGTCCCCTGATCCCTATTTAACAAATAACTTTTAAAAAATAAGGTAAACGAGTCTTCTTCTTCTTCTGAAGCCGGACTTTCTATATTTAACGAACTGCGTTCTTCCCAGCCTGCAGCTCCAGCAGTGCATCCGAAAGGCTCCTTGAATAGTATAATGGACATCCAAGCACGTTTCTAATGTTTCAGCCTGTGGGCTAGCAAGCCCTGCGCAGTGCCTCCCTACGCAGGGCGCTCTGTCTGACGCTGCCGTAGCTGTGTTTTGCAAACTGAAAGGACAGGCCTGCCTGCGCTGGAGTTCTCCAACTGTAAAACTTATTTCCTCTTTGTTAGGCCTTAATTATTCCATCTGGTAGTGTGCGTCCTACTGGTATTATAGAATGTTCTGCTGTAACTCGATTAACTTTCTCTTTGAGGAAGATAAGGAATAATTCAACAATATTCAAGGCTGTAACATCATTATGATGAAGCAGTTTTGCCCAGCCAAGTAGTCACTTAGGCAGGGAGAAAGGGGGAGGCTTACGAGAACTGATGAGGCTTCTGACTCTCCTTTTAGTCGTGTTTCGGAGGATTCAGGGCTTCTTGCCCTTCTCAGATCAGATGAGGTGGACTGTTCAATTTTGAAAATAGCTTAATTGACTTTCTGTTGCAGTGGCAGCAATGTGCTCAGTTTTCTTTGTGAAATAATGACACCTTAGCGAGAAATAATTAGCCCAAAGGGAGAGTAGTTGATGCTTGTGAATGCAATTCACTCTCAGGCTGAAGGACACAGATATTATTAAATCTGTTTTGTGTCTCTCTACAGAAATGACACCAGGGAAAGATCAAATAATACAAAGAAGTGTCAGTGACTTGCAGATTGTGGCACTAGAACCTCAGCCAGAGCCCGATGTTGCCATTGGCACAGCTCTGTGGGCGTCCAGCGAGCCCTCGGATGATGACAGGGGAAGATCCAGCCCCTCGCCTGTGTGCTTATGGCAGGGGACACTCACTAAGCAATTAATATCTAGCTTTATCAGGTAGTTTCTTAAAAGCTAACGATTCTGTCAGTCGGTTTATGTGCTGCTGGCCCGTGATCCTCGGGCTGGCTCTGAGGAGTGCTGAGCGCCGCAGCTTAGTGCTGGGAATCGCAGGACCTCCCCGTGCGGGTTATCTGGGCGACTTGTTGGAGCACATCTCCAATTTGTCTGTGGGAAGCTTTGAAGGTTACGAGCGGTGCAGTGCTGCAGGCCAGGGCCTCGCTTCAGCCCTTGCCTTCTGCTCTGTCCGAGTGGGTTGTGGGCATCGTAGAGAGCAGAGGAAAGAGGCCGGGAGGTGAATAATGGCAGGGCGAGCTCCCATAAGCTGCTGAAAGCAGCGTGGATGACTTCTGGTATCTGCATATGCCGTGCCTCGTGGTGCTGGGAAGTCTCACGTAAAGGTGGCAACGCCGCCTCTCAGGTGCTTGGTTCAGAGTGCTCCTTCATTTAACTTCTAAGGATGCTTGCCAGTGAAGTTTAGGTTTTGAATACCAAAGTGAACGTGGCCTATCGCGGCATTAAACGCCCTCCACCACCCACCTGCCCCTCAACAGCGTGAGCACAAGACAACCCGGTCAGCAGAAACACCATGAAAATGGGAACAACTTTGTTTTTCAAAGGAGCAGTAGGTAAGGCTGCACGGAGGTTGGGCTAGGACTTGATTTCCATTCTTAAGCTTGTTCTATGAAGTCTGATGAATACTCAGTTTAAACAAATAAATTACATATCCCTCTAGAGTTGGTAGAAAGGGCTGACTCAGCCTTAATTTTAGTGAATGGAGCAGTAATTATAATTGAGGTCCCAACCCCTGTTGTGTTTTAGTGGTTGCCTCTCTTCCCTAGAAATAAATGAATCTGAGCCATTAAAACAAATTTGAGTTCTTGTAGAGTTCAGGGCTAGTTTGTACGTCCCACCTGGTGCTTTTCTTGTTCTTGTGTGCTATTCTTCAGCTCACCTGCTGTTTAATAAACTCTCTATTCATTATCTTCAGCTAATAACTGCTCCCTAAATTGCATTTGTCTCCACATACACTGATGTGCAGACTTCCAAATTCTGATCTATGCCAAACTTATGACTAAGGGAAACCACTGGTCAGACAGGGTATGAATCTGTGAAGATGAATTTGAGCTACTTGCAATTCAAATGAAAGTGGTGGTTACTTAAAAGACAAATAGAGTATAGTTGTACCTTGGTCTAGTCCAAAAAATCCCAAATAATTTATCTTGCCAGTCTCGATGTAGATTGAAGATAAAATCCATGTCTCCTCCTCGGAAACTTAAGAGCTCAAGGCATGTTACTCATCGTGTTGTTGCCAGTCTGATTGCAGACAGTGAAAATATATTTTGTGTGTGTGCTTCTGGAGTTTGAAAGGCAAACTGGAAGAAGCTGATATTGCTCTGAAAGGCAGAGTTATTTCCTGTAGCTTCATGTTTATGCTTCCTGCCCCAACTAAAATAGATGAATCTCTTGCTTAGTCAAATGCCCGTGTGTATGGCTTCCTCGTGTCTTAACAGTGCTATCAAACTCATTTTCTGTTTTGTATCTCCTCGGAGGCAGGTTAGATCATACTCGAATGTAGATCAGAGAAACGCCAGGCTCTGTGATTACAGCCTGCAGAGCGGTGGCAGAGCAGCCTGAGCCTGAGCCATCATCGCTGCTGTCCCCTGCTGCAGAGTTCATCTCCCGGAGGGAAGGGTAAATGTACTTTGGATCAGATCCTCGAGGGGGTGGCATAAAAGCCAGGCTGCCAAAGTACAGCCCGTGTGAACTGGGTGTGCAGGTAGGCTCGTCCAGCTCACCCTCCTGTCCCTAACCGTGAACTTCTGCAGCCTCCCACATCTCAGAAGCCAGTTTCATGACTTGGTATTTTGCACATGTAAAAGAATTTCTCGTGGGACGGAAAGGTCAGCGAAATCAGTTGCTGTGGATGTTATGCAGATTTTTAACTTGGTAACAATACAAGCACAATGCTTCTGGCTCACACTACTGCTCTGTCTTGTTCACAGGGAGGCTCCTTAATACAGCTTGAAACTATAAATGTTCCAAATTATTTCAGAGTTTTGTGATATTCAAACCGTGCTGTGCTGGAATTCTAAACCCAAAGGACTATGGACAGACACCAGTGTGATACTGGAGCGGTGTTTAAGCTCTAAGAAGAAAATAATTAAAAAATCAGAGTGTCAAGGATTTGTTTGGGAACAGCCCTGCCCTCCCCAACAAGTTTAGTCTTAGACTTGTGTGACAGCGCCTGGGATGCCTGTGTTGTCCAAAAGGGTGCTGATAGCAGCCTGTCTGCAGTTGCTGCTCTGCAAAACACAGCAGGCACGTGGTGCTGGGAGGTGGATGTGGTGCTGGGAGGTGGAGGTCTGCTGCCGAGCTGCAGGGGGATGTGCGTGTGAGGGATAGTGCGCGTGGTGAAGCTCCAAAGTACGTGTCCTTCCCTTGGAACTGCTGCCAGGTGGGAGGCTGGTGGGTTACTTGCCTGAGGGAACAGGGAGGGAAGGGTCTGACTTCTTCCCTGCCTACCCAACTGTTAGAAAAGCATTTTTCTTGGTTGTTTTTTTTTTTTTTTTCATCCTTGTCTGGCTCCTCTTGGAGTTTTTCCCCAGAGTGGCAGCCACTGAATTAGGAGCTCTCGTAAGAGGTAGCAAGATATTAGCTCCAAGGGAAAGCTAGCTGTGTCCTTGTGACTTGGATGAAGCTAGCAAGCAAAAATCAGTTTTAGCTGCATAATTGAGGCCTGTTTGTGCAATGCTGCAGGCCTCGTACCAGATTTGTGTGTGAAGGTGAGACTTCCAGCCTCGTGGTGTGGAGAGACCTTGGCACAAACAGGGCCGGAGTCTGTGCAGCCTGCCCCAGATGACTGCGTTGGCATGGGGGAAGATTTGCTATGTGGGAGGAATTAAGGCTAAGTATTAGGTGCATCCCTGCACCCTGGGTGACGTGCCACACGTGGTGTAGCTGGAGATTACCCTGGGCTGAGCAGTTCCCTCATGCAGTTCTGGCTATCAGGCTACTCCTGTGCAGCTGCAGGAAGCTTCCAGGAGAAGTATGCAGTTAATCACATCCATTAGCATGATTGAAATCCTGATTAGGCTGTGTCACCAACTCCGATTCTCCGCCCACACTCTGCCCCTTTTGTCTGGAGTCTTCGAGAGAGACTGGGAACAATGCAGGATGAAACCCAAGCTGAAATCCCTCCGGTCACTCTGGGCATCCTTGTGACAGGTAACTCTAGTAAGCCGTACAGCTGCTGGCTGCTCAGTCATAAAATCAGCCTCTGGTAGATAGAGGATCCCCTGCAACACTGCCAGGAATCCAGCTCAACGTGAAGGAGGCTTGTCCTGCTCGTCAGTCGAGTGCTTGCAAATGTTTGGTACCGTGCTGAGCGCTGACACGTTGCCATAACGCCTCCGTCCACGTTGGGTGCTGGGGCGGCGCCTCCCTCCTGCTGGCTCTGCCCCATCCTAGGCAGGGCCGACGTGGGGCAGCAGGGGCAGGCAGGGATGGGGTTGTGCAGCCTTCGACCGAAATTAAGGCTCGGGGGGCTGCGTGCGGAGTCCTTGTAAGCCACTCAGCCTGGCTACAGCTGAAACACGCCTAAAAAAAGAGGTAATTTTGTGAACTCCATTGTGCAGAAACTCCCTGCTTAAAACGTTAGTTGTTGGGACGATACTGTACACACTGGAGCTGTTTCTTTTTGAAAAAGCAAGCTTCTCTCAGAGCATTAGGTCATACGTTTCCACCGCATTCCGCCTGGGAGTGAGTCATTGTTCCTTTGGTGAAATTGCATTGGAGCTACATCATCCTGGAAAGCTGCTCTTCAGCCCAATTCAGGGTGTTGACACTCGCTTTAAACAAAGTAAAAACTGTGGGAGCTTCAATCAGATGGATTTCAAAGTGTGTTTACATGCTCCCGTTAGGGCTCCTGAAGCCCTGCAATGTGGGATCAGTTCAGACCCAGCGGGACCCCCTGCCCGTGGGGTTCTGAGCCCCCTGCCCTACGTGCGGCCGAGCTGGAGTTTGTGACATGCTTAACATGCTCCTGGGGGAAGCAGGCGTGTGCTCTCGCTTCTTGTCACTCTCATTGTCCCTTCCCTTCCCCCAGCCTGCCACTTGTGTGCTCGCTGCGGGAGGTCCGGCTGTAGCTCCGTGCTGTTTGTCCCTCCAGCGGCGTGCCGCCGGGGTTTGTTCCCCTATTGCGGTGTCTGTTCTGTACGGGGACTGCTCTGAGGCTGCAGCTTTTTGTCGGGCTCTCTGTGGCACTGTAACTGCGCGTGCTGTAAAGTGGGTTACGGTCAGGTGGGATTTCTCGGACTATTTTTAGGAGGCACATAACTCAGTAAAGGGGAGGCTGAAGGAACTGGCTGAGAAGGGGATGCGGGCGGGCACTGAACCCGCTCTGCACTGCGGGAAGTTCGTGGAGAAACGCTGCCTGTGGTGTGGCTGCGAGCCCTGCGGAGGTAAGGCCTGGGGAGGAGTGGGGTGAAGCATCCAAAAACATGGATATGTTCTGTTGGAGAGCCTACAGAAAGCATTTGTGTGTGTGACTGAGTGTTAGCACTGCTTCTAGCAGCGCTGGGTGCTCCCCTCCTGCCTGTAACGTCGTTACTGTCTGTGCTGCAGCTCATCTGGGTGGGGTGAGATGTCAGAACAAGTGCACGGATCTGGAGTTGGGGTTGTTGCTGCTGCTGGGGATTTTTCCTCTCATCCATTTCCGGGCCTCTTCCTGCTTCACCTTGGGTGTTCTCCTTCTGTCAGTCTCCTGACTGCAGCAGCTGTTTCCCTACTGCAGTTGTGCTGGGTGTGGTGCTCGTTTTTAACACGCTCCTGCATCCATCTGCACCGGTCTTAAGGAATCTCAGAGCAGGCGTTCTGCTGCCCGTTGGTACCTTGTTAATCACAGAATTGCAGGGCTTGGAAGGGGCCCCCAGAGCTCATCGGGTCCAACCCTCTGCCAAAGCAGGTTCCCTAGAGCAGGCTGCCCAGGTGGGCATCCGAACGGGCCTTGAATATCTCCAGAGGAGACCCCGCAGCCTCCCTGGGCAGCCTGTTCCAGTGCCCCGTCACCCTCACTGTGAAGAAGTTCTGCATATTTTACTACTTAAGAGTAAAAGTAACTGGAGACATCAAAACTGTGGAGGAGCAGAGACAAAAATCCCCCAGCCAGCTGCAGCAGCGGCTTCGAATTGGATGCTGCCGACATAAGAGGTAAAGAATGAGACAAAGAACTGAGTCACAGGCTTTTCCTTCCCTCCGACTGCTGTGGTGGCAGCAGATGGTTTCTTGTTTTGGTCATGAAATGAAAGCAGTTAGAAAAAGGGTTCTAGATGTTGAGAGAGATGATTTGGACTTCTAACTTAGCAGGAGCCGTGGATTTTAAGGTGATTCATATATGCAGTGGCAACTTAAATGTATTCAAGGATGCAATAGAAAGTCACGAGATGAGTTGTTGGTGCACAGCTTCAGGAGCGTTACTTTGCTAATAAAAGGAAAACTTGAGCATGTATGAAGTTATCCCTGAGAAGGCAGAGAGAAACCTCAGAAGAGCAAGCTGGAATGTGAAAGGAAACCCTTAAAATGACTCTGAGGCCTTGGAGGAGATGTTGGGTCAGCGGTGCAGGTGGTACTTGCAGCCCGTGCCCCTGCTGAGGCTGCAGGATGGTTCCAGAAGCTTCCAGCAGGATGGGGCAACAGGACATCGTCACCTCATATCCGAGGCTGGTGGCCCTTAAGGTGGCCTGGGGGTGGCACATCCTAATGTGTCTCGGGGGAGTGCTGGGACACCACCGTGGAGCTCTGCGTGGGGTGCACTGGGTGGCTCAGCTGCAAACGGGTTACATAAAACAGCTTATATATAACGCAGCCCACGTCATCTTCGGCGTTGCTTTTCTCAGGATATCTTCATGCTTAAAGCACATGCATTGCTTTTTCTTAGACTGTGCTTCCACCCATTGAAGCATGTGAAAGATGAGAATTAATGGATATATCTCTCCTCTTCTGAGGAGTGGATTTTTTTTTTAAACTCGTCTTCTGAGTAAAACATACTTTTTTGTTTGTTTGTTTTTGTTGTGCATTGGGATTTGGACAGAGCATGTAGGGCAATAGGATCAAGTGTCACATTGGGGATTACATATTTGTCCCAGGGTGACCCTCTTAGTGGCTTGCATTGGTGTAATTGGTGAATGACTGCCTGGATTTATAGGGATGTATATCTGCATTAGCACTGCCTTGATGTAACCCAGGCTTATTTGCTTTTGGTCCAACCTACTTCCAGCTTGGGAATTCTCTTTTAAGGAGAGATTCTGTAACTTGCCTGAAACTGACATTTGCAGGCTTAATTCCCACTTAAATATAATGGTGGTTTTACTACCAATAACGATTATTTATCTGAATACAGTGTATGGCGTTGCCTGGCTGCTGCAAGCCAAACGTGTCCAGTAAGCTGTACGCTGACTTGAGAACCGTGGCATTAGTGCAGGAGATGGCAATGATGATTTTTTTAAAATAATTGGTCAGCTGTTCTCTTGCCTGTATCAGTGGTCTTGTTCTTATTCTTAAAACTATGACTTTTTAACTCATGATATTAATATTGTTTTGATGTACTACGTTCTTTTACTGTCAGCTTCTGGGAGATTTCCCTCTCCAATAAAAAACGTGAACCCCATGAAGGTGGGAAACGATCCCAAGCTGAGTTTCCCCAGCTGAGGTCTCCAACTCGCCGAGTGGCTGGTACCGCACAAAGGCCTTGCAATGGGCACAGCCCCATGTGTGTCTGCAGAAAGCTCCAGGGGCTTCCTCCGTGTCTGACTTGGTCCCTCGCTGGAGAGGGACCTTCCCAGGGTTTGTGTTTGCTCAGTGCACTGCTCCGTGGTTCGGGTGTGCTCCGTTTGCTGGCAGTGTGCTGGAAGTGTGCTCAGGTAGGGGGCTCTACGGGGGGTTAGTGCACGGCTGGGGTGGTGCTAGCCGGGAGCAGCTGAATTTGTGGGCTGGCAGGAGCTGGCCGGATTGTGCAGTAAATCTCCTTACACATTTAATGAAAGCCTTCAGTTTTAAAG
The DNA here is from genome assembly GCF_964211825.1 of Aythya ferina. Taxonomy (NCBI): domain Eukaryota; kingdom Metazoa; phylum Chordata; class Aves; order Anseriformes; family Anatidae; genus Aythya; species Aythya ferina. The sequence goes on from NC_140297.1 coordinate 1,009,594, forward strand.
CACTGATCTGGGGCTCTGCTGAACCCCCGTGAGCTGTGTCTGTGCTCAGGGGTGCTCAGCTGCTCCTTCTTCCATCTGCGCCCCTGCCAGCCCGACTCACTCCTGCCCCATGCTCCTGTTTTCCTCATTACCTACCTTTCTTGCCCACCAAAGCCTGTTCGTGGGCCATCTGAGCTCATTGCGTGTGGGGTGCTTTTATTTTTGCTTCGAGGACCTTTCAAGAAGGCTGTTTGAGGGTTGATCAGAGCACGTAATTTAATACAGCGCTGCTAAAAACCTTAACTCCGGTCGGCATCAGCTGATCCGTGTCTTTTTTAAACGCGCTGCAGACGTCTCTAATATTTTTCCCCTGGGGGACCGACTTCCTGCGATAAAATGAGATTTCCTTTTAAAGTAGAGGTCCCTGGTTATATAATGAGAGTAGGAAATGGTCCAAAAGTGACGCTGGGAGGATAGAGGAGTTATTTTGGTAATTGACTGTCAGGAAAGAGAATAGAAAGTTATGCTCGGGAGCGCACCAGTAACTTGCGTGCTCTTTGGGAAGTGAGAGGAAAACGTTTGAGGAGCTCAGTGAGGGAGTGCCCGGCTCAGGGTGGAGGAAGGGGGTTAAGTTATTAAGGGTGAAGCTGTACGGTGTGTCTAGGGCTCTTAAGCTAGCTCTTGCCAAACTGCCTGTAATCTCCTTGAAGAGGCTGCTGTGATTTGTCAGAGTAACGTAGCTTTGAGCTTGAGTCTCTAGGAGAGCCGTGGCAGCTTCTGCTTTTTCGACTCGAAGGCCTGAGTGCAGGGTATTTCTTAGCCATTGTGTGCTTGGGGGGCAGTTCCCTGTCCCCAGGTAGTGTCAGAACGAGGGGCTCTGTCTTTCCACCCACATTTTGTTCCCAGAGCCCCCTGGCAGTGCTGGAAGCAGCTTTTCCTGGCCAGGCCTGGCACCGCAGCAGTGGCAGCAGTAGCAGCTCGTTGCCTTGCCCAGTGCTCCCCTCCCAAACCCAAATCCATCTGCTACACACAGTTCTCTGTGCTGGGACCCATCCTGCAGGGGTGCTGCTCCCCTGGGTTTAAAGCAGTGTAGCTCATGGGGTTTGTGTACGGCTCTTCCAAAGAAGCTTAAGACTGATTAATTCCAGATACTTACATCTCGAGTAATGAGATTTTCTGTTTTCTTGTTTATTACATTTGTTATTTATGTCTTGTTCTGTGTTGTAGCTGACCATGCCTCCAAGAATACAGGCCAGGGGAGGAGGGAACAAAACAACAATTAATTTAGTTCCTATTTCTGTTTCCTTCCTGCTTCCTCAATAACCTGTATTCCAGCGCTGACATTGTGTCATCTTCAGGAAAGCAGGGGAATTGGCTTCTCTTGGGCCACAATCCTGGGCTGATGGCACACGTGTTACCCACAACACATCGCATTTTCACACTTACAGCTCTTGGGGTGAGGTTTGAGATCAAGCTGTGGAGATTTTTGGCAGAGCTCGTGTGTGCTGGTAAGCTCCCTGGCTGTGGGGTGCTCTTAATGGTCATACGGGGTCGGCACCACTTTGCCTCTTCCTGGGTGGAAGTGGGAAGGGAGGGATGGGGCTGTGTAGGTGCAGGGAGCCCAGTGGGAGGGTTACTGCTCCCTGCAGGCGTTGGCCTTGATCTGGAGCTGCGACCAACCCTTCTGGGATCCTCTCCTTGAGGATCCTTTCCTTCCCCTTAAAGAAACCCCATTTGGGGAGTGGGAGCAGAACGTGCCGAGAGGTGTTCTTGGTGTAATCTGTCACCTATCGCAGTGAAAGCAAACTCCATCCTGTGCTGGTAGGAGCTGCATGCCCACAGATCATCCGATGCCTCCCGGAGATCCGAGTCCTCCTGGCTGTGCTGGATCCCACCACAAAGGCGCTCGCCTCGGTCGGTCTGTTCCCGATCAGCCCCTCGGCCGCTTTCCCTCTGTGGCGTGCCTGCAGAAAGGCCGAAAACGCCGAAGTGATGGAAATAAAACCTTTTTCTTCCTCTGGGCCTGGGGTATGTTTGTTTTCTCTGCTATGTAATTTGTCCGTGGCCTTATTTTTCAGCAGGCAAATATGCTGACTGTGCCTGTTACAGCTCCCAAATGCAATTCCCTGGCAGGCGTCACATCTCCTAATATCATTTTGAGGTGCTGATGTAATCGCATGGTTGAACGTGAACTGAACAGCAAATTACACCGTGCAAAACTCGCTCTTGCAATCTGTGTAGGATTTAAATACATTTGTTCACGTTATGTATCTTACAGGAGGCATTTATGCTGCTCAGCAATTTCACTTTTGGTCATTTAATGGAAGAAATGTGAATTTATCAAGTGCCGGGGGGGAGATTGGGACTGACGTGTGGCATGGCCTTATCTCATCAGGACTTCAGTGGGAGTTATCCTCACAACTGCATTCTCAATAGCTAATTCAGCACAGTGTCTAATTTGCAGATTAGAAGAGGGTGACACAAGGAGTGCATAAAACAGGTAATCAAAGTTGAAATGCATCGGAGCATCTTGATTGGAGAGCTGTAAAAAGAAGCCTTTTTCTCAAGTTGTAGTGTTGCTTAAAAAAGACTTCACAATTTATAAACCGAGGAGTAAAACAAACAGGCTGATAAACAACCCTCTGGAACAGGAAGGTGGAACAGAAATAGTCTCTGATCTCGAGTGCGTGACCCAGCCCGTGCAGAAATGCTCGGGTAGCGTTGCTCTCCCTACTAAATTTTTAAAGAAAAGGCACTTTCCAGGTTACCAAGTCACTTAGGAAGTGACCTGCCTACCTGGTTTTGTCCTGAAGTTATTTCAACTTTCAAATCCAGATGACTGTATGTAATTACCTAAGCAATATAAGCTTTGGGTTAAGCTGGAAGTTGTTGCTGGGTCAAACTCCAAGGGGAAGCCGTGCATCCACCAGTGACTCTTGGTGTTTACTGATACCAGACTTCCAAAGCAGGTCTCTTCCAGTACTCCTGATAATCCTTTAGCTTCAAGCCTGAGCTCTTCTGCAGGGCTGGGTGTAGAAAAAGCCACTAAATATGTGTGTGACACATGCGTGGCATGTATTGGGGGTAGAGGGAGTACAAGCAAGCATCTTAGCACGAGGAGCAGGGTGCAGTAGTGGCTGGGACTCTGTGTGCTGGCAGAGCTGTGTCACTCTGCCTGGTCCCATGGGATGGGGGCAGGAATCAGTGTCAGACCTGCAGCAGGCTTGTCTGTATGGATTTATGCTGCTGTAGCATGTGTTTTGGTTTCCTTTGTTAAACTTCTGGCTTCCCATGCTCGGGTGAAGGATGAGAGTGTGCTGCCCCGCTCCTGTTGGCCTTGGAGCTTCAGGTGGTGCTGTGAGCAGCGTGGTTCTGCTCACCGTGCAGGCCTACAACGTGGCTCCTTCGGTCTCTTTGTGCTGCCAGCACTGACCGGCTGCAGAAATGCCTTTTGCTTCCTGGGGTGAATAACCCGTAGGCAGGCAGGTCTTAGTGAAGAAATGCCACAGCTCACAAGTCCCTGCGTCTCCAAACAGCAGAGTTACCTTTGGTTACCACCGTTACCTTTGTCCTCCTGGCATGATTTATCGAACTTGTAGCTTGCATGTCGTGCTAATTGCCCCCGTGTCACTGCTTATCTCTTCTGAGAGGCTTTCTTTTAGTCTTTCAAAGTACAGGAGCCAGAAGCTTCAGATGAAAGCTCAGTGTTATGTTTCTCAGAAACATAATGCCAAAAAAAGGGGGTGTGTGTGTATTGAGGGGTCCACTTTCATCTACCAAACAGGGAAGTACCCTGTGTTTTGGAGGATTCTGATTCAAATCCTGTATTTCTTATCTGGAGGCTGCCTGTCTCTATCTTAGCTAGGTTTCACTAAATGACTTTTTTAGTCATAGAGTGTTGGAGTTACTGACTGGATCGCTCTGATTAAAGGCCGCCTGCTTTCCCCTTCCTTCTTGTAACCTCCGGGTTAATTGGCTCATTCCTCCTAGCTGAGGCTGGAAGGCTGCAGCGAGTGAGCTGCAGGCAGCAGACGCTTGGATGAGGGAAGAAACGAACCGACCACAGGGTGAAACTTTTGGAAGCATTTGTGTTTGCCTCTGGAAAGGGAGCTGAGAGCAGGCAGCTTGTGCCTCGCGAGAGATCTGCGGGGTTGGTTCGGTCACAGGACACAACTGGAGCTGCTCTCGATTCCTGAATACTACAGGGCTTCTTGGTTTGCTCTTTGCTCTTCATTCCTGTGATCCAGCTGTTAATAAATGCTGCTGCGTTTTGATTTGTTTCACTCGTGCTATGCAATGGCAAACTAATTCTGCATCTGTTTCTCTTTTGCTCCTTGTAGCTGAGTTGAGGATTCGCGTACGCTGGAGGAAAATACCAGGGGAGGTCTGGAAGGAGGTGCAGACGTTGGCGTGCTCGGCTGCAGTGCAGGGAATAGGATGCTCGGGTGTCAGGGCTCACGGGGTCTGGCTTATGTCCTTGGGATTACTTCTGATTTTACCCAGCAAGCCTCTTGCATAAAACCAAAGCAGTTCTTGAGGGAGAAGTAAAAGCCTCGAGCGCTTGGCTAGGAGGGACGGGCAGATGCTCTGGCTGCTCTCACTCCTGTAACTCCCTGTTCCTGGCCCAGCTGCCCTGCGGGAGCTGCTGCGCTGTGCGAGGTGCCACAGCTGGGAGAACCCTGCCCAGAAGGAGGCACGTGGGGTTTGGGTGGTCTTGGACTGAGGAAAAAACGCAGGATTTCCAGCTTCCAAGGCACAGAGTGCCCTTCACCCAAAGTGGGGGTGCTGCAGGCACCTTGGTTATTTCAGCATGATGCTTTGTGCATGTTTTGTGTGCTGGGGGTATGCGGAGTCCTTGCAGAAGGATGCCTCCCTTGTGAATCTCTGATATTCTCATCTTCAGTACAAGTGCCCGTGCCCTCGGGCAGGTGTGGTGTCAGAACCACAGACACTGAATGGGGTTTGGGTGGAGGGTTTGGCTGTCTGGAGCCTGTTGGGCTTTGGTTGAAGCCACCTTTTGAAAGTAGGTGTCTGAGCTCCTGCAAGGGGAGCCCATGAGGTGTGTTTTCCTTTCCTTTGGAAGAAAGGATGGTGGCGTGGGTTCATTCTCCAAGGGTACCTCGAGCTGTGGCAACCTTTTCCTTCCCAGCTGCTGTGTTCTTGTTCTGCAGCCTGAGGCCAGCTGTGTGCAGGTCAAGACACTTGCTCCTTACTTGAAAGGGATGCAAAGGGACTGAAGGGAGGCTGTAAGAGTTAAAAAGTGCTTCTTTAGAATGTGGGGGGGGAAAGCCTTTCCCCAAACCCTCTGATACTCGGAGTCAGGAGTCACCCCCTTGTGTTCTTAATAGTTTGTCTAAAAATATCTTCATAAGCATGCTAAATCTAAAGAGGTAGAAATATTTAAAGACAAAAAACAACAACAAAGTGAATATTTTCTGAATAATCAAGCAAACTTTCCGTGCACCATCTTCAATCATGGACTGCAGTGAACTTTCTGAAGCGCAGCAGCGTGTAACAAACAGCTTTTTGACAGAGTTTGCTGCCGGGAATGATCTCATCCTAGTGACCAAGCGGTCTCTGTGCAATGCTCCAACTATTTGCTGAAGCAGAAGGATGCTGAACGGGCTGACCACCGAGCAACTCGCTGGCGTGCGGCCGTGGCGCAGCAGCAGGTGGGGGTGCCAGCAGAGCAGCTCCTCACTGCCCTTCGGGAATGGGCTCTGGTCTCTGAGGTGGGTTCAGCTGGAACTACTCCCTGTGAATTTAGTGCGTTTTTCTGGCAATCGTACTGATAAGTTTTAAAAAGAATCTGAATGAAATCCAGTCTTACCATTTTTTACTTAATATGATCTCTCTCTTCATAGTTTTATTTATTTTAGAGCTCGAGTGCGATGAGTTGATCATCATTAGATCACGAGAGAGGATTAGATCAACGAGTTGATCATTTAGAGCTAGAGTACAATGAGTTGATCAGCTGAAGTCTGTAGTAAGAGCAAACCCCAGCTCTTCGTGTTCTGTGCTGCTTGTGGGAGTCGGCAGTTATATCTGTCTCACTGAGCTGGAATTCAGTCATGTGCCAGAAACAAAAGGAGTTTGAGTCTAAGTTGATCTTAAAACACAGAGCTCCCGTTCCTCAAGCTGTAGTAGTTGTTGTTCCTTCGGTTTCTCACCAGTCTGTGATTATCTGTTGTCCTTGAGTGCGTTGCGAGCCGCAGGCTGATTCCAGCTTGAAACGCACTATCTGTGTGTAGGGGGAGCCCAAAAGTTCCCGTTCAGCTCAAATTCAGACGGTTTATTTCTGTCTGTTGGTGAAACGCTGGGAACTGTTTAAAAAAAACAATAATGCAGCTGGATGTGAGACAGCGTAAGACACTTATCTTCCTTCTTGGAATTTGTCTTAAAAATGGGGGGGGAGAGAAGAGTTCATCAGTCATTTTGGAACCGAAACAGCCTCTAAATGTGAATGCAACAGGAGTGAGTGCTGCTTGCTGGGGGCTGCAGACTGGGAAGTCCCCAAAGGCAGGACATCCCCTTCCCACCTCCAGGCCAGGTTTCACTGGTGGTGACAAGATTTGGGAGCACGACCTGCGGGTGCAGAGCTGCAGTCAAGGCTCTGGTGCACTGAAGCAGCACGACAGCTTCGGGTCTCGCCGGTGAGCCTGCAGTAGATCCTAAACCCACGGATCCTAAATCCACGCAGGCACAGACAGTTTGCAGGTGACTGCTCCGAGGGCAGCCCCATGCAGCCGAGGGCAGCACGAGCAGGGTGGGTGCGTGGACACAGCTCCTAGTAAAGGATCTTTACTAGGAATGGGTTTCTTCTGCTGTTGGGACAGCCCTTAGGGTTCTTCCCTGCTCGCTCAGGGCCTTGCTGTGCTGGATAAGGGATGTGCCGTGTGCGTGTTCCCCACCCTCCCTCCTACAAGCTCCTGCAGCACTTCTCGCTTCCAATAGCTGGGAGAAATGAGAATTGTATGGGTTGAGCACACAGCTGGAAGCCTTATTGGCGCATCGGGAACATGTTCACAAGGAGTTTTTTCATCTCGTCGTACCCCAGTGCTCGCTGTATTGTTTGCACAGCTCTGGATTTCTGGAAAGTAAGGCTTAAGGTAGGGAATCTGCACACTAATTTGTGCTGTGAAGTGCCCTTGTTGTCCTGTTCTCACTCTTGATGGGAAACTGCTGCTTATCTTTGTTTTCAGAGCAGAAATGATGTGAACTTCCCCTGGTAAGCATAGCACAGGCATCTGGGATTGCACCAAGCTCCCCTCGTGTAGGATATCATCGTGATGATGCTCACTGCACGGCTCCTCTGTGTTCAGCGAAATGGAATAGGGTCTGTGGGGAGGGAATCCTCACCGATGCTGAGTCTCACTCTTTTCTCCCCTCTAGTTCTTCTCTATCTCATGTTTTATTCCCTGTGACCGAACAGCAATTTACAAAGATGCAGCAAAATAAAAATAGACGAGTCTCACGTCCCCTGTGCCTCTAGCTGCTCTGGCCATGGCCATAACTCCTCGATGTCTGTGCATATTTTGTTAAAGTTTAATGATGCACCACAGTGCCTCAGAGGGGGGAAGGCTCGTGGTGCTGTGCTCTGCAGCCATCCTGCAGGGTATCACTTCAGAGCCTGCGTCAGGTACAGCGCTGCGGGTATCGGGTCTCAGGACTGAGCTGACTCCTTCACCTGATCCGGCTTCTCAGAGCTGTGTGCTCCTCGTAGCCTGCTGTCTGCGTTGGGTGCTCGGAGGCCGTTCTGCTTCACACCAAATGGGACAAATCTCTTTTCAGAGGTAGCGGCACAATGGGAAGTTGGTGCTCTTCCTCTCATCTGGTTATTTTTTTGCAAACTTTGGAAACATTCTGCCTCAAATACCCTTTTAAAGTTGTAAATAAGTGTTAGGTAGTTTCAAGTCCAGTTACTTTTGCCTTTAACTTGCCAAGGAGCGATACGGTGACTTAAGCAACCACAGTTCTGATGCACAATGTTAGCGTGTTGGAGCTCAGACTAAATGTGTAATCGATTGGCAAACTGGCATCGAATCAGACTGTAAAAAGGAAAAAAAGGGGAGGGGGTGGTGGTAGTTAACTTATCTTTACAGGTTTAAAAACTAACCACCAAGAGAAGGCAGTCTGAGTCCCAGGGACTGCTTCTCTTAGGAGAGGAGAGAATTTTCCGTTGCAAGCAGGCTGCATTTTTACATCACTTCAAAGTGTGAAGACTCCTATGGAAACCCCAAAAGCACAGCCCCTATTAAAAAAAAATATATCTACCCAACACTTTTAGGTAGTTTATGGGGTGATAGTGGCAGATGGTAGGGAAAAGATGTCGCAAAGAGTTCAGTCCTGTTTTGGACTGCACCTTTGCAAAGGCTGTTTAGCACACGTTCTGTTTTGCCCCTTCCTTCCCCCTCTAAACCGAAGCAGTTCTGGCTGTTTTTCTGTTTTCTCAGCGCTCGTGTGCACGACAGCGCAGCAGGAGGCTGTCGGTCAGGTAGAGGAGCGCTCTGAATCAGGCTGAATGCTGTGGGAGAGAGAGGTAAAATGGGCTGCTTTGTGCCTTGGAAATGTGATACGGAATCTGTTAGGCAAATAACTAAATGTTAATGATCTTAATCCTATCTGGCTCACTGTTCTGACCTCTATCTCCCCTTCTTCCCTTTCAGCAGGTACGGATATCGCTTTCTGCTTCCACCTTGCACAACAAATCTACCCGTGCTTGCTCTGATTTTAGCCAGAGGCCTGAAATGTAGGTGCTGCAGGACACACAAGGGGAGAACAGCTGACTCGTGTGGCTCCCCCTGCCCACCTTAATTCCCTGGTGCTAGGTAGGAGTGATGGGGAAGCCGAGTGATCTCCAGAACACAGCCAGCAGCTGGCCCAGGCTGAGCTCCACCGCACCCAGCGTGCTGCTCCTAGCGGGGCCAGGGACAGCGGGACGTGGAGGGATGGTCTGCAGCTTCTGAAGGTGGGGTTCAGAATTGGTGGGGGTGTTCTGCAGATCATTTCCACCCACACGGTGTCCTCATGAGGCTCTGATGGCTGCATAACCAGGCTCCATCGTGCGCTTCGCTGTATCAGCAGCTCTGCTGCCTCAGCATGCTGATACTGCACAGTTGTGGTGGATCTGGTCTTGTGCACCTAGAGCTTTCAAGCAGCAGGTCCTGAAGGCTTCAGGAATATAGTCCTGTTCCAAATGGTCTTGGTTTTGGTCAGTTATAATGCTTCATGCAGTGTGTAATGATCTGAGTGTCATTGTTAGCTGTTAGAGGATGCCCTTTAGTTTAAAAGGAAATGTTTTGATCCTAGGAAAAGTGCATAGGCCCTGTACTGCTGAATAGCCGTGGCTCCTGGAAAGGCTGTTTAGCCTGGGGAGGGGAAAATAACCCCCCACAAAGTCTGCCAGGGTTGTTTTACAGCACCCAGAGCTGAGTGGGGTGTGTTTCCACGTGCTGTAGTAGGACAGGGTGAGGATCTGTAATTCTTCACTCTGCAGCCCAGGCTCTGAAAGAGCAGGATTTGGAACTTTGTGCTGTCAGATGTTGAGGATCACTGAAGCTCTGGGCAGGTTTAACTTTGTATTGATGTTGTTGTCATTTGGCTTTCTTTGCCTTTAAACTTCCTCCTGAGGGGAGCGGAGGGGCAGGCGCTGAGCTCTGCTCCCTGGGGACAGCGCCAGGACCGGAGGGGACGGCATGGAGCTGGGACAGGGGAGGGTCAGGCTGGGGGTTAGGGAAAGGGTCTGCACCCAGAGGTGGTCGGGCACTGGGACAGGCTGCCCAGGGACGTGGGCACGGCCCCGAGCTGCCAGAGCTCAGGAATCATCTGGACAATGCTGTCAGACAGAGATGCGTAGGGCAGTGGCTCTCTTTGGGGTCTGATTCCAGAAAAGCAAGTCGAGGAGCTCAGAGACTTCTGGCACTTACGTAAAAGTGATGGTGTGTCTGTGCATAGGGGGGTTACATGTTTTATTTTTTTCCTTCCTCTTTCTGACCCCTATTAAAATTTTCTTTCTGGGGAAGGCAGAGAGAACTCTACTGATGATGCAGAGACTCTAAACCTGTTTGTGTAACCAAAAAAACCGAACCAACCAAAAAAACAAATAAATTAGTGTTTCTTTTTTAAAAATTATTCCTTTCTGTACTAGTTATATTGCTGTCTGGCAGCACTAGAAATAAAATTGCATTCCCTCTGTCTAATACAAGCTGATGATGCATCTTCTGTGTCGTCATTGGCTACGTAGGTCCCAAAGTTGATATGGAAAAGGTAAAAGTAAAATCAAGTTCTGCTGTGATTCTCACTTGTAAATACTGCATTTTGGCGTGGTCTGAACTTCAAAATGTTGGTCTCCATCCACCCCTTTTAATACACGAGCTCTCGCACACAGGAGGTGCTGCCTTCCTCCTTTCATCTGCTGTAGGAAGCAGCGTGTGTGTGGCTTGCCCCGGGGATGCTGCTGTTCACCTGTGCCTAATGAGTGTCAGGTGTTGGTGAGAAGACTTCATCTGGCCGTGCTGAAACCGGCCCTGCTGCTCGTGCCCTTGGAGCCGCGCTGCTCCACGCAGTCTCCAATTCCTGTAGCAGAGAAACGAGGTGCTGCAAACCAACCTGCAGGTAGCAGGTATGGGGTGGAGGATGACAATTTCCTGCAGAGCAGCATCTGTGCTCGGTAGGGAATCCCAAAAAAAAAAAAAAGAAAAAAGGCAAACAGAAAAGCGCACTGATTGCTGGCACACCGATGGCAGCGCTGTGAGTATGGGATTTGTTTTACTTCTTTCCCTGCTCCCTCTTATTCCTTCTGTTCCTCGTTGCCGTTTTGCCCCTGGAGAAAGCAGAGAAATGTCTTTTGGTGGCCTGCTATGTGGAAGGGGTGAGCACCACCTGAAAATGTTGCCTCCTGTTCCTTATTTCTTAGGGAGATGAGGACGATAAATAGAACATAAAGCTGTGTGCTGGGGCTCGGTATGGAAATGTGCGGCCTGAATTCAGATCTGCTCACAGACCTCTTGATAAAAAGAGCAACTAGTTCCTAAAATATATCGCCATAAAAAAGGAGGTGCTGAGTTTGCTATTAAGTGGATATGTCTCAGTCTTGCTCACCTGCTAAAGTGATGGTCTTGGCTTGGGTGTGACACTTTTTTTTAAAGGATGTAGTTAACATCGAGTTCAGTTCCTTTTAGGTTAAATATTTAAGGTATTTGGGAACACTTAATGCACCGGTTATTAAACCTGTCAGACTGATTTGCTCAGATACTGGGTTTTGTTTACTTAGAGCACAGCTGGATGTGAGAATTTGGTTTAAATGAATGGCCTCCTCTACGTAGATACCTTCTCTTTTTAGCTAAGCAACATACACTTTTCAGGGTTTTTAATCCAGGGTACTAGGGAAGCATCCACAGTGTGTGTTCTGCTTAATTTGAGTACTCGATAGGTTGCTGGATTTTGGGGCGTTTAGTTTTTTTTTCAGAACACTCCGTGTCAAACCTGGTGTTAGAATGAACTCAAAAAAATGTGCTGTAAAGGTATTTCTGCTAGGTCAACACCGGGGGGCTTCAAGGCAGGGCTGGAGATGCGAGGGGAGGGCTGGGACCCTGCAGGAACCTTGTCAGTAGGTGAGGGGACAGAGTGGGTGATGCTGGCACTTAGGTTATGCATGTTGGCAGCTGTCACCTTGAAAACGTGGATACGTCCAAGTGTTGTGAGGGTCCTTCCTTACAGCTGTAAAACCTCAGAGGTGGATAAAACTCTGACAGATGTTCCTCTTTAAAGCTGTTCCCTTTCAACTTGTTGTTGCTGAGCTGGACTTTGAGCTCCCCAAGAAATGGGAGACCTGAGCTACTTCTTTGCCCATTAGCTGAAGCTGCAGACAAATCTGTGAACTTTGTGACATTGCTCTTGGCACCTGCAACTTTCTTGTGCTGCAGGAGGGCAGCGGCGCCGTCTGGATTAGCGCTGGTGTAAATGGGTGTAGTGGGGCTGAAGTGAGCAGAGAGAGATAACACGTTGTGTTATTATGGCTGGCTTCTGCTGAGCCTGCCCCAGGTTTTGCTGCTGCCTGCTGGGCGAGTGGCCTCAGTGCCTGGCAGGACTGGGAGCTGGAGGTTGGCTTTGTCCCGGTCCTTTGGCTGAAGCTGTCCTGGGCTGAGGCAGGCTGGAGGAAGAGCTGCAGAGGAGAACGTGGGGAGTTGGAGGTTGTCAGAGTTACCTCCTATTAAACAGCCCTGAGGGCCAGGCATTGCAGAGCAAAGACTTCATAAAAGTCCCTTTAAAAGACCAGTAAAAATGATAATGCATCTCCTGTTACAATTATTTTCTAAAAGCAGCGAGAGAGAAGACCTTGCAAGCACCCCTGCTTCCAGGAGGGGGCTGGGGCACTCCTAGGATGTGCCTTTTGTAGAGGAGGATCAGCTGCGGCGGGTTCCAGGGAGCTGGGAGCGATGTGAGCATCAACCCAGTGCAGGAAGGAGAAGCTGCTCGGCGTCTGGAGGCTGCCTGTGACTGTGCTGGGTGTGACCTGAGCCATGTGAGTGCCCTCTCCAGGCGTCCTGACCCCGAGCGTGCTGCTGGGGGGTGGCCGTAAGGTGTCCCCCAGCTGCAGGAGGTGCAGTCAGCTCAGCAGGCTTTGCTTAGAGGCTCAGTGAGGGCTGCTTTTTCTTGTCCTCCTCAGGGTACCATTAATGCTTAGACCCAACCGAGGGAGAAAGGCCTCTGGGTGAGCTTCAGCTTGGTGTAGTTGAGCTGTGTTAACATTCAGGACCGGGCTCTGGTATTTATAGCTTCGTATTCAGATGTGCGTGCAGCTGAGTCTCTGTAACATCTCGACTCATTAAAAATGGCTCTCTCTGGTCTTATCACCCCAAAAAGATGGCAGGCTGTTGGATAACGCTGCCGAAGTGTGGGCGCGGGCATGTGCTGTGACAAATAAAGCATGTGACAGGAGTCACGGTGGATCCGTATTGATTAGATGGAACAGTAGGAAGAATTCCTGAACTTTAGTGCCTTTATTTTTAGCTGTAACTCAGGCTGAAGGTTTGCTGTTCGATGAATTCTGCCGAAAATAAATACTTCAGGAGAGGATTAAACTGCAATGTGAAAGACAGTTTTTGTTATGCAGCAGTGTTGATGGATGGAACCGGTCAGAAATCGCTGTTCTCCTGAAATTTGCATGCTCTGAATCCAAACGAGGGCTGCTTTTAGCAAAACTCCTCATCCACACAGGAAGCGAGAGGTGCTGTTGGGAATGCAACTGTGAGAGCTAAAATTAGCGAACAGCCCTGCTAGCAGCGGAGTTGTTCAGCTGGGAAGACATACTCTGGTTTTGCTTAAATCTTTCTGTTTTTACTGAGCTGCTACCAAAAAGGAATTCACTTCCTGAGTGCGTTACCTGCCATGGTTCTTCCTTCTGTGGGTCTGGCTTTGTGTGTTCAGGTTTTTGTTTCATTTCAACACACCTGACCCACAGAAAGCTTCAAAAATCATCTTTCAACGTATTTCATCTCAGTTCTCAGCCTCTTGTTGTGTATTTCCCTGCCTTGTAACCCACCTGGTGACGACTCCTGGCCATCCCCGTGCCCCTTGGCTGGCTGGGTGCTGCCGAAACAAAGCTCCAGGAGCTCACCTCCCCGTTGGGGTTCAGGGCTCTTCTGGAAGGACCTTGGCGGGGCCTTCACGCCAGTGATTTACAAGGCCGTGAGTCATTCCTGCAACTTTCTGAATCATTGCTTGTTGTTTCCGTAGTCAAATTGCTCTTGACATATGAAAATCCGTGGTGCCATAAAAGAAGCCATGTGCAGCTGCTCATTTACTGTCTGATTGTGTGAACCTCGCTGCCTGACTTTGTCAGCCGGAGTTCTCGCAGAGGGCTGTTTGTTAAAGCTTGTCCTCTTTAATAAGGATTAAAGGCAGATATTGCCAAAGAGAATCTGCTTCCTTACGGCTGGAGAGCTTCGTTCTTCCCTCTGCTACTTGTGTTTGGGAAGTACGAGCTCATTCTGCAGGTACCAAGTCTCGTGTGACGTCTGGCTTCCTGTTCATGGATGTTTCCTTGGAAGATTATTTATTTCTCGAGTGTAGTGGAGCTCAATCTTCATGTTTTGAGGGCTCTTTGAGCTACTCGGGTCTGAATTCAGCATTTCCTTCTCTCTTGGCAGAAGGTCTACTCAAACACCTGGAATCGAGTCTAGAAGCAATCTTCCAAGCACTGTCAGCATTATCGGAGGTGCCTCATGCAGGCGTAGGAGCAGGAACTTGACGGTGATCAGAAATTCATTGACTCCTTGGCAATGTTACCCACGGTGGAAACAAGTCCACCCTGTATTGCAGAATAACCTCGTGTTTTAGGATCTTGGTTTCTGGGCACCTATTTTGGTGTATCCCCAAGGTGACTGTGGCCATGAAGGCAGCTCCCCTTGTGTCCAGTTGCAGTTAACTCACCGCGTGGCGTATTTATCCTCTAGGAAAGGACTGGGGTGGATGTCTGAGCTGTCCTCAGCTCGGGGTTTCGTGGCCAACGTGGCCGCAGAGGCTCGGGGTCCCCAGGGCTGCGTTTGGGTGCTGGGTGGTGCAGTGCTGCTTTGCATGTGGCACCCTCGCTGCGGGGCGTCGTCACTCCTCGCTTTCCATATCAAGTGATCTTCGTGCACCAGGCAGATCTGAGAGCCCGAGATGTGGAAATAAAGCACCAAGGGTGAGAGGGGACAGAAGCCAGAAGCTCTACGGGCTTCCTTTACCAGGGTCCAAGGCATGGGATCTTCTGAAATTGGGGATGGGAAGGTGGAAAGTGCTGCTTGTCTGGAGAAGCTGAGGGAATGTGTAAGGGCGTCTGACAGAACAGCGCCTTCTTTCTGATTCCTTAACTGCTCTGAAGTGTGTCCCCTTTTGGTGGGGTCAATGACAACCCCGAGTGTAAGGGCAGGTTTGGTCACACTGAGACGAGCAGGGTTTGCACCTAAAGCGCTGAATCACTGGCACCAGGGGCTGCCCAACTGTGGTAGCTTTGTGAGGAAACCTCTTCCTCCTCTCACATCTTTTTGGGTGCCTTACCAAGATCTTGTGCTTTTGTCATGGACCAGAGAGGTGGTAGCTTACTCCATCCTCAAAGGAGCTGTGGTTGGCAGCTGGCAGAGACGAGTAGTTGCTGCTTGGAGTAGTAACTGTTCAATATTGTGTAAAAGGGGGAAAACCACAACAAATGAGTTGTTTGCTATATTTCAGGGTAAACACAGAAAGTACCACGGTCTCGTAATGGGACCGGCAGCTCAGCTGGTGAAAGAGCATCGGTGGAAAACTGGAGGGGATGAGAGGAGCCATCGAAATGTTCAGTAAGAAAAAAGGAGCTTGGGAACATGGGGAGCTGAGGAACGAGAAGTGCTGGTGCAGGACGAGAACCTGGCTATTAGGGGGTAGCAAACACGGGACAGGATGCATACCAGGCACTGCCTGCTCCCTGATAGTGCAGGCAAGATAAAGACGAAGAGCGGGTGTGGTGTGGGATGGAAATGAAGCGGAGGCTGCTCTGCTCCTCTTGCGTCGCTCTTCGTTGTCACTTGTGTAAAAACTCTCCTGGGGAGAAAGTTGCGGACTTGGAACGAGGGTTGCAGTGTATGGGGAGGTGTCCCTAATATTAAAATAATTCCCTCTTTCTCTAAACTGGGAAACAGCTACGGGTGGTGATGGGCGCAGTTCAGTGTTTGCTGCCTGGGTGATCGATGCTGCGTTTTTCCCCAATTCACCACGACTTCTAAAAGTGGCTGGAGCCTGTCTCAGTTTATTCTGAGGGCGTGAGGCAGCGCACGTCTCAGACTCCTGTGAGGTCTCGCACATGCAGATCTCTGCTGTCCCACCGTCTGTGCCAGGAGAGCTGTCAAGCTGGGGTAGGAACAAGCAGCACTTCTGCTCGCCGGTCACAGACATCCCATGAGAGGGAAGAACAACCCATGTCATCTGCCTGCACCTCTGTGAGGGCTTTGGCACGGTCCCACGCGATGTCCTGGTCTCCAAATTGGAGAGATTTGGTGGATGGGCAGTTCAGGGGCTGTAAACTACAGGAGGGGAGGATTTAGGTTAGAGGTTAGGAGGAAATCCTTCACTTCAGGTGGTGAGGCCCTGGCACAGGCTGCCCAGAGAAGCTGTGCCCCATCCTTGGGGGTGTTCAAGGCCAGGCAGGATGGGGCCTTGGCCAACCTCATCTGGTGGGAAGCGTCCCTACCCATGGCAGTGGGTTGGAACTGGATGGGCTTTGATGTCCCTTCCAACCCGAGCCATTCCCTGGTTCTATATATAAGGAGAAAAACTTTTTTTTTACAACTTTGGATAGCTGATAAGACCTTGGTAGCACGTGAATGCCTTCCTTCAGGGTTCGTAGAGCAGCTACAGATGCAGCTTTACCAGGGAGGCTCTTGCCCAGACCAAGAGCCTGCGGCCACCCTCCCTTTGTGGCACCAGAACCGTGCGTGGCGCAGCGCTGTGCGGCTGGAGATGGAGCTGTGACACCCAGCACTAAGCAGGAGCTGATATTTCTCAAGTACTTCTCATTACCTTTTAATCTTCTGCCACAGAAGAGAGCGGCTCGCTCCTTTATATATATTTTTTCCCCTTAAGAAATTGGTATTCTCAACGCAAAGAGCAGTTGAGATGCGGCGTGGGAGAGCTGGTGGGGTGCTGTGGAAGCTGTGGGATGAACTCTTAGCGGAGCAGAGCACCAGGGCCTGCTGTGAGTGGGGTGCTCGTCGGCTGCAGGCAGCTGGGGAGCGAGTCCCCGATGCTCTGATCTGGCACAGGGTGGCGAGTGGTGGTGTGGGGAAGGGAAACGTGGGTTTCTGGTGTGCATTAGCAGCGCTTCCTTCTGTCGGAGGGGGAGCGGTAATGTTAGCATACAAGCAGGAGCTCATCCATAATATTTATCTCTGAATCATACACGAGGTATTTCTCCATGCCTTAATTAACTTCCAGCTCTCCCTCCCAGCCTTGTGGAAGGGAACGGGGCTCTGGCAGAAAGTTTTTCCCACTCCTGAGCGTGGCTCTGTTTGCTAGACCTGTAACGGCGGTGTTTCCACGGGCCTGCTTTTCCATTTATCTGCAAACTCTCATCCTCTGCCATGGGATGGGAAGCACGGATCTGTAGCAAGAGGAACAGGAGCTGCTGGCTCTGTGTGGCTGCATTACCGACAGGCCCCGAGCTGCCATTTCAAGTGAGGCTGACTCAGCTGCTTGCCGTGGTGAGGAACGGCTCGGGTGGATGTTTGTGTGTGTGCACCGAAATGCTGAGCTGGCTCTTCCTCTGCAGCGTGGTTCGTGCTCTCTGCCACTGAGCGCTACGTGGGGAATGCAGAGAGTACTGTTTTAATACATTTTTTTGTTTTTAGATACACTTTTTTTGCAATAAAGGAACGCTAATGAATAAAGCATAAAATAATGTATACAAAAACTTGGAGCAGAGGAGGAAATGGTTCCCTGGTAAAGCTAGTGGGCATCGCTTCACGGGCATCATGGCAAGCGTACAGCAAACAGACAAATCTTCAGCAAATCTTCAACCTGAAAAGCACAACTCCCAATTGATTTATTGAAATCTGGATCCCCTTAAAATATCAACCCAAATACCGTGAATTAGCATCTAAAAAAATGCAGTTTAAGGTTTTCTACCTTTCGCTGCTGTGTCAGGCCACAGGCGTGCTGGTGCTGCTTTAGCTTTGGTCATCTCCAGTCTGATAAAACCCAGTGCAGGAATCCAGCCTGCTTCGCAGGGGGCTGGGCAGTGTGTCCCCGTACCAGTGACTTTGGGAGCCTTTAAGCCACTCTGTAAGCACCTGAAATTGGGCTTAGTGGAGGGATGTCCTGATCGTCCACTTCAGGTTAACGGTGTGTTTATAAAAACCCATTTAATTGTGTAATAAGGGAAAAGTTGCTTACAATTTTTGTAGTATATCCTTGGCAGCTCGAGCAAATGTTGGTGTGAAATAGTCGTAGCTAGGTAGCGTTCCTGTTGAGAAGGGAACATTAAAAAAAGCCTCCGGTGGGGCTGTAGCAAGACTTCTCCAGTTTTAGTTCATTTTGACTGACAGAAATCATCTTCGAGCCATCCAAATAAGCCGACGTGCAAGTATTCAGTAATTGTCTGGCTTCCTCTTAATTCTGCATGTATTGTGTTTTGCAGATAAGCAGCCTCTGAAGACTGAAGGACCTGCTGAAGGGAACACCTGCTTTTGAGGTATGAACTGTTTTTTTTTTTTAATTATCCAACACTAAACCTCTGATTAGAAGTGAAGGCTTGATGCCTCTATGTGTACACACTGAGCTTCAGCAGCCCTGGGCTCCCAGCTACCACCCAGAGTTCAGCAATCTCCTTATCTCCTGCAGGAGCTCAGTAGCAAGGCTTGGCGGAGCAGGCAGGCCTGGCTATGACAAGCCAAGTACTAAATGGACTCTGGGATAGTCTGCATGCCTTTAAAAGGCATTATTTGGAGAGTTTTTGACTTCAGCTTCTGCAGAATAAATGTCTGAAATACATTTAACTTCCGTTTTGGGTAAATCCTTTATGTACTGCTCATTTTGCTTCCTTCATTTCGAGTGTTAGCGTCCAACACTCCCTTGCTTCTGTTCAGAGGGCAGACATTCTGCTCCACGTGTCACACAAACCTTCTGTAGGCCTCCTACTGATACAAAGATTAAGCTGGGCAATCTCAGCTAAGATGAAACCAGCTCTGATTTGATTTGGTAGGAATTAGGAGCGCTAAATTGTCTGAGTTGCTTATCCTGTCCTCCAGTTGCAGGAGGCACCATGAAGCTGAACTTCTGCTGGAGTCTGTTGCGATGTCTGCAGGCAGAGGACATGTGAGGGGCAGGTGCTTCCACAACACATTTTAGCAAAGGAATTACCATTTCTTGATATTTATATGGACTGAGGGGCCCAGGTGAATCCCACATCGCAGTTTGAGCAGTGTGGCAGTGGTTACTCTCAAATGCTGTCTATTTCTTCAAGTCCTGGGAGCAGTTTACTGCCTGTTTACTACACTAATTAATACTTTTTATCTTCACCTTTAAGTAGTCTAGCATATAAACCACTTCAACACAGGGCACAGACGAAATGCCCAAGTTGTTAACGTCAGTCTGCCAGTACAGTCCAGCGATACTTGGCTGTAAAGAACATCGAGGAGTCAAAATGCACACAGTTATTACCACTTCTTTTAACAACTATCTAATACGACTTGATAAAACTGTCTAGAAGTGACAGCCCCACGTCTCCTAAAGCCTTGCTGTGTGCACAGGACACAGAATGCCTCTTCTTTGCCTACTCTGACAGGAGGAGAGGTGCAAAGTCCTGTCTCTGCAGTCAGGCTGATGTTCGTGCCCGTTCATGACACAGCTGAAACCAGGCTCAGCATCACCGCCGCTTGTTTGTGCTGCGTGTTGGGGCTGCCTGCCAGGCCATCTGAAGTCGTTCTCTAAGAGCTGTTTGAGAAGAAGCCAGCTGAGATGGCTTATCTGGCTTCGGGTGGGATGGAGGGGGTGGGAGGGGAGGCGCCCAGGTTCTGTGCCTGCTTTTCGTGGTGGCCGCAGTGGAGCAAAAGAGGTCACGGGAGGCAGAGTGGAGCTGGTGCTCCACGCAGCTGCACAGCGATGACACCGGGGTGGAAGAGCCCTGCACTGTCCTCCCTGCGTGTTCTGTTGAATTTTCCTTTCCACTTGGCTTTGGTGTGGCTGTATGTCTGCCAGGCTCCTGGCATGTCTTGAATTGACCTCAGACTTGAATTTCCGTGGTCATGTTGTTAGTCCCCAAGTTGTTCGAGGTGGTGAGTTCGCTACAGTCTCGTTTTCCTCCTTTTTTCCATGCACAAACCCAAGTTACAACATATGCTGACTCGCAGAGCCCCGGCCATGCTCGGAGTTGCACCTTTCAACGTTTGTTGTTCCGTGGTTTCAGGACATGGAAGCACACAGGTGTTTCCCACAGACTGCATTCAGCAGCTAAAAATGCTTCCTGGAGTAACTTATCCGGGAACGTCGAATCCACGCTCATTGACTGCTGAATGAATAAAGGCAGCTTCCTCCCCGCTGTCCTCGGGGGAGCCCAGGAGAGCAGCAGGAAGGAGAGGTGTTTGTGCGGGTCCGGCCGTCGCTTGGGTCTCGTTGGATGGCCTGACCACCCAGAGGAGTGTCTGGGGCTCCTTACGAAGCAAAAGCGAGAACCTGTTCCTCTCAAACCCTGCCTGCTTGTTCTGTCAGGAGCTGTTTTCACCAAGGACAGTTTCACCTTGGTCATCTTGCCTAAACTCCAAGTCCTGGACAAGTACTAGGACTCTCGTGGCACCTACAATTTCATTTGGTTATTGTGTTGTAACATGCTTAGTAAGTACTTCTGCAAACGTTTCCTGCTGGATTAATTTATTTCTTGTGCAGCTGCTTTAGCTGGAAGGAAACGAGCACAAAAGCACATCTTTAGGATCAATGTTATTGATGAAAAGCGAGCTAGATTGGGGCTGCTGCTGCCATAATTGTAGTAGGGGTAAGTGGCTGCTCCTTGCTGTGTGACTCCCTGATCCCATCCTGCTGGGGAGCTCGCCCAGACATGGAAACTTCTCTGCCCCTGTCCTTCAGCAAGTGGAGTGACTGCTCGTGCTGCAGGAGGATTTTGTTGTTTGCTGGACGAGGGGCTGCTGCATTAGGCAGCCACCCTTTCAAAAAGGGGCTGAGGATGGTGCTGGCCTTTTAGTTTGAGAACAGTGGGAACAGACTCGAGGTTTAGCCCTTGAAGTAAGAGAAGCCTTGGGAAGAAGGCAGTGCTAATACATCTCCTACAACCTATGGCTTGAGTTCCCTGAAGAGCTGTGGGCAGAGCCCTTTATTTTAATCCTTAAAAAAAGGAAAAATAAGGCAGGGGAGGGGGTTGTTCAGTACCATACCACGCTGGTTGGCCCTTCTCTCCCTCTTTTTGGAGGGGAAGCAGCCTGTGTCAGGGGGCACAAAGCAGAAACTCGGAGGCTGTACCTGATAACATTGCAGGGAGACCTGATTTTTTTTATTGATCTCTTTCATCGAACACCCAGCTTTTGTTTTCTAACCAATGCCTTGTTTTTAAGCCGTGGCTGAATGTATTTGCTATCAAGAGCACGGAAACGTAAATACAATAGTGGTTGAACTGCAGCAGCTACTCCCTTCCTCCTCTGGTGGCTTCCTGCATGCGTTTTGGAAGGTGGAAATTACTCTTCTGCATTAACGAATTTCAGAAATGAGTACTCTTCCCCCTGGTGCTGCGCCATCAGATGTCAAAAACCAAAGGATGTGAGCAAAAAAACCCACAAGTGCTCTCATGTATGTGTTAAGACAGAGGTAAGGTAAGGGCCCTTCAACGCTCCCCTGTGCTCCAGCCTGATGCAAGCACAGGCTAACGGGACATTTTGCTGTTTTTCTCCACTTTACCTAAACCTGTAGCCAGAAAACCGTGCAGGCAGCCTTCTAGTTGAACTAACTAACATTCATCCGCTTGTGATGCTTGAGCGAGTCTCTTAAGAGGATAATTAATAAAAAGAGTAACTAATAAATGGGGGCGGTGCCTCCACCGACTGCAGCGTTGTTCTCCCAGACCTCAGCTTGCGATTATTTTAGAAAGCTGCTTCCTGAGTGTGGTTCTTGTAGCAACGTGGGTCACTAGTAGCTGATGCTGGTAGCTTTCTTAGCCGGGTATGAGTTTTGTCGTTGTGAATTTTGCCATTAAAACTAGCTCAAGACAGTGGAAGGGTTCAAATAGTAACGCCTGGTCTTTTACAGCTTGGGAGGGGTTGGGTTGAGCTGTTTGCAGGTTAGAGAGTTAAACTGACCTCAAACCGTAGGCTGTCATGTGCTGTTTTTTATACCCAGAGCCTCTCCTGAGCCCTGCACGGCACTACCAACTTTGTGGGGCGAGTTATTTCTCTGCAGTGCCTCCTTGCGTAACCCGCCGCCCGTAACACCATTAATGCGCCCCTGCTGCACTAATGCTGCTTCCAGCCCCGAGCGCAGCCGCTCCGTGATGCTCTTATGGCGCTGGGCCAGCTGCATGGCTGAACTTCGAGAGGATCCCGGGGATTTTTACTTAGCTAAGAATAAACATCACGTGAGAGCAGGGGTTACTTCCCCGCCCGGGGGAGAGCGAAGATGGCGCGCTGCTGGGGAGCGGCCTCCCCGTGCTCCGCAGGGATAAGCTGCGAGTCCGCAGGAAGCAGAAGGGCCTGGCACGTAGCCTCCTGCTTTTCCTTGCTGCTCGGTTCGCCGGTGCACGATGACACAGTGCTTTCCCAACAGTCTATTTTTATCGTTGCCGAATCTGATAACTAACCTTGGGAAAGGAGACGTGATCATACTTGCTGCGTTTCCAGCCCAGCGGTGTTTCACATTGGGCCTCGGCCTGCGTCTTGGGTACCTGGTAACGTGCTACCGAGCGCCTTGCTGAGCACTTCTAACTTCTCTCCACCTGCGTTTTTCTCCAAGAGGAATATCTCCTTCTTTCAGATTGCACACAGGCAGTATTTACTTCCAGCCTTCTAGCAAATCCTTCCATGAGCTGTTTGTAGCCAAAGACTCCAGTCCTTCTTGTAGAGGTGCCCAGGAATATTGAGCTACGTTCCACCTTGGTTTGAAAGGACTTCTGATTTTATCTTCCTCACTTATGTGTAGACAGAAATACCCCTACTTAAAAGTAAAAAGAAAAACCAAAAAAAAAAAGCCACAGAGGGACGTGGCTGCCCCAGAGCACACAGAAGGAGCAGCGGGCTCATGACTCTTGGTCCTCTGGGTATGCTCTGCTCCTACCCTAGCGCTGCCCAGGGACTTCATGAATTCGTGGGCAGCTGCGAGGTCTCCCTGTGAGTGCAGGGACCGGCTCGTTCCTGGCTGAAGGACCCGACGGGGGCAGAGTGGAACGGGCCTGGCTCCCTCTGAGCTGCGCTGCAGAGCTCCGTGCTGCCTGATGCTCCAAAACCGGGGCTAGGCACTCATAGAGCGTTTGTTTCTCCTTCTTAAATGTCTGGTTCCAGAGGGCTTTGTTGTGGTTTTGAAATGGCAACCCCCTATCTCCCAGCTAGTTCAGGTGTCTGTTCTACTTCCAGATCCCTTTTGGGGCACCTCTGTCAGTTCACAGGAGCCCCAGGGCAGGGCACGGTGCGCCAGGGCACCTGACGAGTCCATAAGCCACCACTTTCTATGGTGAGGCTTTGCAGAAGTCACAAGAGCTGGAACTTGTTTCCTAGCCTGGATGTGTGGTTCGTTGCATTCCTCGGGAGCTTTTGAACTTCCGATAGCGAAAGCTTTCAAATATTTTGTTCTTTGCAAGTCATTTGCCTGAAAAAGCAGCCGTAGATTTGCTGTTTCACTCATCTGGCGCAGACATCCAGCTGGTGGTGAGCTGTCACTGATGGAAATAGTTCACTAGGCAGCCTTCTCATTTGGAAGCTACCAGTTCTGTGTCCTGATCTACAGGTTCTCATGCTATGTAATTACGCTGTCAAGAGGTGCTTAGCTTAATTAAAGTGAAGTAGCTGCTCTAATGCAGTCACCAACATAACGAGGATTACTCTGTATAGGTAAAGGAGTAAAGCTTGTATGTAAACGGAGTTCCTGGAAGCAGTGACTGTGTGCACCCAGTTGCCAAGCAAAGTGCTTCTGTTTTCATAGCTCCTATTCTCTGCAACCTGTCATGTTTTATGCTACTCGCTCAAATTTTGCCTTGCTTTTTGGGTAACACCAGCTGGGGATGTTGGGACACTTCTCCAGGGGTTGGTTTGTGTGCAGGTGGTGTCCAACCTTTCTCGTGGGCATCAGATCGTCGCTGTGTACAGAAAGGTGGCCTCCAGCAGCTGGACGTGAGCTCTTTCAGTGCCACCTGTGGCTTGATTTACCCTTGATACCCCTTGTGAAATAGGGGAGCAGAGCTGCTGGGTCTCTGGCCTCTTCCTGCCAGGCTGTTTCCACAAGCTGGGATTGCCTCGGCTGTTCTATGGAAAGCTGAACTCCCAGTTTTCAAGACTTATCGCAGTAAACTTGCACGATACGAGTGTAACACTTAAATGCTATTTAATAGTTGCTGATTTTACTCTTTGAGAGCTTTTTTGTTTCACTTCATCTCAGAATATCTGTCTTCTCTGGTCTTTACTTTCCCTGCGACCCTCTTAGATGCTTATATGTACATGAGGCAAACCATGGAATTCGTGAAAGTATCGAGGGCCTGAGCAGCACTGCTACAGCCAGAATTCATCTGAACTGGATCTCTGAAAAATCATTCTTCTCCCAGCATGACTCATGAGTTCTTTCACGTCTCTGGGTTTGTAGCTGCAGTGTTCGTGCTGCTTGGGAAGAAAGCGCTACAGTAACAGAAGAAATCGTCTTAAAATGAAAGCTGAGATTGTCAAGTAAGCATAACTCATTCTGGGAACAGCACATATAAGACAAACGTGGAGCAGGATGAACGTAGAGGAGCTGAAGGGAGGGCTGAGTGACTGAGGTGAATTTCTGCAGTGAAACTCTTCCCTCTGCGTGCACTCGAGTTGTCTTTCCCAGGCCTTGGCAGCGAGATGATCTCGGGGGAGGAAGAATGCCTAATAAAAACGGGAATCGCTGATTGATCCGATTAGAAATATGCCTGCCTTTCCCCCTCCCAAGGAAAAGGACTCTGTAGGAAAAGTCCAAGGCATTATTTTCTGTGTTTTGCCTTCCGTGAGGTCGGAGCTGCTTTCCTTTCTGATGCGTGTGCTATTAAAGGAAAGCAGCTGACAGCAACAGCTGCTCGCCTTGCCTGTTTGCTTTGTGGCTTAGCAGTCCATGTGAGACACAGAAAGAAGGAAAGAAAGAAAGTGCTCTGCTAACAGCCAGGCTTCTCGTACCCTGCCCTGCGCTGTCGTCTCGCCCTCTGTTTGCTGCCAGGAGCCGGCGGGAGGCTCTTCCCGCGCTGATTGATGCTGCAAAACCTTATTTGGTGCCGCCGCTCTGCTGCGGCTCCGAAAATCCCCTCTCCTCTGAAACGCCTCGCAGGCTGGCATGCAAGTATGACTTTGTTTTCTTTTGAAATCAGCTCTGAAACCACCTCTTTCTTAGCTAAAACCTACAAGTCTGCGCCGAAGGTGGGCAGAGCCCTCTTATTTCCCTCGGAGAAGCGTTTAGGGCTTTGGAGACGACATACCAGCCTTTTTTAGGGCTCTTATTTCAATGCTCGTAGGCCTGTGCTCAGCCAGACACTTGAAAGTCCCTCACAGTTATTATCTATGAACTCATCTTCCATGTGGCTTTTTTGAAGGCCGGCCAAGCCCATTAATCCCCACCTTTCAGAGGCCCTAATCCCTGCCGGGGCTTACAGGAAAGTTATTCTCGTCCTCCCAGCGAAGCTGCTCTGGCAGAGCATCTCTCCTGCTGGAACTTAAGGCAAGTTGATTAACGTGACTTTTTATCAGCTTGGAAGCCGTACAGCTCATAATGGAGCAATCTAACTTGGACGGTCTTACCCCATCTTGCCGAGTGGTGAATAGGAATGAAATTGCCCAAAGGAAGGAAATCACTCGGGAGGCTGGTAGTCTCTTATCTCGCTGTGCTTAAGTATAATTAACGCTAATAAAACGCTCTTTGAAGGCACGGATACATGCCACATTTTTGGGGAATGGGTGCGAGTGATGTCAGGCTTGGAACAGGTCTGTTGAGCTGATTTTAATTTTTACAGCTGTCACTCTTCCTACAGCCGCCTGGCTCTGGTTTTTGGCTGGCTGGGGCCTGGCTGATGCAAAGCCACCTTGGTACGTGAGGCTCCCCCTTCCCTGCCCTTCTTCAGAGACTCTCCCTTGGTTCCCAGGAGAAGATGAGTTCTGTGAAATGTACCTCTCCACCCTGAGCAGAGAGAGCAGGAATTAAGCCCAAAATGGGGTGTAACAGATGGGAAACTGCAACGGGGTCTGAAATCTGACTTAGCAACCTGGGTCTCACTGGGCAGGAAAATTGTCTGTGCAGGCTGGATTTCCTCCTGAGGTCTGTGGAAGAAGCAGGGGCTGCTCTGTGCCACCGAAGTGCTGCGTGCCAGAAAAGTGATGCTGTGAATGTGATTGCCCTGGAGTCCCAGGATGTTATCTTAGAGAGCAAGAGCAGCAAACGAGTAAGTCCAGCCCCCTCGGGTTCATCAGCAACTCCGAGCTTTCGGAGCAGTAAGTGGGCCTGTTCCATGACCTCTCCTGCCTTCCCTAAAGCAACACTTCGGGAACAAGTTCCCCAAAGGAAATGCACGAAGGCATCCATAAAACCCGATACGGTGCCTTTTGATTTTCATAAGAGTCCACATTACGAGTTGGTGTAGGTGATCTTACATCACTGACAGTTTTTTTATCTCAAAGGGAAGGAGTCTCGTAGCCCAAACCCGAGTTGGGTAACAAATTACTACAACAGAGTTATCCGGAGTGCTCCAGGAGTGGTGAATCACTGCGGATGCAGTAGGCAGAGGTGTGCCTGTGCTGTGCCTGCTCTGGTGCTGCTGGGAAGGAGCAGCGGGGCCGTGCTCTCCCCACACGTGGGGCTCAGCAGGCGTTGGGCTCTCCCATTCACCCCTCGGCACCCTGGGCTTTGCTGGGATATGACTAAAGGGATAAAAACATCAGACCAGAGATTTTACAACAATGAAAAAGTGAAAAATTGAGCAATAAAAAGCCGCGTGACTTCATAGGACTCTTCCCCTCCCGTTTCGTGAGGCTCCTCGCCATGACCACATGCTGCTGAGCAGGGCTGGAATTGTGGTGCCCTGGTTTGGGAGCTCCTCGTTATCCTCGTTAGGACCAGCTCTCACCTGGAAGAGTGGCTTCAGCCAGCTAGCAAAGCCCAAAGGCTTTAACAAAGTGCTAGCGTGTGCAAGGTTTTTCTTGATACGACTTGTTTTTACCTTAAAGCCGCGTGGTTACGTGCCTTGCTGTGCAGGAGGAAGGTGAGGAGTGGTGAGAAACCAGCAGCCTTGTGGTACGTACGTGAAATTCTTGCTTTTGGAGCTGACCCTCTAGAACAGTGCTGGTTGTGTGCACGGTTCTGCAAGTCAGGTTCTTCCTACTGCGCTGACTTGGGGCCTTGCACAGGAGACAAACCGAAGCCATTGGAGACAAGTAATAACTTGTGAGGCTTTTGAAGCAGCAGGAGGGAGATGTTTGTATATTAGGAAGCAGGCTCGGTGGCTGCCTTTCCATGGCAGGACGAGTTGGGACTCCTGGAGCTGGCTTCGTAGCACCCAGAGTCATGTTAAGTCTTAATTGAAGAGCCAGAAGGGTACCTGAAAATCTGAATGAACAAGATTGGCAGAGGTGCGAGTTCTGGAATCGTTCCTCCATTTCTTTAACGTAGCCTTGTCTTGTTTCTGTTCTTGGCAGGAGCCCTTGTACTGATGAACTCCTGCAGGGCTGTCTGCAGCCCTTCATCATCCCAGGACGCGGGGTGGAAGGGGAAGGGGATCCTTCCCCAAGCTGTGCGTGTGCCCAGGGAGGCCGGGGAGCTTGTTTCGTTTTGCTTTTAAGTCTTGCCTTCAAAATGTAAAATGGAAGTGCTTTTGGGCTCATCCTGTTCTTTTCCTAGGCTTTCATAGGAGACTTTTCCTACTCTCCTTTCCAGCTGCCTTCGTCTCTGCTCCTAGCAAAGCCAATCGTGCTGTTATCTTCCTGATGCCTCCTGAGCCTTCCACGGCAAAGCGCTGTGCAGCCGAGCGCCCCTACTCGTGTGCATGGGTACTTAGAGGTGCAAACAGGTTTTTACTGGTGCTCTGTCATTTGGGTATTCCTTCCACGTTCATCTTTGATGGAGATCTGACTCCAGCTCATTATTTTAGTTTGCATAAGTGCTGAATTCAGGCTTTATTTTTAACCTGCTTTTACCTAATTGGCAAACAGACAAGGGGGAGGGGGCATACGGTATGCACGTAGCACCTGCCAGTGGGTACAGAGATCCTTCCCCAACCTGGAGTTTGACCATTTTTCCCTCTGCTAATAACAGATCTGGCTCCAGCCATCAGTTTGTGCGTGCACAGGGCTCCTGTAAGGACCGGGAGCATCGCATTTGCTCCTGCAGGCGGGGCTGCTCGGGCAGGATCGCCTTCCTTCACGGTCACCTCGCCCTGGAGCTGAGCCCCAGGAGCCTCCCGGGGGGTTCCTGCACTGAAGGTGACCATTTCGGAGCCACCTGCCCGCCCTGCTGCTCGCTCTGAGTCTGGAAGGCAGAGCCTGGAGGGCTGCGTCCATCGGCAGGCTGGGGGCAGCAGATGACAGCCTCTGGGAGCGAGGCTGGGATTGCTGAGGGGTTTTGGCCTTCATTGCCGTGCGCTGCATCACCAGAGACCTCTTCTTTAAAAATCTATAACCAGATCAATTCCTGCGCTGAATTACAGCAAAGGTCAATGCCGGCGACCCAACTTTCTCATCGCTCTACAAGCCTGTGCCTACGGCTGCTGCAAAGCTCGGGTTTTATTTAAACGAGCAGGACAGAGCACTGCAATCCCCCTGGAGGAGTGCTGTGGATGCACGCACGAAGGTGAACAGGCTGAGCGATGCTCTGATCCGTCCTTGCTGGTGTTAAGGTTTGTTTCTGGGCAAAAATCCTCCCAGAACACACAGCTTTTGCCCTGCAGAGGCTGGAACAGCCTGCTTGGTTTTCCGAGGAGGCGTGTGGGTGGGATTTTTGGAGTGCTTAATTTACGTGGTCCTTCCGTCAGGTCTCTTGATACCTGGTAGCTACTAAAATGGTCTTCAGAGCAGCCAGCCTCACTGAGACTTTTATATTTGCATTTGGGAGCGCTTCATTACTTGATGCTTTGTGGATTGTGTAACTTCTCGGACGTGCTTTGCAGATCTGGCTGATGTTGAAGACGTAGCTGCTGTGTGGAGATGGAAAGCTGGTGTCCTCATCCCTGTGCTGGTTAGGCTCCACGCTGTGCTCTTTGGAAAGACAAATTGTGCTCTTTTTCCTGAAGCAACGTAAAGTTTCTCTTTAAAAGTGCTTGAGGAAGGTAGCGTTGGATTGTCCTTGTTGCCATCGCCACCACGGCATGGACTTCTCCCAGTTCCTGTGGTTTCTTTTAAAATCCATTTAAGAAAAAAAAAAATCTTTCTTAAACCCAGTTGACTTGGGGCCAGTTGACAGATGAGTTTAATGTCAGTAAATGTCCAGCTCTAAACTGAGACGTGGCTTTAGTTGGGCTAAATGTCGGACTCGGCTCTCAGGCTGGCCTTAATTGTAGCTTTTATGTTGACAGCAGGTAGGTAGAGGTGTGGAAAGAGGAGGCTGGCTTGTGGCTTTCCTCTGGCTAGTCCAGGACGTCTGCCCAGTTTGCTTTGCAGACACTCTCCTTTGATCAAACGGAGGCTCTCCAGGCTATGAATGTCTAAAAAGCAGGAAGAAAGCCGAATTTGTCTCCAATCCCCAGAAAACTGAGAGAATCTTTCCAACGCTACTGAAGAGATGCAAATGATGGGAGGCTGCCTGGTGTCTGTCCTGGCTAATTCACCCACCGGCTGAATCGTTGCACAAGGTGAAGGCAGCGTTATTGGCTTTATGGCTGCTTGCTTCAAGGAAATGTAGTTGATGAAAATGTTTCAAGCTTTTGGAGCAGAAAGGTTCATTACAGCCCTGTGCCCAGCCTGGTTGTGGAAGCGAGGTGTAAGGGCAGAGTCTATTAGCAGCAAAAATAATGCCTCGCTGTCAACTGCAGAGAAATGGTCGGAACTACTGAATAAAAACCGGGATTATTTAGATCCTTACAGAGGCAGCAGGAAACTGGAAGCACTGCGCTTATTTTAAGCCGCCAACTCTGAAACTGTGAAGCTGCAGTTTATACAAGTTGTAGGTAGGACACTTGAAAAACAAAACAAACAGCAGCGCTCAGCTGGAGCTCGTTTTGTTCCTGTGCCTTTCCCTGCTGCAGTCCAGTGGCCTCGCTGCAGTGGTTTCCCTTCTGCTCTGCTGGTTGCTCATCATTTATTACAGACCTCGCCGTGCCCGTTTCATGAAATTTCATGAAATGGGGAGCTGACCGATGTCTCACTCCTCTTGTGTTGATTTTTTTCCTCTTCTGTCCACCCCTTCCACTTCCTTAGGCTCGTTTCCATTTTTGACTTAATCTTTTATTTTCCTTACCCAAAGTACACGTCTGGTTTCCAGCCAAGCTTTCACTCCAGTCGGTGTTTTTGCTCGTGTTCCTGCCTCTTCTCAGGCTTCCTCTGACCAGGCAGAGCAGCAGTGCTTGGAGCTTCGTTACCTGCTGGGGTCTGGCGCAGCCCCTCGCTTGCACGTTCCGTTATCCCCGGCTGAACAGGCTGCAGACAGCTCGAGAACCTCGGGGATTGCTTCGAGAACCTCAGGAATTGCTTCGAGAACCTCAGGAATTGCGAGATAGCAGGCGTAGGAAGGAGCAGTGATTGTGAGCGAGCCGTGCCGTGCCGTGAGGAGGCAGCAGTGGCCGAAGCTTTGTCTCCTCCCTGACACCCCGCTGACGAGCTGAACTGCAGGTTTGCTGAGCCTATCTGAAGCGAGCAGCTCAAGCACTGCGCTTATCTCGCGCGGCCACGATCTGCTGCTGGAAGTGAGCTGAGATTTGCATCGAGCCTCTGCGGCTGTCGCCTGGTTATCGGTGAGCAGCGCAGGGGCTCTCACTGCTCTGTAGCAGCCCGGGCTTCTTAGGCTTACCTTGCAGTGTGCCCGGCCCCCTGTGGTCTGTTTTTGGGGTACCCCCACGTCTGCCCCCCATTCCTAGCCTGCAAAAATAATATTATTATTATTAGAGATGTTCGGATTTGTTGTCTGCATGGATTTGGAAGCTGAGACTCTCCATCTGTTTCATATCCTTAACCAGGAAGCTGCTGATGAAGTTGTCCTGAGAAGGGAAGTGATCGTGCAAGTGCTTTGCCTGGTGGTGTGGCAGTCCTGGCCTAAAAGCAACACCTGCCCCCCAAAATGCCCCAAATCTACCTGCTCTGGACTCGCCACTGCTCTTCCTCGTGAAGAAGGGAAGCAATTGCTGAGTTGTATGAGCAACGAGAAGCTTTCTTGCTGCGTTATGTATTGTCCAAAGGACAGCGTGGTTCTGTACGACACCACGCTCACTAATCCTGATGGATGCGATGGGGAGAGCCCGGTGTGGGGCTGGGAAGATGCCGCAGGGCCCGGAGCCCCTCTGCTGCGAGGAGAGGCCGGGAGAGCTGGGGCTGCTCAGCCTGGAGCCCAGGAGGCTCCCCCTGCCCCCTGTCGGAGCTCCGGGGGCTCTGACTGGGAGCAGAGGGACCCGCGGGGCCTCCAGCCCCAATCAGGCTGGGATTCTGTGAAATTAATGCCCTTCCATTGAAGGTTAAAGGTTCCTGGAGCTGCATCTCCCTACCTCTGAGAATGAGCCTCTGGGAAATCGGAGTGACGTCCTGCAACTTGGAACACCCCCAGAAATGAAGCCCAGATCCAAACTCGTTTAATTTACTGGGGAGAAAGCAAACAAACAAACAAAAAAAACCCCTTGGTTTAGTTTGTGCTTAAAAAAAAAGGAAAAAAAGAGGTCACAGACTTGGTGTGTCTGTGCACAAAATGTAAAATGTCAGCAGTTGAGGCGCCCTCGTTTTGGGAGGATAAATGCAGGCGTCCTCTTCATGTGACTCCCTGCAAACGCAGCGCCGAAGGACGATGACTTCGCATCTCTCTGCTCCCCGCTGCCCTGTTCCCTTCTGCCTCAGTGCCCGCCGCTAAGTGCTCCTGAGAGCCTCAGCTAAGAACAGGCTGGGTGAGGACGAGAGAAATGGCACGATGACCGAGCTGTCTGCGTCTGCCAGGCGGAGACTGTTCTGCACGGGGCTGGGAGCTGATTTTAAAGGAGCGAGGGGATCTGGTGAAACGATATTCCTGCTAATAACTCCCTGTGCCGGTGTCTCCTCTAAACAAAACCAGGAGAAAAGTTGCTTTGTTTCTTTTTCCTCTTAGATACACTTAAATGCTCTTGCCTCTTTGCCATGAAAGCTGCTCCCGCTTTGCTTTGGTGGGGGCAACACATTTTGGGGGTACTGCTCCTAATGCCCCAGAAGGCTGAGGGGACTCAGCCAGCGCCTCGAGCCAGCTGCGGCTCTGTTCAACCATCAGCCAGGCCTTCAAGTATCATTTTTGGGGGGCAGCATCCCCTGCACCCACGTGCCTGTCTTCCCCTTTCGCCATCCTCAGCCGAGACGCAGGGAATCTGGGTCAGACCGCTCATAAATTTGAACTCAGCCTCTGCGTGCCCGGAGGCGCGTACGCCGCAGCGCAGCGCGAGCAGCTCCAAAATGGCAACACAAAGTTCAGGAAACAAATTCCACTCTCCCCTAGATGGGAAGCTGAGAGGCGGCGGCTTATGCAAGCTCTGTTTGTGTCCCTCCTGCCTGCGGAGGGTGGCTGCAGGAGGCGATGGTTCTTGAAAGTTGCTCCGCTGGGGTACGTAAAATAAAACTCGTGCGTGGAATTGCCGGCTGGGTTTCTTTCTAGGAGTTTTGGTCTGGCTGCAGCCCACTCCTCACAACAGGCAGACTTGATGTGAGCTGCTAGGAGCTCCTGGAAAGGAGCTCGCTGCAGGTGGGGGCTGAGAATTGGGTAAATATCTGGAGCTGGAGGGCAGGGCTCTGTGATAACTGAGGGAAACAGCGCTGCTGCTTTCGGCTCAGCTACCAGGAGATGGCTTTGTATGGAAAGGAATAGGTTGCTCGCTGGGCACACAGACTCCGAGCACAAAGCAGAACAGATGGGGCAGATACTGGCTGTAACGGACCAGCTGCTGCTGGAACACGAAGAGGCCTGAACAAACCATTTTTGGGAACAGAAGTGAGGAGAAGGAACGTAATTGATTTGCTGCGGAGTAATTTGAAGACTTCCTGGAACAGATCGAAGAACGCCTGGCTACCGGAAAGCTCCCTTCCTCCTCTGCCATACAGCTGACCCTATGGGGCCACCGGCACCACAGTCTGCTCCTTCCCACACCTTGCCCCCGAGCACGGCGCCTGCTTGACCCTGGCAGTCCTCTGAGGCCCTCCAAGAGATGCAGACCTTGAGTCACTCAGGCTGCGGTTACACCATCGCTCCTTACTCCCCGTGCCACTTAGCAGGCATCAGGAGCGCAGCAGCTGTCTTGCAGATGAAGAATTATTGAATATTTTGTTAACTGCTGCCTTCTGAAGCCGTCACTGCTCGGTTTTCCCTTTCATCCTGTAAGTTGATGTCAGAATTCTCGTTCCTAGTGCTCCTCTGTGTGCCTGGCTCGCCCAGCCGCGTAACGCCCAGCGCATCGTGTCTTGGTGGATGCTCCCGAACGCCTCCTGTGCACAGCCAGCTCTTCTCTGTGGATGAACGTGGTGCAGAAAGCATCTGTCTTCCTAAGCTGGGCGACACCTGGTTATTTTGTCAGTTTTCTTCTACCCTTGTGCAGAATTTGTGCAGCGTCATTACCCTCCTGCCCTAGCCATGAGCTGGGTGCTTTATGTGCCGGGGAGACGGATTCTCTGTTTGCTGCAAAACTCAGCGTGGCTGTTATTAGTTGCATTGATTTTTTTTATGTCGTTTCTGCATTCCTTATTAAGTTAAATATAGGCAAGGAAATGTCCTGCTGATAAGCCTGCGTAACCTCATTATTATTTATTTTTCCCCAGAAACTAGATTGCTTTCATGTCCCAGTCCTACGTGGGTCTGAAACGGAGACGTTGTCAATGCTGCTTCATGGCAGCTGTTCATTACGGTGCCGCTTTTTTCTTTTAATCAGGAACAAAAACTGCAGGATGCAAATCTAGCAGCGGCTTGGGATGGAATATTTGGGTGCCAGAGGACGATCTGGGTGGGATCAGCACTGGCTCGGGTTTAGTAACTCCTGCTGGCTTCCCCAACGCGTTCCCGTGGCGCCTTGGAGGAGTTTGCTATGTTAATTGGTGCGCAATTGCTTAGGCTTAGAGGAACGATGATGGAATATCTCAGTGGAGCAAGACCAAGGTAATTTCTGGGCCATCAAGGTATTGCTTAGGAGCTTTCTCTGACTGCAAAGCAGTGATTATGGCAGTACGTGGCCACGTGCGGTCTGCTGCTGGCTCTGGACGCCCGCTCGGTTCGGATGGTGCAGGGGAGGGGGTGCTAAATGTTACAGGGCTCCTCTGTGGAGCAGTTGGCTAATAGTTTCCATCGGAGTGGGAGGATGGGAGATGTCTTGCTGCTTGGACAGCCCCTAAATTAAGCTGTCAGGAGGAAACGCTGCTAAAAGGCCCCTCCTGTGCTCGAAACCAAAATAGCAGGAAGGTTTAATCCGAAGCGAACGTGTGAGTGGTGTGAGCTGGGAGCTTGGTTCACTGACTGTCATCGCCCATTTGGGGCAAGGTTAAAAAGAGAGGTTTTCCTAAATGCCACCTCCACGTTGTAAACCTGCCTGCCGTGAAGGGCAGGAGCTGGAGTCCTCTCCTGGAGCCCGCTGTGTCCGTGCAGCCTCTGCGTGTCGTCTCCCCGGGTTGCTGGCTGTTCTGCAGCGAGTTCCTCACCTCAGCCTTGATCCTTGCATTTCCTACTGGCATCATGAAGCAGCTTGCTGAAAATTTTTAATATTGGTTCCTTCTCTGTGTGAACTGAAACTTTCAGAAGAAAAGGCTGAAATGCTCCTAGCATCAAACTTTCTCTGAGATGCTGATCTCAAAGCCACTGTTTCAGTTGGAAGCACGAGGGGGTAGGACGGTGCGTCTCAAACCTCCATCTGAAAGAGCAAGTCGAGCCTAAATCCTGTTCTGAGACTTCTGTTTGTGTAAAAAAAAAAATAAAAATAAAAAATACGGCTGGTCTTGATAGCAATAACCCCTTCAGCTGGGGCCCTGCATGAAGGGCTGAGAGCTCCAAACCTTTCACCTCCGGGTTCGCGGTAAGCGGTAACTCCTCGGTGCCGTTACCTGACCCACAGAACAGCAGCTGCTGCTTGGAGTCTGACCCGGCTTGAAGTTTGACCTTTGAAGGGAAGAAAGAAGAGGTTTTAACCAGTATCAGTGGAAAACCATTGTCTGCAAAGAATGCCGAGCGTTGCCTTGCCCAGCTCGAGCCCGTAGGTATGTCAGCGGCCGTATAATGCTGATGAAGAATTTCCCGTAGTCCAAGGAGTAGGAGCCTTTGTGCTGGAACAAGGGGGCTGTGTTCTGCCACCCCAGCATTATGCAGTGACCCCGGAGAGCAGCGTAGTGGCTGCATGGGTCAGCCCTTCGTTAGCAGCACACAAATTGCCTTTGTGTGTGGCTGCCCGGGCGCCGTTCTGCGGCCCCACTGCCTCTGGTCCCGACCTGGCTCCGTGGTCCCATCCCATGTGTTGGGAACTGGCCATAAAATGATGAACCGCTTGAGCTGAGCTCCTCCTCATCCTGTTGTTCAGGTGAATTTGTTGTTGTTGGAGCTCCAAACCTTCCTTCCCAAGCCTCCCTTCCTGTCCTTGTCCCGTATTGATGAATGGGGCGCTCCTGCCTCGCCTTGCTGGGCTCCTGAAGCAGAGGGCATCTTTCTCTTAGAGAGGATCTCCATGCTGGTAGAGGTTCTCAACGCTGGTTGTGCACCTAAGGAGCATTGTTGTGCTTGGCATCATCTTGCTTTGCTCTTCCAAGCATAGACAAAAACTCAAGGAAGCGGAGTTCCTGTAGTAGGAGTTGTAAGTATGCTGCTTCAGATGCTAATGGCCCGTTGGTCTCTGCCTTTCACAACCTGACGGTTTCTGCTGAAGGCTAAAATACAAGAATGGAGCTTTTCATTCCTCTGGTATGCCGGGAGCACTGCGTGTGCACAGCTGGCCTGCGAGGAAGTTCAGAAATGTGCCTTGTGCCAGGCAGGAGCGGTGGGCTTCTCTTCTTTGTACGGCTTCAGATTTGCTTCAGCTTCTGTTGGGTCTTTGCTAAGAGCTTCATAAGGATGAAATCTGAAAAAATAATTAATTATGGGTGTATATAATTGTTTATGGGTGTATTTCTCATGTCAACCTGAACGCCTTTGCTGCAGAGCAGTTGAATTGGGTTAGGTACATCTTCTGTGTAGTGAGAGGAGCTTAAATGGAAGCTGAGATATAAATTGGGGAGGAAAAGGAAGATGGTGAGTCTTTCTCCTTCGTGTTCCCAATTTATAGCTTTGTGCGTGATGTGGATGTCTATTCTCCACTACATTTTTTTCTGCGTAAACATCGTTGAAACTTCACCTTCCAGCACAAATCCCAGGGCTCGATTGGGTTTGCAGCATTAGCAAGGTTTGCTGAGGACAGAACCGCCCAGCTGGACCCTATCTACGGGATCAGAAGCATCCCTGAAGTATACATCAGAGATTATGTAAAATCCTAATCTCCATAGGGGAGGCTGGGTGGAGTCCAGCCCAAGAACTAAATTCGCTTGCGTCACTTCTCTTCCTGCTGCTGGGGATATGTAATTAACTCGCAGATCTGGGGCAGGGCACCAATCAATATAAGATTGTGTTTGTGCTGGCCAGGTATTTTTTTTTTTTTTTTTTAAGGTTCTGATAAAACATCACGTGGTAGGTTTTACTGCCTGAGCATGACATGGTTCGGGTGATCTGGTTTGTTTGTTTGCCTCCGGAGTGTGGTGGGGGTTTGGAAACATCTGGGAATTGGAGAGCACTGAGGTGGCCGTGACTTCGTGCGTTAGATATCATCAGCAAAACTGAGCACAGTTAAGAGGTCTCTTACTAAAACATGCTTGTTTCTTTTTCTTCTCCCCCAAATGGCTCTGTAGGTCGCAGAGGTGCTAAAACATGGCTGACTTGGATCACAATCTCAGTCTCGCGGACGCTCTGACCGAGCCACCGCCCGAGATCGAGGAAGAAGTGAAAAGGGACTTCATTGCCACTCTGGAAGCAGAGAAGTTTGACGATGTGGTCGGAGAAACAGTAAACAAAACAGACTATGTTCCTCTGCTGGATGATGACGATGCAAAAGCTGGGAGCCAGGAACCAAAAGGCAAAGCCCATGCAGACAGCAATCAGGTGGAACGTAAGTGTCTTGGTACAGAACAAAAAGCTTCCCCGCGTGGCATCGCAGAACAATTTTGCTTATTGTGTTACTGCTAGGCCCACTGAAGCAGGACTTCGATGTGTTGCTGGTTTTAGTCCGAACAGTTTATTTTAAGAGCAAGGAACTGAGATCAAATTTGTCTCTTCTTCTGCTCTGCCTTCTGTTCGGCTCTTCAGCAAGCAAAAGAAGCGATTGCTCCTACTCGGCAGAAGATGCTCTTACTTAGATGAATGCTTTGTGGGCTGCCTGGGGCTTCTCGGGGAAAGCACTGCCCGAAGTGTGTGAGTGCTGCACTGTAGCTACGTTTACAGTCCTGTCCATCTCAAAAATGAGAATAGGGCAAGGTTTGGAAACTGCCACTCCAGATAACAGCAGGTCCAAGGCATAAAGATGGAAATAAAGGCATGTTTTGCCTTCTTTATGAAGGCATAAAGCTGTTGTTGCTGCTGTGGTCTGCAGGTCGGCATCTTCACGAGGCCCCTGCTGCTGGGAGCTTCAGCCTCGAGTGCTTAACAGCTACAGCTGCTTCTGCCCACTGATCCGAGGGGCTGCTCGTTTTGATTCCTTGCTGCCATGTACGTGCTGCTCCTGTATATACAGTGAAATGTGGTGGTGTATCTGCTGGTTCTCAACACTTACTGGCCCAGTTGCTATTTCCTGGTGTTAGTAACCTTGTCAGAAACTACTTAGGAAAAGGAGAGGTTTTAACAGATACTTCCCTGGCTGGATAAAAAGAACAGTGAGATGTAAGGGGTCCTCCACTGTTTATTTCTCAACAATTTTTCCCCCTTCACCTGAAATTAGTTACCTTTGACGTGTAGTGCTTTGACTTCCATTTATTTTTCCCTTGATCTCTGCCATGTTAAAAGAAAAAAAAAAAAAAAAAAAAAAGGAAAGAAAAAAAGATTGCTCCTAAAGAGGTAACCTGGTGATTTCTTTCAGAAGAAATTTTTTTTTGCCTTAATCTTCCTGCTCACTAATGCTGCTGAAGGTGGGATGTACAGAGAACTGTAATGATCACCCGTCAGAATAAATAAGACCTCCAGGAGTATGGAGTGGGGATTTACACAAAGGGAATTTCTGTTCTGTTTTAAGGCACTTATTTGCATTGTTTAGAAGTGAGTCAGGTGCCCCCTAGTACAGAAAAATATAATTTAGAATTTTCCTGTGCTAGCATAGTTCATTAAACGGTAACAAACAATTAGGAAGGAAGGAAGTGGGCAGAGATTGTAAAACTTGGAGCTTTGGTCTATTCAGATGCGTGTTATCCTACTCAATTATAGGAACTCTAATGACAGCTATTTTGTAGCTCAGCGTCGCAGAAACATGAAGACTTGTTAACATTTTTGCATGGGGTTTAAGGATATTTTAAAACAATTCCTTATTCTTTAAGTTGCAGGTTCTGGGCTATCTCAGCACCAAAATTTTCCAGTTGCTGTTAAAATCATTGTATTACCAGCTTCAGATTTTAGGTCCCCCCAGATGTGCATCCCTTGACCAGTACCATCGGGACTCGGTGTTTCAAATAATTTCAGACTCCAGGAGCAGGTGTAACGAGGCCTTTTGGGCTTGCTCAGTAATTAAAACTTGCTGAGCTGCCCTGGAGCAGACTGCCAGGTCCTGGGCAGAACGGAGGCAAAGATGTGAGAGCAGGACTTGTTTCTCCTTGCTTGGCAGGAGGGGGGGGGCTGCAGTTCCTGCATCTGTGTTCCCGGTCTGGGGATCGGTTTCTCCCTTTTTTGGGGTAGCTGGAGAACAATTCTGAGCATTATCTAAATCTCTGGCAAGATCAAAACAAGACCGTAACTAACAGAACCGGAGAGCTTGCTTGCTTGGAGGGGATGAGATAAGGTTGTTTAGTGCAGGTGAGTCTGAGCATCTGATCCTGTTACGTCTCAATTTGTCTCATCTGGTTTTCCCCGAAGCGCTCAGGATCCCTGTTTCTTCGGAGAGATTTCTGCCACGTTTATAAATGCTTTTTAGAAAAAAATCACGAAGCTCGATGTCCTGGTTCTTACTGGGGCTGTAAAACAGGTGAGGCTTTGCAGAGGGGAAGCCGCCCTCTGCTGCAGCTCCTGGGGGCGTTGGGCACGAGGCTTCTGCCTCCGGGCTGCACAGCGCCCTGCTCTCCTCGGGGAGAGGAGCAGCGGTCGTGGATCGGGCTCTGCAGCCCCTGCCTGTTGGTTTATTTCTGCTGAAAGGCACAAATGTGGTCCGACAGCACGGCCTCGGTACTGACGTTGCCTCTCCCCAGTCAGAAGAGGTTTCATCACGCGTCCTGGCGGGCTCCAGCTCTTCCATCACTGCTCCAGGATTTTTTTTTCACTCTTTTCTGAACTCAGGAGCAAGATCAGGCAAATCTAATGGTCAGATGGGCCCCAGCTTAGACCAGTAAACTCCAAGTGCAGAGAGGTAAAGAGGAGGAAAAGGTGATGAGCAGTTGTCAGCTAAATGTGTCCTAGGTGAAGCTTTAACGATAATTAATTTCTCAAGTATCACTGGAAAGGGTTTTATTCCTTCTGGCACCTGGCTGGGCATCATAACTTGGTGAATTCTGGGGCAATCCTCTTAGGATATTGTGGTCTTTACGTAATGCTGAAGGATTGCTATGGGTGCATGCAGGGCTTTGTGCTGTTTGCAGCAAGCTTCCCTCACCAGCTCCAAGTCCAAGGTTTTGCCCCCAGGAATTCAGGGGATGCTGTGGAGCTTCCCACCGAAGTCCCGGAGCAGTTTCCAGATGGACACGAGGGCAGCTCTCCATTGGGTTTACCTAAAGTGAGGGATTTGCATCTTTGGGTGGGAGTGAGTGCCAGCTGAGAGGCAAAAGCAACTCTGTAAGAGTTTTCATAGGGCAGCAGCGCTCCTGTGGGATGTATTTCGGGTGAGGACCCACACCGTGTTTCTGCACAGCTTCATCATGTAGCTGGGGACGAAGCTGGGTCCGCGCCGTAGCTGCTCGTGGCCTTGAGCACGTCGATGCAGACGTGCACGGCCTGTGCTCACCCAGCTCCCTAATTCAGAGGTGATTTTTAGAGGAAAGCAAATCCTGGGCAGGGTGCGAGCGCTGGAGGAAGGCCTCTGGATTAGCCACGGGCGGTCAACGCTGGGGCTTCTCGCCACGAGATGGCTCTGCTGGCGCTGCGCGGTGCTGCCGGCCTGACCCCGCTGAGCAGCAGGCCTGAGCTGAGCTGAACCGAGCTGAGCATCCTCGTGGTGCAGGAACAAATCACATCCCCAGAGCCTGGAAGCTGGAGCCAAACCGCAGCGCTCCCCTCCTGTCGTTTCCCTTTCCGCAGCAGGAGTGAGCTCCTCTTGCAGGGGACTGCAGGCCTTGCTTTTGCAAGCGTGAATCTTTGTACAACAGCAAGCACTGAGCGTGGGCTGAGCTCTTTAACCTGCCCGTGCCCCCTTGCAGAGGGTTTCTGTCGGGTACTTTGTACCCAAAGTGTGCAGGCAGTCCCGAAAAGCCAGGCGCTGCCCCTCTGCATGCTCCTGAGCAGTCCTACAAAGCCGCCCGCACCCTGGGTTGGCTCCCTCGAGGAGCAGGGAGCCTTGGGCATCATCTTGCTAAGCTGAAGTGTTCTTGACATGTTTTCAATGCTCTCTGAAATAAAGTGCTGGAATTGATCTGGCTGGGTTAGCTGACAGAGCAGGATGATTGGATTTTTTTTAGGGCAGTCGTTTTGCACAGACTGTAGGATCTCCGGGGTGATCGAGTTCAGCTAGCCAGCCCCGCTTGCCACCTGGGATCGAACACCATCGCAGGCAGCTGGTGGTCCTCCAGCTGGTGAGACTTTCCAGCTTCCTACTGCAGGAGGAGAGGAGAGGGGAGGAGAAGGAGCAGGGCAGAGCAGGATTTGTGTTCCTGCCCTGCTGCCTGTGGATGCCTGACCCGTCGGCACAGCCCTGCGTCTGCCAACGCGCCCAGCAGTGTGCTTCTCAATGCCCTGGCGTCCCAGAAACACAGAACCCAGCGAGCCCTGGTTGCCTTTAAAGTCAAATTGTCTTTAATTCTGATGGTTAGAAGGGGAAGCTTGGAAATGTGATCCGAGTGCTTCCATCCTACGGGAATGCCGTCAGGCAAGCTGAGCCGTGAGCCGCCTTCCGACTGCGGGAGATGAGCTTGACGCCTGCTCTGAAGCTGTTTGGAGGCAGAATATTTAAATGTCTGAACTGAAACAGCCTAAGCTACTTATTTCAGAGTTTCCAGCTAGTTTTGACTGCCTGCTGCACGGTTTTATCACCAGGTTTGTTCCCACCCATGTCTTTTATCCAAGCTCTCTGACAAGCTGCATCCAACCACGTCTACACACCCAAAGGAGCAGCAAGCTGCTGAAGCATGGAGCCGAAGGGGTCGTGTCCGCAGCCTGCCCGCTGTCTTTGGTGTCCTTTGGGCCTCCAAAATCCCCTGGGTGCTCCAGCACGGCTGGTGGGAACGCGTGGAGCTGTGGTTACGCTGCCGTGCGCACCGTGCCCAGCCACCCCCGGGGATTAGGGGTTGTATCGGCGCTGCCCGCTCGCTTCAGATTATGGGGTTTAGCAAATGCTGCCTGAAATTTGTTTATATAAAAACAATCCTTTGATCCACCGGCCAGATGCAAATACCATCTTGTGATTCTGATGAGGATTATGTAGTTACAACATCTTGACAGGGTTTTTGGTTTTAAGCAATTTAGAATATGGAGGGGAGGAGCCCCGGCCCGCGGGCTGCCCGGGTGCTCTCACACTTGCGCTCGGTTACCTAAAGTGAATCTGATTGCTCCAGAGGAGCTGACCTTCAGAGGCATAAAAATCAAAACCTTCCACTGCTGGGAGTTGTTTTGATGGCAGCGCGTGTTTGATTTGACCTGATTTTCGGGAAGCTCATCTCCCAAGGAAGCCAAACGTTAAAGGAAAGCACTTCACCTGCTCATCGTCCTGCCAAGGCAGCGCGGAGGCACGTCGCACACGTGTGCTGGGCTCACCTTCAGGAGAGGGCCTCTCCAAACCAAAACACTCAGCTGGCCACATTAAAATGAGACGTTAAGCTCAACTTTAGGTTCCCAAAGGAGCAGAAGAATCGAACGCCATGTCTTGAGTAGCATTTGGTTGGCTCTTTGCTTTCATTTTACACTTGCAGAGCCCTTGGTAGGGGAGGGTGCATTGTCCTGGCTTTGATAACAGACAGCTGGCTTGGATCTCTTGCTACCTAGGAGATCAGACAAAATGAAAGTTTTCTTTAGATGAAGTGTTTGTCTGAATAGCTGAAGTGCATCGACCTGCCACGAGCACCGCTGGGTGGAGGCTGTCCCCAGCTGCACACAAGCTGGTCACCCACGCTACCAGCCCAGGCTACAAACGACCACTTTTACAACCTGAAGCTGGTATTAAAAGTACGCAAACAGTCTGAATACGCAGTATCCAGTCATGTTTGCAGTCAACCAGAGTCCTGGTTTTAAGGCACCAGGAGCAGAGACCTCCCAGTGGCCGCTCGGCTGAGCGAGGCGTCACGTTCACGTCGGGATGGCACCGAGCAGTGTGATGGTGCCCAGCCTAAACCAGAACTTGTGCTCACGTTTCCACTTGCAGATTAAGCTCCTGAAGTGTCTGTGGGTGGCAGAAACGGGGCTGCTGCTCGTTTCCCCACTACAAAAAGCCTCTTAGGACGCTTACCATGACTCGAGCCTCCAAAGCCGTGGTTGTAACAGCACTGCCAGCGCCTTCATTAAACCAGTGTTACAGCACCCACATGAGCGGGGCTCGAGGAAGCTCACAGCTCCTGCACTTGGGCTGAGCACTGGCTTCTGTGTAATGCCTTGGAGATCCCCTGTAAGACCCCACTGTTCCCTAAGACACCCAGCCTTCCACTTGGTGCAGGCGAAGCCGATGTGCGAGCCGCCCCGTGCCCCCGCTCTCTCCTTGCGTGATGCGATGAGCACACCCAGGGACTGGCAGCAGGTTTCCCAGTTACTGGCTCAGCCTGCTCTGCTGTTACAGTAAGTACCAGACCTTGTGAAGACTGACAGCAGGAGGAGCTGGTGTGTTTAACTGCTAAGAAACAGGTCCAGGGATTCCTGTCGTATTTTCAGCTACTTGAAAAGGATGTAGGTGTATGTTTTTCTATAAGCTGTCTGGCAAGTTCATGTTGGATTTCTGTAAAACACCAGCATGAGCCTCTGAACTAACTGGAAAGACTTCCCTTTTGCTTCCCCACGAGTTGGATGAAGCCCTGAAGTGCTGTGCCTGACGTCCACTGGTAATGTAGCTTTGTTTTAAAATGGCTTGGGCTCAGGGAAGGGACGGCAGCATCTCCAGCTGCCTTTTGGGGAGTGATTTGATTTGAATGGCTTTTAGGTTTCTGTAGCCATTACGGTGAGCAGAGCAAACGTCCTGAGGAGCTGGACTGCTCTTAGGGCTTGTGCCACTCATTAAGCTTAATTAACACTGCAGTGTCGTTTGTGGAGTGATCCCTCCCACTTCTCCAGTCCTGAAACAGCCTAAATTCACAGAGATTAAGATAAATTTATTGAAGAAATTAGAGAACATC
This sequence comes from Aythya ferina, assembly GCF_964211825.1. Lineage (NCBI taxonomy): Eukaryota > Metazoa > Chordata > Aves > Anseriformes > Anatidae > Aythya > Aythya ferina. Next base: position 1,053,084 of record NC_140297.1, read on the forward strand.
TTAAGATTTGGAGCTTCTTGCAAGAACGATGCCTTTCATTTATGTAAACGGCCTTGTGATGTTCACCTGTCCTGGGGGTGCAGAGACCCCGTGCTGCTGGCAGCCCGCTCTAGGACTAATGCTGGCCTAATCCAGCTGCTTCTGTAAGGACCACAGTCTGAGCTCACTCGCTAAAAATAGAACAAATCCTCAAGCAGTTTTGCCAAATTGGTCGGAGTGATTGACTCCCAGCAGCCCAGCGTAAAGGTTAGGGGAGAAGATAGAATTTCACCAGCGTATTTCGATGAATAGGAAAAGTTTGCTTACCAGAACAAGAAGTGTTCTTCTTAAAAACATCTTGTTACTGTATGTTAATTAAATCCTGCCCAGTGAGCAGATGGCAAAGTCCAGGCTAGAGCTCATCTCTTTGATTCTGAGGTGCCTCAGCTCTCACCAGGTCTCGTGTTGCTGCCACGCCGTCCAAGCTCAGTGCATGAATCCCACTGCCTCTTGATTTTTTTCTGTGTTGGAACAAGATTTGGAACTGAGAATATCCTTGAATGTATTCAGTAAATCTCCCTGTGGTTGTTGACTTACAAGCTTTTGTATTTGGTTGTCTTCCACCCCAACCTACCCCTTTCTAAGTCTCTCCCTGATGTTTGCTTTAGCGATGTGCTGTCAGAGCTGAGATGGAGACCTTCAGTCCCCACCAAAAGGTGCTAGAGGGTGAGGCTGATGGGTTTTTCTTGCTGTTTTTGAAGATGGGAGTGATGTTTGCTTTCTTCCAGCCTTCAGGAAACTCTTCCAGTCACCATGAACCTCTCAAAGATACCCAGCAGTGGCCTCAAAGTGATGTTGCCCAGATCCCTCAGCACTTGTGGGTGCAGCCCATCAGGCCTCAGGACTTGTAGAGGGCACTTGAGTGACCAGAGGCACCGCTCAGCTCTGTGTATGCTCCATTTGGAGTAAAGTTGCTTCAGGAAGTCAGACATAAGCATCTTTAGAGTAACTCTTGTGCGGAAGATTACAAACTTTTGACTGAAAGCAGCCTTTTCTTTGCAATGAGTATTTCTATGCAGCGTAGCAAGAAGGACCCCTATCTTTAGAATAGGATTAAAAATCCCAGAACACCCCTTAAAGGAAATCTCTTCTTTTGGGGTTCGAGGTGCGCAGGCTCAGCGCCACGTGGGTGCCTTCATTTCAGAAATGAATCTGGGGAAAAATCCTTTGTGTTTGATAACAGCAGTGCTGCCTTGTTTTTTGGATTAAGATTGATTTCATCCAGCACCAACGTTGCCTATCGTTTGTTGCAGATACTTCGGCTTCTGGGCCAACGGTTCTAGAAAATGGTGACCATGGAATAGAAGATCACCGCCCAGGTAAGTGCTTGATGTCTGAGTGAATCACATCGCTGTCTGTATCTGTCCTTGGAACAGCTGTAACCTCGTTTTGACCAAATGCAGTCGTCTTTAACTAGTATTTCTCCACAGAGGGCTTTTAAAATTACCTATTTTGTTTCAAATTCTTCGTAAATCTCCCATTTTCTTTTGGGTTTGAAATTGCTTATATGCATAAAGCACTCTGAAGGCACTGTGGGCGTTATCCATGGCCAGTGTTGGGAAGGTAACATCTAGGGCACGGATACCTTAATGGCTTTCCAGGGAATCCGTAACATTCATACCTGAGCTCTACCCTGACCCTTGTGACTTCTGCTCCCAGTGAGGCTGACGGTGAGGTTTCTTCTGAGTACGTCATCCCTTGATGCATTTTTTTCATAGCTGCCCGTGAAATTACACTGCTCTGATCATTCTGCAGCTTCTCTTGTGCTTTTCCAGCTCCTTCCACCCTAAACAACAGCTCTTCTGTAAGTTGCTCATAATAATTGCTGGAGCAGTGTGCTGCCAAAGCCGAAACTGAGGTCTTTGGAACAGCACAAGGCCACCTCATTCTGCAAGAAACTGGTTATGAATTAAGTGGACCAATATTTCAGACTTGCAAGGAATCTGGAAAGTAACTGATCTTGCGATCAGCATAGCATATGCTGGAGTTAGTTGTCTTTAACAGTTATATTTAGTGACAAATGCCATTTCCCTCCTATGAGGCGTTCTCGCTGTGACTCAGCTTTCCCATCAAATTCCAGCCGAACTCTTCAGTGTGAGCAGTGCTGAACTCCGAGTCTGTGTGTATGAGCCACTGGAAACGTGGTTATTTCTTGATGGGGAGGGTGTGGGCTTTGACAGGCCGTAGATAGAGCTGACTGTCATCCTGGCATCAGCAGGAGCTGTTCTCTTGGTGTCCCTTTCAATGATCTCCAGCTCAGCTTTAGCAGGCCAGGTCATCGCCAAGGCGTGCGATGTTCCCAGCACCCGCAGCCTTGCTAGTCCATAGGTGCAGCCCCGAGACAGAAATAATCCAGATCATGATGAACTTAACAGGAGTGGGAGAGACAGGGATGAATGAAAAACGCCCTTTTTTCAATTCTCGTTAGTGTGTTCTTATCGAGGATGGGAAGTTAAAACGCGATCTGTGTGCTTAATTTGCCATCGTAAATCTGGTCAAAAGAAAGAGGTGCATCTTCTGTAATTTAGTGTAGAACTGAAATTAAGGACACTTCTGAACCTCCCTAAGGATACTTCCTCTCTATTTGGTGCATAATAAAATCAGATTTACGACACGTCAGGTAGGACTACTTAAATGCATTGGTATTTTTTTTATTGAACTTCTGAATTTGTGTTTTAAAATGGCTGGTACTTTTTAGTGCTAGCTTTCTGGAGGTTTAACTCTTCAAGTGCGAGATGCTAACAATTTTGATCAAAGATTCTTTTATGTGTCTGCAGCCTTTTAATTTATTCATATGTTCCATCTTTGTGGGGTGGGGTTTCATTTTTTTTTCACGTTGAAGACTGTCTAAAAGTGACATCAAAGTGGTAGAAACAGCGTGTCAGAAGGGAAACAGTCACAGGCATCAAGTTAATGAGGTTTTTCGGAATAACAGAAGATCTACACAATTACTTCATGGTTTCTTTCCCCCTACCCTCTTCCATATGGAATAATTAAAAAATCAGTGCTTATACATTTGAGAGAAAGTGATAAATGCTAATTTTAAAGCAGATAATAGAGATTTTTTTCAGAGAGTTGAAGAGTTGATGCTCTGCAGAAATAGAGGGAAGTTGTTCCAGGGCAGGGGACAGACGTCGGTAGGGCCTGCTTCTGCGTTGGGGAGGTGGTGCTGCCTACATCCTTTTGTCCCTGGCCGTAAGCCACCTTCAGTTTTTTGGCTGGCTTGCTTGTTTTCAACTGGATCTCCTTCCTGATTTGTCTTTTTGACGCTGAAGTGATTCTCGTGGATTGTGCAGCGTGGGCCCGGTGCAGAGGTAGGAAAGGAGTAGCAGAGAGAGGGGTAAGGATGAAGCTCCCAAAACCCAGCTTTCTGCAGGAAAAAGCTGTCCTAAGAGCTACAGAGAGCTTTTAACAGCAGAGCTGTGTTTGGGTTGGATTCTGAAACGCCTTAGGTAAAGGGGAAAGCTGTAGTCAGGCTCTTTGAAAATCCAAATATCCGCTTACCGCTCCGGGCTAGGTCTCCCAGGAAGCATCGCTCCACTTTTTTTTCACCTATCAAATAAAACAAGGTGTTGACTTGTTAATGTTTTATTGCATGCAACATAATCTACAGACATCTGGTGTATGTGCATGCAGAGGCTAGAATTGGGGCTGCAATCTTAGTGCTGCCTTGGCAGCCCGCGCTGCCTCCTGACCGGCTGCCCCGCGCGAAGTCCTGCTAATGTAGAAGGTGGCGTAAATCCAGAACGACTGTAACACGGGGGCAAAACCCAGGTTAACCTCAGAATTATTACAGCATGAGGTATTCACACGGCAGCTGGAGGGATGCGTGGAGCTCGCTGTTGCAGAATATAAAGCAGAGGTAGGGAAGCTGCCTTCACGTTGCCTGTGCGTGAGGGCCCCGAGCAGCCTTCGTGTCGTGCTGCAGAGCTGGAGCCCGGCTCCTGGCAGGGCTGAGCCCGGTGGGGCACTGGTTTCTTTGGGTTGGGGGGGTGGCTTCTTTGTTTTGCTTTGCTGAGAATTGCAGAGCTGCAGACCAGGAGCTCGGGCTCGGGCCCTCAGCCTGCCCACAAAGCCTCTATCGGGTTTTTCTTCCTTATAAGGACAAATAGGAGAGAAGGGCTTTGGGGCCAGGCCTGGGGCGGCTGTGGGGAATCACTGGTGGGCACTGGTTTGGGGAGCAGCTGGTGGTCGCCGGCAGCACGCAGGTAGCGGGGTCGGGATGGCTGTTAACCTTCACCATGCAAAACAAAACCTACAAAGTGCCTGGTCAAGCTACAGCAGGTTGAAAGCAAAACACACAGAAGTAACTTTTGAACAGTGCAATGTTTGCAACTCCTTACTGCAGGATATTTGCCCAGAGTTCCAAGGAATTTTATATATTTTTTTTAAAAAGACAAATTAATCAAAGAAATCCATCAAGGACAATCAAACGGAGTAACGTGATAGCTCTCATTCTTGTTGGAAGATAAGTTACCTGGGGAAGTATCGCTCTCGGGTCCATACTTCCCCTAGATGGACTTTCTCTCCAAGCCAGCCTGCTTGTCTTTTCCTCTGAGATCAGGTCACAAAAACAGTTTGTAACCGTTTTCAGTGCAAATTGTGCTCGCAAGCAGCATCCTGAGCTGCTGCTCTCTTGTTAGCAATTTGTCACTAATCTCGATTTATCACAGCTAATTTCTGCATGTGGCACAGCGTCATGCCGTAGCATGGCTGGTGATGTATTTTCGGACACTTGTAAGAGCAAAATATCACGTGTCTCTAATCTGGCTTTTGGCAAATCTCCTGGCTGCACTAGATGAAATATTGCTTGTTGTGCAGTGTGCTACCTGAATGTTCATGTTTACTAATGACTTGCGCTTTTTTGCCCCTTTCCCCATCCCTTTTCCCTCTCCTACTTCTTTTCCTCTCTTCTATTTTCTCCTCCTAGAAGCCTAGACTGTCTCCTAACACTGGGGCTGCCACTGTTACAAGACCAATGTACTTTTCTACCTGCCATTACACTTCTAAAATCTTCAGCATTTTACAGAGCTCTTGCTTTACATCCTTGGACTTTACGTGTAGAAGAAACCAAAGGGTAGCTGTGCTGTCGGCCGATCAGCCCTTCTCCTCCTCCCTCTGCTCTGCAGTGCTTGTTGAAACCTTCCTTTCTTTGTGTAAGCACAAACGTGCATGATGGTTTTAAACTGCACTATGTCAGCACTCCCACTGTATCCAAATCACAACTACAGCTCCATTTTCAGTTCAACCACCTTTAAATTTAATTTAAATCCTTTTTTTTTCATGGATGCTTAATGACAGAAGGTTTGGTGTTAAAGTTGTGCTTTCATGCGGATGGGTGCACCATGACTGCAGCTCCTCTCCCGTCTCCCCCTGCTCACCACAGCCTAGAATAACGCTACTTGCCTTTACCCCTGCTGCTTTGAAACCTTCTCATGTGAGGTTTTTATCTTTAACAACGCTGACATCGTCGAAATGAGTGTTTCCACTTCATAACATTAATTATGAAGACTTGAAAAATAGATTAGGAATAACCTTGCTTACTGAGGTACAGGAGGTTCCTCTTTGGTTTGTGGGGGTTGGGTTGAAGGATTGCCATCAACTGGGATAAAAAAGTATAAAAGAGAATGACCAGCCTCAGCTTCTTGCCTCTGTAGGCTTGCTTTGTTATTGTACTGCCTCTCACAACCCTTGGAGGTAAGCCTGTGCTGTTAGCTCCATTTTGGTATGACAGCGTACTTGGATGAATTATACCTGCCATGGAAAAAGTCTGTCAAAAAATCTGCCCCTTCCAACTCTGAGAGAAACAAAAGACCCATGAACAGGTTGCCAAATCTAGCCTGAAATAGTTAAAGCAGTTTCCAGCAACACCAAAAGGAGCGTGTCCATTTGAACCTGAAGCAGAACTGCAGGAGGTCAGCCAGCCCCTCGCAATTCCAAAAGCTTAGTTACTACCATTAACAGATAAAGCTCAGGAGAAGGGAATAACTGAGAGAGTACTAGGACACTAGTATTTTAAATTCTAGTATTTTAAATGAGGCAAGCTCAGGCTTTTTGGTAGACCAGTGAATGTTTTCTTTGAGGACAGTAGAGTTGTGCAGCTGAAATTCTCAGGTACTGAAGGCGAGTCAAGTACAGGATTTATTTGAATCAAAATCCAGAGGCAGAACACGATTCTCCAAATTGCCAAAAGCTCTTATGTTGAGCATTTGGCCTAAAAAAAAAGAATTTTTCTCTCTGTGAAGAGAGTGGCCTGCACATGAATGTTCCCAGTGCCCTGCTAGCACCTGACCGCGTTGTGGTGCTGGCCTGCTAATGATTTCCTGTGAGAATATTGCACTGGGAATGAGTGCTGCAGTTACACCACCTCAAGGTTTTCTCTGAAACTCTCTCAGAGAGCAACCCAGCCAATCTTGATGACTTTTTGAGCCCTCACAGGCTCCCCCCCAGGGCGATAGTGCCTGGAGTTGTGGCAGTGAGTGGCCCATAATCAGCCTGCTAGCGATGGGCGGCAGGGCCCAAGGCTTCTGTTCTCTGAGTCAGTGGGAACGTAACTGCTTTGCCCACCATCCCAAGCCTCCTTAGCAGCTGATAGCCTCGTGGTGCCAGTTTGCTGGGCTGAGACAGCAGTGCTGGGATGATACCCGTGTGCCTACAAGCCAGGCTCCTCTCCTGACAGCCACCATGTTGGTGATGTGAGGCCTGCAGCCGCTGGGCCCAGCCCATGACTGAGGTACAAAAATGGCCGCTGCCCATGGAGGAGGGCCGGAGAGGTGACCGGGATCCAAGCCACAGTGGCAAAAAGGGCCATGAGGGTGTCCCCTGCCTTTCTGGTGGTACTGGAGACGAGCCGTGTGGCAGCACGAGGCCGGCAGCCTCCACCTCTGGGGCCAGAGCCCCCCCGGTGCGATGCATTCGTGCCTGAAGCAAGGAGGGGTGCTTGGCCCTTTCCTCTGGGCATGAAGTGCTTTCTTCCTCCTGGTTTTGGTTCCCATAAAGACAGACATATTTTAAAGACCTCCTGTAACTGCCTTTTAGCATGGCTGACTCCGGAGCAAGGCAGCATTGCAGGCATTTTAACTTTGGTGCCACAAATCGTGCTTTCTCACCTTTTGCCTTAAGTGGGCTTAGCCACCGGTGCCCCAGAAACGGAAAGTAAATAATAAATCAGAGGAATTTTCAGACTGAGTAACAGCTTGCAGAGCCTTTTCCCCTGCAGTGCTTCGCTGCAGCAGAGCACAGTGATGTTTTAAGGCCCTGCTTCGGGGGAGCTGCTGGCCAGCAGTGCCAGGAGGGCTCAGCACAGCAGGGTAGGGTTTGCGACCAGCCCTGAACCACCACAGCATCGCCTCGAGCAGTGCAAGGGCTGCTAATGAGAGCAGGGCACCCAGGGTTCAGTCGCTGTCAGCTGCTCACGCTAGCACGAGTCACTCATTCCATCACACTGCCACTTCCCCCCCATGTCTTTATCCTCCTTCCTTTAAATGTCATTAGGTATAAACTGAGTATAAAGTGCAGGCAGAGGAAGAGCTGGTGGGTTCTGTGTCTCTGTGACCACCTTCCTTACCACGAGCCCTGTGATGTAACAGGGGTGTTTTTTGGGGCAGAAGGGTGGTGGGGCTGTGCTGGGGCTGCATGCTGCGAGGGGAGGTGGGGATGCTGGGGGATCAGCGCGGTGTGTCGTGTCTCCAGTCACCCCCAGAAAATGTACGTGCACCTCCCTGAAAACCTAGGGCAGAAAATTGATATGCTAGAGAGAGTGTCTTTATTTTTGTATCTTTTTTTTCCCAGAAAGCTGGGTAGCTACCGAATGTATTACTCTGTTTAAATTTCATGTTATTTTGTCCAGTTTTGGGAGGCAACGCAGTGTTTTCAGAACATACTATACCTCCTCTGTGCTAATAAGCCTGTCTGCTGTCACTGCTGATTTTTCTCAGATTCCGATGCCTTGTATGATGTGAAGCTGTGTATCGCTGTTGAATAAAACACCGTAATAAACACCTCAAACTAACCTCTCACGAGTGGTGCTGTGCTGAGAATCTTGTTGGGTTGTGCTGCTTGTTCCCAGTTAACACCTGCAGCTCGCTGCATGCCCTTGACTGACCACCCTGCCGGTATTTCTGGGAGAGGTGACGGCTTAACCTGGAATACCTTGCTGCTGGGATGGGTGCTCGTAAACACATCCATCAAAGAATCGGTTCAGCTTGTGCATTAAAGCTGAAATGCTTTCAGTGGGACGCGTGATTTTGTTGTTTTAAAGGGGGTGCAGGAGGAGAAGGAAGCAAAGTCCCAGCCTACAGTGCTCCAGCAGTGCTGGATGCATCCATCTGACAGAAGCGAGCCATGGGGCACATGCAGGGCACTTAAAGTCTGCACGTATAAACTAGCAAATAAATAACATTTACTGCTCGGGGCTCTGCGGTGGATGCACATCTGGTGGCTTAAGGTACCTGATTTTGCGAGGATTCACACAAAAATGACGTGGCTGTGGGAATGGTAATCTACGTTTAACAACCTTTCGGAGTATTCTGATGACTACAGTGGGAGCATTTAACTGCCTCCCTAGCAGTCTTTGCTGCCTCATTAGTTTAACTAACCCCCCTCTCACTGATGACTAAGTTGCTTTTAGAGGAAGTTCTTATTAAAAATATACATACGTATTCCTTGCCTTTAGCATCTTGAAAACAGGACACTTAAAAATGCGCTTTTCTTATTAAAGCTCTTTCTCCTCTTTCACCTGCCTGCTTATTTCATGTGTGGTAGGAGGTTTTATTTATAAAGGCTCTTCAGGCTTCCCGGACTTCAGGGAGAGCTCTTCAGGCTTTTCAGAATGGGTCTGGATCCAGCCGTATTTGCTGAAGGAGTTATTTTGTGTTGCTTCAGTCTAAAGAAAGCATGAAGCTGAATAATTCACAAGGCTTGTTTAGTTCTTCAGGCTGGCATGACTAAGAGTTTTTGTGTGCGTCTGCTTGATCTTTTGGGGGTGCTTATTTTTAGGACTGAGGAGGAGGAGGGTGAAGGTGGGTGTCTACGGAGCCGGTCGGCAGCCTTGGGGGCACAGGCGGGGGCTGTTCCTGCTCTGTTCCGTGCTCTGGCTCCTGTCCATGCCGATCCTGTTGCCCTTGCTTCTGAGGGTAAGTGTGGAAAAGGAAAACTTCTCCTCTGCAGTGCAGGGCTCCAGAGGAGCTGCTGCCTGCTCACCTGAGGAGCCCTTGCAGCTTTCTTCACCTGGCAGAGGAGTTCAGAGCAGCGCTCAGTGTAATCTCGGCTCATGAGCAGGCTCTGGGTGCTCCCCATGCAGTGGCGGAGGACTTGGAGACCAGCTTGGATGTGCATCTCACCCATACGGCTCTCCTGTGTTGTCTGCTGGCCCCCTAGTTTAATGTACCTGACTGATACCAACTCAGAAGCTGTTTTGGGAGCTCTTTAAGCACACACAATGTTTGGTGGCAGCGTAGCTTTAAAATATTACAGGCCTGTGGTAAAAAAAAACTTCATTTAAGAGCTCTGCATCCTTGAGCCTCTTGCTTATCCTCATCTTATGGAGTTGTCATCACGTTTTAGGTAAACCTGATGTCAATGGATTGTGACTACAGTGAAGGATGATGTCTCAGGCAATTGCTTGTGGTAGCAATTTTCAGTATCCTTCCTTCTGTTAAGATGTTGGGTAGTTTGGTGAATTTGAGGATACTGTTCAGTTCAGGATACCGTTTTCGTGTGCACCTTGAAAGAACCGCATGATTTTTTTATGAATTTTTTGATACCATGGGAATAGCTCCTTCGAAAACCCCTGACTTTGGAAGATGACGCAGGGAAAATGTATTCCTCCGTGTCGAGGAGGAGCCAGCTGCTACTCACACAACCTCTTTTTGCAGCTGAAAGTTCAGTGTGAGGAAGCTTAAATGTGGCAGTGCACCTCAGAGGTTTTTGGGGTTTAGCTGTCTGTTTCATGAAGATATGTCCACTTTTGACCACTGCCTTACTGCCACAGTGCAGGACAGTCCTTGGTGAGTAAGGACCATGGAACATTTTTGCCATAACCATCTGATCTTAATTTTTTCATCACCTGGATTTCATCATCTGAATGTTGCAAATCTTGCATTTTTACAGGGGATTCCTACCAGAAATACTCGACTTAAAAAGCAAAGCACTTATTTCTATTCTAAATTCAATCAACTTCAAGCTAGCAGTAGTTTGAGAGATTTACTTCCAGCTGTAAGATCAGCTCTCCTCGTACTTCTGTAAGGGATATCTGCACGCCAGGTGGACGTGGGCATCTCTGTGGCAGTGAGCAGCCGTAGGTCAGCTTGTTCACTGTACCTGTGTTAGCTGTTGGTGGATCATCTTAATTACAGAATAATTTCTGAATCTGAGGGCTCAGAAGTGCAGCATGATGCACAGCTGTGTGCATACATAATCATGACAATAACCAGGCTGCTTCTGAGGCCACCTGAGGGTTTTCTTTTGCAGATTCTGGATGCACGATGAGCTTGTCGGTCTGCTGTGCTGATGTTTTCTCTGACCACCCAAGCAGAGGAGGCTCACCTGTATCACACTACACACACATACAGGCTTTGAAATCCTTCGGAATGACAGGTTTTGCATTCCCTTTCCTTCTGAAGCCTTAGGAAAGCCTAGAATTCAGGTCACCTACAGGAACCTCGGCCTCTTCAATGCCCTGCTGAACCCGGGCACGCCGTGTCCCTTCTACGGAAGGATGCGGTCAGCGCAGCTTCTCTTCTGGAAGTTTGATTTGTTCACCTGAACAAATGAAATCTGAAATTTTGTTCACCTGAACATAAGAAAACGAGGCAAGGCTTGCCTGCTGTGAAAGCAGTCCCTTTGTGCTGCTCCGATGGCTGATGCCAGGGCTGGCTGTTAGCAGGCTCCTTGCCTCCTAGAGACAAACCTGGGAAGCTTATTTGGATTTATGCAAAATAAATTACAAGTCCTTCTGAACTGCAGCGTGGTGCCTGCTCTAACACCTGCGCCTGTGCTTCATGCAGTGATCTGGTAGCATGGTAGGTGGTCTCCTGTCGGTTTTCTCAAAATGCCAACACTTCTCCCTGTTCCAGGTGCAGCAAGAGAGATCTCACCAGTAACTTACCTGTTAGGTGCATGCCTGTGTATTAAATAGAAGTAACTTCTCATGCTCAGAGTGCTTAAAATTAGTAACTAAGAATAATTAATTAATAATTAAGAAAGAGCAGAGCAAGCATGGGAATGTTTTACGGTGACAAAGTCCTTTATGTATACTGTTAAAAATATCTGTATTTTTTTCTGAAACTTCTTGGATCTGTTTCAAACGTGGTTCAGAGTCCTGGCACTGTGGTTCAGCTTGCTATTTTGGTCATTTTAATGAACACCTGGGAAAAGGAAATAATTACAGGAAGCTGCTCTTGGCTACGCCTGTCATATCTTGGTGCCACTTCTACCCTGAACACGGAGCAGAAGCACAGCTCCTCTTTTCTCTGTGCTTGCCACTGCTTTGTGGAGTCTCTGCATCAGTATCCTTATTTCTTCTCTAATTAGCCTGTCCCTAAGCTTTGTGACTTCCCCAGATGCAATAGGAAGGGAACAAATGCTGCTGGTAGTGGATGTGTGGAGCTGTGAAGTCGCCTCTGATCAGCGATGGGTGCAGATTAAGGAAGAAGCAGGGAGGGGCAGGGCTGTTACCTGCAGATAAAGCAGCACCCACGGTGCCTGAGCTCAGGTAGGTGCTGTCACTGCCCTCATAGTAAAGAATTTCTGCCTCAGATCTAACCCAAACCCACCCTCTTTTACCTTAAAGCCATCACCCCGTGTCCTATCCCTACACTCCCTGCCCAAGAGTCCCTCCCAGCCCTCCTGCACCCCATGAAGGCTCCCCTGGGCCTTCTCCTCTCCAGGCTGAGCAACCCCAACCCCTCGGCCTCTCCTCACAGCAGAGCTGCTCCAGCCTCCGAGCATCCCCGTGGCCTCCCCTGGACTCCAGCAGCTCCACGTCCTGGTGCTGGGGGCCCCACAGCCAAGGGATGTAAATCCCTAAATTCTGGGATCTGCTCAAAGCAGGCAGGGCATGTCAGCAAGTTCGTGCCACGGAGCTTTTAGGGAGCGGGCTGTGCTCGTGCCAGCCAGGCTGGCCCCAGCAGCTTTGCTTTTGGCAGTAACAGCATTATTGCAGGCTCAGGGAGCAGTGCTGATAACTCCAGTGACTCTCAGGGTGATCGTTCGTTCATAACTGAGAGAGCAGGCGATGAGAACAAACAGCAAAAGGACCAAAGCAGAGCAGAAAATCAACAAAACCTTTGGTTTCCAGTTTTAGTGAATGGTGGTGCTGAGATAGCAAGGGATGAGAGAATTGTCCTGGCTTTGGCATCTTGCAGGAAATCACCATTTAAAAAAAAAAAAGATCATTCAATGTAGAGAAGTTTTTAATCATTTTTAAATGAAAACCAAGAAGATCTTTTTCCAGATCTCCACTTTTTCAGACGCAAAGTGAGTAATTTTCCATAATAACGCTTCAAGATGTCCTTTTTGCATTTCTGTCCCCAAAAAGCTTGATACTTGAGAAAATAGGCAACTAACCACCTGTAAGGCACAATGTAAGACTTAAGCAAGCTTAAATGGCTGCAGGGCACGGCTCTAAAATGCAGCGTGCCCAAGCTGCAGGGCTCTCCCCTCGAGGACTGGGTTAATTTTGGGGCCCCACCTGGCAATGAGCATCGTGCTGGCGCCCGCCAGCACTCACTGCCACTCCGGGGAAGGGGCTGTAAATAAGATAAATCTTCAGCTGGCTGCCTCGAGATGCTGATTAGATCCCGAAGTTGTCTCCGCTGACATAAATCAGTCAGCTTTTTACATATGTTAACCGACGGGCTCAAGAAGATTTTCTCCCTGTGCCGTAGTCTTGTTTGCCGCTCGTATCAAATCAGCTTAAGCCGTTGTGTAACGAGCTCTGTTATTTGCAGGAAAGTGGAGCATGTCAGCCCACGGGAACTTCTTTACGAAATGCTCCTCTTCCCCAGGAGCAAAGGGAACCTGCCCTGGGCAGCCCGAGGACCCCGGCGCCTGGCCGAGAGCGCTGCTGTGCTGGGCCATGGCAGCGCTGCGTGCCTGGCAGAGAGAAATCCCTGAGATGAGGAAGGGAAGAGGTGGGAGCGAGCGAGGTTGTGGGATTTGCAGAAAGCCAACGAGCTTCTGTACCGAGTGTCAGCCAGGTCCAAAGGGGCTGCTGGTGCAGGGGCAGGAGGTGCTGGGTGCTGGGGTGCAAGCTCCAGGGAGGACAGCGAGCAGAAGGAGGAGCCCTCCTTGTTTAAAAACACCGTTGCCATGGCATTGTCTCCCTGAAATGGTATTTTCCTAGCAACCTGCTACTTCTGCTTTTCCCTTTTTGCCTTTAAACTTGGATTCAAAGGTGGACTCGGGTGTCTTGACTTAACTTGTTGAATAGAAAAGAGAAAAAGCTTACAGTGAAGTAATGCGTACATCAAGGAGGCTGCTAAAAGCTGTGCGGCGAGGCCTAATGAGATTTTTCAAATGGAAATACAAAACCCTTTAGATTTTGTGGTGTTTAATATTCATTCTAGCGAGCCTCTGACAGCTGGATGAAGCAGTAGGGTTTTTCTAAGGCTTGAATTTCCCAAGCAAGTAGCTGCTACTTAAACTGGTCAAGCCACGAGCTTGGGAAATTATATCTTAAATTCAGTATTTTAGAGCATTTAAACCAACTAATCTACAAAGGTGTGCTCTAGAAAGCATAAGGAAAACATGCAGATTAACATCTAATAGAATACGTGACCCTGTTTTCTGTCTATCCTTGTAAGTTCATCAGCTTTTACACAAAACCAGCTCGATGGCCATTTTTCACTGCTCTTTTTCGTTTTACCCAGCCTATTTTTGTATAGATAACCCAGTTAAGAAAGCGCAGCTGCAACGTCCAGTTATTTTAGAATGGTATTGTTCAAACAAGCCTTTGAGGCAGGTAGAAGAGGCCCCGAGGTTTGTTGCAGCAAAGAAGCAGGGCCACTTGCCCATCCTGGTTTAGCACCCAAGGATACGTCATGCTTCCATCCTATGCTTCTGTTACCCGATTTTCCTTTGATTAACTTGTCTCTCTGCAATGCGACTGCGTGTTAAAAAGATGCTTTGTTTTCCTTTTTAATACCTGGGACAACATCATGGGTTTTTTGTTGCTTTTCCTGATGGTTTATACTACAACTTTTGCAGCGACTGGATTACTGGGATTGATAACACTGCTCGTGCTTGCAAGGCTTGTCAAAGGAAAAGAAAAACCGTGCTGTGAAATACACATCAAAATAGAGCTTTTGGAAGTGTCTAAACATTTTATCCTCACCTTTTTGCTAGATCTGGCTTTATTATTTAGCTTCATAAGATTTTCTCTGCAATACCAGATCAGCCCCGCAGCGCTGCGGCCGCACGTCCCCGGGGGGAAGCAGTGGCCCCGGGAGGGTTTGTGCCAAGGGCAGGCTCTCTTGTTTAAAGCTCTCTTCTTTTCCACCTCTTTTCCCTTTTCTAAAACCTGCTGTCTTCTTGTTTGTACCACCTGGTGTAATGGGGTTTCCTCCTGCCTAGAAAAGCTTCGGGAAGCACTACGTGCTGTGGTGTGGTGTGGGCCTGGGGGTGAGGAGGCTTCCCTCACGTGGGCTCCAGCTGCAGCTCGCTCTGAGGCCACAGCTCTGTAATCTTCTTCCATTTCAGCCCCATCACCGAAAATAGGGTAAGGCTGATTATATTGTGCATTTTCGCTTTTATAACCACCCCGCATCTGTTGTTATTGCAGCGCTCTCGTTTCGGCGGTGTCAACTAGTGCCAGGGGTAACCTTGGGTTAATCTGACCCTTGCTGAAAAAAGGGAAATGTTCCCATTGCAAAGCTCACCTGGGCACTGAGGCTGAGCCACAGACCCTTCGTGGCCAGCAGCGAGGGCCCACGGGCACCTCAGGGCAGTGAGCACTGGGAATTTGGCTCAGATTCCTGGTGTGCCAGGTGCTTTTTTTTTTTTTTCCTCACTAAACACCATCAAGCTACTCTCCGTGCAAGCGTTTCCAACCAAGGTCAGATCGCTTACGTCTTGTGTTAACGATTCACTGAAAACCAGGTGAGAAATGTGCCCATCAGGAATCTCATTTTTGGCTGCTGCCGTGGTGCAGTTTGTGAAGCTGACTGCCAGCTCCGCTGTTTGAAATACGAAGCAGAGCTTCAGTAAAATTTGTGCTTCTAAAACACGAGAACGAGGCCTGCAGAGGGTGGAAGCAGGGACATTGCCTGGGAGGAATACAGAGCTTTGCCCGGGCGGGTTAGGAAAGCTAAAGCCCTATTAGAATTAAATTTGGCCATTTTTAAAGAAGGAAAAAAGGAAGGCCTGGTTAACCACAGGCCAGTCGGTCTCACCTCTGTGCCTGGCAAGATCGTGGAGCAAATCCTCTGGGAAATTCTGCTAAGGGACATGGAAAATAAGGAGATTGGTGACAGCCAGCATGGCTTCCCCAGGGGGAAATCGTGCCTGACAAACCTGGTGGCCTTCTACAGCAGGGTTACAGCACTGGTGGGTAGAGGAAGAGCAACTGACAGCTTCCACCTGGGCTTGTGCAAAGCATTTGGCCCTGTCCCCCTTGGGATCCTTGCCTCTAAACTGGAGAGACACGGATGTGATGGGTGCAGCACTGCGTGGGTGAGGAATTGGCTGGGTGGTGGCACTCAGAGAGTTGTGCTCAGCGGCTCAGTGTCCTGGTGGAGATCAGTGCCCAGTGGTGGTCTTGGGGGTTGGTGTAGGGACCGGAGCTGCTGGACATCTGTCGGGGACACAGACAGTGAAATTGAGGCACCCTCAGCAAGTTTGCCAATGTTGGCTAAGTTATTGCTGACTAAATATCAAAAGAAAAATCAGTTTTTAACTCTCCAGAGTTATAAAACTCCGAAACAAGGCGTGAGGGATGCTTGGGATCCTGCTCTTGGAGTCTGCAAAATGGGAAGTTTTGTTTTGTTTTATTTTATTTTATTATTTTATTTTATTATTTTATTTTATTTTATTACATTTATTACATTTTATTATTTTTTATTATTTTATTTTACTTTATTTTATTTTATTTTATTTTATTTTATTTTATTTTATTTTATTTTATTTTATTACTTTATTTTATTTTATTTTATTTTATTTTATTTTATTTTATTTTATTTTATTTTATTTTATTTTATTTTATTTTTTTAAGAGTGTGTTCTTCCTTGTTCCATTTCTGTCAGTAAGCACAGTGCAGCGCCTCCTTTCCTTCACGTCCTGTGATAAAAGCTCCCCTCGACGTGTCAGCACCGGTCCCGCGTCACTTGAAGCTGCTCCTTTCTGCCTGAATGAACCATGTAGGATCACGATTCCCGGAGCGAGGAGGTGCTGTGGTGTTTGACCATAAATCTGGCAAAATAAGCTGCTCACTGGAAAAATGCTGGGTCGAAATTGAGGTTCCTTAACGGGCATCGATTCAGCACGAGCAGCCAGATGCATCCTCAGCTCTGCAAGGAGAGCAGCTCCCTCCGCAGCGATGGCTTGGCTGGGGGGCTGCGGATTTTTCTCCAGACTATTGATGCTGTAGGCAGCTCTGAACTTAGAAATGACTTCGCATGGCCCAGAAGTGACATGAGGCTCTGGGAAGCAAACACAAGATGATTCAGCCTCAAAAGCAAATGATCTGGAAGGGTTGCTTGGCTTTGTTTTGTCGTGTGAGTTGCTGCATTATTTAACCTTCTTCCTTTTAACTAGAGCACTCTATATTTAACCTATCTGAAAAAAAAAGGAAAGAATTTTCTGTAGCTCTGTGTGACAAGTTGGCTTTTTCTGTGCCCTCGAGGTTCATCTGTCTTGCAGAAAGGCACCAGGTCCTCGGGCTGAACTCGCCGTCTTCCTCTGCCCTTCCTGAACGCTGGGGATTTTGCAGTGACTTGCACTTAAGAGGATTGGTAATTTCCTCAGAGATGACCGTAGGATTAAACAATGGCATTTTGAAATTCTGGAGTCCTCTTTTTTTTTTCTGTGCAGATTAAAAGCTAGAATGCTAATATGTCAAACGGCTGCCGACCGGGGGTCCAAGAGTGCCCTGGTAGTTCATCCCCACGTCCCATGGCGAGCTGGTGGGAAGGCTGGGACAAAAGGTCCTTCAGCTTCTTCATCGACAGAGCTTCTTTTATTATTTACCTGTGGCTATAAAGTAGGATTCTTGTGTTGCAAAGCTGCGGTGTTGCACAACCAAACCAAACCAAAGCACCACCACCAACAGAAATCAGTTTGGTGTTGAAGGGTAAGTTTTTCAGGTTACTCTTGCAAACTAGTCTGGGTCAGCAGAGTAGTGATGTTTTCACGTTGAAACTCCTCAGTTGTGAGTGTTTGTGTTCTACCAACCATGGGGTTTGGTTAAATGTGAAGCTGTACAGCGTTGTGGTATTTTCAGCCCAGTTGAGAACACAAATCTGGAGCGAAATGGTGAAGAACAGAAAGAATTAATTCCATTTACACAAACCCATAGACAAATACAGTCCCTCACTTAAAAGAGTCACTTTTTGAAAGTGTCTCCTGCTTGCTCACATGCTATCTGCATCCATCCAACTTGTTTTTGTAGAATATTTTTATTTGCAGTGTGTTTACCATGAAATGCAGGAGAAAAAGAAGGCAGCTTTTGAAATGCAATTGTTCATGTACACAGCCCTGTCCCTTTTGTAAAACTCAGGCTTAGTGTGCTGGTTGTAGCCCAAAGCAACATGGGTAAATCCTCACAATTTAGCCCAACCTGCTGTCCTAATCATTGTTTTTGGCTTCGAGGTTACGCGGTGGCGAGCCCAGGGCAGCGCCTCGTGTCCCAGGATGTTCCCACGTCACGTCCCAGAGCTGCCCGGTGCCATTGAGATGCTGAAGCAATCATTAATAATCTTGAAATACATCTTTTAATTTAATAGCACTACAAAGTGAGCGTGAGCCTGGAAGAGTGTTTGCGGGTAATCAGATCCAGATCCCAGCCACTGCAGGGAGGGGAGATGCGCCTGGCTGGGCTCGGCTCCTTTCGCTGCCTCCCTTCCCTGCTGCTTACCGAGAAAGCTTCTTCTCATTCCACGCTAAATATACTCTGGAAATGACACGAGCAGTTGTTCTGGTGCAAATTCTGGCTTGGAGTCTGGGGAAACACTTCGGGGAGGTGCTCCCTAGCAATTTCCCCTGTAAATTTATGGAGAAAGATCTGTTCCCTCTTCCATATATATATATATATATATTTTTTTTTTTTTTTTCCTAAAATAAACTGAATTCTTGCTCTTTTCTTCATGCTATTCAGAACAGTTTTAATATCCACAGTCCGTCCTTCAGTCCCAGATCCCCATTCCCAGTCTGTCCCAGGATGCTGGATGCGTGATGTGCTGTGCAGAAGCCTTGCTGTTGTCTTACGGGCGCCAGTGCTCCCGTTCTCTGCCATCCCCTCCCTGTTGGGCTCCTGCATTCTCTCGTCTCTTCATCACACAGCTTCGTCTTTCTGTATTTGATTTGTGACCTCAGCCCATTTCTCCTTGAAACCCTTGATCACAGCATAAATTCCTGCTAGGTCCTGGTTTGGTCCCTGGCATGACCTTGAATTTCATAACGTCAGACTTTCTGATGTCTCCCGTTCCGATAACCAAAATCCCCAACTCCTTCTGGATGGCACCCTGACACTGCTGACTTTATCTTTTAAACTCATTTCTTCAGCACCCTTTCTAAGATTATATTAGAAGATGTTACATGTGACTTATCCTGGATCATCGCCCTTCAGACTCCAGTGTCTAGTTGTGCTCCTCCAGCAGGACATTTCTCCTCTTGACATCGCCGAGCCACTTGTCATTTGGCCAATTCTTTATTTACCTTTATGTCATTTCCTCGTGTCTCCAGTTTCCCTAACATTTCCCCTGGCTACAGATAAAAATATTTTGCTTTCAGCTAAGTCGAGTCTTGCCTACTTACTTTGTCTCGAAAATCTGTTCTGTTCAATCTGTTGCATTAGCGGCGTTCTGGTTTTCAGCGATGCAAACAGCTTGTCTTTCAAAATGTCACTCACACGAAAACACTCGGGTAAGGTTTTAGGGAGCGATCGGTGTCTTCATCTCACAACCTTAACGACCGGCTCCGCTGAAGTAGCAGGGAACCAGGAATGGGTTCTTCGGTGGGAGATCCACGTGAGTTGCCCCGTTTGGTAGCTTGGAGTTGGTGAAGATTTGGTGCCAGCTGCCCAGACCGAGGGAAAGAAACGTGTTAAAAGGAGACGTGCTGTAAGCTGGCCGTGGTTTCACGTACTGGCGATGCTACAGCTCACCTGGTGCAGCTCAGCACCGCTCCAAGAAGGACCTTCAGCCTCACGAGGTTTAATTCTGAAAGGCAGAGCATTTGATAACACTAAATGTGAGCACACTGTGAGGCTCACAGCTGATGTGTGCCTGAAAGGTCTGCTAGGACTTGTGGAGGGGCCAAAGAACGTGCAGGAAAGCAAACGCGTACTGAGACAGTTTCTGTCTAATATTGGTCTCTGCTCCTTTCTGCACGGTGGCAGTTCTTGTTTTTGGAATTCGTCTTTGAGTCAGCCAGAGAATTCAAGTTTTTGGAAGTGCTGCCGCCGTCGCTGCTGCTGAGTGAGCTTCTCCTATTGCTGCCGTAGCGAAACTGCTGGAGAGAGGGCAGCGGGTGCACCGCCGCGTCCCCCAATTGTACCCCAAGCATCGGCAGCCCTGTGAGGATGGCTGCGTAGACAAGCTTGGGCACCAACTCTCAGTGAGGTGGGGGGGCAAACCAGGGCTAAACATCTTGATACACGTCGTGGAACACAGGATTCAATGCAAATTCTGTGTCTCAAGCCATCCCTCCAAAAACGCTGGGGGTGATACGAGTTTTTCTCTTTTTTCCTCTTTTTTCCTCCGCTTGGGAGTCACCTCCTGCCTACCTGCCTGCAACAGGCCGGGGGTTTCTGCCTCCCAGGGGTGCAGCGGGTGCAGTGAGCACCCTGCTTAGCAGCTCTCCATAGGTGCACGCTGCACCCCCGGGGCCGCGCCGCGCGGCGCAGCCGCTGAGCTGCGTCCCAAGGTCACACCGTGCGCTCCTGTGTTTTTCCTAAAACGCAAACAAACCCGAAGCCGTGTCTGCCCTGACTGCAGCAGTGCCCCGCAGGGCCTTCACTGCGGCTGGAGCTTCACAGGCCACCGAAGCCTCCTGACAACCCTGGTGCTGTCCACTCTACTTACCGTCAGCCCCGCGGCAGCGCTGTCGCTCCCGCGCTGGCTCCGTGCCTCAGCCCCGACCCCGCCGCGTACATCTAGGTGAGGCAATTCAGTATTAGAGCAGAGATCTGTGGAATGTGTTTATTTTTTTTTTCTTTACATCATGGACCTGCGGTGTGCAGGCAGCAGCTACGCCGCGGCCACCAGCCCCAGCAGCCCGTGGTGAGATGCTCCCCGCACACCCTGCTGCGCGCCGTCTCGGGTGGCTTGTCCGCACGCATCAAAACACTCTGCAGGTTCAGATGCACGGAGAGCAGGCAGCACTGACACGGTTTACGTAGCACTGCAGAGCACCACTAACGTCTTTGTGAGGATCCAGAGAATTCCTAGAAGCCTGGGTGACTTTCACAGGGCTGCAAATTACAGAGATTTCAAAGGAGCAGCGACGGCGTGTCATTTGTCTCATTCTCTAGGCAGCAGCTTCCTGAATAAGTAGCTATAGGATTGGAGCTTCTCCCAGTATTATGTAAATGGCTTCATGCTTTGATGTCCCTCGTGTCATTAGTTTGACACTAGCTGGAATTAATGGCCATAAAACTCTATTACAAACGTGGCAGATTTCTCTTGACTGCTCCCGATTCCTCGTGCGAGCTCGCTGCTCTTGCCATGGGATTTTAAAAGCGGAAAGTAGGTCACCGCGATGTGTGTGAACACGGGCTGGGAAACAGGCTATAATCGCAGCATTAAACAAACACGACTGTCATGCTGAAGGGAAATTTTCTATTTTAAGCGCTTCTTTCCATTATCGCCATCTCATTCTGCAGAGGAAGCATATGGGGACTTCTGCGGGCATGCACCCGCAGATGGGATCCGGGAAGATGCGCGCTGTACGTGTGCACAGATACCTACACACATGCATGTAGGTTAGCTGCGTGTCCAGGAGGGACAATAAATATCTCAATAAATATCTGTATGGTCACTCCTGAACGGGCCCGAGGACGGCTCCTCTGCACCTCGTGCGGAGCAGGCGGGGAAGGAGGGAAAGCAGTGAGATATGTAGGTCAGAAGAAGCGACGCGCCTTGAAGCTGAGCAGCAATCAAACGCTGATGGGTGTGGGGCTGGAATTACTGATGTCGTGTGGACCTGAAGCAGTGTTATATTCGTAATTTTTCGGAGCTCCTGGAGCCCGTACGTGTTTGCCATGCGATCCTCCTGCCCGCGGCTTCCCTGCCAGCAGGTCGGGGCATCTGGCTGTGGTGATAAGTGCTGGCCTCGGAGCCGGGAGTATCTGAACTAAATTGTTTGGATTTTTCTGCTAGGGGAAGGGCTACCAAGGGAGCTGCTGCTGTGTCTGCTGCATGGTTTTGCTTATGAGAGCCGAAGGAAGATAAGGATGGGAGATAGGTTGGGAGGCAAATAAATGGGATGGAACCGGCTATTTTTAGGCAAGGAGAGGTATGAGCGGCAGGGCGGTGAGCTTAAGGTTGTCTTGACAGAGAACTCTCCAGGTAAATCTGTTGGAAAAATGCAAAGAAAAATGCAAAACCGAAGGGAAATTATTTGTGTATAGGCAAGGCATTCATAGACTCCTGCTAACATGGCTGTGTCGGGAGCTCTGGAAAGGGTCAGGAGAAAGCAGAGACCTGAATTATTATTTTTTTTTGGCTAGGATGTAAAGCTCGAGTTGTAAGAACTGTACAGATAAAGGTACAGAGTGATTTATTGCCACTGAATCACAAGTCAAAAAGAAGGGGCTTTCTGATCTCGTAGGAACAAACCGAAGAAAAACCCCCTGCCAAACAGACGGAGGAGAAAACGCTGCCAAAAGGCTGCAGAACTCAGACCCGTGTCTGCTGCAGTCCTGGTTTGTGTTCTTTGCCCTGGTGAGCGGTACAGACCTCTGTGGGATGGGGGGGGAAGGTTCAAGCACGTTTAAACCCGGGGCGTGCGCTGTGTTCATGGGGCTGGGGGCCCAGCAAGGGCAGGGGCTACATTAAATTCCCGAGAAGACATCAGGACGAAGGAATCAACCCGTTCACTGCCACCTGGAGAACAGCGGGGTGAGGAACAGGCTCTGGAGAGGGTCCCTGGAGCTGCTTCTCTTCCACAAGGCAGCAGATGAGACGGGGCGCAGCACGGAGCCGGTGAGGGGGCTGCAGATGGTGAGTTTGGGGTCGTGGAGACCTCATGGAGAGATCCGGGGCCGTCCTGTGCCCTCCCGAGCTGGGAACCAGCTCTCCAAGTGCCCCTTAGTGGGAGCTTTCAAGGAGCTGGCCGGACACTTTGGGTACAGTTATATGGACCTCGTTGTGTTTGCACACACCGACTTCCACAAGGGTACGCTTGCAGATGATGCTCCTCCAGTAGTGCTGTAAGTGCTTTTTTAAGTTTTAATTCTCTTCACTGGCCCCGATTGCGTTTGAAGAAAGCATTTAGCAGAAGAACACCTGGAAGCTGTCAGGAGAGAGCCCGGGATGATGGATCTCAGAGCAGGACGGCTCGGCAGAGGCTGTTATTCTGCTCCAGTTGCTGTGCTGGCGGGGGCAGCTCTGCCCGCTGGCTGCCAAGCAGGCAAAGGCAAGACTCCGGGGACGTGGGGAACGCCTGATGTTTAACCGACTCCTTAAAGACATCTCAGAGAACGTTTTTTTTTATGAAGAGTGGAAATGGATCAGTCTGTCTGGGATAAGAGGAGGTCTTGTGCTGGTAATGACTGATCTGAAAGGTGAAGAAACACCGCGTCCAGCGGAGGAGGTGTTTGCAGCCGTGTTTTCAGACCGTTTGGGTACGTGTGACCTGGTCCCAGTGCAGACAGGTAAAGCTTAGAGCAAGTTGAGTTCCTCGAGCCACGTTACCGAGTCACCATCGGGTGGTAGGTAAGGGATGGTTTCCTTAAAACCTCACTGGCTTTTATATCTCAGCTATTTCTTAAACGTGTTCTCTGCACTGGGGCTTTCTGGGGCCGGGCAGGGAGCACCGTGCTTCAAAAGCCCCAGTCCCTGGGCAACCTGTTCTCCACCCGAGAGGGAGGAGATGCCCTGCTCTCAGCTCACACCTCTGCTCGATGCACAGATCCTGCTCGCTTTTAGAGCTCGTGGGTCGTGCAGCTGGGGCTTGGTGCGTCTCTTCTGGTAGCATTTTTCTCACCCTTTCCCACCCACATCCCCAAGAGGCTTAGGGGACACCTGCAGCTCTGTTAGGAGACCAGATAAATTGCCCTGGAAGAAAAGGACTCCCAAAACCTGCCTTGGGAGGAAAGGAAAGCAAAGCCCTTACCCCCAGTGGGGTTGCAGTCCGTACCTTTGTGGTTGAAAGAGTTGAGCTCAGCACTGACCCTCACTGAGCAGATCCTCAGGTGTGATCCTTGCTGCTGCTTCCCCTGCTCTCAAAGGCTTCTGCTCTGAAACCCTGAGTTTCTCGGGCTCCCCTTTGGCAGCAGCTGGGTTTGGGCAGGTCTCTGCATCCCCTGGGAGCCCTTGGATCCCTCACCGCGAGGCTTTTGCCTCAAAATTTTGCGTTATTCAAGCTCATAAGCTTTAGGCAAAGCTGCCTGGTGAGGCCTCGTAAGGACTCTGGAATTAGGAGGCTGGAAGGTGGGAGTGTTTCCGCTGACTCAGGCTTGGGTTTGTTCCCTTGGGGTTTCTGTGTGGATACATCTTTTATGTTGTCTGCATCTTGTGCTACGCCTACTGACCACGTTCGTGTTCTTTGCACGGCGTTGGGTTCAAATACTCGCTGCCAGGATCTGCAGAAAGCCCTCAGCTTTCGGAAGGAACCCCAAGTGAAATAATCAGACTGGTTCAGCTGTGTCACTTGGCTCTCCAAAATCTCACGTAAAAAAAAAAAAAAGGATAGCAGAGACTAAAAATACTCCACCGTGCTACTTCAGACAGAAGTGGCCTTCTCTTAATTCCCCTCAGAGGAACGCTTTATGGGGAGAAAGTCTCCAAAATGCAGCAATTGTGTTTGCGTGCACCTGTGACAACGCTGTGGAAATCAGCCTCGTTAGAGGCTTTTGTACAAAAACAGGACTTTTGTTATAAAAAACCTGTGGGATCTGCCCGTGAGCAGATGGTCTCTCATGGGCCAGGTATCTCGCTCAGAAAGAAGTGGCTGTTCAGGACCCTGATAATTGCTTTTTCCTCCCCGAATCAGTCCACGCAGGGTGTCGGTGCTGCCCTCCCAGGTGCCTCGCTGGGGAATCCTTCCTCTCCTCCTCAGGCCGATCACCTTAACCCCTGGGGACAAAGAAAATGCTGATCCACTGAGGGAAGAAGAGGCTTTGGGTTTGGGCACATCCCTCGTTTCCCTTCCAGTTTGGAGGCCGGGCACTCGAGGAAGCCCCGGCAGCGCACCTGGGGCACCTGGAGAGCGGAGCCGGGGGAAGGCGCGCGGCGTCCGGAGCTGCCAGCGAGCTGCCAGCCTGCTCTGCTCACACGGGAGATGCGATAACAAATTACTCACTTCCTGAGCAGCTGACATTCCCCGCGGGAAGCAGGAGCCGGAGAACAAATAGCGCCGGCAGAGCAATTAGAGCCGAGGGTGGGAGGTGTGCGTCGTGCGGGCGCTGCTGAAGGAGCCTCTCTCCGAGGAGGAGGAGGAAGGAACGAAGCTCCACAATGAGCTGCAACAAATGCTTCTTTTTTATTTTTTCTTTCTTCTTTCAGATTCTTTTTTTTTAAAAAAGGTTCAGTGAAAAACGTGCGCTGAACTTCCAAGTTACTGACTTCGCATCTTTTAAGCCGGGAGGTGCCGGCTCTGGCAGTCACGCACCGAGCGTTTTTGGCATTCGGGGTTATACAACAGCAGGAAATCTCCGAAGGAAAGCAATAAAATGTTTCTTGAATTGTCGGCACCGTCTGAAATGCCCTGCAGTTTCTGGTGGACCTTTTATCATCTCCTGATCTTTCCCCATCCAGCCTGGTGGTGGATTTTCATTTACTTCTCACTGAACCAAATCAGCTAGATTTGGTTTTAGTGTTAGCTCCTGGTAGGTCAGCCTTTATCTTTTTTGGCAAGGACAGAATTTTTTCACTCCAAAAGCAACATCTGAACTGTGTGCATGGCTTACGAGCCTGGGAGACACCTCTGCCATCTGACATCCAGCCCCTCTGCTCAAACAGGGAGGCCGGGGGAGGTTGCTCGGGGCTCCGTCCTGATGGATTTTGAGCCATCTCCAGGGATGGAGACTCCCCAGCCTCTCCGGGCACCCTGTGTGCTCTTTGGCTTGCCTCACAGTCTGATTTAAAAGTCAAAATTCAGTGGAGCCACCCATGTGTCAGCTTGGCAAGAGGAAAGGCAGCGGGCAGAAAGTAGCCAGCTTGGTGGCAAGGCGATGTTTTGCTTTCCAGAATAATGAAAGCGATGATGAAATATTGAGGAGCTGTCCCTGCAAGGTGCTGCCCGTTGCTGCATTCCCTTTAGGGCCAGGATTTGGTGCCTTTACCCTATAAATAACGCATTAGTGTCACCGGCAAGGGAAGGGGGAGACCCCAGACCTCTGGGCCTCCTGCTTGTTCCCAAAACCCTTCCAGCAGCACCTGTCAGACCCTGCAGCCTTTTTGTGTGTTTTGTTATCACCAGGAGCGTCCCATGGTGCGTGGGTTATTGTGCCAGCACTGGGATTTCTCTTGGTCCTAGCAGTTGATTTCAGCAAGCTTGGCATCTGTGTAGGATGCTGAACCAGCGCGGCGAGCTGGGCAAATTAGCTTTGGGATCAGCTATAGGAACGAAGCTCTTAAGCTCCTCTTGCCCTGTTTGCTTGGCGTGGCGCTGGCAGGGGCACCCCGTGGCCGCAGCCTCATTAACTTTGCAGATCCTTAACCTCCAGCCGGGGAGCTGCTGGGTGACCTCCCGAGATTAGCGGCTCCTCCAGCAAAAAAAGGCTTTGTGGTGGTAATCCCCTATAAAAGAGAGCTCCTTGGCTGCAGGTTGGCTGGGTGATTCCTGGCAGCCCTTGGGCACGGAACTTCGAGCCCAGCACCCGGGGGCTCGCCAGGAGCGCGGTTCTGTACGGATCAGCCTCGGGGCTGGGTTGTGTGGCCGTGTGGTGCTGGCAGACGCCGAGACCAACAAAGTGACACCGGCAGCAGCTTTGCTGAACGCTCCGACTCCTCCAGGACCGGCAGTGGGATCAGTGCAGGGAGAGCGCTACGTGCATGGGCTCCTTATTCTTACTCTCAGAGGCCAGCTCGCTCTGTAAGTACTCCGTAAGGGTGAATCTTCTTGAAATGAGGCTTTGCGAGCTGTGCTCCTGCGTCGGTTTCTGCATGGTTGTACCTGGGTTTTCAGCTACGAGCAAAGCTTTAATACCCAAGAAATTACAGCTTGTGGGATCTGTCACGTTCATGTTTAGCTTTGAGTACATTTTTTGCTGCCGGTGGGTGTTCCTAGCACCTCGGGAGTGGTCCTCGGAAGAGTTGGGCTGCTTGGTTGTGTTTGTTTGGGCTCTTACCTGAAGCTCACGTGCACGCTGTGGTTTTCAGGAGGGTCTGCTGGGTGTGGAACTGGAAATCCTCTTTTCTGCAGCCCTTGGGCCCCTGTTTCAGCGATCGCCTTTCTCGTGTTCAGCCAGGCAGGCATGAACGAGGAGGAGCTGAGGATGGGGACGGGGTGGGGATGGATCAAATGGATGTGTCTGCTTTTAGCTGCATGGCGAGTGGTGCCAAAACCTGCTGTGACTAGGAGCAGAGAGGGGTTGTTGCTGTGCCTGGTTGGCTGCTGAGCAGCCTCACAGGGTGGGCACTGCCCTCGTCCTGTGCCCGTGGCTGCCTTCAACGCTGATACATGGGCTTGATGCCATCTGATGTCCCTCAGTGCTTCCCTTTGCATTTCCTCATGTCTGCTGTCTTGCCATCCGTCTCGTCCCTTTTCCAGCAAGGCCTGTGTTTGAAGGAGGCCCCAGCTCTTCACCTGAGGGCAGTAGCACAGCCTGCCCATCGACACAAAGCACAAACCAACCCAACCAGCAACCAAGAACCCGACCAAACAGAGGAAGCTAAGGCAGTTTTACTTCCAACGGACCCGTTGTGACCCTCGTGTTGCAGGCTGTGTCGGTGCCAGGCAGGTGATGCCCTGGTGGGGACAGGCTTGCCACAGCCACTGGGTGCTCCACCAGCGTGCCATGCAGTCGAGCAGACTTAGCAGGCCCCAGTCCGAAAAGCCAGTTACAGTCCTCTTAGAGAAAGTCGGTGTCAAATTGCCGTTGGGCTCCCAGGTCCCTTCCTCACGCCGTTTTTCTGCTTTTTGTTGGTTTTGTAAGAGAAAGGAACGACAGCTCCTGTCCTGAGCAATGTCCAGCAGAATGCAATTAACCCCCTTGCTATCGTATCCCACACCCATATAAATAATGGTGCCTCCTGAAACGTGGAGGGACGCTTTCTCTTCCAAACACTTTGTAAATTCAGTGATTGTTGTCTGTTGTTATACATAATTTCCTCTGCATGCCTGGCATCACCATCCTGTGCCATCCTGTGCCTCCTGTGCCATCCTGTGCCGTCCTGTGCCATCCTGTGCCATCCTGTGCCGTCCTGTGCCTTCTGTGCCATCCAAAGCTGGCTGGGGATTTGCTCTGCCCTCGCCGCTCGAGCCAGCCGTGCCACACGTGGCCAGGCAGCAGCAGAACAGCCAAAAGGCACTGGCAGACAAGCAGCGGGCGCTTGCCAAATCAGCTCGGCTTTAGGAAGCCCGTAGCATCTGCAGGAGGTAGGAATAACTCCCCTGACGGTCAGGAATTGGATCTGTTCAGAAACAATTCTTCCTCCTTTTTTTTTTTCGGTGGTGTTTACACAGAAACGAGGTGGTAAAAGGTCACCTCCTTAGATATGAGAGCCTGAATTCCCATTCCCCAGCCTTCAGAGCTCTGTAAAGGTGATGAGATAATTCCGTGCCGTTCCGGCACCGTGCCTGCCACGCCTGGTGCCCCACAGCAGGACTTGTCCCACACAAGCTCCTGCCGGTGCTGCTGCCCGAGTCCGCAGTGAGAAACACTCACCCAGTGCCCAGTCCTGGTCACCACGCTGCTGTCCTGTCGCAGGCAGCTCCCAAATTCTCCTGCTTTCCTCGGGAACCTCGACACTCACTGCCCAGGCACGTTCGTGCTGGCGACTCGCAGGCAGCTCATTGTCTGTCACCCAAGGGATGATGTATGGTCGACCTCTTGGGCTCAGTTATACGACAGCAAAGGGACCCAACCACCTTCTTCCCTCTTATTTTTTTCTCAATCCCTTGGTTTTATTATTATTAGAATTTTTACAGCCTCTCCATGTCTTTCTGTTCGACCTTGCCATGAATTCTCCCTGACCAGCTGCTACTGCGGACTTCTAGAAGAGGTGCTGCTTGGCTTTTTTATTACGATTTTTTAATAGATCAGCACTGTATATTTTTATTATTTCTTCTATTCTTTTACTTCCGTGTGCTAACATTGTTTTTGCTGTTATTAACTGCAGTTTTGCACTGAATCAGGGGGCTTTTGGAGGGATCTCTTCCTCTGCATGTAACCAGTGTCCTCTCCTGAGCTGCAGCCTTGCAAGCAAAGGGAGAAGCAGTGAAAGCACACAGAGCTGTACTGAAAAGAGGGTGTAAAATATTGCATTAGGTGATGAGGGGAGGAGTTTGTGTATTTTTTGATTTAATTCCTATCCAGAGGAAACTGGAGATTGCTTTGGCAGTTTGATGGTGTTGACCTGATAAATTCAGGTCTCCTGAACCCGAGGACTGATCTAAAGAATCAGGAGTCTGGGAGCCTGCTTGGAGCCTTCCCCCTGCATTTATCTTGCTCAAGAACCTCAGGACTTGCGGTCGTGCACAAGAACCAAAACCACCAGATCTGGAAACGTTTTGAACAGCAGCTGAAACAGCCATGCTTTCCTCAGCAGTGGCTGCTTTGGCAAACACTTCTACTGACCTGAAGTGTAGCTCAGACCTTGCAGGTGCTGGCTCATGCACGGCGAGCTTTTGCGTGCTGTAAACACTGAGAAATCCCTTAAACTGACCCATAACTTCCCTCGTCCTGGCCACTGCCTCTCGCTGCCCCTGCCTCACTGCTCTGTTGGAGCGATTTGAAGGTGAAGCTAGGACAGGATCAGTGGAGGTGTGCGCCCGGTTCCCTGGTATCTGAAGCCAGCCCCGGTGCTCAGCCTGTCCACGACTTCATCCCCAGGCATGGCACTGGCAGAAGTGTGGCTGGGGTGATGCAGATGTGTCCGTGAAGGCCCAGCATTAAGGAAGAGGAGGAGAAAGAAGAGAAGGAGGAGGAAGAGGAACAGGAGGCAGCAGAGGCTCTCAGCTCGCAGCTGCACCTCCTTGCTCTGATTCCTACATGTTTCCCAACGTGCCATAAGGACATCGGAAAAAGATGATGGCGTATCCTCAGTATTCCTCAGAACAGCCCAATTTAAACAATTTTACCTCCTCTAGTCTAATTTCTTCTTTGTTTCCATGCATCTTTATGGGACCATCTGTGGGATGGAGCGACCCTAATAGCCTGACCCTAGGGCCCAGAGCCCCTGGCACACACACGGCTGGTGCCAGGCCACGAGGGCTGGCATCCCAGCGTGGGTCTTCCTAACGTGGGCAGCAAAGGAGGACAAATATTTCCCTTGGGAAGGTGGAAGCTGCTGGGCTTCGATGTGCTGTGTGCTTCGGGCCTGTGAACCAGGGGGGATTGGGCTTAAGTGCGAGGTGAAGATACACAGCTAAAGGCCCTCCAGGCACTCAGGGAAAGGTTATTCCCTTAAATGATCCGGAGTTTGTCCTCCTAGTGGAATACAGAGCAAAAAATCTGTATGGGTGCTGCCTGTGTGTGATGCGAACACTTTTATTAATGCAGCCAAAGGCAGAGCATCAAACGCGACGCCTGTGCGGGAGAGAAGGGGCCGTGACCTCCCCTCCTCCCAGGTGTGACCAGTGAGTTGTGCTCAGCACTTCTCCATCACAGGCGTGACAGCTTCGGGCAGCTCCTCGGGGTTGTTCCTCTTCTTGTGAAAATTCTCCCTAAAGATGAGTGCGAGCGGCTGATGCGAAAGTCCAACATTGGAAAAAAGGCAGCGCCGTGGTGTGCCAGTTCTCTGTCCTTGGTCATATTGATCAGCCTGACCTGGTGTGTAATAAAATGCAGAAAGTCCCGTTGTTCTGTATCATATTTAAGCATTTGCATCAAAGCAGTGGAAAATGAAATAATCACAAATTCTGCTTCGGCTAATTGTTCATGTCACCTCTTGGCCTTTGAATGTCATCATGGGGTAATAAACTCTAAAAGGTTTGGGTTATTGTTGGTTGTTTTTTTTTTGACTGTGCCATTTTCTTCCCTAATTTCAGTGTTCCCAGGAGAAATCATGGATGAAAAGCTATCCTACAAAGAATTTCTGGATCGCAATGACACCTGGGCGATGGATGACAGGGACCTGTGCTTTGAATCGCAGCCCGTGTTCAAACCCATGGAGATGGCAGGTATGCCCCTGTTACTCCTCCACCTGCTGCACCTGCAAAAAAGATACCTTTCACCCCATTTTCTCTCATTTTTGTTAAAAAAATATGTGAAATCAATTGCTAGTTTTTGAGGGAACCAAAAGCCAGGCTACCCAGATTGCAACAGGCTATCAGCTCGGGAAGGAGACTGACTGAAACGGGATGAAACCTAACTTTTTTGTGATGGTTTTGAACACTGCAGACCTGCTTAGGAAATTATTTTCTTGCTATCTGAATCTTGTATTTGCTAAGAGATTCCGTGAGAAAATTACGAGCTGTTACAATGGTGAGAAATGATTCACGGAGCAGCTGGAACGAAAGAACCACTGGTTTCTGAAACACAGCTTCTGCCCCCGCCCCATTGCTTTGTTAGGTGGAGAATGGGCTGGTGCTGTAGTTACACTCAATAGCCAGATGATAAAGTAGCTGAGTAGGGCAATTTAAATACCTAGCCCATCCTCCCATCTTCTCTTTGCTGAAATGAAGCAGGTCTGTGGGTGATCTGTTGCAGGAAACCACGTCCTTAGGTTTCACATCCTTAGAGTATCTCCTGCACCTGCACATGCTGAAGTTACTTTGCAGACCGCAGGACCAAGGCATTCCTCGGGACTGCCCTTCCTGGTGCTGAGTAAGCAAGAGGCAGCTTAAAGGTGGATAAATTCCTACGTCTGAGAAGTGACAGAGCAGGCGAGCTTTAAGAATGCCAGCAGGAGGGGAAGAAGTGAACAGCAGTCTCATAAAAGTGTATGGGTTTATTGCATATTTTTATCCAGGCTCTTTGTAGGATAATTTCCCTCCAGAGGCGAGAATTCTTTGGCCACTTGTGTAACAGGTCTCCCAACCAGCACTGCTGTAATTCCTCGTTCCGTGGTGAGAAACATGGTGAGAAGCTCAGTTCAGCTTCTGCAATCCTCTGCTGCTTCCGTGCAGCTTAAAAAATGTGTGTTTGAGCCTGCTCCTTGCTCCTTATTGCAAACACCGAGTTAGGGTCTGGTGCTGGGGCTCAGCCCTGTGAAGGCAATGGTTATCAGCAAAATCTTACATATATATATATTTGTATATATATATCTGTATATATATATCTCACACTATTTGTAATAAAAAGACTTGTTTAAAAATGTTGTTATAGCGCAGAGTGAATAAAACTCAAGCACTGCCTCGTTGCTTGTGAGCCTTAAAATGCTGTCAGGCTCTCCATCAGGAGCGTCCCGTGATTCATTACTGTAGCTACAGGTAAATCACTGCACATGAAGAGCTACACCTCTGATCGATCTAAAGTAACGTGCTTTTGTTAGTCCAGGATCAGCAGCGAACTCGAGCTGTGTCTCTGAGCAGCAGCGGCTGCGAGTGGCCGTGGATGTGAGCTGAGAACTTTTCCGAAGTGTTTTGTCAATCTTACCTCCAGCTGCCTGGAAGAAACCGTCTCAAATCCTTAACATTTCGTCTGGCTTCATAATATGACAAACAAGCAGCAAGTTTGGGGCAGGTAGAGAATTATTTCGGACCCAAGGACTGATTCCTTACTGCGCTGGCCGGGTCCCACCCGTGCCGTTCACCTTTCCGTGCCCCTCGGCTTGCAGTGCTGGGGGCAGAAGGGCCCCGCTCACCTGCTTTAGAGGGGGCTCAGGCCCCCATGAGGATCTGAAGAGGACAAGAAAAGCCTCTCCATGCTCCCTGGACCCTGCAGAGCAGAACCCGGGCAGCCCCCTTCCACATCCAGCAGCTGCTGGCACCGAGGGAAATCCTCAGCACCCCTTTGAGCCTCTCAGTCGGTTTGGGTTGGAATGCTTCTGGGGTTTTGTTGGGTTGGAAAAAGGCAGTGATTTGGTCTTGGTGGTGCTGTCGTAAACAGCTTGGAATTAACATTTTCTAAAATTTCCTCTGAAGCGAGACATTGTCTGGGGATCTCAACCAGGCTGAGAGATTTCTGAAAGAATTCGTGGTGCTCACCCAGCGCTGACATTTGGGAGCACAATGAACGCTCGCGGCTTTGCTGTCGTCCCCTGAAATAGCATGTCTGGCGAGAGACAACAAGAAGCCTTCAGCTGAATCCCTTTTCATTGTGCTTAACCTGAAGAAATCTGCGTGGTGTCTGCCCATCAGCGTGTGACAGCGGCTTTGGGAGCATCAAGTCCATCCCCACCTTCCCGGGAAGCCAGGAGGCAAGGCCAAGGCAGGGATTGACGCCTCCCATCAAAGCCTCCTGTCGTGGGGCTGTGCCCCCCTGGGGATGGACGGGGTGGCTGGCCCAGGCTGGCAAGATGTGTGGGAAATCACTGGTCACAAAACCCCCCCGGGGGCTGTAAACCTTGGGACAGTTCGTCTGTGATGGGAGCGCCACGGCTCCTTCTCTTCACGTTGCTCTCAGCTGGAGTAAGGCACAGTGGGGTCGTCTTCCCTTCATCTCCTTGTCAGCGAGGCTCTCTGCTCCCTAAGGGATGGGTTTCGGTCAGGAATCCATCTTAAAAACCACTGGAGGAGATGGATTCTTCATACAGCTGTTAGCATCTACATTTCAGGCGATTTTCCCTACCGTGCAGTCTGCACAGCCGTGTTTTGCTGTTGGGCGTAAAGTCTAATTAGGGAGGTGTTTGTCCTCGATAAATAGTCTTGAAAGCAGCTCTCCCTTGGAAGTCCTTCGCTCTGCTGCTGCATCACAGCAGTGCTGGTGTTGGGATTATCCCAGCACTGTTTTTAAATAATCCTGTGTATCTTTGACTGTGCGGTAACGCTGGCCTCGTTTTGTGTCCCCTCAGACCCCTTCAGCATGCACCGAGGGGAGAACCTGCCTGATTTGGCCTTTCCTGCTGACATGAAGAACGTGCAGCTCTTCACGGACCACGTTGACACTTCCACAGACATCCATGGTGAGTTCCTCCTCCGCATCTGTCCCTGCTGGTCTTTTTTGGTGTCTTCTCCATTGACCTTCACGTACTGAAAACTATTAAGCTGATAAGTGCACAGACCATACAATCTCTTCACATGATTATGTTTTTTTTTGTCTAAAAGACTTTCTGGTAGCTGCTTCCAAGAGGGTTTTTTTTGTGTTTTTTTGTTGGTTTGTTACTTTTTAAGCATATTTAGGCAGAAGGAGATGGGGCATCTTGACAAATTGAGTTGGGGCTGGAGTTACTAACAGCTCTTGTCTGCATGGCTAAAGACCAAAGCTGCAGGAACTTTTTCCACAAAATGGTCTTCGGTGTTCGGGCTATTGCAGTTTAAGTGGTTATTAACGAGAATTCATGGGAGCAGAAGCAGAAAGCAAAAGGAGAGAAGAAATAAAAATTAATTTGTATGTATTTACTGTCTTGTACCGTGTTGGAAAAAAATAGATGTACAGTTCACAATGCGACTTGTAAAGGGGAACTACTTGAGAAACTTGCTTACAAACTGTCTAAAATGACAAATGACTGAAAAATGGCCTTTTATTTCATTAGCACCACATGGATCCATGATGGTACCTGAACAACCTTTCCTGGGATCCCCCTATTGTCCTGCAGAGGTTCTTGACCCGTCAGCCTTTGTGGGCCTGGATTCAGCTGCAGAATTTCTGCAAGACAACACAGGTAAGAAACAGATGTTCTGCTCTTGCTGTCTGTCTCACTGTAGGTGGCTTTGAAGGACATACAGCTGGAAAATCTCAATCTATTAGTCCTAAAGAATCTTGGTGGGGGAGTTAATGTATAAAATGAGTCGAGATTAGAAAATATCCTTTTGGAAACAGCATTTCCCTGATCAATGGGAATGCTCTAAAGATACTAGGGGATGAATGTGCCACTGAGCAAAGAACCTGCATTGTCAGGTCCCGGGGTAACTCTTCTCTGACTGATGCAAGCTTGGACTAGTTATAATCAAATAGCATTCATAAAGTGAACTAAGTTACCTGAGAGTGCAGTCAAAACAGCAGCAGAGTCAATACCCTGAGCAAAGAAGCAGACATTTCTGCTCAGGAAGAGCAGTCAGGCTTTGGGACGGGTTACCCAGGAAGGTGGTGAAGTCCCTGTCCCTGGGGGTGTTCAAGGAGAGGTTGGACGTGGTGCTTGGGGACAGGGTTTGGTGGTGGCATTGGTGGTAGGGGGTGGTTGGAGCAGGTGATCTTGGAGGGCTTTCCCAACCCCTGTGATTCTCTGTTAGTGACAGGACTAAATGTGTTTTCCTGTAGTGCCTGAAGAACATTGGATGGGAGCTCAGCATGATGTGAAGGGACCAGATGCCTCTTTCTTTGTTGAGCCATCAGGTAAAAATAGTTTCGACTTAGTCTGCAGGAACTGTCTAGTTCCTCGCATTCCTAGAGTTTATGAGCAGCAGAAACAGAACTTGTGTCCCCATCTGCCTTTTCAAGAAACAAAAAGCCGTATTGGAGTAAAGTGGGACCTGGCCAAGAGCATTTCTGGTTCTCAAATCAACTTAGGATAAAAAAGCGTGGTTTAAATGTTGCTTAACACACATTTTCAGGTTTAGTGTTGTCAGGGATGGGGGGAACCCTGCGTTATGCAGACTGTTTACCTTCGTATTTAGGGTGACAAATTTATACAGTTCCAAGCCCAACTCTTGGTATAAACTAGTGGTGTGCCCTTTTGGGGCATATAGCTAGACTTTAACCCTCTGAAAGCATGGGGTTAAGCGTGCCCTTCCGTGGGCTGTGGGGACTTGTGTCGATCTGCTTGAGGGTAGGAAAGCTCTGCAGGAGGATCTGGATAGGCTGGACCGATGGGCTGAGGTCAACTGCATGAAGTTTAACAAGGCCAAGTGCCGGGTCCTGCACCTGGGGCGCAATAACCCCAAGCAGAGCTACAGGCTGGGAGAGGAATGGTTGGAAAGCTGCCAGGCAGAGAAGGACCTGGGAGTGATGGTGGACAGTCGGCTGAATATGAGCCAGCAGTGTGCTCAGGTGGCCAAGAAGGCCAACGGCATCCTGGCTTGTATTAGGAACAGCGTGACCAGCAGGGCTAGGGAGGTGATCGTCCCCCTGTACTCAGCTCTGGTGAGGCCGCACCTCGAGTACTGTGTTCAGTTTTGGGCCCCTCGCTACAAGAAGGACATCGAGGTGCTTGAGCGGGTGCAGAGAAGGGCGACGAAGCTGGTGAGGGGCCTGGAGAACAAGTCCTACGAGGAGCGGCTGAGGGAGCTGGGCTTGTTCAGCCTGGAGAAGAGGAGGCTCAGGGGTGACCTTATTGCTCTTTACAGATACCTTAAAGGAGGCTGTAGAGAGGTGGGGGTTGGCCTGTTCTCCCACGTGCCTGGTGACAGGACGAGGGGGAATGGGTTTAAGTTGAGCCAGGGGAGTTTTAGGTTGGATGTTAGGAAGAACTTCTTCACTGAAAGGGTTGTGAGGCATTGGAACAGGCTGCCCAGGGAAGTGGTGGAGTCACCATCCCTGGAAGTCTTCAAAAGACGCTTAGATGTACAGCTTAGGGATATGGTTTAGTGGAGGGCTGTTAGCGTTAGGTTGGAGGTTGGACTCGATGACCTTGAGGTCTCTTCCAACCTAGAAAATTCTGTGATTCTGTGATTCTGTGACTTAAAGTTGCAGCTGTGCACAAAATAACCCTGGTAGCAGCAAGCTTGGTGGATTCCAGACTACATCTCTGTTCTGTGCTTCTCGTGGACCAATGAAGGTACCGTGAATTCCAGCTGGGGTATCTGTTCAAGCATTACTTGACCCTAAAATAATAAATAGGATAAATAAAATTTACTCTAGAAAAGAAAGTCTGTAAAACTGGAACTTTACTACTTTCAAGAGCCCTAGTCTTTGAACACACTCGAGTCAAATCTGCTGACTTGAATAATCTGTCAGAGTGCTCGTGTTTACTCCTTCCAAGGACCAGTACAGCTGAGGGAACCAATAAAAATAATTCTGGCTCTTGGGTAATCAACAGAATTTTAAATTAAATTCTAATTGCAAACCTGTATACTCTGCCCAGTTATCTATAGACTATGGTTACAGTTAAAGCATTGAAGCTCCACTGGGGAGGACACATTTGCACTGCAGCTGCCTGTATATTACGATATTTCACCTGCAATGGGATCTTTATTGCTGATTTTGGTGAACGAGCCAGGAAGAGAGCAGTTTAACACCGATCGTGGGTAGATGGGGTGTTTAGAGCTCAGGGCTCCACCTAGGTTTCAGGGTAGAGCAAGGATGCTTTGTACTTGTTCCTCGAGTTTGTTCCAGCAATTGCTTCCCTAGGGACACAAGTGTTTTCTTAGGCATTGCACAAGTCATTTTTCTGAAACCAACCCTGCAAACAGGCTCTGGTCCTGTCCTACCCGACTGCGTTGCTGCAGTGGGGGAGTTTACTCATCACACTGCAGGCAGCACGGAGCAGGCAGCGCCTTGAGAGGGTGATTCAAATCTTGGCAAGTCCAGAAGATAAAGCTGTTTGCTGAGATCTTTCCGAGTGCTTAATCAAACTTCATTTTCTGTGCCCAGTGCCCCCCACAGTGACTGAAGCAAAAAAGCCAAATTTGCCAGAAAGCCCGGCAGCAGTGACTCCTGATTTTGTTCCTACTGCAATAACAGCATCCCCAGAAGGGGCTGAAGCTACTGATGCATCAAAAGGTGACACATCAGGTAAAGCTGCCCTTGTCTCATGACTGGTGCTGGTTTTAGACCTGTCATGAGCAAGCTGTAGTAGTGGAAAGATATGTGATGGACTCCTCTGAAGACAAAACAGCAAAGTATTAATCTCCATCAGAACTAAAGGTTTAAATAGGTTGTGTTGGTGAGAAAGAGCAAGACTTTTCAACTCTGCTGTCACAGTCCAGTAACAGACGTAATGATTCGTAAAGAATCAAAATTTCTCCAAGTTTCACCTCCGGACAGTGTTAGGGTGTGTCAAGAACATGGTTATGCCATGGGTCTCCTGCTGTCTATAAACACCATAAAGCTCTCTGTTTTAAGAAGAGAAAAAGTGACTTTAAAACAGAATTTTTAACTTATTTATAGACAGCAGGAGATTCACAGTACATAATTATTTCTTCAACATCTTATCCTTCTGTAAAATCAAGATCCTTAAAAAAAAACCAAACAAAAACCACTTGGTTTTGTTTGGTGGAGCATTGGCTCTATCTAAATACATCCTGAAGCACAGTTTTGAAAGGGACTTTTACCATTTTCCCAATTTCTTTCATTTTTTGGTTTATTACATATCTTTTAAACATATTTCTCCCTGTTTGGCAGGGGAATGCTTTTAGATGCAGTTCAAACACTGAGGAGAAATTTTATTTTTTAACATCTACTCAGCTGTGTATCTAAGCTGTTGAGGTCACCGTGCTGCACTGCACAGCCTACAGACAGTACCAGGGGCTGTTGAAAGTAATAGCTGCAGAAGAAACGTAAGAGCCAGTGCTTCTGGCTTTGGATAACTTGTAAAATTTGCCTGTAGACAGCTGAAATTTGAATGTTATTTTGAAACGAAGAGCTGAGTTTTCAGTAGCTATTATGTAAAATGTGAGTGAGGCCAAGTTTGAAAGAATAAGGGGCAGCTGGCGCTTCACTGGGTGGCAGTGCCTTCTGTATCAGTGCCCTTGCTTCTGCTCGAGTTGCGGGACTGTCCTGCCCACGAACAATGTAAACAATATTTGAAACGTGGCTCTGGAACATTTCAGGACTTTTTCAGTTGTTGGAATACGCTGCCGTGCTCAGAAAGGTGGCACCAAAAGTTTCTGTCTCCTCCTGTAGAGTGAAAAAACCTCATTAGGATGCTGGTGTCTGTGCCGTTGGAATGTGTTGCTTGCGGTGGATCTACCCGCTCGGGTCTCTTGCCAGCTCTGCAGCGTCAGATTTTAAACAATAACAAAGCATCTTTTGGCTGCTGGAGGCTAGGAGCAGGCGGATGTCTGACACTGTAGCCAAGGATACAAAACATGGCTTGGGTGCACTGAGGAATCTGTCAGCAAGAGCAGTGCAACCTGAGCGGAGTGGCCGGGGGAGTGAATGCTGCTGAAAAGGCACAAGAGGGCAAGGGGAAGCCATTCTCTAGCCATAATCTGCACTGTTGGGTTTTCACATTCGTTATTTTTTGTTGATTTCTGCAATCTGTTTTTCCGTAGCAGATGCACAGTGTGTTCCTGCCTCGGATGTCACGTCCATTTCTGCAGAGAAAGCTGGGTCCATCCTTGCAGGAGACACCAAGCCGCCGCAGGCTGCAGATGCTGGATTTGCACCTGCAGCAGAAGCAGAGCCTCCTCAGGCTCTGGATGTGGGCTTTGCTCCTGCCCCAGAAGCCAAACCTCCTAATGGTATCGATGCCATGTTCGCCCCAGTGGTGGATACTGGCTTGAACCCAGAAGCAGATTCTAAGTCCCATCACGCCGTGGATTTGGAGTTTGCTCCAGCAGCAGACGCAGGGTTTGCCCCGGCAGCAGACACGAAGTCTCACCATGCTATGGATTTGGCATTTAGCCCAGTAGCAGACACTGAGTCTCAGCACGCCGTGGATTTGGAGTTTGCCCCTCCAGCAGAAGCTAACCACCTCCACGCCGTGGATCCTGGGTTTGCTCCTGTCGCAGAAGCCAAGCCTTTTCCTGCTGTGGATTCAGGTTTTGTCTCTGCATCAGAAGCTAAGCCTGTCCCTGCAGCTGACACCAAGCTTGCTGCATCTGAAGAGCTGATAACATCTGAATCTTCTGTTGAGCATGGCAAGTCACCCTTCCATGAGCCTCCTGCAGGTGAGCTTAGCTGAAAGCTTCGTTCAGGCCAGAAATAACTTGGCAAGTGGTGTGCAAAGGCCACTCGAAGTTGGCACAGCACTAGCAGCAACAAGCCTGGTAGTGGATAGTGACTACTACAGAGATGTACAATTCTAGTAAGACTGTCACATAAAAAAACATAGTTTTTTAGTAGTTAAGATGTTTAAATGCAAGGCACACCAGAATCTTAAGTAGAGCACAGCTCCACTGACAAGATACAGACAGAGGAAGAACTTCACAAGGATTTTTCACTTAGAAAATATGAAACTGGAATAACTAAATGATTTTTTAAGGACTTGGCATTCTTTACAGAGCTGTGTGTTTGTGGTTTTTATTTTTATTTTTATTTTTTTCTAGTTCATCCGTGTTCGTATTTATTTTTGCATCATTATCATATACAGAAATTTCCACAGATGCTGCAGGACAGCGTTTTCGAACAAAGCTTCTTATCTGGAAAACAGTTTCTGAGGAGACTGACAGGCTTTGTTGGTGATGTTGTGACATTTCCTTGCAATGACTATAGGCATCGATTCAGGGCAGCGAGCATTTTGCTTTTTCCATGTGGTGGACAATGGATTTTTTGTGCCGCGTGGATTTCTCAAAGGACACTCTCCTTTCTGAGAGACACGACAGTCACTATAGCAAACAGCACTGGGCAGACCCAGCGTATATTGATTGACTGTGGAAAGAGTTCTGCGTAGTAAGAAATTTTCTTTTTCATTCTTTTTACCTTCTAATATTATTTGGTTTAATGATAAGAGTACATTTCAAAGGAGAGAAGTTTTAGCAAAAGAAAAACCTTTTTAGAATGTAGTAGGTGAAAGGCATAGGTGGGGGAATGAGAGACTAAATACAAGCCAATACAGGAAGATTTGCTTTAGAAGAGCACTTAAGCTTTCAGGAGGGGTGAGCTGTTAGAAAGTGATCCTAAAAAGCAGGTTATCACTGTTCTGAAAGTGATGAAAACCTCTAGTTTCCTGAGGAAAACGGGAATTAGGTGAGGACGTAATTTTATCCTGCTTAATCTCATCTAAATTAAAAAAAAAAAATGAAATTTTATTCTCTACATTCTGTTTTCAGAAGCACCTGCAAGCATGGAACAAGAACTGAAAGGCCCAGAGGCTTGTGTTGATCTTCCCTTAGAGAAAGCCAAAGACAGTATTCCATCTCCCAGCCACCATGAAGATCGTCTTCCAGAACAGACGAACCATCTGCCTGAACCAGCAGGTGAGAAATGCAAACCACAGCATACAGCTGGAGCAAGCACTTTGCTCTCAGCTGGTTCTTCCCAAGCACCCAGATTCTTTCTCCCAGCCACCGTTCTCCTATCCTTGTGAAGGACAAAGCAACAAAGATTTAATCTCAGGAAGGTTATAAACATGTACGAACGTGGGGACTGTGTTAGAACCAGGTGGTAGCCTTCACTTTGGAAATGACCAGCATGTAACTTGTCTTTTTCTTCCTCATCCATATTTGTTTTACATCTCTCACAATCTGTGTTTTTTATGTAATCAATCTTATTTATATTTTTAAAATACAACCGTTCTCCAAAGTGATTGTTTTATAAATTAAAACTTGTTATAATTGTGTAGCTAGGAATTCAGTAGTGTCTGTATGAATATATCCTAAAATAATGTATGAATACTAGACAATTAGCATTAGATAGGGACTGCAGACTGACAATGGAGCATATTTTAGCACTGGTTTGATTTTTTTTTTAATTGACACTGTGTCCATAAGCACCACGATGGTCTTTGCTTCATGCTTTACCTATATTTTTGCATGTCAGTCAAAATATAAAACTGCTTCTTAAAATGGGATTGAGAGGAGGTAATACATAGTAGACAATCAAATCTTATAAACTTCATCCCTATTAAAAAGAAGATAGAACCTCTACCCTCTCCAAAGGTTTGCTTTTAAACTGCTGGTTACCTGTATTCATAGGAGCTGAAGTATTCTATTCATATTTTTTTGTATTTTGTTTCAATTTCTTTCCACTTTCGTATTTCAGTTCCAGTAGAAGCAAAAGAAGTTGTTGCACTAGAAAACAAAGACCTCCTTGCAGAAAAACCTGTTACTGTGGATGTTACTGTTACAGAGAAACCAAAGGAGCAGGCTGAGCACAACCATATTGAGCATGCACAACCCCAGCAAGAAAAAGCTCTACAAGAACCTACAGGTAGAATAGAAATAATAATTCAATTTTAGAATGGAAATGTCCTCTGGGAACTGTTCACCTTTTCCTATTGACTTCTGTGCCACCTGAGCAAGCAAAATTTGGTTTTGCACCAATCAGCTGTGCAGTTCTTTGCATTCATCGGTGATTCTGCTTGCACTTCGCCTCTAATCCCTGCGCTCTAAAATAATCTTTTCTCCTTCCTGTTCACAGGACTAAAAGCCTAAATGTGCTTGCTACTGTTACTTTATCACTGCTCCTAGCTTATATCTTCTCTGCTTTAGAATATAACAGCTCACCATCTTTCTGCCATTACCACTGCTGTTTTATTTCCTTTTATCCTGGTATTAAAAAGGACCATTAATTCTTATTGCAATATTCCCAGGGAAGGCCTCCTTCCAAATTGGATTTTGTAATTACCAAAGGAAAATGGGATATTTTTTTTTTTTTTTTTACCCTGCTCCACTAATCCAGCCTCTCCAACGAGCTGTTATTGCTTACATTTGTGACTGGAGGCTGATTTGTGGGCCAGGGCTAACTGACAACTGACTGACGCTCTCTTTAAAATCGGTGGCTTGTAGCTAAGGAAACCCTGCCTGTAACCGGGTACAGCAAACGACTTCTGCGACGGAGGTTCTGCCTTCCACTGCTTCCACTCTGGGTGCTGTGGGAAACCTGGCTCTTCTGCTCCCCCCTCCCATTGCCCCCCTCCTCTCTTCCCCAGTCTCATCTTTCCACTAAAACCTCTGTTTTCGCACTTGGGAAGGTTGCCAATTAGGGAGAGAAAAAGTCTGCGTTGTCTTGTCTTGCCGAGACAAAATGGATCCTTAATGCACTTTAAAAAAAAAAAAAGATAACATGGCCTTACCAGAACTATTGCTTTTTGGTGGGGTAAGAGCATGTGTCAGGGGCTATGGATTTTTAAATAGCATTGACGGATTTATTGGGAACAGTTGCAATAGGTTTTGTGTGTAAATGCCTATCCCAGCCACGCTGAGGTGGATTTAGAATTAGTGTGGTGTTGGTGCTGGGAAGTTCTGCATATATGACTGTATGGATTGTTTTAGATGGCTAAAATCACATTTATATATATATAATATATTTTTTTTAAAAAAAAAAAAGCAAATAGTTGCTTTGATGTTTGAGCAGGCTTCCTGTATTCCAGGTCTACCTACTGCACAAATAAGGCAAGCTAACAAATCAAGTGACCGCAGGTTTGGCAGAGCAAAACCTGCAGCAGTGCCTGTTGCAGATGTGCCAGAGGAACGGCTCGTAGGTCTGCCACAGCAGAAGAGCACTGAGCCCAGAGTAGACCCCTGTTCGGTAGCGGAACCCGGATCTGTTGCTGGAGCATCCCCTCGCACTAGGGTTTCACATAAAAAGGCAACCGAGCAGCCGTCCGGTGTGCTGCCAGAGCTTGTGGAGAGCTGCAGAGATGCACCCAGGGAGAGCTGGGATTTGGAAGGTTCTCTGGCTGTTGTGAAGAAAAAGAAAAAGAAACCCAAACAAAAGAGAAACCAGCCGCCGAGAGCAACGGAGTTCTGGGATGAAAATTCAGCAGTCTCGAGAGCTCCGAAAAATTCTCCAGTTGGTGGTGAGTTGCGAAAACCAGATGTTGGCCCCGTAATGCCCGCCGAAGCTCACAAAGAGCAGTCGGTTGCCTCAGGAAACAGAGCTTCAGAAGTGCCAAAGGATGCTAAAATAATAACTGGAAGTCCCATCCTGGCTGATGAAAATGCCTTCTCAGTGCCGGCACCAGGACAGCAGGTCCAGAAAACCAGCGTGCCGTTTGAGTCACCAAAAAATAGAGATTTCATCCCAAAAGAAGATGTGAGAGATGACAGCTGGACGTCAAGCTCCAAAGGGAAGAGAAAACAGGTT
Organism: Aythya ferina; assembly: GCF_964211825.1. NCBI lineage: Eukaryota > Metazoa > Chordata > Aves > Anseriformes > Anatidae > Aythya > Aythya ferina. The sequence goes on from NC_140297.1 coordinate 1,096,555, forward strand.
CCCCTGAAGCAGGGAGGCGAGACCAAGCCGGGGGAACCTGTTACAGCAGAGGTGCCAACCAAGCCCATGGAAAGAAATGTTCCTGGTAAAAATGAAAAGAGGGAGTCTGACGAGGCAGGATGTGCTGGCCTGCAGGCGTCTCTTTCAGAAGCGATCAGTGTAAGCAAAGTAGAAACTCCTTTAGAGGTCAAGCCTTCAGAAACTCTCCTTTCTGACAAGGATAAGGAAGCTCAGTGCGTATCTCCTCAGCAGAAAACACCCAGGGACGCTGCCCCCCGTGAGCTTCAGCCTTCCAGTGGGTCACTGGAAGAAGCAGCGAAGAAAGGAGGTAGTTGTGAAAAAAGCAAAGGGGTTGAAAACGAATCCTTCAAAGAGCCTCCTGCAGGGGCTGTGGCCCCATCGAACCAACGTCCTGACAAGCCAACGGCAGCTGAAGAAACCAAGCCAGTGTCCCCCAATAAGTGCATGGCAGTCGACTTAAGTGCTTCAGAGGGATTATCAAAGACCCCAGCAGATGCTACTAAAATGCCTGGTACACCGTTAGCTGTACAAAAACCCGAGGCAGTTATTTCTCTGCAAAACAGGAAGGCTGATGGTTTTCCAGAGCAGCCGTTTCTTCCAGCAGCTCAGCCTGCTGCAGCCAAACACCCTGCTTGTGCTGAAGCAGCAGACGGAGCTAGAGTGGCAGATTCCCCTGATAAAAACAAAGGGGACGGGTTTATGGCGTTAGAGCAGCAGACTGGAAAAGATCTCGGTATTGCTCATGGGACGGACAGACCTAAAAAAAAGCGTGGTGAAGGGAAAGTCAAAAAAATCAAAAGTTCCTCTGAGCAGGTAGCTGTTTCGGAGGATGTAGGCAAACCTGCTGATGGGGTGAAGGCAGATGAGACCGTGAAAGAAGCAACTTTCTCTGATAGCTGCAGGGAGGCTGGTTTTCCTACAAGAGGCCACCCGTCAGCAAATGCACATACTTACCCTGCAAAACCAGCAGAGAAGCCAAAAAAAAGAGGTAGCGATGGGAAAAGTAAAAAAGGTGAACGAGGTTTTTTCCAGCAGCCTTTTCTTGAGAGTAGGATGGAGCTTGGTAGTCTTCCTGCCACAGCTGATAAAACTGAGGAAGCAGGTGATAAAGGTGGAGAGAGAGGCTGTAGTGCTGGGTCTTTTCAGGAGAATTTATTGGATTTAAATAAAATACAGAGGCCCGTTGAACTAACAACAGAGGGACCTAAAGAAAGTGTTGGGAAAAGTGAAGTGGCTGCTATGGTTGCTTTAGACCAACCGTTCTTTCTGGAGGGTAGGAGAGAGGAGACAAAGCATCTTGCTGTGGCTGACCCGATCAGCCCAAGACAGGAGGTAAACGTGATGGCTAAAGGCAAAGAGGCTGGACTTGCTTCTCCAGGTGAATTCGTTGTGCCAGATTCTGATGCAGTGTTGGTGGCAGACAAACCTAGGAAGAGGAGTAGTGATGGGAAAAGGAAAAAAAGTGAAAAAAGTTCTTCTGGGCAGTCAGCTGGCCTGGACACCAGGGTGGAAGCAACCAATGTTCCAAGCAAAGAGAAGGTGGCTGGAAAAACAAAGGAAATGACCTTTGATAAAGATAAGGCACCTGATTTGGAAAGAGAGGTTTTGCTGGAGAACCTGACAGGAGTAGCCAAAGAGGTATTGGAAAAGCCTGAAACAGAGGGTGGTGATAGGAAAAGTTCCTCTAACCAGCCAGTTCTTGCAGGTCATAAAACAGAGACAGCAGAGCCAGAGACAGCCAGCACTAAAGAGACTTGGCCTGGTACTGAAGGTAAGGAAATAGATGTTAAAACAGCCGAGCCTCTGCCAGAGCACAGGGCAGATGCAGCTACAGAATGCAGTCCTGTCAGGGACCTGGTGACAGACAAGCCTAAGAAAAAAGGTAGAGATACGAAAGGCAAAAAGGCTGAAAATAGTCCTGAGCAGTCTGCCACAGCGGGTCCAGGTAACATCCCTGCAGTAGTCAAAGAGGTGGGAAATGCTAAACCAGCTCAGTCTCCTGCTAAAGACAAAGAGAATAATTTCAGTGCTTTAGTGAGCCTGCTGGATGACCCCTCTGATACAAGCAAAGCACAAGCTCCTGCTGCACCTCAGGAGCCAGAAAAATTGAGCACAAATAACAAAGAGATATGCAAAAAAGTGGAGGCTAGCTTGGAGCAGCCGTTGCTTCTGGAGCCCAAAGCAGGTGCAGAGATGTTTCCTCTTCATGACAAGGAGACATCCGCCAAATCTGAAGCAGAAAGTCCCGCTCCTTGTAGCACTGGGGTCGGACTTCCTGTTCTAGAGCACCCAGCAGCAGCAGATCACAGGTCAGCCACACCTACTGATAGATCTAAAAAGAGAGGTAGTGATGGAAGAAGTAAAAAGTCTAAAAATGCCCCTGAGCAGCTTGCTTTTCCAGAGAGAAAAATGAACAAGAGCGAAGCGCTGCCTCCCATGGGACCTGAGATGGAATATGGAATGGAAGAAATGGATTTTGTAGATGAAAACAGAAATATTAAAGGTTTTCCCATCAGCCCGCAAATGCTTTGGGATAATAAAGGAAACTACTCTGAATCCTTTGCTCAGGCTGCAGTAAGGGGCCCTGATGACACTGGCAATGTTTCTCCTGGCTTCCCAAAGCACACAGAGAGGGGTACAGGAGCTAAGGAGCTTCCTTCTCCTGAGGTGACAGCAGAGAAGAGCAGCAAAGAGCCTGGACCTAGTGCTCAGGAGGGGGTCCAGAACCTGAAAGCTCCTGAGCAACCAGCCAATTTGAGACATGAAGAGCCTGGAAAAGAGGTTTCAAAGAAAGAGAATGATAAAACTGAAGGGACTGCTTCCCAGGGTGGTGTTGAGGCAGGTAAAGCACTTCCTCTGGATCCTTCAGTTAAAGAGGACATTAAATCTAAACAGGATGAAGTTTGCCTTTCTCCTGTGGCAAAGGCTGATGATAAAGAAGTAAAAACCACTGATACAAAGCAAATCACTGACAGCACTTCCTCTGACCTTCCTCAGAAGGTGGCAGATGCAAAACACAGACCAGCTCCCCTAGGTGCCAAAGGGACAGAGAAACTAGAAGAAACTGTCTCTTTTGGAGAGAAGGACACGGCGATACCAGAGAGCAAGGCAGATGCAGCCACATCGCAGGTGGTGGAAGCACTGGTGGAGAAGAAAGCCGAAGAGGTTGGGTTGGATGGAAGCAGGAATAGTGAGCAGGGCTCAGTGTCGTGTCTGGGCAGTTTAGACAAGAAAGCAGCTGAAGCAGAGGCAGCTGGTGTAAATCTAGCAGCTGCCCAAACAACCCAAGTCAGTCCTGAACGTAACAGCGAAGCTCATCCTCACCCAGCAGAAGAGGATGCTGCTCACCTGAAGGATGGCCCAGTATCAAAGTCTGGGGAAGATAAAGATGCAATTAAAGAAAAGGAAGAGGAGTCTGAACAAAAAGCTGGAAAGGAGGCAAAGAAAGAGAGAGTTAAAGCAACAGGACAGCTAAAAAGCTACATGAGACCCACAAAGTCAAGAGGGGTGCCGACTCTGCCAGCCAGGTCTGCTGCTCAAGACCAGGAGAGACAAAGGCAGCTGAGAGCCACTGGTATGAGCCGGCAGAGGCAAGAAAAAGGTGTGTGTTTGTGGTTGGAGCTAGCAGCAGTAATCCAGGCAGCTTGCGTGCAAGACCTTGCTGTTTGTCAGTGCGTTGGCATGAATACGTAATCGTTAATCCTATGTGGCACAAGCGAGTGTGGCATGACTGGGTTTTTGGCTGATCTTAAAAGGCTGTTAGTTCTGCTTGCCTGTCTCACAGTGCTAATTCCCAAACTCCGACGGATTGACAGTTTGGTTTACGTTCCAGAACTTGATTATTTGTTCTATTCATTCAGAGGCGATTTTACATACGGTACATAGCTTTTTAAAGTAAACTTGCACTTTTTGGTGTTAAGTTACATTCGCTTCTTGTCATCAGAGACAGAGAGGCATTCATCCGACACGCAGCAGTGAATCATCGCGGTCACTAACTAGCATTGTGTGCTGCTGGAGGGCAGGGATTTGGGTGTTCCTGTGGTAGGAAATCTTCTCGACTGCTGCTGTGTTGAGCCTGTAATGCTACAAGAGGCTACTGCAACCAGCCACTGTTCCTCCTGCAGTCGCTCAGTGACTTTATCTTGCCATACCTCGAACTGTTAAGTCTGTAAAGCATGCTTCCTCCTAGAATAATAATCTTTACGAAAGCAAGTGTAGCAGAACACGAGCTGGACTGACAGGCTGTAAGGCTCTCTGCTGAGCCTGTGGAGGTGCTGGTAAGCATCTGGGGCTCTTCACTTGGGCTGTTGACCAGGGGACAGCCCCGTGTTCTCACAGGATTTCGTTCTAATTTCATAGAACGGAAGGAAATTCATAGGACCTCTAAAATTAGAGCCTTTACACATCATCTCTATCCTTACTATAAAACCTTCGTCCTTCTGCTCAGTCCAAGCCTTCCTCATGAAGAACCGGGGCTGCCCTGAGGGCCGTCGCCGAGACGGGCTGGGGCGCCCCGACTTTCTGCCTCGTCATCGGGCAGGAAAGTTTGTTCCTGTTCCTGCGGAGTTCCTCGCTGCCAGTTTGCATGATGCAGCCACTAACTTAACAAACATAGAGCTCAAGTGCGCCTTAACATGCTGGTCAGGTTTTTGAGAGGTTTTGTAATTTTAATGAGTGTTGCATAACCTGAAGTAGTTCTATTTTGGTGAAAGTGGTGTTCTCTGCATGAACTTGTGCCTGCAGAAGTGATGTTCTTTGGTGCATGATGATACAGAGTGAGGGGAAAGCTAAAGACAGCATCATCTTTGAAAAATTAAAAAATAAAAATCTTTAAAGGCTTTCCATCATCTGCCAGAAGTCTTAACTTTCCTTTGCTTACTGCTGGATTTAAGGGGGTGGTATTGTAGTAGGAGATCCGTGCAAACAAAGAAAAGCTCCTCCTGAATATCTCACAGGTAAATATTCAAGAAAATTGTGGAATTAGTAAGGTAAAATGTGTAATTAGGTGAAGGATTCCTGGTTCAGAGCCAGCTGTATAACCCATCAGTGAACTGGGGGCACACTCCCCATCTGTAAGCAGGCCCGGCCTAAATTTGCGCAGGACTTATCAGTCTTCACTAGCTGTCATCCTCTCAGAACTTCACAGATCCACGGTTGGATTTTTTTGTTATTTCTTAGAGAAGAAGGCCTGAAAGGCTGAGCCTGTTTAGGAAATGCTGGTCAAGGCACTCCTTGCCCCAGTCCCAGTGTGGTGCCGGGCAGGGCCCAGCCGGCCGCTGGCAGCCCCGGTGAGTGCGGCACCAGGCCTCTGGGCTGCTTGACCACCATGTACGTTACCAGGGCCTCTCTCCTTGCAGCCAGTTCCCAGCTCGTAGCTCTTTAGCTGTTTGGTGAGCCGCAGAAAGCCAGCAAAACACGAGCTGAGTCCCTAAGGTGAGTGCAGTCGGTGCGCGAGTGCCTCAGGCTGCACCCGAGGGCAAGGCAGGAAACCCACGCGCTGCTTCAACGCAGGTCAGGAACAGAAATCGGTGAAGGGAAGGTGTTGAGATCTAAAAACATGAACATGTGTGCTTCTTTACTAGGTAGAGCAGCAGCAGAGAGAGCTAGGAGATCATATTATAATCCAAATTTTCACAAAGTTGGTGGGGCTGAGGGCTGTGCTTACCTTCTCCCTTCTGCCTCATTCTCTCTGCCTCATTCTCCTGCTAAGGTAGCAATCAACTGTTCAAAGGTTTTCTCTCCTTACCTACCACCAGAACTTGGCCACCAGTTCGTCTCTGTGTCTCAGGGGGCGATGTGAAGCTTATACTTTGCAGCACAGAATAGAGAGTCACAGAACAGAATATCCCGAGTTGGAATATCCGCACACATGAGCTATTTTTTTCGCCCTGGTGGGCAGTCAGCGATGTCTTATAAGAATAATGCATGGAGTTATTTTGGATAATCTGCTGCTGAAGTTTAGAAACTGCAGTCTCTTTAGCCAGGCACCCGTGTCTTACACTGTCTGTTCTGGAATAACAGGATGGCTTTCCTGAGTGCATCAGCTCCTGTATGAACGGCTAAAATAGGTACGGGCTTTGTGGTACGGCTCCCTCGGGAGTCATGGCAACAGTGATGCTGCAGATTTCTCTCGCTGGCGGAAGTTGTGTGCGTCGTGTAGAAACTCTGCCTGCAAACTTCTGTAATTCTGTTTTCTAATTTTGACTGCGGTTTAAAGTTAAGAGCCATCAGATGCAGAGCTCTTCGTGCAATTTGAATTTCATCCTTTGTGCATCTTTCAGCTTTATTTCGGTTTCTCATTTTCGTTGTTGCCAATGTAAGAACTTCCCTGGATTCTTCTGGAAAACTGTTTTATATCCCTGAATGTTAGGAGGAGGCAGCTGAGATGATAACCAAAACGTATTAGACGTTATCAGCCTTTAAAATGCGACTGAGCCTTCATGCCACTTCTTGTCTGGGATTGAAACTAAAATTGGAAGTCATGCATCAAAAGCAGGGTCCTAAAATCAGTGCTTCCAAGCAGGAGCCCTGGCTGATGCAGGACTGGAGATGTGACATTGAGGAATAGCAAACAGAATAAATGATGGAAGGTTTTCTTTCATCCGGTGTTGAGCCGTATACTTCAGATTTACTGCTCTTGTCCCTCTACTCCTCAAGCTGTATTTCAGCATTGAGACATTAAAAATATATTTCCTCCAGCCTGTCCTTAAAGAAAAGTCTATTTAAAAGAAAAAAGAAAAAAAAAAAAAAGAAAAACAAACAAACAGCACATTAAATTGTTTCAGTGGTTTGGATTTTGTATCTTCTTATGGTTTGTGATTTGTTTTGTGATTTCCTCTTTGGGAAGGGGCCATCTTCATGAGCCTGCTGCTGCGGTGCGTAGTGCCGGGAGGTTGGCTGCTCGCAGAGTAACGAGCTCACTGCAGAATCGCCTGGTGGCCTGGACAGCTACGTTTTGGGGTCATCCTCCCAGACGTGGCTTGGAGGGGCCTGTCCAGGTGGTCATCTGCTGCTGAGTTGCCCCCTTTCCTCAAAAGCTTCCATCGCGATTGTCTCGCCGCCTCCTGCGGGCATCCTTCCAGCCCCCGTGCCTTCAGCGGAGCCGATGACAAGCTGTCTGTGCAGCAGTCACCAGTGCTCTCCGTTGGCACCATCTCGGTGTGTAACACAGGACGTATTTCTCAGTTTGACAGCTCTAAATCCCTTGTGTGCAAATAGGATACATTTAACAGCAAGAAACGCCGTCCCTGCTTAATTACAGCGTTCACTTTTCTTTTCCAGCCGTGATGAAGCCCTTCCTCTGTTTTCTTTCCCTGGCTGGTTTGCATTATGCTGTTGTCATTATAATGTTAAAGCAGTTTAGCATTTCCACAGCCACCCTTCATTCATACAGTGTCTGTAGTTCTCCTGTGGGACCCCACGCTGTAATTGGGTTTGTCTAATATGAGCTAGTGATATAGGGGAGCTTGAAGGGGCTGTGGACTGTATGGATTTGTAGCCGAAATCAAAATCACAAAAGTGTTTAGGACAAGTGCTTCCTAATAATGGAGTATTATTATTATAAAGGCATTTCATAATGCCTTTTAGAATGGTCAGCATAACAGCATGTTGTGTTAATTAGACTGCACATTATCCTAGGTAGGTATATGAGAAGGTGAAACACAAACGATGGCACCAGACAGTTCTCATCTCAGTACTAAAGGTGTTTATGAAGCAAGAGAAATCTGCTTTTATCTGCTTTTCCTCCAAAAAGCAGTTGTGTGCTTGCATTTGGTTCTGCTTCAGCAGAAGGTTTCGGTGAGGTATCGGTTCAATCTTAATTAAAAGGTAAATAAAGAAGACGTTTTGCAGACCTGTAGCTTGCAGCTGCTGGGTTTTAGAAGCCTCTTTGTCTTACGTTGAATACATCAAACATGTTCATGGTGAGGAATGCTCAGACCAGCTGTAACTGCACGCATCCATCTCTTCCTGCGTGGCGTTGGGCCGTGGCTGTGCTGATCCTGGCTGCTGCTGTCACTGGGCAGTCTCATTCGGGAGCTCACCCGCAGGCTTTGGCCATCGCCTTAGGGCTTGGTTCTTCCTCTTTGAGTTCCCGCTCACTCCTCGCGCTCTGAAGTTCAAGAAAAGCTGGGGACAAAACAGAACCACGGCTCTTTGTGAGTTCTGCCAGCTCGAGAATATTGAACGCATTCCCTTAGGGAGGCTGCTCGTCTTTTGGGGATACCTGAATTGGAAATCTCATCCTTCTTGGCTTACATTGCCAGTTCGTTGCTCATGTATTGTGACTTTGCTTCGCCTGTTTGCAGTTTCTGCTATCAAATACTCGTACGATAACCCAATGCTGGTAATATCTGAAGTGGTTTTGGAGTGATTCCAACTCGAGTTCTGGTTTTGGCTGATCATCAGGATTTTTAATATATTATCTGTAAATGCTGAAGTGACTTGCAGTTGGACTAGATGATCTTTGAAGACGATCTTGGAGTATTCTGTTCAATTCTAAATGGGGTTTGATCCGCAAACAGCCTGAGCTGTACAACGTGAGCCTGCGTTTCGTCACCCTCCACACCGTTCAGATGCTAAGCCTGTAGTTCCAAGTCACAACGGCCAGAATCCTAAATATTCTGGCTCACCTTGTCATCCTTTTGTTGGGCTTCTTCCAGATCATGAGAATAAGTGAGGCATGTGGGTGACAGCACACCTTGGGCTCCAGACATCGCCGCTGGTTTTGCACCCTTGCGAACGAGCTGATGTGAACTGCGGCATTGTGCTCTGGGCTTTTATGGCCAGAGCATATCCGTGATGGCTCTGGTCGGCCTGATCACCGACCGTTATTGCTAATAGCACTTAATTAGAGAGCACATTAGCTGGAGACACTGGCAAGGAGTAGCTCATCCTGGAAAGTGATGTTGCCTTAGAAACCAGTGCAAAGGACTGCACAGAAACGATTGTGTTAGATTAGGGGGGAAAAAAAAAAAAAAAAAAAAAAAAGGCAGCAAAGGCATTAGGAGGGATAAGTAATAGCTCTGGGAGTGAAGCAAAAATAGAAACGCCGGGCTGATTCATCTGCTGAGCTGGAAGCTTGCAGATCGGGTACGAAGCCCTGACGCGCCGACGTAGTGATCTCAGCGCCCGCGCGGGGCCGGGGGCTCCTCGCAGCCACTGCAGCACGCGGTGCCTCGTGCCCAGGGACGTCCTCACACCCAGGGGCATGCACAGGTGACAAAATATCCATACAGCATGGATAAATGGCTGTGGATGTTGAATATTCGTACTGAAACGTGCGCTGTCTGAGCTCAGCTGCCTTGGCCAGCTTGTCTCAGATGTACCTTTAAGAATGGCCAGGAGATAATGATGATATGAGGGTTTGAGGAGGTAAAATATAACGTCCCCGTGTGAAATCCGCTGCTGTCTCACCACTGGGGGGTTGAGAGAAGCTCCAGGCACTGGGCACTCCGTGCCCAGCTCTGCACCGGGGTCTCCCTCGCAAGAGCTCGCAGCCACGTCACAGAATGAAAGGTGCTGGGGAGCCGAGCGGGCTGTGAAACCCCAGATGTGATGTCTGAAGCATATTCAGTCCTCCCCAAAGTTGGACTATGGGGAAAAGCAATGGTGGGGCTTCCTTTCGGAAAGTCTCTACTTCACCCTTCTGACCCAGCTGCTCTTTAGCAAGGGCTCTTCCTCACCTGAGTCATTTTTTTTCCTTAAATCTGTCCAAGCCCTCCTGTTTTCTGGCCATCCACTCATCCTTTCCTGCTCGTCTTTCGTTGCCTAATGCCGCTTCTCCTATCATTTGTAAGAACAATTAAGCTCTGTAAGACTTTAAAGGAGGATCTGGGACCAAAACTCCAGGATCGGGGCTGCCGGCGGCATGTTGCCTGTGTTGGCAAACTTGGCCTTGCTGAAAGCTGAGCGCTTGAAAAGAACGTAGCTTCGGGGCAGAAAGGTAAGAAATGTCAAGAAATAATGCACTTGGGAGAAAGTAGTGGCTGGAGGCCTGGGACTGGATGTCTGGAGACAACGTGCTGTGGGCAGGATGAAGCTGCTGAAAGGCTCTCAGCGCATGAACTCTAAATTACCTCCATTAATGTCCTGAGAAAATAAATATTAGATGACTTCAGAGGTTTTCATAGCTAAGCACTCTGCTGCTCCTGACTATCGCAGGTATTGAACATGGATCAGTTCGTCTGTTTAAAACCCATTAGAACATAAAGTAGCAGTGGTGGTGGTTGGTGGCTGTATTTTGGGGATGTCATGAGTCAGGCTTTTCTTGCCAGTGATAGGAAATCTCTTCTGCATCTCTGGGCTCAGAAGTACCAGCCCCTAAATCGATGTGGGTTTCCTGGTCTCTTCTCTAAGTGGTAAATGTTTGATTTAAAAAAAAAGGAACCAAGCAAAAGCCTGCTGGCTGGGCTGAGGTAGCTTTCCAGCCTTGCCCTCACCACTGCTGCGGTGCCTTAAGTGGTCTGCAGTGGCCCCAGAGCTGCTGTTAAAATCTAGTTTTGGAATTACCTGAGCAATAAAGGATTAACAGCAATTACATGGGATCGGATGACTTCGGGGTCTTACATCTTTGGGGACCAGTCTATAAACACATACAGGGCGAGCAAGTGCTTGCAAACCTGAGTCCCACACCAGCTAGGACAGCAAATGCAAGCCTTGCACGAAGGTCCCATTTTCCACTAGGCAAGATACCCATGAATATTTTAAAGTAAAAAAAAAAAAAATCACACTGTTGAGGCCTTTTGAGAAGTGAAGCTTGTGGGTGGAAGTATTCTGGTTAATTAGAGGGTGTCGTGAAAGATTCATATAACTTACAGTTCCTTAGTCATTGTTTTTAAATATAGCAGCGTCTTAAACCCAGAGCTTAAATACAAGTAGATAAATGTGTGGATTGTAACATTTCTCAGCAGCAGGTTAAATTCAGGGGGCGTACTCTAGCTTGCTGTCTCTGGGTGTAAAAATACATCTAAGCTCAGTGAAGCTGTAACAGGGAGTCCTTCTACTGCTTGAACTGTAAGGATAACATTTTCTCCTGGGCTGGAGTTTATTGACGTCTGTAATGGTGAGTGTCTGTAAAGCAGTGTTACTGGCTCGGGGGAGAAAATTTGCCTTCGTCAAGGATTAATCGGTACCAGGCACTTAAGAAAAAAAGACAGCTCTGCAGTTTGATACTAATGCAGTCGTAGCAATCCAGAGACCAGGGGCGGAGTGGCTGGAAGCGACCTTTAACACTCACAGCGGGCTCCCGGTTTGATCAGGGAATTGATATTGAAATCAGGAATCGCCGTTAAAAAGCCTTGCCGAGGATGCTGCTTGTAGAGGCTTTGTGGGATGCCCAAATGCACCTGGTGTGTGCTGAGACTGGTTTTGAAGCAGTGACGTGAAATGTGAAATGCTAGGTGTAAATTACATGCTGCAGAAAAAAAGGCAGTTCAAAAATATCGCCAGGTATGTTTGGTTTTCCTTTTTGTTTTATAAAGAAAAGAGATAAAAAATCAGGTTTGTGGTATTAAAAACTACAAAACCTCTTCTAGCTGAGATTTGATGATTTTCAGCTTTGTCCACTTGCTCATATGAGTGATGGGATTTCTGGTTTGCGAATCACTAACCCCTTGCTGCAGCAGTACTTGTCACTGGTGGCTCCTAACGAAGGTATTAAAATTCACTGAACACAAAAGCCCCCCTGCTCTGAGAGATCCTCCTGCAGCAGGGCGTTTGGGGCTGGCTGGGCTTGTTTCGAGGTTTTGTTTTGGTTTTAGGGGAGGAAAACGCTGACCTTAGTTCCTCGGTATTCTTGCGTGGCTCATCGGCAGGAATTAACGCTTGTAAAGGGATCGATCATAATACAGGCTGACGGGGGAAAGGGCGACGGCAGGATTTCCAGGAGTGTCTGGCTGCCGAGGAGACGCTGCTCCCAGAAACACCGCCTCACCGAGCTCACCGAAGCCCTGCTAGCATCTCTCCGGCGACCACCGTTCCTGCTGCAAAACCGCCTTTCTCTACGGCCCTGCAAAAAGCTGAGAGCTGCTGCTTTTCCCTCCGGTGCGTCGCTCGAACTAGTGGCTGCCTTGGGTAAATGAAGGAGCTCGGGAGGGGTGGGGAGGAGGGAGCTGTGCCGCGAGCGGGGGCACGGCGTGGCGTGGCGTCACAGGCGGCAGCGCCGGCTCGCTCGGCTCCGCGGCAGCCTCACAGCTCCGGGAGGAGGCGAAGGCATCAGAGATGTCTCTCTCCAACAAGCAGCCCGCACCGCTCTCCGAATACAGCCAGCTGTGCAAAAGCAAGAACCCGGAGAGCTTCTCGGAAGCCTTCCACTGCATGGAGTCCCCGAAAGACTTCGGCAAAACCGAATTCGAGTGGCAGAGGACTGAGGGGAAGCTTAACGAGATTGGCTTGAATGTAAACTCAGGGGGACCGATTAAGGACGGGCTCGTTAAGAACGCCGGTTTCACGGACGAGGACAAGCTCTGCTTCTTTGAAGGCAAACTAGACAAAGAGCTAAAAATAGCTCAGAAAGACAAAAGAGAAATTGAGGTGCAAGGGAAAAAATACCAGGCAGCTGCAGGTCACCTTGAGAGCTGGTCTCTGATTTCGGAAACGTTTCCTTCTGCAGAGGGGAACTTCGCAAACCCTAAAACCACAGATTTTCATTCGGGGCAGGCAGGAGCTGAAAAATCCTGCTCTGGGCTGGGTAAAAATGAAGCCATCACCGATCAGGAGAAGGCAGCCGGGAAGGCTGGAATGGAGACCAAGTGCCAGCCAGAGCCAAACCTGCCCAATCTGTCCGTGTCGGAGAGCGAGCCCAGCAAATACACGAAGGAACAGGAGGAGATCAGTGTCTGGAATCCTAATTTCCACCCCATCCTGCCTGACAGTTCAGGGTCTAAGGAAGCAGCCGGGAAAAAAGATGGAGCCCCCAGCTATTGTGTAATTGGGGTGGTTAACGACAACTACGTGCAGAGTGGATTTTCTTCCCCCTTACCTGCGCCGAAGCCAGAACCCCCGACTACGACCGTGGAGCTCGCCCAAGACGACTCCAAAAGTAGTGACTTTAATAACGCCACCGAAATGGAGGAAGAGATGGAGGACAAGCTGAGCTGTGCAGACGACGGCAATTTTCTGAACAGGGCTGCCCACCAAAGGAAGGCAATGAGGCGTGCGATGTCCGAGTGCTCCCACTTGTCCGTGCCCCTAACCCTTAACCTGGCTGACAAATACCCCGAGCCGGTGCTTAGGGAAGACGTCGCCACCGGTTTGCTCTCTCCTAACAGCAGCCTGAGCCAGTGCTCCAGCCCCACGGCCAGGAAGCCGGCCGCCCCGATGAAGAGGTCGATGACTGTGTCAGAAGAGCAAGCGGGCACGGAGCAGAGCCGCGCGGGGCTGCCCAGCCTGGTGGTGGTGAAGGAGCCCCAGCCCCTGCCGGCCGAGGAGCCGGCTGCTAAGAAGAGAGAGGAGAGGGGCAGTGGCAGCAACTCGGCCAGGAAGGAGCTGGGCAGCCCGGGTTTGTATCACAGCAAACTGGAGCAAATCCCTGAAATCAGCGGCCAGGACAAAGGGAGGGAGGAGGCGGCGGCGAAGGGGGAGAAGAGGAACGGCCCCGATGGGGCCGCCGGCTCCGACTCTCCCAAAAGCAAATGCGCCGAGATGGAAGGCAGCAAAACTGCTCCGCCGGAGAGAAAAGAAATCGAGGTCAGCGATGTGCAGAGCTCTCCGTCTCCCAAGCAAGGAGATTCACCACGTGATGGTATGTTGCTAATTTTTACCTCCCTTGGGAGCAGGCAGCCAGCAGCTAGGAAGCAGCTGAGTGACTTCTCGGGCTGCGGACAGAGGGTGGGTGCCCGGCACACCTGGTGGGGCTGACACAGTTCGGGTTCCGGTAGTTAGAACAAAGGACGTGTCTCTGGGGGGACAAAAATGGAGGAAAAAAATCAAAAATGAAATAAAGAACGATTGCCTGGCTGGTTCCACGGCAGCTGTTTTGGCAGCAGCCCCGAATTGCTTCCCGGGCTCCTAAAATAGATGCTGAAGCCTGTGGCATCCTCACGGTGAGAGGTCTCCGTTCTGCACCCTCTTGCCACTCCCTCCCGCGTGCATCGGGGCCGTATTGTTAGGAGCGAGGGCGTTAGCCAAGTTAAAACCTTGCAGCTTCTCCCCCGGAGATCTGAGCATTGTCCTTTTTTTTTTTGGTTAAGCTTTTACACCCTTCGGTGTTGGTTGGAGCTGAGCAGTACCCGGGTGGAACGATGTCTGGAGTTAAGCTCTCCCGAAGCACTTCGGTGCCGAGATGCAAAATGCAATTCCCTGTTCCTGATCGCATCCTCCCCTCCCCTGGGGCCTCAGTGGCAATATCAGATTGTTTTATTCGTGGTGGTCTGCTGCCTGGCGGTGCTGTGGTGATTGAGGGCTGTCTTCCCAGATGTACAATTCCTGAAAAGCGAAGTTATTTGCTTTTCTCCAGCCTGGAACAATCTGTCCCCCAAAAAAACAGCATGCCTGCTTTTTGCCCAGGTTTGGGGTGCGAGGAAGGTCGGCGTGCTTTGTCTTTGTTGCCTGAGCTTTCACGGGGAGATGAAAGAAAACGTGTCGGGGAATAAAGACAAAAGACACGCAGGAGGATTCCTGCGTCCGACCACTTCGTGTGCAGTCGGCCGGTGAGCTCGGCCCGGGGAGGTGGTGGCACCTGGGGTGGGGGGGTGACAACCTGATGGACCTAGGGACGTGCTGCCCGGGTCCAGCTCCGAAACGCTTGGTTTGGGGGTGTTGAGCTCTGCACGGCAGTGAGCAGAGAGGCTGCCAGCGCTGTGCTAGCTGCGGGCTCAGATGCCGGTCTCCTGCTTCGGCGGCGTGTTGGTGACACCCAATGGTCGGCCCTGGCCGCGTGGCAGCCTGGGAGATGCTCTGACGATGTTTTGCTTCCAGCTATCAGTAGTCATGTTCGATGCAGTCATGTTCTGTCTGTCACGGCTCTCACTTTTCTCCAATAATTTCTTTAAGATGCTCCAATTTCCAGGGCTCATACTCGGGCCTGCCTCCAGAGCTTTTGGCAGCGCAGAGCTCCCCGCTCTGGCGTGCCGCCACGGCTTGTCCTCAGCCCCCTTGGTTATCTCGGGGCTGCTTTGCCCCTCACGGTCTGCTTGGTGCGCAGACTTTGAGTCGCTCTGGCAGCCGTGAGATGCAGCAGTGTCAGGTTTGGTGGCAGCGCGTCGCGGATCGCAGACATCAATCCTCCGGAGCCTGAGTGGAGACGTCTAGAGCAGGCTGCCCAGAGCCCCCTCCAGCCTGGCCTTGAATGCCTCCAGGGCTGGAGCATCCACAACCTCCCTGAGCAGCCTGTGCACCCTCCAAGTGAAAAACTTTCTCCTAATTTCCCACCTAAATCACCCGTCTTAATTTAAAACCGTTCCCCCGTGTCCTATCACCACCAACGCACGCAAGCAGGCGTTCCCCCTCCTGTCTATACGCTCCCGTGCACTTGTGCTGCACACCTTCCACGTTTTAGGGGATTTCTGCGGTGTTGGGCTTTGCTGGCATCTGCTCCGTGACCCAAGGGTGTTTGCAGGGAGGCCGTGGGGTCGTTAGCAAGGAGCTTCGTGCTCTGGACACGTAGGAAGCCCGGTTCGGCCGGGCCGGCCATTCTGCAGAACCCGGACCCGTACGTGGGGGTCTTCAAATCAGAAAACCACTAAAAAGGATTTCAACTGCAAAGGTCACTGAAAGACAGCAACACCTAGGTCTCCTGTGGTTTCTGCTTTCTGTGGACAACCAGTTTGTGTTACTGAGCTTCTTTAAGCATTTGGGTTGGAAATTTTGCACTCTCGCGATCTGTGTTATAATAAAAGCTTGTTTACAGCCCTTAAAACCACAGGTCTTGGTGTGAGCTGGTCTGGTAACAGCTGAATTAGCAGGCAGCACAAAGGTTTTCCTAGGTAAGGGGCTGGGAGTTGTATGTAACTGCTTTTTTTTAGTCCCTTCTCCAAAATTGACAGGTAGGAATTGGTCGGGTTTGCTTTGTTTTGTTGCCTGTGCTGCCTTGGTAAGAAACAGCCTGGATTTATTTGCTGCTGGAAGGAAACACAGCAGCAGAAGCAATAAATGTTTGCTTTGCTTTGTATATCTGCAGCTTAGAAGGAATTTTCGGAATGCAAAGGGAAACAGACAGAAATTCCTTGGATGTTTCCGAGAGGCTTCACACTTCGCGATGAGCTTCGGCTTCCTCTCCTCCGCTAATAAGCCAGGCAAGCAGCCGAGGCTGTACATGTAGAACCGATGATAAATCTGCCCTTTGCATTTCATTCACGGCTCAATTACCTGTTCGTATCCCCAGCAGCCTCCTTGCTTTGGTCTCGATATTCCCCTTGCAAGTCTCCTCCCAGCCACAAGGCAGAGTGTCCAAAATGGCCAACGGATCTTCGCGATGGGTTTTCCTTCTCTCTCTTCCGTCTGTTCAGCCTGAACTTACATTCAGGGGGAACAACTTGCATCATTTGAACCTCTTTTCATCCTCAAATTTCCTGAAAGAATCGTCCAGGCAGATGTGATAACTCGGGTGGCATTTCTCAGAACTGCTGCCCAAAGCAGCTTTCCTCGGCCCTATTCAGCTAGGTTTCTTCTGGGTTTTGTTGTTTTTTTGCTAAACCTCTGCCACTCTTGGTTTTAGGGTGACCTAGAACTGTACATACAATATTTTTTACGGGTAGTTGGGTAGTAGGATGACAGCACACCTAGTAAAATGTCAGTCTAAAGGCTGTCAGGAAGGAATACCCATTCAAGTCTCGCATACCCACGGCAGGTAGTTGAAGCGAGAGACCACGGCTGGGGGTTTGAAGTGATCAGAGCTGAATTGTGGAACTTGTTCTGCTCCCTTGTTCCATCAGTAATCACTGCAGATTCTTCCCCAAACAAGAGGCCGCATTGTTTCCTGCACTAACAATAGATTCGATTCACGCCGGCGTCGTGTTTTTCTTGTGTGATTTCTTGCACATACCTAAAATGTCAGCTCCGATGGTCTCACAGAAACGACATGGTTCCCCACTGCCTTTGCCTTCTGCCTGTTCTCTTTTTTTTTTATTCTTCTCCAAGTTCAAATACTTTTCACTCTGAAATATCAGCAATTCCAGGCACCGTTGGACCAAATTCAGCCGAGACCATCACCTCTCTGATACTTGGTAGCCCGATACATGCATCAGGAAAATTGTCCTGGTTTCCTGACCCCTTCTCCATCGATCTGTAAGCAAGGTGTGCAACCCGACATCATTTCTCAATCTCCCGTGGTGTTTTGCAGCAGCACACTTCGTTGGGTCGTGGTTGAGGTAAATGTAGACCCTAAGACTGGAGTCACTGCGGGGTGAGGGTGCGAAGCCCGTCGCCCCACCTTAAATAGATTAAAGTTCATTACGGGATTAGGAAAAATCAGCCCAAGCACCTTGTAATGAATTACTGATACTCGTTCCCGTGATGTTACTGGGGTGGATGGTGGCTTGCTGACAAGGTTCCTTGCCAGATGAAATGAGGCTTCTAACGAGAAAAGAAACAAAGGGCTGCAGGCTGCAGGGGAGGGAGGTGCAGGAGTGCGACACGGGACTGGCTGCATCACCGGTGATATCTTATCCGTGTGCTCAGCTCAGAGACAGGATCATGCTTGAAATCCTTTTGCACTTGGAGCAGGGGGATTGCAGTTGCACGTTTATGGTACCTGAAGGGATGCCCGGGATCCCCTGTCCCAGGCATGCCCAAACCTTGGCCGTCACTTTGAAGCGCTCTCAGACTTCTCCAACATCTGGAGCAGTCTCAGGGACAGACAGGAATATGAGTTCCAGCTTTTTTCATGTCCAGCATCAATTTTTTAGCACAATATTACAGGCAGAATGTGTGTGAGTTACTCTAAATGAACACCTGATTGCAGTGTTTGATTTAGGACTTCTGTGATATAGGACACTGATTTAGGACTTCCCTTCCCAGGTAAAAAATAGCCTTAACAAATCAACCTGGGTGTATAAGATGCAGGCCAGGAGAACATCTGGCCTGTTCCTCGATTCCTGATAATCAGCCAAAACCCACAAGTTGCTGGAGTTGCATTCTGTGCCAAAGAAAACGCTTACCTGTCCTGTATCTGGGTCAAGCAGGAGACATTTTGTGTAGCTTTCTCTGGAGAGGGCACAGCAGATAGGGCTGTATTTCTGCTTAAACTGAGACTTCGTATCTTTGTAGATAGTTTTATCTTAAGAACCTCGGACAGAAAGGCTTTAACTGGGTGAGTTTTGCGATGAAGCAGCTCCTGCTGGAGGAGGATGGGTGAACAAGAAGCCGTGCCTCTGCAGCATCTGGGCAGAGGCAGTGCTGAGCGTGGTCTGGTTTTGTTGCCAAGGTTGTTTACGCTGAAGAGGGAGAGTAAAGATGGTCATTGCCTTATTGCTTAATCTATTTCTCTTAATGGATTTTCTGCTGATGACTCTAATCCTTACGAGAATTACGGGGCTGGTGCAGTGAATGATGTTTTAGTTCGGCTTAGCCTGCCCAATCTCCCTTGCTGGGGATATGGAGGATGAGCGTGTGGCCTCATTCACCGCCGCGTTTGAATGCAGCTGCAAATCCACGGCCAGCTCCAAGCCTGCACTGCTGCTCTTGGGCTTTTGCTTAGCACAGCAGCAGAAAACGGGAGTGCTTGCTGCTGGCATCTGAAGATCCACTTAAGTCACACTACAGTGGGGTCTTTGCCTGTTCCTTTCGACGTGGAGAATGAATTTTTGGGGAATGCCAGTTCTTGAGTGAGCTGTGGCATGGCACACGAGAGACACACACCCATGGGTTTTGTTCTGCACGAGGTCCATCATCCATAAAATCATGCAGTTGCGTGGTGCAACTTTAAAAAGATGCTCCCGTGTTTCTCTAAGTACTTTTCCCTAATTTTACTTTTTCAGGGAAGGAAACGCGAAGTGTAAAGCTTTAGCATCCAATTAATTTATTTTTTTCACATACCCTAACAGCTTTTGGGGCAAATCTGCTCCAGCTACACTGCTCGTGAAGGGCCCTGAAAGGCCGGAGGTCTGCGTGTGTGCTCCCCTTGTGTTCCCGCTTGGCGTCACGTAGCACGAGCTGGAACCCTCACGGGTTTGTTCCTGCACTGGCTGAGGAGGAGCAATAATGCTGCTGTTGTGGGGATTTTGTAATACGTGGATGTCATAAGGATGCTTTTGTGTGGGTTTCCTTCGGCAGATGAAATTGTGGGAGTTCAGAAAGGAAAGGAGATCAAACTGGGGAAACAATTGCATCAGTTTCTCGATGCTTTACACCTTTCTGTTCTGAATACAACATGTAAATCTGCCTCAAAAAGGTTGTAGTCGACTTAAAAAGGTGATAAACAAAGGCATCACGCTAGAGAAATTCACACGGAGAGCATCTGAGTAACTTAACTTTCAAGCCTGGAAGAGAGAGGACTTGGAGAAGGGATGGGTATGATGTTGCCTATGAATGACACAAATTGTATCGTGAATGACAGAAACTGTGAACAGGAAAAGTCTGTTTGGTTTTTCCGGGGTAAGAATGTGGCTCGTCAAATGCCAGGAACAGCAGGCGCTACCGGGGGTGCTCGGGACACCACCGAGCCACGTCCTGAGCAATCTGGTGCAGTTTGAGCCTGTTTCGAGTCGGGAATTGGGCTGAGTGACCTCCAGACATCCCTCCCAACCTGTCGTTCTAATATTAAATGATTACTTTGCCTAAAAAGCTGTTGGAGAAGCTCATGGAAAACGTAGAGCCATCCCCTCCAGATCGGGTAGTCCCTAGATTGTGAGTCACAGGCTGCTGAGAGGGATTTATTTTGGAGAACGGGGGATTTTTTTTTTTCTTTTCCTTATGGTTAGGAAAACTATATATGGCTACTCTATTCATAAACAGTTCCTGGTTTCAAGGAGACATATGATTAACTGCGTATGGTGTGGGCATCCTCCTCTACAACGCTGTAACAGTCATTCAGATCGGAGCAGGGCTCCGGATGTCTCTGATTTAACCCCAGACTCAAGATCACGTCTAAGTAGGTCACGTAGCTCCAGGGCCACATCTGTCCCTTGCAAGGTCTGCAAGTCTCCAGCGATGGAGAGCACGCAGCGCTCTTGGGCCTCTGCTTGAGCTCCCTCATGTTGAAAAACCTTTTCCTTGCTCTGGGAAGCTGCCGGCCGCGAGCAGCCCGACCCGGCAAGACCTGGAGGTGATGCTGAGCTCTCACAAGAGGTATAATTGCCTTCTGAGCGACGAGCCAAGGTTAAAAACCTGAAGCATTGCCCGAGCTGTCCGTATGTGCAGTTGGCACCTGGGCCAGCTGGAAGGAGCGGGGCGCCTTGTCCTGCCTTCCTGCACCACGCTCTGCTGTTCCACCAGCTGAGCATCACCCACGCTGTCATTTCCCACTGCCCAGCTCTTCTCTTTTCAGATTACGATGACTTTTGCCACCATTTGGTGCTGCTTTTGAGGAAGATCCCCCATTAGCACCCAAAAAACTCCATCAAGATCCCCAGGAGCTGTGGGTGCCCCATCCCTGGCAGTGCCCAAGGCCAGGCTGGATGGGGCTGGGGGCTTTGAGGTCCCACACGGACCCATCTGTGGCTCTGTGATTCAATTTCCTAACCTGTTTTCTAAGGAGAGGAAGTCTCCTGGAAGGAGAGCTAACCACAGGAGGAGCTGCACATCAGGAGCTTGTGACTTGGTGTTCTGTAGGTGCGGTAGCACGAGCTGGGGCTGAATGACTAAGTGTGAGAGACGCTCGGGGGCTCCGTCAGAAGATGTTCTCCTGAGCTGTATATAAGCAACCATAGAACAGTCTGTTTAAAAATTAAAATTGAGCCTTGGAGGACAGTTTTGGTCTTAAAACGATGGCAAAGTAGCTGCTCTCCGGTCTGTTCTTTGGTGGGGAAAAAGATCTGTCTTAAACACATCAGTCCTTTGACCGCTTTGTGTAAACCTCCTCCTTCGTGCTCTTCTTGGCTTGCCCTGACAGTGTGGGAGAAGTTATCTCTTTGTAATTTCCCTGACCTAAAAGAACAGCATCTCCCTTTTTATAGCAAGGACCCAAAGCCTGTATTTCCAAGAATCATCCTTTGGCACAGAGCATCCTCATTTTACAGCCCCTGAGAAGTCGCTGCTCCGTATTTGCTAGGACTCTTGCTCCCACTGACTTCACTTTTATCTGAGCACCACGTTGCCTTTGCTGGGTCCTTCACCCAGTAACGGCAAATACGTGGTCTCTGGTGACAAACCCATTCAAAAACATGTTTTTTAATGTATTGCTGGCCCCGGCGTCCCCAGTAGAGCTTCAGCCTCTGGGATGGGGTGAGCTGTCTGCGACTGCAGTTTGGGAAGGCGTTCGGTGAGTTGTCAGACTGCTGAATTTGGGGAGATTTTTAATAAGAGAGGGCACTTCTCCGTCTGTCAACCCCCTCCTGGAGCAGGTGAGAGTGAAACCTTGTCAAGGGAAATATTGCCACTGTCTGTGACGTGCAGGATAGCTGTCGTTAGCTTTTCTCTCAGAGCCTGTTTTGTCCAGCACCTCCCAGAGGCTCCATCACCCGCTCCATACACACAAGTCCCGAAGCCCTGTGGGGTCAGCAGGCTGCTGGGGGGTCCCTGCACCCCACAGCACCACGGCCGGCCCCGGGGGCCTCTGAAGGACACCCGATATCACTGCAGAGGAAACATCTTATCGGGTTTGCTCGCTCATAATTGATGTCTGCAAAACCTCCCTGGGCAGCCTGTCCCAGCGCTCCGTCACCCTCACCATGAGGAATTTCTTTCGCGTGTTGGTGCAGAACTTCCTGGGATCCATTTTGTGGCCATTGCCCCTTGTCCTGTCCCCACAAACCACTGAAAAGAGGTTGGCCAAATCCTTCTGTCTCCCACCCCTCAGGTATTTATAGACATTGATGAGATCCCCTCTCAGTCTTCCCTTCTCCAGGCTGCACAGCCCCAGCTCTCTCAGCCTTTCCTCCCAGGGAAGATGCTCCAGGCCCCGCATCATCTTTGTGGCCCTCTGCTGGACTCCTTCCAAGAGATCCCCATCTTTTTTGTACCAGGGAGCCCAGAACTGGACACAATTCTGGAAACTGGACACGTTTCTCCCTCAAGCCCCTTCCTCCTGCCCCTGGCACAGCGGTCGCTGTCCCAGCTCGGAGCAACATGTCCTCGAAATACCTCTCCGAGGTCTGTTGCCGTGCTTGGGGGAACAGGCAGGCTGAAAAGTCTCTTAAATAATTCTTGCAGACTAATGAGCAAATGTGATTAAGGTTTGGCAGCTTTTCCCGATGCGTCCTGCAGCTAGCACATCTTCCCAGGCCATTCTCCGCTCTGTGTGGGAGCGAGCACCTCGTAATCACCCGGGGAGCTCACGGGACCGTGGCTCGCATCGAGGCAGCACAGAACCGACCCCTTTGAAGTCCTCTGGGGCTGTGCACAGGCCCCCCAGGCTTCAGAAGGGAGCTGCGTAGCGTCCTGCAGCCCTCCGAGGCAGCAAGCTTCCCCCTGCAATCCTGGCATCCATCAGCATTACCCACATTTATATGTTCCCATTAAAAAGAACAATCTTGTTCCTCTTACAGACCCTCTGCCCACTCGGGTCAGTTCCTTTGTGTGTCCAGTGAGGTTGTACCTCCAAAAACCCTGTGTTGGACAAGGTAGTGTGAAATACCTTGAATTTCATCTTCTCATTTGATCACAAGCAAGGAAGCTGCCGAGTTGAAATCCTGAAGCTGCGCTCAGGGTTTCCAAGAAGCTGCTTGAGGCTTCCTGAGCCGGCACATCGCTGGGGCTGCGAGGCGCGAGAGGTTTAGTGGTGCTGCTGATTTCGCCTCCACCACCATCATCAAATAATAACAGGCAGTACTGGAGAGGTGATTTCCAATCAATGGCAGGTGACCTCGTGTCTTTGTATTTGGGACAAGCAGGATTCCAAAATGAAGCTCCCCAAAATCAAATCTCCAGGCACGGGGGGCACGGAAGCACTGAATGGCCAGAAAGGAGGTGGCTGCTCAGCAGCAGGATCTGCCCACAGCAATCGCTCTTTCTGGCGTTGCTGTAGGTAAAATTGACAAGTTAAACGAGGGAGAGCATAAAGGTTTATTGAGATTCGGTGGAGAAAAGCAGTAGAGAGGAGCCAATATAGATTAGCTACAAAAAAGGACTTTCTAGATGAACATGAGTGCCCCTTAATAATTTTGCATTAAAGCTAGCAGCCAGCCTGGACATTTTAGTGCTTGTTTTTTTTTTTTATAACTCTTTTTTTGTATGCAAAAGGCATGCAGCACAGTGCTGCAAAACATTCAAGGGGACTTGGGAACCATGACTAGGAAGAGGTTAATGCAATATGAGGGAAAAAAAGCTGCTAAACTTGTCCCGAGTCAGAAAAAATAAATAAATCAACGAAAGCAAAACCGCTGTGCTGCTGAGCATCGCCCGGGCAGGAGGAGGGCCCGGTTTTATTCTGCTTGTTTCAACAATGGAGTTCGTAGCAGGGCTGAACTGTGCTCTGAGGCTC
The DNA here is from genome assembly GCF_964211825.1 of Aythya ferina. Lineage (NCBI taxonomy): Eukaryota > Metazoa > Chordata > Aves > Anseriformes > Anatidae > Aythya > Aythya ferina. Next base: position 1,120,091 of record NC_140297.1, read on the forward strand.
TCCCTTCAAGGCTGACAAGCGAGAAAATGTGAGATAGAAACAGCAATTTTCCAGGGATGCTCAAAACAACCTGATACTGTTGGAGTCGCTGCACCATTGTCTGGCGAGCCCTCATCATGCGCCGCGGCACAACAATCTGCTGCCTTGTTCGAGACAGAAACACCCAACACTGGCTTTGTTTTGCTGCCCCGATGACAAGGGGAAAAGGAAGAGATGTGTGATGGGCTGGTAGCTCCGTGCCCTTCTCAGATCTGCCAGGAGTCTCGAGGGGCACGGCTGGTGGCCGGTGCCACCGCGCTGCCCGCCGGGGAGTTGTGCTGAGGGTCCCCTGGGTGCTGCTGTAGGTCCTCAGCAGCCCTGAGGAGCTGGGGATAAAACCTGTGGGGAGCTGCTGCTCTGAGTCCTGTCGTGTTGTGTCATTTACCTCGGGGGGCAGGCGGTGGTTAGCTTTTCAATCCACCATCAACCTTAACGAGGTTCCGGGTGATGGAGGAGGAGGTTGTGGCTCCCACGCTGCGTTCACTGCTCCCTGCCCGGCACAAAACACAAAACCCTTCGGGGCGATGACAAAACCCCAGCAATCGCTGAGCAAACCTAAACCACCCCGGGGCTTTGCGCTGCGAATCACCGTGTGCAGCAGCATGGCACCGTGCACCCCACGCTGACCAATTCCTGTACGACCCACGCGCATCAGGCTGAGGTCCCCGTGCTGCTGCTGCCCTCTGGAAGAAAAGCCAGAAGTGGTAGGGCTAGCCCGAAAATAGCACCCTGCTTCAAGGTAACAGTCGTGGTGTGAAAGCTCTCCGAGGCCGGGGCTGCACCATTCGTATTCCAACGATTGATTTTAACAGCGTGAAAGATGGGGAAGTTTGCTATTTTTAATTAAACCAGAGGCTTCCTTCAGCTGCTGCCTTGCTTTCCTTCGTCAGCTGAGTAATGGGATGCTAATGGCATCAGGATGAACGTTAGTTAGCCTGCCTCTGACAGGGAAAATTTTTCTTCTTCCAAGTATTCTGATTTGGGAGAAATTCTTCCAGAAATAGCCAACCCCTAACTGCCTTGTTCCCTCACCTCTTGTTACAGCATTGAATAATAAGGGAGAAAAAGTAAAACAAACAAACCAAGCAAACAAAAAAGCTCAAACTTCAGTCTCCATTCATTTTCTTTTTTTTTTTTTTGCCAGCAAAACCCGAAGAGCCCAAACCAGCTGAAGCCGTGACAGGGAACGATATCACAGCGCCTCCAAACAAAGAGCTTCCTCCCAGCCCTGAGAAGAAGACAAAGGTAGGCACCGGTTCACGTTGAGCCTGTTTGCTTCTGCAGTTTTTATTTGCCAGCTTTTCTGCTTCTTAAGCCACGGCGACACAAGTTCTCTTTTCTGAGCTGCCGTTTGTGAGCCACTTTGCCGGAACAAAGGCATTCAGTTAGGGAGCTGTAAACAACGCAGGCTGCAGCAAATTTGGCTGAAAATGGATTTAATGAATTCTTGGTAAGCTTTTATTTAAAGTAATGCTCTGGTTGGTATCTGTGGTATAGAAATAGAAGACACAGTAATATTTCTGCTGTACTGATACACTTCTAGCTGTTTATAAGACATTATTTGCATTACAGACAGCACTGAGAGGTCCTGCTCAGGACCTGGTAACCTCTTATTTTGGGGCTGTTTGTGAAATAAGAGAAACCTGCCTAAGAAGCATGCAGCATTTAACAAAACCAAGCCCAAATTCTCCAAGTTAGAGTAGGGGTAGGGGCTGGGGGTGCTTGGTCCCCCCGCAGGCACTGCTCGTGTGACCCCTGGCGCTGATCAGACGAGGATTTAGAGCCTGCAATCCATTGTGTGCATGTAATTGGAAAGCAGTGTCCTGGTTACTGCATGCGGCACTGGATGGCCAGGAGCACCCCATTACTAATCCCAGCTTTACCAGCGATTCCTTCTGCTGCTTTGGATGTTGCTGGAATAAATCCTGCTCCCTTTGAATTGAGTGGCAGAGCTCTGCTGGGCTCCGAAGGCACCAGAGCTGCTTCGTTGTGGTCTTTCCGCTGTGCTCAGAAAACAGAAAGCCAAGTTTTTTCTTTCATTTTACGTATCATTTCCATGTTCTTGCAGCTTGACGTTTTGGTTTACAATGCGCTACTTTTTGTTGTGTTTTTCTTTTTTTTTTTGTTACGCTGGATTTTGCTTTTTTGAAAAACCACAAAGCCTGCAGCAGCCGCACCATCAGCAAAGCCTGCGGCAACGAAAGCCAGGCCTCTGCCCGCCACCAGCCCCAAGCGGCCAGCCTCGGCCGCACCCGCCCAAAACAAAAAGCCCACGAGCCCTACTGCAGGTCCTACTTCAGCCACTGCTCCTAAACGCCCAGCCACCACCAGTACTACACGTCCCTCCACCTTAACTACAAAAGAGCCTAAACCAAAGGTAAGAGATTCTTTGCTTTTGTGGGGGAGCTCCAAGACCGTAGTTACACGTTAGCCTACTAGCAGCTCTTTTACCCAGAAGCCAAAACCTAATTCTGGTGCTAAACACAGGAGGATAAGATAATGAACGTGATTCACTGCAAGACACGCACAGTTATTGGTATCAGCTTCCACTAACCCACTTACAGCCTCGGGTCCCAGGCATTTAATTGTGTCACCACAAAGGAGAAGATGAAACTTGACTGTATGAGTACGGTTTTCCTTGTGGGACTGTCAAATACACAAGATATTTCTTCGTGTCTCACCATTACTAAAGGAGGGTTTTCTAAAATACAGATACACTGCAAACCCAGGATAACTGTTAAATCCTGGCAGGAGCATGGGAAAGCGAAGTAAAGAGCTTTTGTATTAATATTGAGGGGGAAAAATCAGTGTGAACACGTCAGTGTTGCCCAGCGATTGTCTCTTTATGGTGTCTGGCCATTATAAAAATTGTGATAATAACATGTGTGTGCTTAGGAAGTGTTGGAGCTTTGTAACTCTCCAGTAGGAAGCTTTGTGCACAATTCTTAGTGTTCCATCTTAACGCTCAGGGAGGTATCCACGTGCAATGTCAAGAATGGGAAATGTCCCTTGAATTTTCCCTACACCGACTCCGTGACCTTTCTGCATCGTGCAGATCTGCAGCTAGGTCCTGGGCGTGTGGAGCATCCCTCCCCTGCCCCTGCGAGTTTAAACACTGTAGAAATGTAATCAGCTTTTGCCTGGAATCATATTGATGTTAAGACGAATTTTCTGCTCTCACTGAGCTTGACACATGAAATTATTTCACCTCTTATGTCTGCTTGAGATACATTGGCTGAGGTCTTATCTGGGTCTTTCTTTAGCTCTAGTCAGAAGACCTTTCTGTTCATGATTCCTTACATCCAAGTTATCATATAGTAGAAGAACTGAAATTTGGAGGGGAATATTAAAAACTATTTCAGAAGCTTTCAGCTGATGCTCAAATGCTCTTGTTTTTACTACACATTTAAGCTTAAATAACTGCATTCGAGCTTCTTGTAAAAACTAATTAAATGAAAATAATGAAGAATTTGAAAGCAAAGACGTAAATCTGTACTTGCTGGAGCAAAGTCAGTATCCCTCTGGGTGGAAATGCTGGCACGTGGGCAGGTAACACTGAACAACCTGCCTTGAGCTGAACTCCCAGCAGGCAGAAGTCACTGTCCGTAGTGTTTTAGGTTTTAGGACTGTAGCGTTTTAAGGAAAACCAAATTGGCCCAGATTAGTTTTTTCTGCATATCAACGTCTTCAGTTTTATTTAAGTTTTTGCATGAATTCTGAATTCCTGTTTGATGTAATCACTCATGTCTTTTGCTTTCACATATTAACTCGGGATCTCAATACTTAAGAGTGTGCTTAGCTTAAAAAGTGTTTCTGCTCATGAAGGAAAGGACCCTCTTGCAGCAGTATTGCTAGTGGACCCGTTTTGGAAATCACTGCCTTGTTCACATCTGTAAATGGACACCAAGCATTAATGCTGGAGCGGGGCTGGATGAATTCTAACACTCAGTGTGTCCAGCACTGGATGTAGTCAGCCACTTCTGCATATCTTAATTATGTTCTTTTAATTTCCTGCTTTATAATGCCTCGACAGTGCCCAGCTTACATGTTCAAGAATTTACACAGTTGTACCTTCTGTATTAGAAAAGAATTTCAATTTATTTCTTGCTTTTTGTTGGCAAACATTTTGAAGAGCCTGTCAACGAAATTCTGGCTTTAACGCAGCCCATCCATTTTCAGGTTACAGAAGCAAAGAGCCCAGATAAGCGGACCTCACTTTCCAAGCCTGCATCGTCTGTCACTCCTAGAACTACTGCCAAGAGCACCTCTGCTGCTCCTAAGACAACAGCAGCATCTGCAGTCACTGCAGCTGCTGGGACAAAAAGTACCACTACTTCTCCACCGAAGAGGCCGACCTGTAAGTATTCCCTTGCTTGTCTTCAGAGCTCTCTCTAAGCTGCAGGTTTTCAGTTTGCACCACTGGTTCGCACAAAGGTGTGTGTCCATCACGTATTCCAGTACTACTGACAGATTTTTGCTCTGCTTAGGTGACCCCAATTTTATTAAAATTAGCCTCTTAGTAAACAAGATTGATATCTTCAGATTCAAAAGAAAACCAAAACCTACAACCTGGAAATGCAGCCAGTTATGAGAAGCTGTAGCTGCTGTGAACCTGTTCTTCTGAGAGGTGTAAACTGCCCTACTTGTTAGTCAGAAGTGACCAGAGGCTTAATTATAGCTGTCTGTATTATTATATTAAAATAAATATTAACTGTCTTAATACAGCATGGAACAGGAACTTGTGCCAAAGCATGGAGACAGTGGGTTAGGCTTTTTTTCTCTCCAGAGCTTCCAGTCCAAGTTGAATCAGCTTTGTGCGATTCAGAATTAATAGAATTACTGAACCTTTGATTTAAGGATGTTATTACTTCTTCACTTTGTTACAGTAACAGTTAAAATGATCACTCAAAACAATTAAAACTTGTGGAAAGCAAATCTTCAGGATGGTACTTTAAGTTCTCAAACTGGTGCAACTAAAAAAAAGAGTTGATTGGAAGGGGAGAAAAATGTGTAGCATCCCCTTGTAGCAGACAGGTATGTCGAGATAAAGGGCTGGAAGGTGATGAAGGCAGAACTTTAAGTGAGGACGGTTATCCATTGCTGCAGGTTGCCTTGGAATATGGCAAATCTTGGTGTATTTCTAGCTGGCTGTTCTGTAACAGGTGCCAGCTCACCTGCAGCGTGTTCTTACTGGAATTATAAGGTGAGGTCCTATAATCTTAGGCCTCAAAGTAAGTAAATCACTGAACTTTCTGTTTCTTTAGTGTCATTTTCAAAGTCTAGGCATGGAAGGTTGAAAGGATTAAAAAAAAAAAGGCAAGAAGATACTGGCTTATCTTTTAGCTGCCCTAGGTTGTTTATGGGATCAAGCTATGCTTTTAGTTTTGTCAGTGAGTCTGGTCAAAATTGTTCAGAAGATGTTTGTAGCTCATGGACAGCTTGAAGCAGAACAGGAGGATTCAGGTGTTGGGCTGGCTGAAGTCTGACTTCCCACTCCGTTGTGAGATGGGTGGCTTTTAGGTGGGCTTGGATGCTGTGCTTGCTTAGTTTAATTATCTCTTAGCCACACAAAGATGAACTGCTGCGAGGAAAGAGCTTCCCCTTCTTTCTCTGTGTGGACTCTGTTTTTTTTTCCTCTTCATTAGTGCTGGAAGAATTTGGAGCTGAAATCACATCAGCTTCATCCAAAAGCGGTGTCCCATCCCGGGCACTGCTGCCAAAGAGGGAATTTCCCACGAGTTTAACAGAGTCAGCAAGAAACATGAGCAGAATATTAGCCTCATGAAAACATTATTTCCACTCACCTTAGCAGTTCGAGAGATTTACCTTCAGATGAAAATACACTTAAGTGTTTTCAAGTCTTTTCAAGTGACTGGATCTCATCAGTCATTTATCCAAATTTGCCAATAAACGGGTAAAAATTAATGAATACTAGTTGCCTTGCTCTGAGTCCCACATTTGGTCGTTTATCCAAATTTGCCAATAAACAGGTAAAAACTGATGCACGTTAGTTGCTTTGCTCTGAGTCCCAAAGCATGAATTCGTAACCCATCTTTCCCAAAAGAACAACGGTGTTAGAACTGTGTTCAAACATATTAGACCAGATGGACATCCCCCACTTTTTGCTCTAGGGGAAAATAAAATGAATCCTGCGCAGAGGAAGCAGTGCACTTTCCAAGAGCCACGTATCTTACCTAATCCTGTGGCCATTCCTGTAAAATTCATTTTGTGTGGTCTTCTATGCAAACCGTAGCACAGAATGCTTTACACATTTTAATGAGCTCAGCTGAGTTAATTTCTCCTTCCAAAACTGAGAGACAAACAAAGAAGGGTTTTCTGATGCCATTTGAAAGGAGATGGAGCCAGTGATGCAGAGACACAGAAAAGTTGTTCCAAGTGCTGAGATGGACGGCGGGAGAGGTTCTGCACCCGAGAGCGTGGAGGGACAGTGCCAAGGAACAGCGAGAGCCCTGGGTGGGCGATGGAGAGCTGAGGACAGCTGGAGAAACTCCATCAGGAGGCAGAGCAGTTTTGTCTGGATCTGGGAGTGCTTGGGGGAGTCATGAATGGTTAAAAAATAAATAAAAATGAGGCTTCTTTTGGGAGAGGAGAAAGCAAGGGCGTGAGATAGGGGATGGTGTGAAGCCACAAAGCGAGCCGAACAGCGACAATTCAGGCTGGGCAGAGCAGATTCAGCTTCAGCGAGGTGCAGAGCTGCAGGTGATGGAGGACTGGATCTCTGCTGGTCACAGCTTCGTTTCTCACAACCCAGCATGAGGCCAGATCAAAAGTTTCTGGCTAAAGGTGGTATTTCAGAAGGAAATCAGCTCTCGCTTTTCAGGTGTCAAAAGAGAGTCCCTTTCTTGTGGTTCGCTCAAATATTCAGTCATGCTCAGCACACAAACACGTGTGAATTGTGGCTTGTTTGGAAGTTGTGTGGTTTCATGTCAGTCACTTCCTCTCCTAAACAAGAGGCATGGGTTGAGTGGCGCGGGGTTTATTTCTTTATCTGCATTTAGGCTTTCCCCCTGGCTGTGAAAACGAGGGCTGTGTTCGTGTAAGAGCACTTTGTTGGTACAGATGTTTCTGCAGTAGCTTTCTCAGGTCTTTGACGTTACCTGCTAATAACACAGATCGTGTTCTGGCATCTGGCTCCCCGCTGACACGAGGGGAAATATTCACCTCTCTTGGTGTACCCAAGTAGTGTTGTAGTCCATCTGGTTTCACGTACCCTCTCTCCATGTAGTCATTTTCCCAGCTAAAGTTGAGGTCTCAGGGAGGGAGATAAGGTTGGTTTGACAGGGCCTTTTGGAAGGGATTGGTATTAATTATGTATCTATCTATCCTTCAGGCCTGATTAAATTATTCCGATGTGTTTCATCTCGTTAGCTAGTGTCTTAGCGGTGCTGTTTAACTTCACGCTTTTAGCAAAGTCTGGGTGGAATGATCCAGGGTGACCTGACCTATGGTTATCTGCCTGTTTTGCTTCTTCTTCTCTATACTGGCATTTCATAAAATACCCTGCCAGCTACTTGAGTTTATTGAAAAATGTAAGGCTGCTAATGGAAATTAAATATTAGAGGATAGGGGACCTTCATAGTCTCTAACTTACTTTGATTTTCCCATTTGGTATTTATTTTTAATGTTGCTTTCATTTGGCTATTGAAATGAAGCAGACCTTAGCCAAATCATCGATAGCAAAAACTACAATTTCATTATCAAAGAGCTCTTCGAAATAAGGCTCTGTGTATATTTTCCAGTCTGTGATTTTTCCTTGATCAGTTTTGTGTATGGTTTCATTCTGCTTTGAGAAATGTGGATGTGTTCCTGGTTTGGATTGTCCTCTGTCTGTGTGGACTGTAATCAGGTCATGACCACTGGTGTTTGCCCAAAGGCACATTTGCAGTTTAGTGACTGATTTTTATTTTTATATAATTAGAGTAGGGACCACAGCGTGCAATAACTTCTGTGCACGAAAATTGGCATTGGTTAGAACGGATCTGGCAGTGATGCCAAGGTTAGAGCTGGACAAATGTGATTCTACTCTTGCTATTTAGTAAAGAAAGGCTTTTTAAGAAATAAAATTAGGTCAGAGTTTAAATAATGTTTGAGTGAGTGCTGTCAGATTCAGGAAATTATTTTAAGAAAAAATATGTAAACTCGAACATAAACTCACACAACACACTCAAATGTGTTGCATCATCGAGTGATGATCCTTTTGGTCCTTTCGATGAATTGATCCTTTTGCTGGAAAACACGAGTGGCTGTTGCTGCTGTGATGGGGACCTCAGCCCGGCGTTCGCAGAGAGCGGGTCATTCTTGAGATGCTTTCTCTCAAGCAGCATGTTCGAAACAGGGACAGTGGGTAAAAAGGACCAGCAGGACGTGATGACCTCCAGGGGAAGCTGTGCCAGGATCCCGGGCTTCTCATCTGTGCAAACTGGCTCTCACTCTGAGACACTAACCTGTGTGCTTTCATTGGGCAGCTATCAAGACTGATGCGAAACCTGCAGATGCCAAGAAGCCCGCTGCAAAGTCACCCTCAGGTAATTTTGCTGTTTCCATCTAATCCAAATCCCCTTTGTTTGCGGCTGTGTTAATTAAGCAGGCCACTGTACCTCTTCAGGATGCTGAGGACGTTTGTGTAAATGGCATCTGACCCACCTTTCCCCCCCCTCCCTCTAACTATCGCTGTGATCATTGTAGCAGACTTGGCCCGCCCTAAGAGCGCTTCTGGAAATGCAGTAAAAAGTAGTGCCACCACTCCCACCACCACCTCAAGCGCACCTAGTTTACCTGGAGCAGCCGCCAGCCGTCCCAAACCCAAGCCTGCTGCAACCAAACCCACTACAACCTCAACTGCAACTGCGGATGCTAAAAAAACAACTGCTAAGGCTCCGGCTAAACCCAGCACTGTTTCCAAGCCTCCTCGCCCAACCAGCAGTGTTTCTGCTCCAGATCTGAAAAATGTACGTTCCAAAATCGGATCAACAGATAATATTAAACATCAGCCTGGTGGAGGAAAGGTAAGGTTCTTCAACCTGATACCGATATGCTCCTTGGAACTGTAGCTCCTAAGCGTTGTGGGTGCTCTTTGCTAATTTTGGTGGCTGTATCCTCACTGCTCTTCTCATATTTGTACTCAGCAGAGCTCCTCTTTGGATTCTTGGTTTCTGCAGAGGGCATTAACAAAGCATTGGTAGTAGGGTGCAGAAGGAATCCACCTTAAAAGCCTGCCCGGTGTTTACTGGCACACGTACAGGAATTCAAACCTTTGGGTTCTGTTTTTCTGTCGTACATCCCAACCTAGGAAAGAGTTGGTATCGAAAGCTCAAACACTGTTTATATTCCAAAACCGCCTTTGAGTAGAGGAATTGAGTCTGGTGAATGGTACAGAAGGTGGAATGATGCACTGTGATGCAGGACATCTGGGTTCGGGTGCGAGTTCCACAGCACCTTTCCCAGCTCTAGGAACAGGGACTCTGCTCAACTTGTCAGACCTAGAGCTGAAATGAAAAGGAAACATTTACTGCTCCTCAGATAAGTCCTGGTGGCCACAAGGAAAGAAGAGATTAGTGATGAAGGAGCTGTAGGGAGTGGTGTGTACATAGATCAAACTTGAGGCTCTCAATTAGTCACGATCTTATATTAAATTTTCACTGTGAGCATCTACCACGTACATGGTAAAGGTCTGGGGCTATGCCCCAAACCCTTCTGAGGGTTTACATCATTTTGTGGATATGCATGATCATAAAACCTTTAGTGGGTATTGTACAACAGGTACCCCATCTCTGCCTGACAACACGCATTAGCAGCTTGCGCGCAGTCAGAGGGCTTTAATTTCCACAAAGTGGAACTAATTTGCCCGCTTGCCTTTGCTGCAGGTCTGCTGTAATGAGTAACCCAGCATATAACTTTAATCTGATGCCGAGAGAGTTCATTTCATGCTGGGAGCTTTAATCTCCTCTGAGGCACATGAAAGTCAAGGGCATTCTTGGGCTGTGGTGTTGCATGTCACAGAGATACACGCATGGGATTATTCCTCAGGGTTAAGGATATCTTAGCTGTACAGCATCATAGGATGGTCCTCAGCGCTTGGAGCTCTAGAAGACAAAACTTCCACTCTGTGAACAGGACAGTGACGCTTTCAAATCGGGTTCAAATTGCAATATATAACATTGGAAGGTGACAGATCCTTCTAACATCTGTTCAAAGAGAACGCGTCAGCCTGGTCCCTGATTTCAGACCGTGCTGGGGTTCTGGAGGACTGAAGAGCTTTTTAGCTTGCAGGGTTGTGGTGTTGGTTTGAGAGGATTTATTTTTACATTCAGTTTTACTGTCCGTTGTTTTGTTGTTATTTTCAGAGTGGTAAATCCTGCTTTTGAAGAAAACTGTCCGTTTTGTAGTCTTATTTATGCTGGATGTGTTCAGAGTACGAGAACACCGAGGGAGTGCTGAGGCTTTTTATTTGCTCTGCTGGTGGGTTAGTGAATTGGAGGATTTCTGCTCACCCCCCAGAACACAGGGTCCGCTGCTCCTATTCGGACCCAGATTACCAAAAAATGGATTATTACCAAAATTACCAAAAAAAAGGATGTTCAGCTAGTTGCTTATTTTTTCTAAAACCCATACATTTGTGTTCAGTTTTCTGTTTAGCAAGATCAGTCAGGTCCGCCTGCATTCGATTAGCGAAAAATAAATAATAAATCATCTGCTAATCCCAAAGCCTGAGTCACCCCCGTGTGGGGGTGAGAAATCAGAGGTGGGAGCACAGCCCATCTGTGTCCAGCTGAGCCCTGGAGCTCCAAGGCAAAGAAAGCTGGCCCGTGGATGTGCTCTGAGACCTGCGCAGTGCCCTCCGAGTGAAGGAGGTGGTCCTGAGCTGCTGCCGGGTTCCTGAGGGATGGATTGAGTTTTTTCACACCGTGCTGAGCACTGTGTTCGCTTGGAGACCTGTCAGCATGGCCACAGGGGAAATAATGGCATGCTGATGAAGGGCACCTACGAGTTCTTGGAGAAATGGAGAATTTGTCCCATTTATTGCTCTGTGCCCCCGCTGTGCCAGCCCATTTTGGAGCAGCATTGCTCCCCCTCCTGCTGGCTCCTGGACGTGAGATTTGCTTTGCTGACAGCGACAGCACGTACAAGTTCTCCTGGGTTGGCCACTCCGCTGGTTTTATTGGGGTGGCTTTGTGTTCCCGTACTTTCCTGCCCGCACGTTTGCTTTTGCTGGTTGAAATCATCCATTTGTCTCCATCTAGGGGAAAGTAGAGAAAAAGCCAGAATCAGCTGCTGCTGCACGAAAGCCTGAACCCAATGCGGTCTCTAAAATGGCTACAGCTAAAACAACCGTAACAAAAGAGGGTGCCCCAAAACAGCCCAATGGGAAAGTGAGTTTATTTCAGACTTTTCTCTGTGGGAGACGAAGGAAAACATTTCCATTTTGAGTCACTTTCCCTCCTCTTCAACTCTTCTGCTTTCTCCTGTCAGTGTCACTGTTCCCTGCACAGACACTTCTCCCGTTCTTTCTAAAGCCTGAGATGTTCCCAGTTGAGCACGTCAGAGCTCACTACGGTGGATAACTTTTCAATGCCTGCTATAAAACATTTTCAGCGTAGTCTTCCCTTTTAGATGGGCTTAATTTTGAGTTGGAAGTTTCCCTTCTGCATACACAAGAGGAGCGTGTAACTGAGCCGAGAGCTTTGCTCCGGCGCTGCTTGTTTTCACACCGATGGCAGAACATTGAGGATATTTTTAATGTCTTCCCGGCGATGTTCCCAGCCTGGCTGCACCAAAACCCCTTACCTGCACCTTAGGCAGTCCCCGTTTGGTGGGTAACTCCGTCGTGACACCGCAGTGTGTGAGCCACCCAGGCCCAGTGCCCGTACTGCAGGTCCCGGGCAGGATTCGTCAGGCAGAGCCTGTTAGAGACCGGCCAGGTTTGTGCCTCTAAGGAAGCCAGTAAACCAACAGAAATTTAAGAGAAAAAGTACATTTTCATAACTTCTGTTGTACCGAATCCAGTCTTTCAGAACTGGCTGAGTAGCTTCTGGAAACCCGCTAAAGTGAGGATCTTCTGGTGGTTCCTTTTGTGCTCTGAACTGATCACCTCCTCCTAGCACATACTCCAGGACACAGCTTCTGCCACGTTCTGTGCTGTGAAATAACTCCCAGACTAAACACGTGTTGTAACTAACCCTGTGTAAACGTAGACCTGTTGCTCTAACTCAGTTACTTCACCCTGGTGAATAAAGCCAGCATTTAGCATCCTCTTGTTGTATTCTGAAAAAAAAAAAAGAGTCCTTTTAGCTTAAAGGAGAAACTCTGCATCTATTTAATGAACGTCAGGCTTGTCTGATAAAATTTAACTGAAGGTCTGACAGCCTTCACTGGAAAACTATTTCTCAGACTGGGTTTTACTGCCCAGAGCTTCTGAGAGGCTTTAACCAGGACTGGAGTCAGTCCCAGCAAGCAGAAATCACTGAAGTGCAGACACGGACCTGAAATTAGGACAGTGCAGACACAGACCAGTAAGACACGGACCAGAAGTGAGTGCAGTGCAGACTCCAGAAATGAATTCAGTGCAGACACGGACCAGAAGTGAGCCCAGTGCAGCCCCTCACCAGCTCTGAGCTCCGCTGGAAGCAGCAGCCCCGTGTTTTCCATCCGTGGAGGACGGAGGCGGCCGAGCTGCTTCTCGCCGCTCGGATTTGTGCCTCCACGTGCTCGGGGCAGCTCTCACCAGCGAGCTCCCTCCCAGGAAGCCTCGTGCGGGGCTGGTGAGGACCCAGCTCGTGGCAGGCAGGCCCCGGTGCTGACCCCCAGCACCCGGGCAGTGGTGGCAGCGCTTCTGCTCTCGCACTAACACCGTCTGTGCAGCCTCTCGTTTCGCTCACCTTTTTGTTCTCACTCTCCTCCTCAGTTGCTTTCACACCTAACACTAAAGTCGGATTGAGCTTAACACAACTCCTCGTTTACCCACCATGTTAGAGCATCCTCTCCAGCCTGCCGTATGACAACTCTAACCAGTCCTCTTCCCTTGTGTTGTTTTCCATTCTGTAACATTCTAGGTCCAGATAGTCTCCAAAAAAGCGAACTACAGCCATGTTCAGTCCAAGTGTGGTTCCAAGGACAATATTAAGCATGTCCCTGGAGGTGGGAATGTAAGTATGGGCTCTGGGCAAGCTGTCTTTCTACTAACTCCTTCTCTCGTATCATGTTTTGTGTCAGTCAGTCCGTAGAAAGCCCTGTTCTGGGCAGAAAGGTATGGCAGAGCTTCAGGGCTTCTGGAAATAAAGTAGGCTGGCGATTTTTTTCCCCCTTGGGCTGCTAGGTTGAATACAGGGGTGTGTGGGTCCTGGTGCACAGCAGCACGAATGCTCCTGACCTATTTCTCGCATGGTTTCCGTGGTATTAATTGAGCAAATGTGGGATGTGCACATTGCTGACCCCAGGAGTTAGTTCGCTGTGGATTCCCTCTGTAGTCAATGGAGGCACCTCATCAGTCTCTGACCTGCTTTTGATGTCTGGTTGTAGATGAAATGAATCGTGGCCTGGAATTGCCTATTGCTCTTCCCTGGCTAGTAGAGCGAGTAAGTAAAATTAATCTGACTCAGATTAATTTTACTTCATGCTTTGCAAGAAGGGAGACTTCAAAAAAAGGAGGAAGAAAAGACTGGGACTTAATCTTTGAGCTGTGATTAACTTCTAAATTTAAAGGCTACTGGTATCTCTGGCAACAGAGCTGAGCTTGTTAAATGGAAGGCTAATCTTCTGTCTGTGTCCTTGGTTTGGCTTATTATGTCCTGAAAGTGTCTGGCCAAAAAAAAGTGCTGCTGGATGGTCGGTGCGTTCTGGTTGGCATCAGGCTCAGCAGATGGAGGTGCTCTGTAGGTCCCGACTGCTGCAAACTGCTGGGGCCACTTTTCCTGGAAAACCTATGTGTATATGTCTAGCTTTACCCTACATGACCAGTTCTTCCTTAAACCTCGGGCACGTCTCTGCCCTCCTTGCTTTTCAGCTTGCTGGTTCTCACCAGTGGGATTTGCTGTTCTTATTTGGCATTTCGGTGACGTGCCCGGTATTTATGGGAGCGCACGCACACGTGTGTGGAGCTTTCCCATAGAAAGGCTCACACAGGAAAATTCTCTGCTTTGCAAAATAGGAAGAAAACCTGATGTTGAGAGCACTGCGTGAATTGGGTGCCCTCATAGTGCTGGTTTGCAGTTAAGCATGTTTCTGCTGCTCCCGTTTGTGCACTCAGAGGAGCTGTATTTTATAAGCCACTCTTCTGTTGCCACTCTTACTTCACAGTCTTTCAGTGGCCGATAGATCTTACATGTGCTTCCTTTTCTGGGGCCAACAGAGATGTGCTTTAATGTGGAGGATATTTTTCTTGCTAGATAACTACACTGAGGAACTCTTTCTTCTAAGAAATCACCAGAACTTTCTTCTTTATGTTTTGTTCTTCTGTCCTTGGAGTGTTTTCAACTCCAGAGGACACGTGTGTGCCCACTTTCTTTTTCTCGACCACACTCCTCTTTTACCACTACAGTTTTTCTCCTTACTTAAGGTTTTTACTTGGAGAATAAAGTGCTTATTCTTTCCAGGTTCCACATGTCCCAAAGCCAGCTTCAGGTAGTTGTTCCCAGCCATGCAACGCCCCCAGACCCAGCCCAGGCAGTACCGATGTGAGTAGAAGAGGCACAGAGGCCAGTCTGGCTTCCTATAAAAGTGGCTCCTCTCACTCATTTTTATATCCACTCACTCTGGGGCACTGTAATAGCAGTGTCCTCTTCCCAGATGTTTTTTTTTTTTGTTCAAATAGTTACGATGATCACTTCTGATGGAAGATTTCCTGATGCTCAATTCCCAAACCACACTGCTGATGGGGATGTCTGGAAAGTCCATTGTCTGTGGCTTCAGCAAAAGCTTGTAGGAATCCTCTGGACAAGAGGTGTGGTTCGTAGCACATTATGGTTCAGCTTTAGGGTTGCTCTGGTAGAAGTGGTTGACAGCCTACCTAAGTGGAGTTGTTCCTATCAGGCATTATGGTTGGAGGCACCTCTGGGTCCCTCTGGCCCAAGCCCTGCTCCAGGGTGCCCAGCACCATGCCCAGATGGCTTTTGAGGCTCTTCAAGGAAGGAAGCCACCAGAAATAACTTCTCCCCTCCAAGATACCCAAGAATCCATGTTCAAAAGCAGTAGATACCCTTCATATTTTTATTACATTTCACAGAAATACCATGGCACAAAGACAGACAAATTTCCTGGGCAAAAGCTTTTGTTGTGCTTCAGTATTTTTCCGCTCTCATTTTAAAGAAAACAACAGTAAAGACACAAATTTTCCAAAACGCACATAGCATAGGTATTGTTGAAAATTCAACCAAGGTGATTTGGAATTTACATCTGGTTTCTCTACCCTTTGGCTTTACCTGCTCAGATGGATTGGGAAGTGGTCAGAGATACGATACAAAATGTAAAACAAGGTGAGGGTCACACTGCCTCTGAAAACCTCTGGATCGAGCTTTGAGGTCTAAGATTGACTTGGCACCAGAGTCTGAGCATTTGGCTCTACAGATGCAAGCCCAGCCATTTATCTCATCTCCCACTGCAAGCTGAAAACAACTCACATCAGAAATCTTACAAGAAATACACTTCCATTTAGGTATAATTGTTTGGATCCCTGGGTGAAATCATGAATAGTCACAACTGGGTAAGTCTACCCTTGCTGATGATAAACATTATTTTAAAAAAAGAATTTTTATGAAATAGAGTCCAGTTCCAAGCAAACATATACTCACATTATAAAAGCTTCAGTAACTGCACTAGCAGCCACTAAAAAAATGAAATTCAGAGGCTGTGATTTCATGTTTTTGGAGCGTCTGGTGTCTCTGAGTCAGGGTACAAGATACAGGGAACGACATAGCAGGAAGCTGAACCGTGCTGAGCAAACGAGGCATCATGGCTTTGACTCATCCCTCCTCACAAGTAATAGAGGATTCATGCTTCCTGAGAACCATGTGCTACAAATTATCGTGGCAGTTTTCAAAAAACCTTCAGAGTAATTTGTAAGTGAACAAATTCTTGTTCTGCTTTCTAATTTTCTCCGAAAAACAATTTGTGGCAGAACTGCTTGTGCACACGGGTGCCAGCTGGTGGTTGATGACATGGATGGAAAGGTTACATCCTCTTAACATTACTACAAAAATAAAATAAAATAAAATAAAATAAAATAAAATAAAATAAAATAAAATAAAATAAAATAAAATAAAATAAAATAAAAATAAACAACAACAACAAAAGACACACACACAAAATGCCTGTGGATTTTTCCCACAGAAAGTTTGATGCTAGACATTTCCACCTGACATTTCACAACTTTTCACTGGACCAGATGAGCTCCGGAGGTTTCTCCCAATTAAATTATCCTACGACTGTATGAAATGAGAGATTTAGAAGGAGTTATGCAGAGGTTAATTCCAGAATAGAGGAATCTTACATCCACCTGGAGCTGCAGGAGAGTTTTCAAGATGTCAGAAGTGGGGCTCTGTACAATTCACGTAGTGTCTAGAAGATCCAGGGGTCAGAGACGAAATATTTTTAGAGCAAAAAGACATCAAATCTAAGACATTTTGACTTCAGCTTTGTCCTACCTCAGAGAAGACACTTCTCCCCAAATTGAAACCAGTCCTGACGCACCGTGCTGTGACATTTGGCTCATTGTTGACTTGGAAGAAGATCACTTACCGAGTCATGAACATGTTGTGATTTCCTGAGTGCATCACCCTGTATTGTTTGCATGGGAGGTTTTCCAAGCTAATATTGGTCACTGGTACAATAAGATTGAAGGAAACACTACTAGGAGAGAGCCATTTGGGCCTTCTTCAAGCCACTTGTTCCTTGTTCAAGCCATTTGTTCCACCAGGGCACGATGATCCTAGCTGGTGTCCTGTCCTTGGCAGGGAGGGAAGAGCACAGTGAGGAGGCTGGGAACAGACACGTTGAAAATGGTAGAGAAAAAAAAGCTGGTGACACGTTTCTGGCCCTACAGCAAGGGTGGCCATGAGGGGATGGATGGATGGATGGATGGATGGATGGATGGATGGATGGATGGATGGATGGATGGATGGATGGATGGATGGATGTCCTGGTGACTCTGAAGCTGCCCAGGCCACGAGCAGAAAGTCTGGGGAACATGGCAATGAAACTGGCTTTTTTTGGTCCCTCTGCTGGTGTTTTTGGTTCCGTGGACATACCCATGAGCTCAAGAGTTGCTTCTGGTTGCTGGTCCTTTGTTAGCTTTTATCTGGTCTCGGTTTAAGGCTGCTCACATTAACCACTTGTGGCTGGTCCAGGCATTTACTAGTGCTAAGGCCTTCTCTAGCATTGACGTGTGCTGGCTGGGCAATGGGTAAGGAAAAACCATCCAGAGGAGAAGGGGTGCAGATTCCCTAAG
This sequence comes from Aythya ferina, assembly GCF_964211825.1. Classification (NCBI taxonomy): domain Eukaryota; kingdom Metazoa; phylum Chordata; class Aves; order Anseriformes; family Anatidae; genus Aythya; species Aythya ferina. The sequence continues at coordinate 1,137,588 of NC_140297.1, forward strand.
CCCGACTTGAGGTATGAGATGCTGCCTTGGCCTCCAGATTCCCAGGAAATGTTTCTTTGTGCTGAGCTCTTTCTTTTTGTCTTTTAGGTGCAGATCCAGAACAAGAAAGTTGACCTTTCCAAAGTGTCCTCCAAGTGTGGCTCGAAAGCGAATATCAAGCATAAGCCAGGTAGAAATTTTACCATTTCCTCATGATTTATCTGCAGAAGCTGCAAGTCTTTGACTTCATTCTCTTTCCAACCCATTTGACAAAGCAGATACTTAGCACGACTGCTTGAGGAGTGAGAGAGCTTTGTTGGTGCTCCCAGAGGCTTTGGGGACCAAGGTGCCACGGAAGGATGCAGTAACTTCCCTCCAGGCCTTCAAGGCAGATACAGGGGACGTTTAGCCTTTAGTTCTGTGGCATCTCCTGTCTGATAGACAACACTTTTGGCTCTCTAACAACATATTATGGGATGGGCGTGCAGGAATTGTTTGTTCCCCACTGAGAACCCAGCAGTTGCTCTCCTGTGAGTCCTGGGTTTCCCAACCAAGCCATGAGCAGCTTCCCACTCAGCTGGCGTGCTGGCAAGTCTCAAGTTCAGGCTGCCGTGGCTGCTGGCAGGTTGTTTGAGCTGTGCCCTTGTGGCATCCCAAAGCACGGCCAGCGTAATGATTTCTGCAGGTTTGTCCATATCTGAGGACAGCTATCTGCACGGCAAGACCTGGCAACCAAAAATTGGTGTGCGAGGGACAAAGTTCGCTGACCAGAGCTGCAGACAATTCCCACAGGCCTGTCCCTGTCTGCTCCTGGGAGTTCCCTGCACCCTTTCTGCAGCCCCGTAGGTTGAAAGCTCCTTGCACACGGAGCAGCACGGTTCAATGCCTCCAAACGCTCCCGTTTGAGAACGTGGTGCCACCAGCATGACCTCTGTGTGCTCAGTAATAACAAGCTCCCTGCAACAAGGACTGCTCTTGTCCAGGGCTGATTAAAGCAGAGGAACCCGTCCAGAACTCTCTGTTGTCAAATGTTTTAACTGACCTTGATGAACCAAATCCGTTGGCTTCCACAACTGGCCAGGCAAAGCTGCTGGGTGTTTAATGATGGCACTGGGAAGCAAATTGTGCTCAGTAATATTTCAATAGTTTTCTGAGAAACCTACTGGAATACGGATTGCACGCACCTCATTAGTTTATTAACAGGAACTGCAGCACTCTAAACCCAGGGAAATCTTGCTGGTTGTTTTACTGACCTTCAGGTTCTCCTGAACCCGAGGCCTCTCTCCATTTCCCGAGCTTGGCTTCTCCCTGCTGGCGCTGCCATCCCCTGAGTGCAATCAGGCAGTGGCACGAGGGTCTGTGTGTCGGGGAGGGAGCTGTCAGACCAGGCAGCCGTGCAACTGCTGGTGATGGAGTAGGAGTGGGAATCGTGAGCAAAGGCACACGGTGAAGGAAAAGGGGTAAAACATCTCCCAGCACCAGGGACTTCGCAGATGGGCTGAGCTGATGGCAGCCTTGGCACGGGATGCAGACAGTGGGTAACTTGTAGGACGTGTGGCTGTCCCCACCTGATGGCACCTCCAGGGCTTTGCCCTGCAGCCTGGTGTGCCTGCACGGGTGGAAATTGCCAACCTGGGTCCCGCCAGTTTTTAAACAGATCTGAAGTGGGACTCTTCTGGAGGCGCTGATAAACTCACCCCACGCAATCTTGTTCTAGGGGGAGGAGACGTCAAAATCGAGAACCAGAAGCTGAACTTCAAGGAGAAGGCCCAGGCCAAAGTGGGTTCTCTGGACAACGTGGGACACTTGCCAGCAGGAGGAACAGTGAAGGTGGGTGCAGCCAGCTCTGGTACAGCAGGGTAGGGTTTAAATTTGGTTCTTCTCCTTGTCCTGCTGTTCATGTAGCCCAGCCTCTCCACCCCCAGCCTTTTATAGCCATCGATTTATTGCTGTGGCCTCTGTTTTGTCAAGCCCAGGAGTAAGTATGAACTGAAAAGCAGAGAGCTGTGAGCCCACTCAGCAGCCTGCCTGAATGGGCTTCCTGCAGGGCTCGTACTGCCCCCGTGCATTTGCATCCTTCCTCTCAGAACCCGAGAGCAGGGATTGCTCTGTAAGCTGTCAGAGCTGCTGCATGTGGCCTGCTGGGACCTCTTCCCCCCCTTCCCTCTTCCCCCCAGTAAAGCTGATGAACTTGGGGCACCCTGTGCTGGGAAATGGCACCTTGCAGCTCTCGGGAGCGCTTCTCAGCCGGATTCTGCGCCGCAGCCCAGCCCAAAGGCCCTCGGTAGGAGGGCAAGAAAGGATCGTGTGTTCTTGTCAGTGTGATTCACCGCTTCTCCCCGCCTAACTCCAGCTGCCCCCCAGCCTCAGCTCTGCAGGTTGTAGGTCTCGCTGCAGCAAGGAGACATCTGCTCTTCGGGGAGGGCAATTCCCCCGCTCGAGTGACCGCGTGATGGATGTGTGGGCCTGACCTGTCACGCCACGCAGTGATCAGAGCAGTGCTGGGGATTGCATTTAGGTACACTCGCTTGTGCTGGGGCTTTTCTCTGAAACACCGCTGCTTCCGAATCGCCTGCTGGCCCCAGCAGCAGCAAAACCAATCCCGTGCTCCAGCGTCACAAATGGGACTCTGTTCCCCCAGCAGGAGCGCCCGGCGGAGGTGCAGAACCTCCCCCTACCCACCGGCTGCCCTCGGCTGCCCCAGTGGCTTTGTTCCAGCACTTTTGTGTCACGGCAGGGCCTCGGGCTCGGCTGGCTTGAGCCATTGTGTTAAATGCTGCCTGCCCTTGGAAGAAATAAATAATCCCTGTCCTGAAGGGCAGCAGAGCTCACGAGGGTATTTAGTACGTGCTCAGCCGCCCCCACCTCAAGGCGAGAGGGGGCTGCCAGGGTGTTTGGGGACACTGTGGGACTCTCCAACCCTTTATGTAAAATTCAGCCTGGGCTCAGTGAAGAGCTGGAGGTAGCTGTAGAGTACCCGGTGTGTTGGTAGGGACGGGGAGCTTTCTGTGATGAATCCTGGCTGCTCAGCATGCTGGAGGCTGCTCTCTGCTTTAAGAAGGGTTGTCGTGAACCTGCTAAAATCTTCCCTGTTCAGAGCTAGCCTGGTTTTCCTGCTGTCTCCACGGGTGCAGAGTCTGTCCGTGGCACTCTCACCCGTTTCTTTCTGTTAGCTCTGGCGTTGAGCCTTGATGCAGACACCAAAGCATTTCCCCACTGCACCCCCCAGCCCTCAGCCAGCGCAGGTCCTCGAGGGTCCAGCATCCTCCTACAAACCCGGGGTTGGGATCCACGTATCCTTAGGGTCTGCTGCATAAAGGCACCCACACAAAGCATTCTGCTTCACTGGGATCTGCTCAACCCCCCTGCTTGCTCTCCACCCCGTAGCTCGCTGCCCTGTTACCTGCCCTGCCTCTGTCTCTCCTCCTCCCTCACCCAAGCGTTACGGGGGCTGAGCTCCTACCCCGTGGCCATGCTGGGACGAGCTGGCAGGGACAGCTCGGTGCCACCAGGCCATGGGTGCTGGGGCACTGGGAGCCGGCCAGGACGGCGACTTTCCGGGGAACCGAGGGGGTCGCTGCCTCCCCCCAAAAAAACCCCGGTCCCCGCGCGCGTCTCGGCAGCTGGGGAGGGCAGAGGGGGCTCGGGGGAGCCGCGTTTTCCCCTCCCAGCCCCGTTTTCGATTGACTCGTCCTGTCGTCCTCCCCACCCCGTTGTCTCCTTGTAGGCTGAGGGGAGCGCGGAGCCAGGGCAGCTCCCGCCAGCCCCTCAGAACGGAGAGGTGCCGGCGGCCCCGGCAGGCAGTGAGATGCGGGAGAATGGCGTAGGGCCGGCAGTGCCCACTGCCCTGGGCGGTGGTGACCAAAGGGAAATTCAGAGCTTCGAGACTCAGATACAAGAAACAAGTAAGTGCCTGTGCCTTCTCTCTACGCACTCTGCCGGGTGGGACGGGGAGAGCACTGCAGCAGGGGCAGAGCAGCCGCCCGGGAGCACCGGTCACACCGCTGTAAGCTGAAAAGTTGAACTGTTTTGTATCGATGTCTGCAGGGTTTCTGCCTTTTTTTTAATTGAGAAAATTGCCTTTTATCTTCCAGGCATCTAATGATGACATTATGGTATCGTCTTCCGTTCCCCTCCTGTCCCTCCCCCCCCCACTCTCCTCCTCTTTTCCTTCTCCCGACCCTTCCCCTTCTCACCTGCCCTTGTGTCGCTGCAGATTGAATCTCACAAGCTGACGTTCCGTGAGAAGGCCAAGGCTCGAACAGACCACGGAGCGGAAATCGTCGTCTCCAAACCCCAAAACCTTTCCAGCAGCACCTCCCCCTGGCGTAGCACATCCGTCAGCGAGAGCCTGGGCTCGGTCGCCTCCTTGTCACCGCTGCAACAGCCAGCTCCCCTTGCAGCGCTTTCTCAGCAAGGCTTGTGACCCCCTCCCCGCCCCGTCTCCCTCGCTCTCCCCCCCCCAGTAACGCAGCTTGGCTCTCTTAACCCGGCGTCTGGCTTCAGGTGGGAAGGGGACAGCGTTTAGCAGGGCTAGCGTCCCTTTCGGCGGCGCTGCCTCTCGGCTCGGCGCCGTCTGGGCGGCCGTGGGCACGGGAGCGTCCTGGCCGCGCACCCCCTGCCCGAGCGTGGCAGCTTTTGGGCCCTTTTGGGGCTGGGAAGGGCTTCGCTCCCTCTCCTCGCCTCGTCCCTTTGGCTTTTAGGAGGACCCTAGAGGGAGTGGTGGCCGTGTTTCGGGGTCGGCACCCAGCCCACGGCCGCTGTCCGGGGCTGGCGAGCGGAGGTTCGGGGAGAAGCGCGCCCACGCTGCTGGTGGCTGAAGCCAGGCCAGAGTTAACAGGGATAAGCTGTGATCTTTCTTTCTTTTTAAGAAAAAAAAAAAAACTTTTCCTCCTTGCTGCTTCAGTTTCTGCTGCCCCTGTTTGATGATGATATATATTATACACACACGTTAGGCTGTTTTAACTGTTGACTTTAGCCTTTTATTCTTTGTGACAATGTGTTGATGATTTATCGTGCTACCAACCCATGCTAAGTTTCCTTTTTCTCTTTCCTTCTTTTCCTAACCGTAGGAGAGTAGAGACATTAACCGCTGCTGCAGTGCTGGCTTCTTATTGACATATCCAGCAATTGTAACTTTTTGTTGTTGTTTTTTTTTAATATTTTAAAAACGATGGAGCAAAATTCATGGGATTAAGCCATGTCTGAAAGGAAAGGCACAAGAATGTGTTAAAGGAAAACTCCTTGCTGTAACAGATCAGATGAAGCCTGTGTTGACTGCAACGAGTCGAATCGATGCTCGTAAAAAAAAAAAACAAAAAAAAACCTCCTGTAGGGCCAAACCACCAGCCCTAGAGGATGCCGTAGCACCTTCTGTGGCTTAGCAAGGCAAAGACGGTTTGTTTATTTATTAACTCGCACAGCCAAAGCCCTGGCTGTTTTTCCAGCCGGGGCCCCGAGGTCTGGAGGAAGGGCAGGAGAGGCTGCTTTGGCGGTGGAGTTGCAGGTTAACGCAGGCCGGGAGTTCTGAGGCAAGCAGGTGTGTGGTGCGTGTGGCGTTTTAACCGGGGCTGACGGCTGGGGAACCACGCCGTCAGGCTGAACGGCGCTGGCGGGGGCCGCGGGGAGGACGGGGCGGCCACCCTGCGCCCGGGGCACGAGGAGGGGGTCGCGGGACGTCTGCGGAGGGCTGGAGATGGGGGCAGCGCCCCGCTGGGGCCGGCAGGTTTGTAGGGCCAGGGAGCTGCAGCTCTGACTCGGGAGGGGATGGCTAGACGTTAGCTCTTTGAGGCTCTCGAGCTCCTCGTTTGATGTTGCAAATGACACTAAAAAAAAAAAAAAAAGAAATGTAAATAAAAAAAAAAAAAAAAAGAAAGAAGCGTTCTTGGGTCGTCAAACTAATTTAAAGCAAAAAAAAAAAAAAAAAAAAAAAAAAAGGGCGGAGTAACAAAACACTGGGATCAAAGTCAACTGAACCAGGCGTGTGCTAAGGGGGAGCTGATCAAAGGAGGGGACAGAGGGAAGCCTGCAGCTTCTCATGCTTGTGGGAATATTTCTTTGGGAAAGCCGACAATGACACGATAACCCGGAATCTGTATTTACACACAAAGATTCTTATTGCACTTGTATTTTTTATATTAAAGTTTGCATGATTTCTAATAAAATGGCATTAAAATGTACTAGTTTGCATCAAAGTCGTCTGCTAGTTTCATAAGTGCTTTTTCCTCTGAATACAAATTTAAATAAGCAATGCAGATTTGCACCTGAAAGGGGCGGTTATATATACCCCAGAAAACTCCCACTGCTTCCCTTCCTCCTCCCCTCCTCCTCCTCATCACCTCCACCACCACCCCCTCTCCTCTCCTCTCCTCTCCTCTCCTCTCCTCTCCTCTCCTCTCCTCTCCTCTCCTCTCCTCTCCTCTCCTCTCCTCTCCTCTCCTCTCCTCTCCTCTCCTCTCCTCTCCTCTCCTCTCCTCTCCTCTCCTCTCCTCTCCTCTCCTCTCCTCTCCTCTCCTCTCCTCTCCTCTCCCCTCCATGCCACAACCCTCGAATCCCAAGGCCGGGGAACGCCGCAGCCGTGCGGTGCCGTGCGGTGCCCCGTGTCCGCCACCACTCCAGGCACCCGGCTCGAGGAGCCAGCACCGACACCCCGGGGACCCTCCTGCTCCCCCTGTCCCGTGGATGGCTCCGCGGAGAGAAAAGCTGGAGGTGCCCGGGGAGCCCCCGCCCGTGGGTTAACGCCGCCGGCTGCAGGGGTTTTTGGCCCCATTACGGGGCTGGGGTGGAAACCTGCTGCCTGGCGAGCGTTCCCTGAGCCGTGCCGGGCTGCCTGAAACCCTCCAGCTGGTCCCGTGGCCTCCGACCACCCGGTCACCCGCATGCAGCCCCCGGTATATATCACTGCCCCTTCGCTGATGCTTCCTTCTTTCTCTTATTGCTAAATTCTGAACACCAGCTAGAGCTTGTCAATCTGGTGATGGTTGGTTGGCGTTCCAGCGCTTGAAACGAGGGGAGGTTTGACGGAGAGGGAATCGGGAGAGCAGGCTCATGCCCTCCGCAGGGAAAGGCGCGGACTTTTCTTCCTGAAGCAATAACGGGCACAGGCGTGCTCGGGGCTGGTGCAGGCAGGGGCCGGGCAGAGCCGCGTGCGCCAGGAGGGGACGCAAAGCGTGGCGGTGGCCTTGGGCAACCAGAGGTGGGCACCAAAACGCCGCGTCCCCCCCTTGCCGCGCTGCCCTGGGCGAGCGAGGTGAAGCTCAGGTGGCTCCCAGCTGCCCGCGGCTTTGTCCTGGTCTTAGTTCAGGTGCGGCGGTAGGAAGGCGAGTGGCAACATTGCACTTTATCTCCAGGGACTGCAAAAAAAAAAAAAGCAAGCGAAACCCGCACACCTTGCAAAGGGACAGCAATGGCACCTTCTCCCCGCTGCGTTGCTTTGTGTGACCGGCTGCTCGGCTCGGGGCCCCGCGGGGGTGCGGAGGCGTTCAGGCTGCTCAGCCCCCCCCCAGCACCTCCCGGGCAGCTGCGAACCGACGGCCCCGTGCCTCTGTGCCACTTTCTCTAACACTTGTTGTGCCTGTGTTTAGCTGACAAACTAAGTCCAGATACATTAGCTTGGTGTGTTGTTGTTGTTGTTGTTGTTTTTTGTTTTGTTTTGTTTTTTCTAAGACAGCTTCGGTTTCAATGTTTTTGTTTTAAATTTTGTTTTAAGGAAATGGCTGTACATATGGCTAGCCTGGGAAGAGATCGGGGTGTGGTGAAATGACTTCAGTTTCCTATCTGGAGAGATGGGAGTGAGCTGGTTGTTGCTGAGACCTTAAATGAGGGTTGCGGAGAAGCTGCTGGCTGGGCACAGCAGGGGAAGGAGCTGTGTTTGCCACCAGCTCGATCAAGGGCTAGAGGTAGCAAATGCTCTTGGGGAAGAAAAAAATAAGTTGTGGTCTGACTGAGATGCAATTTGCCTGTAGATGTCCCTGGCCTGAGATGCCTCGGGTGGGCCCTGGCTTTCTCTGCAGCTGTGCGTGGTGCTTTGTGCTCTGGGGAAGGCAGGGAGGGAAGGATGGGCTCGGGGGTGCAGAGCAGCCGCTTGGCTCTGATGAGCCCAGCTGGGAGAAGTCAGGCACGGTGGGCTCAGGTGCTGCAGGGTGTGCTGGAGCCGGCTCCCACCTCACGTTGGGGCAGGGTGCGCAGCAAAGCCTTGTCCAAAGCGCTTGGACATGGCACGAGTTGTCTTGGAGGCGGCTGAGCTGCAGAAGCGATGCACAACCAGGCAGGGGCTGCTCGGCTGCTGGCACCTGTGGGGTGTCCCCCTGCATATCAGTGGCACGTGCAGTTACTTTGGGGCTTTTTATACTGTAAAAATACATTCACGTAACCGAGCGTGCAGGCTTGAGGCCACAGGAGCAGGAGGACGGGAGCCGCAGCCGCTTTGCTGCTGCGCCCAGCGCGCGGCCTCCCCTCGCAGGTCGGCGTCCTGACCGCAAACTGAATGTAGTTTTTCTACGCTGACCCCGCTGTTGTCCCCGCGTGGGTGTGTGAGTGGGCTCTGGGCCCCTCTCGTGTTCGTGATGTGTAGGCAGAATTCCTCGGCAGCAGCTCGGTGTTCGCAGCCTCCGGGCCTGGGCGCTGAGGGGTGGGCAGGGCCCCGCGGCAGCGGGGGGAGCAGTGGAAGGCAGGCTCTGTCGCTTCTTCCTCCTCACCACCCGCGTCCTGCTTAGAGTCAGCAGTTGCCTTTGAAATCCCCCTCTCGCACGAGTCTCGCTGGCCACCAGCTGGTGTCTCGAGTATGATCAGACACGAGACTCCCGTCCAGCACCTTTGTGACCTTCCCGCTCCAGCATTCAGCATTGCCTGCAGCTTCAGCTACCCCGTAACATAGGTACAAGGCGTACAGACGTAGTGGGGGAATAACGGCCCGTGGGAGGAGAGCGGGGTGGACCGAGAGGGCAGTGGGGGGGCGAGGAGCTCAGAGCGCAGGACCCGGGAGGCCTGACCCTGGCTCTCGGCTCCCCCATGGCCTTGGGAAGCCGCGGAGCCTCCCTGCCTCAGTTTCCCCATCCGCAAGGTGGGGACGATCACGACTTCCCTCACCGGGCTGTTGTGAGGCGTGAGCAGCGTGCAAAGCGGTGGCTAAACGTGAAGTATTCTCATTATTTTGTGTCATAGGATTACTCAGCAGAGGCACCGACTCCTCGGTGCCGCCCGGCTGTGGCGGAGCGCGGCGCCAGCGTTACCTGTACCGAGGGGGGCACTGAGGGAGGGAGCAGCGGGCTGGGGCGGGGGGGGTCTTGCATGGGGGTGAGGCCTGGGAGAGGGAGCGGGGGGCAGCGCCCCTCCTGCCACGGCCTGGATTCGTAGCGGGTTGCTTCTGCCTTGTGTCACCCTCCTCCGAGGGCTGTACGACTGTCTCCTTAGCGACATTTCCTGATTTGATGTTGTGATTATTATTACTATTGTAAAGGGTTGAAATAAAGCTTCTAGATGTTCCTCCTCAGCATGGCGTGCCTTTGTGGGGGCCTGGGGAGCCCAGAGGAAGGGGTGAAGGGGCTGGGGTGGGCGCGGGGGGAGCCTGGGAGCAGCCCGGCCCTGCTGCTCCCCGGGGAGTTTTGGCTTCTGCCCAGCTGCGGGTGCAGCAATGGCCAAGGGTGGGGGTGAGGCTCCATCCACAGCTGTGAATGGAGAGCCCTGAGGAGCCGCTCTCCCCAGCACACACACAAAAAAAAACAAATCTCTTTTCTACCTTTCCTCACCAGGATGCAGTCAAGCTCAGGGTGCTGCTGGCTGGGTGTATCGGGGGGTGGGGAGGGAAGAAGGCTTTTCCTGAAGGCGCTCTGCATAGAGCCACAGAGGGGTCTGGGTGGGAAGGGACCCCAAAGCCCCCCCATGGCCACCCCCTGCCCCCAGCCCCATCCAGCCTGGCCTTGGGCACTGCCAGGGATGGGCTTTGCCTTCCCCCGGTGCTTGGTGCCCCTGGGCCGGTGCCACAGAGGCCAAGCAGGGGCAGGGCTGGGGTCTCCCTTGGGGTCTCCCTTGGGGTCTCCGTGCCCCTCTCCCAGCTCCAGCCTTTGGGCAGCCACCGAAAGCGAATCAATGAAAAGAAGGAAGAGGACAGAGGCGGTTACTACTCTATCCCTTTTTATTGTCTTTAATCTATGTTGTAAAAAGATCCAGTATCACATAACAGCCACTGAAGTATCCCAATATCACACTAGTTCTGAACCATTTAGACAATAGCTTAGTCTTTTTTTTTCTTTTTTTTTTTTTTCTTTTTTTCTTTTTTTTTTTTTTAAACCTGCTGGAAGGGAAAAAAACCATACTGCCCATTATACAGGCCAAAAGAAACAAACACTGGTCAAATAATAGTGACAACCTCAAGCAAGTGAAATGAAGATGAAAAGTTTCGAGTGAACACAGGCTGCAGGGCTCCGACCGCCCGCGGGAGGCCGGCGGCTCCAGGAGGGCAGGAGCGGCCCCGAGCCCCCGCCACCCCCTGCCCTGCCCTTGTGCTTTTCGCCCACGGCCGCTGGAGCCCCGGGGCTCCCGCACCCCCCGCTGCAGTCCCTCAGTTCAGATGGCAGGGGCACAGCTCCGTTAATTAAAGCCCATGACGAGTAAATTAAATCTTAGTAGAAGAACAAGTGGCAGAACCAAAAGGTGGCCCCAGCAGCAGGCAGCCCCCGGCCCCAGCGCGGCCGGGACCCCCCCTTTGCCATCGCCCACACCTGCAGGAGCTCGGCCCCTTCCTCCCCCAGCAGGGCACAGCCTCGTGCCCGGCTGGGGCGCTCCCCTCGCCTTGATTTCAGATACAAAGAGCATAAGAAATGGTGAATAAAAACAAAGAATTCCCGGGCCCTGCGACCGCCGTTTGCTCAGCTGCTGGGCACAGCAGTGGCAGCGCCTCCCTCCAGCACCGCGCCCCCGCGGGCACAGCCCCTCGGCTCCCCCAGCGCCCGCTTCGCGTTCCTCCGTGGCACTGTCCCGCCCGAGGTCCCACATGCGTTACGAACATCAACGAAGCCTCACAACAGCCCTGTGAGGTAGGTCACTGTCTGCATTTGACAGGGGATCCAAGGCAAAGCTGGGATTAAACTCCAGACCTCTCCTTTAACGCCGTGCCTGTCACAATCCTCCTTCCACAGAAATATGGTCCCTGTTCATAGAAAACAAAGAATTTTGTGCCTGTGCTCCCGGCCTGCTGCAGGAGAAAGCGCTCACAGGCAGACTGGCATCTACAATCACGTCCTGTGTTGCACAAGTTACAGGGATCCGGCCTCCTTGACGTAGGGAGAACAAGAAATAATAATAATAATAAAAAAAAAAGGAAAGTAATAACAACGCAAGAAGACAAAAAGTACAGGCAGATCAGGAACAACGAGTCACATCTCACACTCATAACGCCACGACTGCGCTCGCGCTGTGGGGCGGCAGGGCCCCGCTGTGAGGCTCGGATCCCGCGTGGAACAAACGTCGCCTCCGGCACCTTCGGGGCTTCCTCCCCTCCGAGGTCCTCGGGGCACGGAGGGGTGCGAGGAGGAGATCTCCACCCTGCGCCGCTGCATCCACGCTCTGCCCGGCCCCCGGCGCAGGCACAGGCGAGCCGAGGCATCCGTCCTCCTCTTGAGCCCGGAGTAGCTCTCGAACCAGAGCTGCTCCTGCCCGGCCCTGTGGGGATGGGGCGGAGGACGGCCGGCAGCAGCCGTGTCCTTGCTTTCCAGTTCCAGTTCGGGGACTGACGCCGTCGGAGCGGAGGAGGTGGGGGGTCCACGAGGCTGGCCGCAGGGTCCATCGGCGCTCGCAGTCCGTCCCAGGCGGCGCGACGCTGGTTCTTCCTACACGGTGCCCATGCACGGAGCCGACAGCAGGAGATTCAGACAACATTAATCTTCTAGGATGGAGAGAGATGACTTCACAAGGGATAAATAGAACTTTTATTTAAATAAACATTTGTGAACATCTTTATACAAATTACAAGTCCCCACACAATCCTCCAGCTCCGCCTAAGCGCCAAAGCTGCCAGGAGGGCCTTTGAGCAGATCCACCAGGATGTCGAGCAGCTGGCTGTGCTGGTGGTGCAGGTCCCCGGGGATGGCTGCCATCTCATAGCACAGGCACGTCTCCACCATCTTGGAGAGCGACACGCGGAAATCACGCAGGAGGCGGATGGTGTAGGAGTCTCCCTCCAGCACCAGGAGGTCGCTGTCTGTCAGGGAGACTGTTGCTCGCCAGCCATCATCTTGGTGGGGAGAAGAGAGCGGGTGAGAAGCAGGCAGGGTGAGGAGCTGTTCTGGTGCTGTCTGCTCCACCAGGGGCAGTGCAGGTCCACCCCACGCTCATTTCAGCCCTGTCTGGGGGATTTATCGGGCCAAAGCGTTCCCCCAAAAGCCTGGCAGAGCTCTGACCCATCACACCGGGATCCTTCCCCGCTTCCCACAGCTGACAGCCCATGGCACAGCGTCTGTGCTCTAGGGCTGAGCCCAACTGCGGCAGCACCCAAACCCCAGGGGCTAAAACAACACACGCCAGGCTCCCTCCCAGTCCAGTTTCCTTCCCAGTGGTGGCTGAAGACCAGCCCGACGCCTCCTTCCCCAAGGATGAGCCTCCAGGCAAAGCTTGCTCAGCCTGCCTTTGGCTCGGCTACCTCCCCGCAGAGCTACTGCCGAGAGCAGCTCACAAATGACTGCGTTTGTGGGCCCAGGACAACAAAACAACACCCAAATCCAAAGCAAAAGGCTCAAAAAGCAGGGTGAGAGCTGGCCAAGAAGGCCGAGCTGCTACACAGTGGAGACCAGGGGTAGCCAAGTCACAGCCCCTCCAGCTGCGGTCCTTATGAAGGAAGAGGGTGCCTGGGGTGGCAGCAGCAGCACGAGGAGGTGCAGGTGTTTGTAGCACTCACCTCGGACGTGGATGTCTGTGTCGGTCATGAGCAGCACAGCCAGCGGGTGGACCTGCGAGGAGTCCCGCACAAACACGCCGCCGTTGGACTTCACGGCCATGAAGTACGTTAGCCAGCGGCTGTACAGCTTGGAGGCCTCCCTGCAGAGGGGAAGAGCTTCATCAGGCACAGCCAGAGATGTTTCACGCTCCGGTACAGGCACACGAGCCTGAGGCACTGCCAGGGTCCTCAGCACAGCCCAGTGGTGCTGGGAAGCCAAGCGCATGGAGCCACCACCCCCTGTTCACACACGTGGGCCCCTCACCTGTTGATCGTTGACTTGTGGAGCAGCACGGTGCCCGCCTTTGTCCGGTAGGCGTAGCTGTTGGGTTTGAACTTCCCTTGGCGGGTCACTTTGCCTTGTCTCACCTGAAACGAGAGCAGCTCAGGCATCTGCACAGCGAGCAGGCACTGCCCACCAGCAGCCAGCCCAAGTTTCCCCTCAACTGTCTCAAGAGAGCTCAAGATTCGTGTCACTGGCACCTCCACGCCTCCCTGCGCTACCCACAGCGACCAGCAAGCCCGGGAGAGCGACTGCAGAGCGGGAGCCGGTACCTGGATGAGGTTGGGGTAGAGCCCAGCCATGAGCACTCCCTTGACCAGTTCCTCCTCCTCACTGTACTGGTTACATACGGAGGAGGGCATGGTGCAGTCGGACGGGGACGACACCAGGAAGGCTTCGTAGAGGTTCTCCGAGAACTGCTTGACAAGGCCTGCGGGGAGGAGACGGCACGAGTGAATCACCCACCACGAAGTGACCTCAGCAGGGGAGCTCCAGCTCCAGCCTCAGCACCAGGACAGGAGGAAAAATTCCTGCCTGGGGCCTCCCCAGGGCTGTATCTGGGCTCCTGAGAGCCAGCAGCAGAACTCGCACCCGCCCCAGGATTTGTCTGCCCAGCATCCCCATTCCTGCACCGTGCCCTTCCCCGATGCTTCGGCCTCTTTAGGGGAAGGAAGGGAGAGGCCTCAGAGACTCACCATTGATGAAGCGAAGGCTGGGGCCGTACAGGTAGTAGTCCTGCAGGTAATTATCCCTGGCACGGCTGTCTCTGCGCCTCAGCACCTCCTCCCAGCCCGCCACAGCTCTGACAAAGGCGAGGTGATCGCTCCCACTCTCCCGGCTCAGAACAGCCTTGGCCTGGGCGACAGACACGCGGGGTGAGTCAGGCAGCAGCCCCCTCTCCCCCTGATTTTTCTGCTTCCCTTTATCTAGGAGGGCTCCTCACCTTGTCCACCTCCGCACGGTTTTGCAGGCTGCTGCTGAAGGGGTCCCGGGTGAGGCAGGACACGATGACGAGCAGGGGGTGGAGGCAGCGGTAGATGGAGGCCAGGACGATCGCCTTGGCCAGCCGGGGATCCGTGGAGATCTGGGCCAGGCGTTTGCCCAGCGTGGTGAGGGCTTCTCGCTGGTCCAACACTCCTGCAACAGAGCCGCCCACGAGGGCACAGCTGTCAGCTCCAAGGGGACCAAAAGGGGCAGCCAGCCAATTTTGGGAGCTGCCAGGAGAGCCCTCCCACCGGGCTGGTGTGACCTGCCCAAGAGGCACACAGCACAGGCACCCAGAACCTCCCACCCCCAGGGTGAAGGACCTGAGACCAAAGAAGAGGCTGGGACAGCCAAACGATGACCAACGTGACCCCAGATGTGGACCCCTGGTCACAGTTTTCCTTCTTTCTCTGTGCTCCCCATTTTATTTATTTATTTATTAATTTGGAAAGTTCTCTCCACTCCTTGAGCAGAGCCACGTGGGAAATAAAGCAGCACCACAACGCGTGCAGTTGGAGAAGCCCCCACCAGCTGCCATCCCTATCGAGGGACAATCCTGCCCAGTCCATCCCGCGGGATCCCGTGCCAACTCTCACTTCCCACGTTCAGACAGCAAACCCCTTTGTTTCCGTCACGCCCACACCAGGACACAGCCTTAGCTCACCGATCTCCTGCAGCAAGATCACTGCTTCATCCACAGCTTTGATGTCAGGGCTGTCCAGAGCCTTGGACAGAAATTCAACCGCCTGCAACACACAATGGAGAATGGGGAGTGGGGGGAAGGCACGTTTCCCAGACCAGAGAGCGGGAGAGCCTCCAGGAGCCCACTGCTCTGCCCCACGGCCACAAGTTCCCCTCCTCGTACGCCTACAGCAATATGAGCTCGGTCCTCTCCATCTCTGCACAGTGCCTTTTAGACACACTCTGTGATCTAGATAAGCTACGTTACGTCCTGGTCTTAACTTCACTAGAAAGCAGCGCGTTTAGGAAAGCAAGAACTAGAGTCAGCAGCGTCTTGGGTTTTTCCTACTCGTGTTTGTGGTCAAATCTCATCTCTAGAACTGGCACCAGGCAGATCGCATTCTGCTGGCTCAGTCAGATGCAGTCTTGCAGGCGTGTATTGTGCTTACTGTTTTTTCTGGCATGTGGATCTTGGCCTGAACCACCAGGTTCTCCAGTGGGGTGCGTAGGATCTCTGGAACCTGGTAAGTTGGCATCTTGTCCAGGCGGCTGCGAGGGAAGAGGTGATAGGCAAATCCTGACTGGCAGCGGCCAGCACGCCCCCGCCTCTGCACGACGTTCGACTTGGACACCCACACTGTCTCCAGGCAAGACACCTGGAGAAGGAGGAGAAGAATTAGGTGTGGAAACTCTCACGGCTCTGTCCGCTTTGAACGGAGCCTCCCACCTGGCCCACGGACCTCGGGAATTCCTCAGGACCAGTCAACCACCCTGCTAAAGGGGAAGAGAAACCCTTGCTCTTATTATCCTGCATCCTGCAGTGCTGCTTGCAGAGGCCTGAGCTGCTCAGCACATGGGTGAGACCTGGATGCCACCTGCTGGATGCTGGCCTCGTCTCCACACCGCAGTGTCCTGCTGGGAGCTGCCCCCAGGGCCAGGTCCCAGCCTCCTGCTGCATGCACAGACGCTGCGGGGCCTGCTGGGAACTGCCCTGCGAGATGAACTGGGTTAAAACTGGGCAAATATAAAAAAAGCCTGCTTTAAAACTAGATCTGTTCCAAGGCATGAGTCATCACCTGGCCCTGGGAGATGTTCTGACACAGGGAAGGGAAGGGGCAGCAGTACACAGCCAGGATCCCTCCCGCCAAGAGCAGCGGTGGCACAGCTGCCTTCAGGCTGTGACAAAAACGGACTCCCAGGGAGCTTTGTAAGGCCTGATGCCACCAGAAACACAGCCTGAGCACTGCACCGCCCCTCTTACAGCTGACTAAAAAGCTCAGCTGGGTCAAGACGGCTTCAAAGGAGCAGCACCCAGTAGGTCAGAGCTGCCTTGGTTGGGTAAAAGAGGCTTATGACAAAACCATAGAAAAAGGCAGAGAAAATGGAAAAGCTACAAACGTTAAGGGTGTTAAAGAGAGCTGGGAAGTGATGGGATTTGCCTGAAATTTCTTTGAAGATACCAGGCTCCTGCCTGTTCAGCAGAAGCTGCTGAGAAGCCTGGCAGGGAACTTGCTGAAGGCAAACGCTGCGAACGATGAGTCAGAAATCAGGCCGCAGACAGGGACACGGGGCCAGCACCCCAGGGGCCGAAAGGGAAGTGGTTACCATCCCCTTCTGTGGTTTCTCAAACGCGGCTCTAAAAACATCCACGAGCTCCAGCACATCCCAAAGGCACCCAGCAGAGGCGAGAAGGGATCATCAGTACCTTGGTCTTTAGGTCGTAGCGCTCCTCCTTGTGCGTGCCGCTGTCCACCACGTGGACGATGTCGTTGATGGTGATGGAGGTCTCGGCGATGTTGGTGGCCAGGACGATCTTCCTGACGCCGGGGGGAGGCCGCTGGAAGATGTTTTGCTGGTCCATCATGGGGATGTTAGAGTGAACTAGGAGATAAAAACCATCAGTCAGCCCTGCCCTGCCTCAGTGCTTTGCCGTAAAAGGCCAGGGTGAGCCAAGATCCTCAGCCCTCCTGTGCCATCAGCTCCCACTTCCAGAAATATGGGGCAGGGAAGCCACTCGTAATGCCACCAGCCACTGTCAGCAGTTTCCTGCCAGACAGACCTTGGGGAAAAAAGAAGCAAGTGAAATAAAACGTTCACACCACCTCTGAACCCCTCCTACTGCATGGAGGTGAATGGCACCACCAGAATATCTCTGTCCCACTCTCTTCTTCCAGAGTCCAGTTCTGTGGCTTCCCCTTTCCAAAAGGTCTCTGGGGCAGGGGGATGGGGTACCCTCAACGTGGTCTGCTCTAACTTTCCAAAAATGATCTTTGACAAGGGCCTATAACTCTTGGATATCAGATTTTCCACACTACAGATCGGTGATGCAGAGAAATCCCCACCAACTGCACCGAACAGCAGGGGAGCAGAAGAATGTGCAGTTTGCACAGAAAAACACCTGCGTTTTTTTAGCAGCTGAGCCGTTCAAAGTCACACCCCTCCTGACCTTATTTGACACTGAATAGGGAGGACTGTTAAAAAACAAACAAAGAACCAAACCAACCAAAAATTCTTTGAAGCCTCGCAGGGCAATCCTGGCTTTGGTTTTACATTTCCCTCCCGGGATGCAGAACATCACATTCACTAGCAGAAGATGAACCACGGAGCACACCTCCACCCCACAAAACAAGTCCCAAAGAGCTTTCCTATTTAGGCTCAGCATGCAGCTACAGCAGGGCAGAACTCGGCAGTTTCCTCCTTGCCTACATCTGCATTGCTGGAGGCAGACAGGAAGCCAGTTTCTTTAATCACCCGCTGCTTAGGATAGCCTCTGCTGGGAGTTAGTTGTGCTTTACATACGCCTTTGCATACATCAGAGCACACAAACTTGCTCTGTTATCTGTGTGCAACAGCTGAAGGGGTTGATCAAGTCAATTGGCCTCTCCTCCCGAATCCTGGGGAGAAATCTGGCCCTGCCATCTCACCTGGTAAGACGAGGTACCGGCTGTTCTGAGACCCCAGCATCTCCAGCAGGCGCTGCTGCACTCCCTTGATTTCCTGCCAGCCAGGGAGGAAGCAGAGGATCCCACCTGTAACACAGCAACAACACCTAACCTAGCAATCCAAGAGCAATTTCCCTGCTGGAGACTCAGAAACTGCAGACAGGACCTCTTATTCCCAAGCCCACAGCAACCCTTAGCCCAAAAAACCCAAAGAGAAGCAGGGCCAGGGCTGGGATGCCCCCTGCCAGCTGAGGAAACCTGCACCCCTCTCATCACAAACCAGTCACAGATGCAGCCGTGAGGGAAGTCAGACCCAGGGAAATGTCCCCTGCCTGCCTGCTCGGCTGTACCTGCCTCTGTCAGCTCCTCAGAAGTTTGAAGTCAAAAGGAAACAAAGCCAGATATGTTCTGGGAGTGAATGCCTTCGAAGAGCTTTAAGTGTTTCCAAGCTAGTAGAAACCATCTGAAAAATCCTCCCTTCACAGAAATATCATCTCCCAGGGAAGGAAATCCTCCCAGGACAGGAAAATAACTGCTCTGAGCAGCACGAGGCTGCAGATGCTGCTGCACAGACACAGTTTCAGCCCAGGAGCGGGGTCTCTCAGGACACCAGGACCTCAAGGTACATCGACACGGGAATCAGCAACCAACCCAGCTTCCAGACAGCTTTCCAAACTCCAGCAGAGGGGTTTGCATAGCTGCCTGGAGCACCAGTCACCTTAACCTCTGCCTCAGGCATGAGGACTCATACGTTGTCTTAGCCAAAGACTCAGAATTAGGTCACAGCAGCCTGAGACCACTCAGCTCACCAGGAATTCCAGGCGGCCTTGCAGAACTCAGCACAACATTTGCTGTCCACAGGGGCTGTGCTCTGCAGATAAGGTTTTTTTCCTCCCAGAAAAAAAAAAAAAAAGGAAAGGGGAAGGGGGAAAAGCAGAACCTACCTGGTTCTCCGTGGGCGTCAATCTGGAGTACGAGGTCGGTGATCAGATCGAGGTCGAGGACGCATTCATCATCTGATTGCTGGATAAAACAGAAGCACGGTGAGGACAACGCGTGAGACAGGCACCAAGGGAGCTGGCTGGGGAAGGCGCCCTCCAAGCTCTGCTGTTTGGAATCGGAGGTGGTCTCACGGGCACAGAGACGTGCCTGTCTCAGCCACAGCGATCTCATTCAGTGGTGGAGTATAAAAGCTTTGGTGATGGGAGAAAAACGGGCAGCAGAGCTGTGCCGTGGGGTGTGATAAGCTCCCAGGTGACTCTGAACTTGGGTGAGATGTGCTGCTGCAGCCCAACGCACGCAGATCCACAGGGCCCAAAGGATTCATCCCTGGGTACTGAAGAGCTGGGTGATGTGACTGCAAAATCCCTGTTATTTCTTAACGGGCTGGGGAATCTGCAGAGGTCCCAGCTGACTGGGAGCGTGCCCATGTCACTCTCATTCTCATCACCCTGGCTACTCCAGGCAGTCAAAACCAACACGGGTTCACGAGGACAAGCCGTGCCTTACTAGCCTGATACCCCATTATGATGAGGTTGCCTGCCCGGTGGGGTTTGGGGATTTTGGCAGACTTTGTGACTGTCTCTCAGTGTCCTCCTGGCCAAAGCGCCCAGCACTGCTGTGGCCACACCTCACGCACTGAGCACTGTTTATCTGTTACGTTCTGGGGCCCAAAAATACCAGGATGTGCCGAAAGAAGGACAACAAAGGAGTGAAAGGGCTCCAGGGCATGGCTTATGAGGAGCAGCTGAAGATATCTGGTTTGCTCAGCTTCGAGAGGAGAGCGAGGGGTGACCTCGTGTCCTGGTTTCGGCTGCTGGGGGGGTTAAAGCACGACACCACACTGCTGCCTACAGCTTCCTCGAGAGGGGGAGCAAGGGGATGGCTTAGAGCTGCATCAGGGGAAGTTCAAACTGGACATTAACAAAAAAATCTTCACTGAGAAGGTGGTCAGGCTCTGGGACAGGCTCCCCGGGGAAGCAGTCACAGCCCCAAGCCATTGGGTGTTCCAGCAGCTCGTGGACAATGCTCCCAGATGAATGTTTAACCCTCAGGTTGCCCTGTGTGCAGGCAGGAGGAGGACTGACAACCACCACGGGTTCTCTCCTGCAGCTCAGGAGGTTCTGGGAGTGCAGGAGGACACCCGCAGATAAATAAGCAGCCATGCAGCAGACAGCAGAAAGGTGCACAGCCTTCCCAAGCGTCTTCTGGAGCGAGCAGATGCCTGTTCTTGGATGGCCTCCCCAGGACGAGGAGCCAGGAAGCTCAGGAGCCTGGGTTTGGCTCCATCTGGCACCCGCCCTGGTCACCACTGCTGCCAGTTTCCTCAGCTGAGGAGTGAGAATGTGCAGTCCCTTTCCTGCTCTCCAGACTTGGAAGCTGTACCTCTATTGAACAGCACCTCACGAGTAGCTAAAGTGAAATTTGGGAGGGCAAAACCAGGCCTTCCAATCCACCAGGCATGGAGCTGGTTGTCTCAGTAATGTGGAACTTAAGTCAGGTCAGCTTAAAAAGAGCAGGGGAAGAACCCGACCAGCCATGAGAGGAACAGGAAGATGGCCCTGAACACCAGGGGCCACCCTCAGCAAGTCTGCTGATGACACAAAGCTGGGAGAAGTCCTTGACACAACCAGGTGGTCGCTCAGCCACCAGGAGGAACCTCCTCAGGCTGACAGAAACCTCACCAGGCTGAGCAGGGAAAGGTCAAACAAACTTCCCCTTACAGAGGGACAAGAGTAACTTAAATTTGAAGTCGCCTTTATCCGTAAATTAATTAAAATACAAGGGATTCTGCTAAGCTGATCTTAGCTCAGGAGGATTGACCTGGAATTAAAGCTCAGCAAACAATGCCCAAGGGCCACAGGACGAGGGAGCGGCTCCAGGCCCTGCAGATACGCCCGAAACCAGCCCCTGACCCGAGGGGAAGAGCTTCAGCGCCCTGCACACCCACCTTTATCTCGTAGTGCCGGTGTCGGTGCCGACCAAGCTTGGCCAGGATCTCTTCGAGATAGTACTCCTTCACCGGGTACATGAAGCCCGGCACCTTGACCACGGGGCAATCCCCGAAATAATGCGAGAAACGCTGATTGTCTCCCGTGGCGCTCATCAAGACCAGGCGCAGGTCAGGGTTGAGCTTCTGGATGCCCTTCAGCAGGATG
The DNA here is from genome assembly GCF_964211825.1 of Aythya ferina. Lineage (NCBI taxonomy): Eukaryota > Metazoa > Chordata > Aves > Anseriformes > Anatidae > Aythya > Aythya ferina. The sequence continues at coordinate 1,158,543 of NC_140297.1, forward strand.
AGCAGGAAATCCGTGTTGACGTCTCGCTCGTGGACCTCGTCCACCACCACGTGGCTGACGCCCTCCAGGCTGGGGTTGCCCTGCAGCTTGCGCAGCAGGATGCCCACGGTGCAGAAGAGCAGGGCTCCCCCCCGGGCGGGGGGCTTGCTCTCCAGTCGCACCTGGTAGCCCACGTTCTTCCTCATGTTGGGCCCCAGCTCCTGCGCCACGCGCTGGGCCACCGAGATGGCGCTGATCCTCCTGGGCTGGGTGATGACCACGTTGCAGCGGGCGCCGCGCCCCTCCAGGATGTAGTGTTCCAGCAGGAGCTGAGGGATGCGCGTGGTTTTCCCGCAGCCCGTGTCTCCTGCTATCACGACCACGGGGTTCTGCTCGATGGCCGAGAGGATGGTGTCCTTGTGAGGATCCACCGGCAGCGGGTGGCTCTCCTGCCACGAGGATCCTCTCCTTTTCCAGAGGGCCAGCAGGTTCTGGCTAAGGCGCACCTCCTCCGCCTCCAGCATGGGGATGTAGGTCTTCCCCGTGATGGCATCGCTGATCGCACCCGATTCCTTGCTCAGGTTCATCATGTCGTCAGCAATCCGGGGCCTGGATTCCCTGATGTCCACTGGGTACTGAGGGGAGACGGAGAAAGGTGTGAGGGGACAAGAAGTTCGGGAACAGTCCTCAGGAGGACAGAAAAACGAGTGCCTGGAATGGACTCAGCCAGACTGGCTTTGCAGAGCCCACAAAGCTTTACCAAACTCTTCAGGTTTCAGGTAGCCCACCTCCTTTTTTTTTTTTTTTTTTTAGGTACCCTTCAGGTTTTAGGTAGAAGTAATTCTCACTCAAAATAACCTCAACTCAATGCAACCCTGAGCAGCTCCCTGCATTTTCCTCGCTGCATCCCCTGAGGTTTGCAGCCTGCTCTAACAGAAATGTTACGGCCAACGCCTGAACTGACGGGCCCAGAACAGCATCTTGAGCTCTCCAGGTCAGTAGCTACGCTGCATGCAGGGGCTGCAACAGCCCCAGAAGTCAGCTTTTTGAAACACTCAGGTTGCACCACCACCCTCCTTTCCCTCAGGAAGCCCGGACATTTAGCTTGCCCAAAACATAAGTGTTCAGCTAAGCCAGAAACGTCCAATCTTGGCAAAAGAAAAAAAAAAAAGATCCTATGGGAATAACCAAAAGGAGCAACAGCAGGTCAGCAACTGGCTAGAATACAAATCAAAGATGTTCACAGGATTAGGAGTTCAGTGACGGATCGGATCAGTAGCTTTGGGTTCAGCCTTGCTCGGGGTCCCAAGGGCAAGCCTTCCACACACAGCCTGACATACACATGGCAGGCAGAGCACAGCCTTAATTCAGCCACTCTAACAGGTCACTCAGAAACGTCTGCTGCCTTAGGCTTGGTTTTGGCTCCCTAGGATACTCCCTACCACTTGGTTTACTTTACAGCATCCCTAAGATATTATAAACATCCCCAGAGCCCTACGGTGTGCTGCACAGTGACTTGCCAGCTTCCAAACAGAGGCATCATTTTTTAATTACTTCAATGAGCTACAGACGTTTATACCTGCACCATGCCCATCCTCACCTTACGTTGGCACTAACTCCTGCTTTGGCACTGAATGCTGCCAAGGAAACCTGTCCTGGCACTGCTTCAGCACCCCTGGGTGTCCACCCCACAGCATGAAGAGACATCTCCTGGGACCTCACTGCCAGGTGCTGGGGATCTGCGCTCATCAATACCTTAGGAGTGCTGTAAGAGACACTCCCAAGGGAAAAATGAAAATTTACCAGTACCTGGTTCTTGTAAAGCAACAAGGTATAACCAGGGCTTTATGTTAGCAAGAGCTGCATAGGGCAGAGGTCATAAGCCTACAGGAGGCAGATATAAGCAAAAACTGCACTTCCCAACACCCCGAAGGCCAAATAACACAGACAAACATCACAACTACATCCAGAGAAGGCCCTCTGCCCAAAAAGGGTCTCTTTCCCCATGGGTCAAAGACCGATCAGTTTTGTGGCGAAACATCAAGTCGTAAATTCCTCCACCCTTTTGGCATGAAGCTCTCAACCCACGTGCACGCAGTCCAAGTTCTGACATTACACGTGATCAGCCAAGGGTGGTTCTGAGGCACCTGAGGAAGCCTTACATGATTCAGGTAGTTCTCAATCTTGCGCAGGGTGGCTTCAGGAACTTTGATGTGGCAGGGTTTCCTCTGGTTCTCACCAAGTTCCCGGAGCGAGGTCATGTTGTACATGGCGTGGCTGAGAGGGTTGTTGTTCTTGTCCACTAAGCCAAGGCTCTGCGAAGAGGAGAGGCAAACCAGACCGTCAGACACAAGACTTGCATGCAATTTGCTGGCACGTGTAGGTCCTACAAGTTCTGATGGGTGAACTCCCTACCCCATAGCTCAAATCTATCACTGCTTGCTTTTGGCATGGCAAAAACATGCTCCTAGCACAGCTCTGGTGAAATGGACACTAGAAGCAAGTAGACCCATCAAAAACACAGCAGCCACTCTCGCTGTGGTTCTGGTTCATTGTGACAGCTCAGCATTAAGCCCTACACAATCTTCTTGGACTTCTCTGCTGACTCTAAGCATCTGCAGCAAAACCTAACACAGCAGTGTGGCTACAAGAACAGGAAGGTAAATCTGTCTTAGTAGGCAGCACTGAGGGGTCCAGGAGAAAAAAGCTAACATTTAGTAGCAATCCCCACACATCCCTCTGTTGAGGGATCAAAACAAGCCCAACAGCCTTCAAGGGGTCATCACAGGGGGATGCCTGAGGGGTACGACAGCAGCTTGGACTGGATCCTACGGTTTGAAAATGTGTTTATTGAGCATGAAGTCAGAAATAGAAAGTTTTAGGCATCACCACATTAGTTTCAAATCTGGTGAGTGAGGTGCAAGGAACATCTACGTATGACAGATTGGAGATGGGATGTGGGAACCACACGTGCTTACCTTAAGCTTCTGACAGGCCAACGCCGCTGCTTTGTTTTCTGCCTCCACCTTGCGACGGCCCTTGGCAGCAAAAGTCATGGGACAGGGCCAGCGGAGCGTGAGCTTGCAGATCTTGGTCTTGGTACCTACTGTGCGGAACTGCATGTATTCCTAAAAGGCACGTAACCAACATCAGGTTGGGGGGCGCTAAGAGCTTCCACAGGCAGAGATTTTTCAAATATACCCCGCTATTTCTAAGCAGAGCTGAAATCAGTTTTATTTTCCAACACTAGAACAGGTTTACTGCACTAGATTCCACCCCTGAGCTCATGAGTTGAAGGAGGAGTGAGAGCAGCCAGCTGTGAGCAGAACACCCCTGGCAGCACACGGGGTGGAGCCCAGCCTGAGGTCTGGAAGGGAGCTGGGTGACACACACCGAGGGGCAGAATCACCACATACTGCCAGGAGTTGAGGTGTGGAAAGATTCCGTCACTCACACATTTCTCTGAGTAACACCAGCTTGTGTTTGTTGCAGATATTAGGGGAAATGCAAGCTTAGCAGGAGAAAATATTCTCCTTCCTTCACACCAACAGCTCCTCTGTTGGCCTGACCTCAAGTAACAATGCTCCCGGTGCTTCTGTTTCCTTAGCTCCTACCACTAAGACTTCTCTTGCTCTTCAGGCTGATTTTTCTGGGCCTCGTCTCTCCCCAGTTCTCAGCTGCCCTAAGAAGCATCCAAAGAGACCACAGTGAGTCTCTGAGCCTCATCCCGGCAGGTCAGTCCCCAGGCTCCTTACCTTGACTGTGGAGGAAGATGTGGCGATCTGAATCACTTGGGCCAGGAGATTTTTGGGAAGTGGGAACTGCGTCAGAGCTCGGATGGCAGTGTTGTCATCTGTCATCTCGATGGAACTCCCTCCTCGGCTAGATGGAAGAGGAGAACAGTTGGATATGCAAACAGCCACCCTGTGCTCAGACCCACCTCGCTTCAGGTCTGCGACTAAGATCAAGGTTATCTGTGCCTTCATATCTGAAAAGTCAAGTTGTGCCTTGCTGCTAAAGTCTGTCAGTCCCAGAATAATCACCCAGTGCAGGACTAAAAAGCAAGGAAGCCTTCACACTAGTACTACAAACCAAATACCATCAACAGGTTTTAAGTTTTTAAAAATAACTACAAAAAGCAACAACAAAAAACATCATTAAGTTATTTCTGAATCCAAAGAGCATCCCTACAGCCACCACCACCAGGTCCTTACTGATTTTTTTTTCTCTCATTGACTATTAAAATCTAAAATTTGTGCTCATAAAACGTGAAGTCAAGAAAGCAACTACGGGGAACTACTGGGATGAAAAGGAGCATATATTAATACTGCCCCCAAAACTGTGGGGGTAGGGGTATCAAGAAAGGGACTCCGAACTGCAAATGCACGGTTTTCTGGAAATAGAAATTGCTTTAGGCCCAGAAGAATAAGAAAGGGAGCAAATGAGTAGGCAGCACTCAACCCAAAGGAGAGGACTTCAAAGATGACACCTTGACACTCCCCGGTGATTACAGCCAGGTACAAGACCAGGCTGCCCCAATCTCTCTCAGGGAAGAACGCAAAATATTCAGTGTTCGGCTCACCTACAGGTTATAGGATCACAAATCATTTAGGTTGGAAGAGACTACAAGATCAGTTTGTGCCAACCTTTAGCCCAGCACTGCCGAGTCCACCATTAAGCCACATCACTAAGCTCTACGCCTACACACTTTCTGAAGACCTCCAGGGCTGGTGACTCAACCACTTCCCCGGGCAGCCTGTTCCAGTGCTTCACAACCCTTTTCCTATTATCCAACCTAAATCTCCTGCAGCCTAAGGCCATTTCCTCTGTCTTATCACTTAATGCTTGGGAGAAGAGCCCGATCCCCACCTCGTTATAGCCTCCTTAAGGTCACACCAGCAACGTGGAAAGCTGCAGCTCAACTCAGAGGAACCATAGGGCTGCCTCAGCTAAGAAAACCCTTTTTTATTGCCCTGCACCAGCAGCTATCGAAGCCCTTACCTCGCATCTCTGCCTGAGGTTCGAGCATCTTGATGCGCCATCGGTAAATAATCGGAAACATCGATCGCTTCTTCCTCCAGCTCCCCTTCCTCCAGCTCTCCCTCCTCCAGCTCCCCTTCCTCCAGCTCTTCTCTCCGCATCGCTTTAGGCATGCGGCCCTGCTCCATGGGCTGGATGGAGTCGTCCGGCTCCATGCGCCGCCAGCAGGTGGACAAGTCGGCGAGAGAAGGTCCGGACTTGGAGCGCCACTTGCCCTCCGAGCACCACCGCTCATCGGGGCAGCCAAGCTGGTCTGCGAGGAGCCGGTACTTTGCGGCATCGAACAGCTCGTTTCTGGGCCCCAGCAAACCCCAGCCCTGCAGGAGAAAAACGCAGTTAGCTGCAGTAAAGGGACAGAGATGGGCAACTGCGGGAAATTAAACATCTGGGAAAGGAGAGAAATGCAGGAGGAATTTCTTTGTATCACACAGAAAGAGCAGAGAAAGAAAGGGGACTTGCAGAAACAAAAAGCTTTCCTCCAGGTATTACTACTTCAAGGAAATCTGTTCGCTCACCTCCCTTCCCAGAGCACACTTGCTTGGAATCCTGTAGCTTGTTGGACAGGCTGGGCTAGATCTATGGGTATTTTACTAAATATTGTTAAAACCTTTTATTTTATAAGTTCTGAAACGCACCTCAGAGCATGGAATGCATCTGTTTGGTAAGGCTAAACCCAAACAAATATAACCTGGGATAACACAAGGTGAGAATTCAGTGAATGGTTCGCTTCCTTTTCTTTTTGCTTCCTTCTCTTTTCAGTCTGCAGAAGCAGTATCAAGATCTCCCAAACCTATCGGGTTTTGAAACAGAAGAGTTCCCAGTTTCTGCTGGCCCACCACCTACGTTTAGGACTGAGCCTTACACGAAGTTCCAGGCATACCTAGATTGCACCATGCACCAAATCCTACCAGACCACTGCAATACATTAAAAGTGACATCTTTAGGCCTCTGAGTGGTGTTATTTTGTGCTGCAGGGGTGCCTAGGACGGCAAGAATTCACTTTGCTAGCTGCTGTACTCTACACTACATTCATCTCCACTC